>NC_135576.1:31803335-32417621 GCF_965152235.1 Eretmochelys imbricata | reverse complement strand
CTAAGGGCAGTTCAGGCTTACATTGCCACTCTCATTTTGGTTTCCAGCAAGAAAGGACATCTTTAAATTGCAACTGGATCAGCATAGGAGTTCTGCCAGTAGAGACTGTCTAGGAAAATGCTTTGAATGCACACATTTCCTGACAGCTGGCCCTGCCCCAGAACTGGCCAGCATCACCCACTTTTGCAGTGGTGCAGTCTGACATCCCCCACAGCAAAACAAGGACTGCAGACCGCTTATATCACTGTGATTCACAACAGAATGGGCTTTTCATAGCAAGAGGATGCTTGCTATAGTCTGCACCCCTGGAAGCTGATGTGTCCCCTAGAATGAGTCAAATCCTTTAGTTAAATTCAGGTTCTTTCTCTCTCTTGGTTTCATTCGAGTTTTTAGAAAATATGATATTATTCATGGTGTTATTTTGGAATATTTAACAACTATTATAGGACTCTGGCATCATTTTAGACTAATGTACATTTAATTTATATCAGCACTTCTGTATTATTTCTGTTGATACATTATCACAGGTGTCATCATAGAGACTGATCATACATGGGGTTAAGCCATTCTTAAGTGGGTGAGTAAGAGAATGGTACTCTGGAAAAAGGGTTGAGTCCCACTCATTTTATTCAGATGGGGCCAAAGCAATTAAGCTGGTGCTTAACTTTAACACATACTTGAGTTCTATTGAAGTAATACCCATAGATCCAGGATAAATTCATTTCTTTTAGGGCCTTAAGTCTCAATGAAGTCAATGGGACTTAAGTGTATTCTTAAATGCTTTGCTTCCTTGGGGCTATGGGTAATCCCATTGACATCAGAGTCCATGTAAATATGGTAGACAGGATTTGGCCTCTGCTACAGAAAACAAATTCCACCTCTGGCACAAGGCTGATTACTATACACTCAAAACTGACCTGATCCTGTTATGTTCCTGGGATTTGCTACCATGACACAAAATGAAAAGAAATCAGGTGTGAGGAAGAAAGCAACTGTTTGTCTTTGCTATAAAATTTTATCAAGTTAGAACAAGATCTTGAAGAGTTAAACAATCCGCTGCTCACCATGACTTTGCAGACAAAGAGAAGTCACGTTCATCATCATGTCAGCTAGTCACAGTTAACCTTTGGTTCCACTGGAGTTTAACCATGACTAGCTGAGACAATGTCTAACATGGCTTGTCCTTGGCTGCAAGGTCATGGTCGGCATTGAGTTAATATGACTCTCCAAGGCAGTGTTCCAATATGATAACTTCTTGTAATAAAGATAAGCACACCCACTCTTCTCCTCAGATATGTCCATGTAACATAATCACATTTTTATAGTGAGGACAGGGGCTTGGAAAAATGAATTTATACCTGATTTATCTTTAAAGGTACTTCTCTGGCACACACTTTCATAGTATCTGAGCCCCTCATAAACATTATTGAATTGATTCTCAATTCTGAGGTAGAGAAATATTATTATCCCCAATTTACAGACAGGGGACTGAGATGGGGAATTATGTAACATAACCAAGTTCATATCATATAGACAGTCTGTGAAGGAGCTGAGACCTGAAGCCAGCTCTCCTGAGATGTAGGCTTGTGGCTTAAACACAAGGCAATCCTTCTTCCCTTAGTGGGCCTACAGATACTCAGTGATTCCTCAGCTCCCATCCCCTTACGCCCCTACTCAGCTTGTACTACATTGATGACAGCTTCATCATCTGGACCCATGGGAAGGAGACCCTTGAGGAATTCTACCAAGATTTCAACAATTTCCACCTCACCATCAACCTCAGCTTGGACCACACATGAGGTCCACTTCCTAGACACTACAGTGCTAATAAGCGATAGTCACATAAACACTACCCTATACTGGAAACCTACTGACTGCTATACTTACCTACATGCCTCCAGCTTTCATCCAGCCTACTGCCAAGCTCTAAGATACAACCGCATTTGCTCCGATCCCTCAGACAAACACCTACAGGATCTCTATCAAGTGTTCTTAAAACTACAATACCCACCTGGGGAAGTGAAGAAATAGATTGACAGAGCCACAAGGGTACCCAGAAGTCACCTACTACAAGACAGGCCCAACAAAGAAAGTAACAGAACGCCACTAGCCATCACCTACAGCCCCCAACTAAAACCTCTCCAGTGCATCATCAAGGATCTACAACTTATCCCTCACTCTCACAGAACTTGGGAGACAGACCAGTCCTTGCTTACAGACAGCCCCCCAACCTGAAGCAAATACTCACCAGCAACTACACACCACACAACAAAAACACCAACCCAGGAACCAAACCCTGTGACAAACCCTGGTGCCAACTCTGTCCACATATCTATTCAAGGGACACCATCATAGGACCTAATCACATTAGCCACACCATCAGGGGCTCGTTCACCTGCACATCTACCAATGTGATATGTGCCATCAATGCCCCTCTGCCATGTACATTGGCCAAACTGGACAGTCTCTACATAAAAGAATAAATAGACACAAATCAGATGTCAAGAATTATAACATTCAAAAACCAGTAGGAGAACACTTCAGTCTCTCTGGTCATTCAATAACAGACCCAAAAGTGGTAATTCTTCAACAAAAAAACTTCAAAAACAGACTCCAATGTGAAGCTACAGAACTGGAATTAATTTGCAAAATGGATACCATTAGATTAGGCCTGAATAAAGACTGGGAGTGGTTGGGTCATTACAAAACCTAAACCTAATTTCCCCAATACTAATTTCTCCCTACTGTTACTCACACCTTTTTGTCAACTGTCTGTAACAGGCCACTCTCATTACCACTTTAGAAGTTATTTTTCCTTCCTTGGTATCCTACTGTTAATTGATTTATCTCATTAGACTGACCTCCCTCTTGGTAAGGCAATGCCCATCCTTTCATGTATTTTTACCTGCTCCTGTGTTTTCCACTCCATGCATGTGATGAAGTGGGTTCTAGCCCACGAAAGCTTAAGCTCAAATAAATTTGTTAGTCTCTGAGGTTCCACAAGGACTCCTCGTTGTTTTTACAAATAAGAAGCAATTGATTTAAAAAAAGAAAGAAAGAGAGTTCTGCTCTTAAGTAGGAGTCTTGGGCCGTATCAGCTCAAAGCACTGCAGGTAATAGGCCCAGTAGTAAGGAATGTGCTATACAATACACCACACATGTGGAAATATGTCTCTGGTCCCCAGCATATATGAAATTCCTCTTCTTATGCTGCTTTGTGAGATATAGTTGATTTATTAGGGTTATATAATGCTTTAAATATTGCACTCAGTCTCCAGCACATGAAGCCTGCTCAGCCCATCCTCAGCCAGCTACTGGGACTGGTGGATGCAGGAAAATGCATCACATGTGGCAAGAACAATACTCTCTCTCCAGTTTATGGCTTCCTTTAACACCTCTCATGAAGACTTTACTTTTGTTCCTTGTTGTTTTGTCATTTTCTCTTAAGCCACAATAAAATTCACACTGAAGCATATGGCTGCTCTGTGTTAGATCCAAAAAGAGGCTTCAGTGCTAGATCCAAAAAAAAACTTATCGGCAGCATAATATGCATCTTTTCTGATCTGCTGGATCAGCAGAAAGGCAGCATTTAAAAATGAAAAATAATGTGGCTTCTTTTGTAGGTAGCTAGTTCCATCCACTGCCATTCAGAATTTCTGAGTTTCAGTAATTAAGAGGAGTTTATAATGGGGAGAATCGATTAAGTATAGGGAAGTTTCATAGTTTACCCAATTTTATGCTATAATTTAGTTTTAGGAAATATATAGTAATAAGATGTTAGCATATTATGCTTCTTGCACTTATTCATTTAAAAAAATCTATTGGGTTGTTGTGTTGTATTATGTTTAGATTTATCAATGGTTATGCTATTGACTCTGACAGTAATGTGATTTGGACATTTCCATGACTGGCCCCAAAGTGCACTATCATTACACTCTGAATGTGCTTGGATGGGCACTTCTCTTCATTAAGTAGAAAGATTTTTTTTCTTCCTTTCCAGGATGCCCATATTCAGCCTCAAAACTGGATGCTGCAACCATAATCTATTTAATTAATAGGATGTCTTTCTTTTGATACCTTCTATGCATTTCTGAACCTACATCCCCAAGTAATAGTAGTCAAATAACAAATTTCATGAAATTTTAAAAATAAAATATTGGGGGTTTTGTATTATTCGCCCATCAGTACATAGGAACTGGTTTTCACCATCATAAATACTCTGATGAGTGGAATCAGGATTTCCTGTTTAAGGTTTCCAATTCTTTATCTGCATGTTTTTCAATATTACCTATTCTTCCTGTTATACTCCTTCTTAGGGGTGAAATGGAGATGTGGTTTTTGGCCAAGTATCAAAGATGGCCAAACAATATTGTCTTTTCTTCATCATATTCTTTTAGTTTCTGTGGTTTTTGTGTCAGGTTAAAAAAATAATTTTAAAATTCATCTTCACTTAAGGAAAGTATTATAACAAATTTGTGGCCAGGATTGTCACTGGGGCTGCATGGCATGGCTACTCAGAACTTCAGAATGACAGCAATGATTCAACATGCATTGCCTGTACCAAATCACAGATTCCTATCACTTCAGCTAGAGGATAATTTTCCATTTCCAGTTAGCAGGGTAGGGTGTTTAACACAGTAAGGATGATGATAATATATTTGATGTGGCAGAAAATACCTGTAGCCTTCTGATCAGCACAAGCGTGGACAGATTTTCTTGAAAAACATCAGTACAATACAAAGGTCCAAAAGAAATTTAAAAACTCTGCACTCTCTAACCATAACTTCACAAGAGCAGGAGCAGTTCTCCTAAAAGCAAGGGGTCTACATGTAGAACAAGGTTCAAATATGCACTTCAGAGCTGAATAAATGAGTAATATACTGTGAATCTAGCCATGTGCAGTCTATTAAACAAATTCCTGTATATATGCTCCTATAAACCAATATACATTTAAATATATTTTCTAAAATAAATATATAGGTGTCAGGAGATTGCCTTATTTATTGTCCATTGAATGCATCTGATGAAGTGAGCGGTAGCTCACGAAAGCTTATGCTCAAATAAATTTGTTAGTCTCTAAGGTGCCACAAGTACTCCTTTTCTTTTTGCCTTATTTATGTATTAATTCATTCATTTGTCCATTCATTCATTCATTTTAGAGAAATTCCCCACTTTTTTGTAGCAGAAATATTTGTAATATATTTGTATATCAAATATTATCCTGGATTAACATACATTCAGAACTGTCTTTTTTGTTTTAAAAGCCCTCCATGGATTTGTTCCAATTTACCTCACGGATCCTGGGTTAAATCTGCTTATCACGTGAGTTGCTCTTTTAACTTCAGTAGATTTACTCATGTGAGTCTGGTGATCAGAATTCAGGCTCCATTCTCTCTTCCCTACTCCCTCTTTTCATTTTTTTTCTTCTTTGAGTCCAAACTAGAAAATATTTGCTTGTGCCGTGGATAAACATGTTGATTATGGCAAGATCTATGTTCCACGTAGATCCTAATGTGAAGTTATGACTCAGAAAATCCTGGAAAATGTACCTTGCAATCCAGTATTGGGCATATCAATTACTACTTCTTCATGCACCCAGGCTAAACGCAGGCCAGCTGGCTTAAATTGATTCCTATATTGCTATATACCTGTAACCTACGTATCACTCTTCTTCTTTCTACATCTCTTTTCTCATTTCCTATAACTTTGGATTTTTATTTTTAGATGCTTTGGTATAAAATAGAATTTTTTAAAAGAAATATCTTAATGCCCATGTGATATTGTAATGCGTTAGTATTAGAGTGCAGATACGTTTGTATCTTATAATCAGCCTTTACTGTTGTCTGCTGCATGTGGTGTAAATTAAATGCACGTGTACATTTAATGCAACATTCAGATCACACAGTTACAATCACAAAAAGTGACGAAAGGCACCAGTTTGGATTCCAACAGCAACATTCAATCTGACACACTGCTCATCTTGTATTTCTTTTCAAGCAATAAGATTAAAGCCACACCTTTAAACAGCAGGTTGAACTCTACCCAGTCTGTTTTCTTCTTAAATTTATATTTAGTGGCCTGCTCCAATTACTTACAATGGGTGCACAGCATTTTGGAAAACCAGGCCACTTATTTGGGCTTTAGGCACCCAATTTTGAAAATCTTGTTCTAGGATCGTGACCACTGAAGTCAGACATAACTTCAATTGACTTCAATAGGAGCAGGATTGGGTCCCCGTACTTTTATTCTAACCATTGGTTAAATTTATAGACTAGCAATGCAAAGTTTATCTTAGTAAAAACCAACTTCTATGATAATTGAGGGTTAAAGCATAGCCTGGTTAGCAAGCAACCCACCTGAAATGCTGAATGCTTTTTCTGATTACGTACCAGCTGGAAAGCTTGCCAGATAGTTCCCTGCCAGCTTTTGCACACTGGACGTATCATTCTATTGTTCCGTTGAAATGAAAGAAAGTCAGTTGTGGGATTTAGGGTCTGCTAAGTAATTAACCATAGTCTCAGTATTAACTGTGTAGAAAATATTATGTTCTTAATCTGCCTGATCCAGAAAGACAAGCTGTGCCTACATGCTGCCTGCTTCTAAGGACTCAGTATTAGGAGCACCAGTTTTACCGGCACAAATATCTCCAACAGCAATGGCTTTAACTATTCTATTCTAATTCTATATTTATCTAGCTGTCTATCAGCATTTCCAAAGTACCCATCACCATAATGTTTTGGTGCTAAACTTTGTAAATGTGAGAGTCATTTAATAATTTGTGTCTTCATAGCTCTGATCACAAGACATAATTCCCCCCAGTTTTCTTTCAGGAAAACAACGTTTTGGGAATAACACCTGTGTAGCAAATACAGGATTTGTCCCTGTGAAAATAATTCATTAACACAGAACTGTGATTGAACTCAGTTTCATCTTCACTATTATCTTCCCTCAAACTGGATTATTGGAAGGAATTTATAAAAACTGATTTACCTGCCCACTCTCTGCAGCTATGTAAATCAACAGTCATATGAATTACTGTGGCATAAAGGGAGGCTGGTTGTGCAGCAGTTTGTTAGTAGGAATGTTTTTCAGTTAGTGGGAATCCAGGGATTATGTGGTATTTTAGAACATCTTTTTCAGTTTGGACGGATTGTATCATACACATGGATGATGACAAAAGAAAATAAATACTCTGCTCTATGAGTTATGGGGGATTATATACACAAAGAAAGCATTTGTGTGGACAGAAAAGGATGTATGAATGAAGTTACACTGACATCAGAAGTAAAATTTGATTTTTTAAATGTATAAATCTGTTTACTAAATTTTTATCTAGAACAGCTGTTCACTTTTACTGCCTCTAAGATGCTCAGTTACTAAATCCTTTTGAGCCTCGTGGACAAACAATGCACATCCAATGATTCAGCACTTGTGAGAATCCAAACCTAAAAAGAAACTGAATTTGCTTTTATAAAGCACTCTTAGAGTATTCCAAAGCACTTCAGGTATTAATGACTTGGGCCCCAGTACTGTGTGAATTCCATGTGAGCAGACAGTGGTACCCACATAGAGCCCCTCTGACCTCAGAAGAGCTGTGTGGAAGGAAGGGTCTGTCAAAACAGAGCTCTTTGCAGGACTATGGCCTGAGATACTAATTCTAGCTCAGTAACTGTGTAGATAAATTAGGTGGTTACAGTGTAACAGCTCACACACACTTGTGTCAAGATACTGATCTCACTAATACCCTGATTCCCCAACGCACTTAAGCACAGCTTAATTTTAAGTGTGCAAGTAGTCTCATTGAATTTAATGGCACTACTCATGTGCTTAATGTAAGGCACATATTGAATTGCTTTGCTGAATTGCGGTCTTAGGTCTATGTAAAAATCCGGAGAAATTTGATTGACTTCACTCTGGATATTTGCCATTGTAAATGAAACCAGAGTTTAGCCCTTGGATATTAGAATCCAGTTTTCCTGATTCTTAAATACTAGTTAAACTAAGGTACAGCTTCTACAGACCAATGGCCAGATTCTGCTTGGACTTTTCCTAGGTGTCTGTCAGGGAAGGACTCAAAATCATGGCCCTTCCCTTTGTATGGTCCACATAAGGGTAAGGTACAATCAAAGTACCAGAAAGTTGGATAACTCAGAGACTGTCTCCTTCCTATTCCTCCAGGTTTACAAAGTGTCCTAAATGGCACAGGGAGGAGACAGAGTAACAGATTGGCTCCCACTAGACACCAGACAGAGAAGAAGGCCAGTTGTGTGTACAGAAGTAAGTGGCACCCTTCAAAGAGGATAAGTGGCAGAGTGATAAATGAAAGGGGGGGGGTAACTCCCTTTTATGGACACCCAGCCAGCCAGTTAGCTATAAAATCCCTCTTAGCAGCTGTTCTCTACTTGCTTTACCTGTAAAGGGTTAAAAAGTCTCCCTGCGATGCATAGGTAAAAGGAAGGGAGTGGGCACCTGACCAAAAGAGCCAATGGGAAGGCTAGATCTTTTTAAAATTGGGAAAAAACTTTCCCTTTGTCTATTTGTGGTTGTTCTCGGGGAGAGGCAGACAGCGGGTAACTATGCTGTAAGAAGCTTGGGGCAGGTATGAAAAATCATTGGTATCATACCTAGAAACTACTCATTTAAAACCCCAGATATGCAAGTAGATCAGAAAATATTTAGGAAGATGAGATTAGGTTTATCTCTTTTTATTTCTTTATGGCTTGTGGACTCCTCTGTGCTAACTCCAAATGCTTTTGTTTTGCTTGTAATCTTTAAGCTGGACCTCAAGAAAGTTATTCTTGATATTTAATCCTTGTATATGGGTTTTTTTTTAAATCTAGCAATAGCCTGAGTTTCCAGATGTATTTTCTTTCTTTTTGTTTTTAATAAAATTTAACTTTTTTTAAGAACAGGATTGGATTTGGTGTCCTAAGAGGTTTGTATGCATGTTGTTTAATTAGCTGGTGGCAACAGCTGATTTCCTTTGTTTTTCTTTCTCAGCTCTTTCCAGGGAGGAGTGGGGGGAGGGAGGGAAGGGCTTGCGGGTACCCCACAGGAAGGAATTCCCAAGTGCGCCTTCCTGGGTTCTCAGAGGGTTTCTGCACTTGGGTGGTGGCAGCATCTACCCATCCAAGGTCAGAGAAAAGCTGTAACCTTGGAAGTTTACTACAAGCCAGCAGTGACCAGCATTAATTTTTAGAATCCTTGTAGGCCCCCACCTTCTGCACTCAAAGTGTCAAAGTGGGGAATCAGCCTTGATAGGCAGGTATACTATCTCTGTGTGCCTGGGAGCTCCAGGAGGCATTTCTCACTACCTCGTACTATGGTCTGTGCCTAAATTGCCCAGTCAAGCCCTATGTCAGCCAGGTTTTAAAAATACTTACATCTACCTTCCATGCTTTTCCTTTTGCTCTCAATGGCCAGACTAGCAAGATTGAAATCTGCTGGTTTCAAAAAATGCTGTGGGACCTTTAACCTAATCTTGGACAGCCATCAGAGATAGGGGAGACTTCAGATTTAACTTCTCATGAAAGCAGAGTACCTCTGAGAAGGGAGCATTAACCTCACCTCAGCCCTAACTCTCATATTACATTGCTAGGTCAGCATTAGGCCTGATCCCATATCTGGTCTAGAATTTAAACCCAGTCTCTCCTAGCTCAGAGATGAGTGCTTCCCTCTAACCCATATTTATGTCTAATAGACAGTACCTAGATACACCTAGCATGTCCTCTGATTTCTATCCAGTGACACTGCCATAAAGTGAGGCATTCCCCTGTATGCAAACAGTATTTGGCACTCTGGTGGATTAAAGAGTGATGACTACATATTCTTTGCCCTCTAAAACTAGAAGAAAACAATATTACTCTTCTGAATTATGCTGGGTAATATTATTGTCATTGTTCCCGTTTTCAGTGTGATGATATATTATATATGAATTATATACAGCTGTTATAGTTAAGTAACAAATAATAAGACAACGGGACTATCCCATGCCTGGTGTAGGCTGGCATTCATGTATGTTTTCACAGCCTCTACAGACAAAAGATGGGACATTACAGCGGAGTGTAGCTCATGATGGAATGCTGTAATAGAGATTTAATATATTTATCTGCTTTTAGAAACTAGCAGCTCCAGCCACAGAAAATGTCTGGCTGGCCACAGTTATTATCTGAGCAATCTAAGTAGTTATGTTTTGAGCTACAGGGTGTTCAGCATAATAGCACTGTCTAGACTCAATGCCTACATAATGGTAGATTACCTTCTCCTCTGTACTTGCTGGTCAAGCCAGTTTGATGATGATTGACTTAATGAGAGTCACCTGACTTATAACCTGAGGAACTAGAGCACTATTTACAAGAAAGAACAATATTATGCTCTCTGGGTGAATATGACTGATTATATTAGTTTAGGACCTATTTAACTCTTTGAACTACTGTAATGGCTATAGTAAATTGCCATCTAATAATGGTGTTCAACAGAGATAATTAACATTATTTATATCTTTCTTAAAGAATGATATGAAACATGAAGATTGTACATATGCAATGACATGTTCCTATCATTGTTATCTTCATCCTCCTCACCCTTCTCATTTGTTTTACATCCACTTGTTATGGTTTTCCTAAGCTATAGGCACATTCTGCCAGCTTTACTCACATTGAGCAACTTCCAGTATTCAGGCCCCATTGGTGTATACAACTGAAATATGTGCATGTGGTTTCTTTTACAAAGTTTCACACTGACCCTTATGTCTCACTGCTGCTAAAGGTGCATAGACTCCTCTGGCTATTACCAGAATTGCTATGGTGTTACACTGGGGACCACATATAAAATGAAAGATGTTGAGAGCTCTGAAGGGACATGCCCTCACTCTGGTGAAGAGGAGACTAACGAGCTCTTCTGGGCCTGTTCAGCGCTAATGATGAGGCTCACCTCCAAGGCTTGTTCTGCCTGGAGGGGAAGGATCTTAAAAAGAGATACCTGCCACAGGCAGGGGTAGTGAACAAGAGGAGGACTGCTCCACCTCAGAGATCACTGACAACAGAGACAGGTCAGCTGAGAAAGGGACAGTTGGAGGCCGCACCACTCCTGAAGCTTCAGACCAGCTGCAAAGATGTATGCCCCAAGAAGAGGGGCTGAAGGTAGGCCCCACGAAGGGGCAATAGGCTCTGGGGGATCAAGCTCATACACTGGATCCAGAAAGACTGCCTGAGAGACAGGCCACATCTGCCTTTCTTTGTTTTCACCCAAAGTCCCCTCTCTCAAAGGGAAAGAGAATCATAGAATCATAGAATCATAGAATATCAGGGTTGGAAGGGACCTCAGGAGGTCATCTAGTCCAACCCCCTGCTCAAAGCAGGATCAATCCCCAACTAAATCATCCCAGCCAGGGCTTTGTCAAGCCTGACCTGAAAAATATCTAAGGAAGGAGATTCCACCACCTCCCTAGGTAACACATTCCAGTGTTTCACCACACTCCTAGTGAAAAAATTTTTCCTAATATTCAACCTAAACCTCCCCCACTGCAACTTGAGAGCATTACTCCTTGTTCTGTCATCAGCTACCTCTGAGAACAGTCTAGATCCATCCTCTTTGGAACCCCCTTTCAGGTAGTTGAAAGCAGCTATCAAATCCCCCCTCATTCTTCTCTTCCGCAAACTAAACAATCCCAGTTCCCTCAGCCTCTCCTCATAAGTCATGTGTTCCAGTCCCCTAATCATTTTTGTTGCCCTCCGCTGGACTCTTTCCAATTTTTCCACATCCTTCTTGTAGTGTGGGGTCCAAAACTGGACACAGTACTACAGATGAGGCCTCACCAATGTCGAATAGAGGGGAATGATCACATCCCTCGATCTGCTGGCAATGCCCCTACATATACATCCCAAAATGCCATTGGCCTTCTTGGCAACAAGGGCACACTGTTGACTCATATCCAGCTTCTCGTCCACTGTAACCCCTAGGTCCTTTTCTGCAGAACTGCTGCCGAGCCATTCGGTCCCTAGTCTGTAGCGGTGCATGGGATTCTTCCATCCTAAGTGCAGGACTCTGCACTTGTCCTTGTTGAACTTCATCAGATTTCTTTTGGCCCAATCCTCTAATTTGTCTAGGGCCCTCTGTATCCTATCCCTACCCTCCAGTGTATCTACCTCTCCTCCCAGTTTAGTGTCATCTGCAAACTTGCTGAGGGTGCAATCCACACCATCCTCCAGATCATTTATGAAGATATTGAATAAAACCGGCCTGAGGACCGACCCTTGGGGCACTCCACTTGATACCGGCTGCCAACTAGACATGGAACCATTGATCACTACCTGTTGAGCCTGAAAATCTAGCCAACTTTCTATCCACCTTATCGTCCATTCATCCAGCCCATACTTCTTTAACTTGCTGGCAAGAATACTGTGGGAGACCGTGTCAAAAGCTTTGCTAAAGTCAAGGAACAACACGTCCACCGCTTTCCCCTCATCCACAGAGCCAGTTATCTCGTCATAGAAGGCAATTAGATTAGTCAGGCATGACTTGCCCTTGGTGAATCCATGCTGACTGTTCCTGATCACTTTCCTCTCCTCTAAGTGCTTCAGAATTGATTCCTTGAGGACCTGCTCCATGCTTTTTCCAGGGACTGAGGTGAGGCTGACTGGCCTGTAGTTCCCAGGATCCTCCTTCTTCCCTTTTTTAAAGATGGGCACTACATTAGCCTTTTTCCAGTTGTCCGGGACTTCCCCGGATCACCATGAGTTTTCAAAGATAATGGCCAATGGCTCTGCAATCACATCCACCAACTCCTTTAGCACTCTCGGATGCAGTGCATCCGCCCCATGGACTTGTGCTTGTCCAGCTTTTCTAAATAGTCCAGAACCACTTCCTTCTCCACAGAGGGCTGGTCACCTCCTCCCCATGCTGTGCTGCCCAGCGCAGTAGTGTGGGAGCTGACCTTGTTTGTGAAGACAGAGGCAAAAAAAGCATTGAGGACATTAGCTTTTTCCACATCCTTTGTCACTAGGTTGCCTCCCTCATTCAGTAAGGGGCCCACACTTTCCTTGACTTTCTTCTTGTTGCTAACATACCTGAAGAAACCCTTCTTGTTACTCTTAACATCTCTTGCTAGCTGCAACTCCAAGTGTGATTTGCCCTTCCTGATTTCACTCCTGCATGCCCAAGCAATATTTTTATACTCTTCCCTGGTCATTTGTCCAATCTTCCACTTCTTGTAAGCTTCTTTTTTATGTTTAAGATCAGCAAGGATTTCACTGTTAAGCCAACCTGGTCGCCTGCCATATTTACTATTCTTTCTACATATCAGGATGGTTTGTCCCTGTAACCTCAATAAAGATTCTTTAAAATACAGCCAACTCTCCTGGACTCCTTTCCCCCTCATGTTATTCTCAGAGGGGATCCTGCCCATCAGTTCCCTGAGGGAATCAAAGTCTGCTTTTCTGAAGTCCAGGGTCCGTATTCTGCTGCTCTCCTTTCTTCCCTTTATCAGGATCCTGAACTCAACCATCTCATGGTCACTGCCTCCCAGGTTCCCATCCACTTTAGCTTCCCCTACTAATTCTTCCCAGTTTGTGAGCAGCAGGTCAAGAAGAGCTCTGCCCCTAGTTGGTTCCTCCAGCACTTGCACCAGGAAATTGTCCCCTACACTTTCCAAAAACTTCTGGATTGTCTGTGCACCGCTGTATTGCTCTCCCAGCAGATATCAGGGTGATTGAAGTTTCCCATGAAAACCAGGGCCTGCGATCTAGTAACTTCTGTGAGTTGCCGGAAGAAAGCCTCGTCCACCTCATCCCCCTGGTCCGGTGGTCTATAGCAGACTCCCACCGCGACATCACCCTTGTTGCTCACACTTCTAAACTTAATCCAGAGACACTCAGGTTTTTCTGCAGTTTCATACTTGAGCTCTGAGCAGTCATACTGCTCCCTTACATACAGTGCAACTCCCCCACCTTTTCTGCCCTGCCTGTCCTTCCTGAACAGTTTATATCCATCCATGACACTACTCCAGTCATGTGAGTTATCCCACCAAGTCTCTGTTATTCCAATCACATCAAAATTCCTTGACTGTGCCAGGACTTCCAGTTCTCCCTGCTTGAGAGGGGAGGCAACATTTCTTTTGCCAGTTTGTCTGACTCAGGCAGCGAAGTGGGGGGAGGAAAGACAGTATAAACGACAGATGGAGAGGGTTTGAGGGAGCCATTATCACCCCACAAATGGTGTTAAATTCAGGCATAACTACACCTGATACAAGCAATTAAGAAAACAAACCTGACAGGAAGTAGAGCTCACCTGCTCCATGCAAGATGGAACTGGAGTGGTGCTACCGCAGCTAGTACCAGCCCTAAAGATGGGGCCAGACAATGATACTGAAGCCTTTTTAGTCACATTTGAGAGGGTAGCGCTAGCAGCCCAGTAACCCCCAGAACAATGGGCTGTGACTCTGACCCCATACTTCGTGGTCCAGCAAAGGCAGCCTATTGCTTGGAGCAGGCAAAAGATCACAAGCAAGTAAAGTCTGCCATTTTAGACTGTTTGGATATTTCCAAAGAGACCAACTGTCAACAGTTTGGATCTGAGAATTACCCCAAAGTGGCAAGACCCCAAATGGTTGCGTAATGGTTGAGGGAACGCTGTTTGAAGTGTCTCCACCCGTAGGAACGATCAGGGGCCCAAGTGCCTGAGGCCATTGTGACAGAACAATTTATTCAGATATTACCCATGAAAGGCGAGGAGTGGGTCCTACAGCATTGCCCAGGGACATTATCAGAAGTAGTTAGGCTACTGGAGGACTTTATAGAAGCTGAAGGATAACTAGAGGCAGAATCACCCAAAACCTGGGAGCGTGAACCAGAGTCAGCAACACTCTCTCTGAGGGGCCTGACCACGCCTCAGACCAAAGGTAGTCCAAGGGGAATGGGCACAAATACAACACCGCCAGTGGGACCACCAGGTGCCACAAACAACTGGAGTGGGACTCTCAGACTGTCGTCTGGATATCACTCTGCGACCAGGCTGCCCACTCCTACCCTGTTAATGAGCTATTCCTGTGGGCAGACAGAGCACGTAAAGAGGGAGTGCCCTCTTATGGAATGTGAATATGCTCAGAGATGAATGGCAGAAACCGGGGTATGGAAAAAGACTCCCCCTAAGTTGCTGGTGATGGTGGTGGTCTAAGGCGCCTGTGGTCTTCATCCCTGATTTTTCCCAGGAGTTCATACTTCACACTGCTCCCAAAGCTGTACAGAGCAGTGGCAAAACTGTATTCCCCAAAAAGATGAGCTGAAGTTAGACCCTACTAAAGGGCAATAGACTGAATCCAGAAAGACTGCCTGAAGGACAGGCCACCTCCGCCTTTATTTTCATTCAGAATCCCCTCTCTCATAAGGGAAAGAAAGGGAAAGGGAGCTTTGTTTTGCCCATTTGTTTGATTCAGAGAACCCCCCCTGTGCTATGAACTGGGGAGAGGAAAGACAATATAAACAACAGATGGTAGGGTCCAGAGCAGGTTTGGGGGAGCCCCTATCCATCCACAAGAGTATTCTAAGGTGTACTGAACTTGCTACTGGTCAGCAGTGATAAATGTCATTGAAAATAGTTTTAGTAGCACTGAATATAAAGAATACTGTGTTCTTTAAATACTATTCAATTATGTAAGCAAAATAGATCTTGAGAATGGATAAAACAGCTTAGTGGGGATGGTGGAAGTAGAAAAAGTACTGGCTGTGACTGAAAAAAGACTGGACTGATGCCTGGTTTAACTTCCTCAAAGTCAATGGAGTTTTACTAGGTTTGGATTTGTCCCTTTATGGCCATGAGGAGGTGGTGGTGAATATTTTGGTGGCTATCTTCTCAGGAGTTCTCTTCTATGAAATTCTGTTCTCGTTTTTGTATACACTAGGCCTATAAATGCTATTTAGAGTTGCATAGAGAAGAAAAATATATCTGCTCACTTCAGAGTCTCCCCAACAAACTTTCAAATGTAGGTGTGATTTTTCTGTGTATTCAGTCCATTCTTATATGAAGATAAAGATTAAAGAAGAGATAGTTTAGACACCCAATTACTATTTTATATAGATAGATATTTTCTGGTCCATATACAGCTTTTTTTGTGTTTGGATCTTTATAAAATCTCATCTTTCCATGGATTTTTCTGAGGATTGATTTTATTTCCTCATGCAAATCCAAGCAATGTTGCTAAACACTTTGGTCCTACTTATAAAAAATCTTACAGAAAGCTTTCAGCATACATTTGGATAAAACCCAGCTTAATATGTTCTGGCAGACACTATCCCAAACCTACAAATTCTGAAAAGATAGATAATTATTTTGAATGATAATAACAGCAGAAAGGAAATGAATCACTACAGTCTGGTTCACTAGAGAAAACTTACAATTAGAATGTGGCAAATAATGAGAAGTACAAGATATGGAACAGATCATAGTTTGGATCTGAAGATTGGTCGGAAAAATATTCATCTCTAGTGAATGGTACTGTGAAAAACATTATATATATTCAGACCAATCTTGAGATCCAAACTATGATATATAAAAAACAAACCTTATAGGAAGTAGAGTTCTTTATAGATACATATTATATATATATGGCCAAAACCCCAAAACCCAAAACCAAAATGCATTTCTGATTTAAGTTTGAAGAAAAATAGATCAAATTGCCCCTATCTGATTAAGAACATTACCAATAGCTGTAGGTAATCTAACAATTGTATAGATGTAATTGTCATCAAGGTCTAATCTCACACTTGTTCTTCAAAAGGCAACTATTTTAATCATTAATCTGATAAGGCCTAACAAAGTAGCCTTAAAATATTCCATTTGAGGAATAAGAGGCTGTATCTCCTACTCACATCTCCTATATTGATTGTACACAATGGATTACACTTTTAAAAAATCTCATGTTTTTGTGCACACACAAAGTTTGTCTGCTCATTCCTTGCACATACAATTACTTCCTCTACATGTCAGAGTAAGGATGATCTTATGGTTAAAACAATGGACTGGAATTTAGGCGATCTAGGTAAAATTTCTGATTCTGGCTCCAACTTCTTGTGTGACTATGGCCAAGTCACATAATTTCTTTGTGCCTCCATTCCTCATCAGTCAAATGGAAATGATACTTCTCTTCCTCACAGAGGTGTTATATATAATAAATCATTAATGTTTGAGGTATTCAGATATTGTAGTGATGGGAATCACATCAGTAACACACAGATGTGCAACAGAAAATTGCACAGCTACTAAATTACTTAATTTATTCAGAAATTACATGTGCTAATCGGTGCACATGCACAGAACTATTATTAATACTCCTTCTATCATCTGTTTGTACCTGAACTATTCAAACCACTTTCTTCTCCTGGCTTTCCCAATTCAGTTTCTGCTACGAACTGAACCGAACTGAATCCATCATTGTCCACCCACCATATTAACACAGGTGGTCTATTGGACAACTGTAATTAACCCTAGCTTTTCCAATCGAGAATATGCACAAAACACAAGTTTTTAATCTCTTTTTAGCATTCATGAGTGAGTCATGTCCAAGGGAACCTAGTGAAATGTCTATCCCAAAGTCTATGCTATTTTATTTTCTGTGCTTTTTTTGTAGCACTTAAAAATAGACTTTTTCCCCTTACATAGGGGAAAACCTGGCCCTATTGAAGTCAATGACAAAATTCACAGTGGGGCCAGGATTTTGCCCCTGGGCTTTTAAAAGTCTAGAGCCAGGCAGCAATTAGATAGCAACTTTAACATGGCCAAATTCCTTCTCAGGGGTACTAATAGTAAGCAATATATGCATCTAATACTGTGTAAACCACACAGAAAATCTCAAACCATAATCATACACTCTAACCTATTCCATCACCAATCATTCAGTCAGGGACCAAAGTCCTTTTTGGCCTCTCGCTTTAGATACCTCAAGGAGAGTTTAAAAAGGGATGTCCTATTGCATCTGTAACTCACACACACCCCAGTGTGCCAACACTGCTGAAACTGTTTTTTTTTTTCTTTTCCTCCTGTGTAGTCCTTATTTAGTAACATGGACTCCTAGGCACAGAATGGGAAGACTAAGGTAGGTGCTTTGAGAGGAGACTTAGGTAGTGTTATGGAATACAACTGTTGTCCAAAACCAAAAATTGTGTCTTTGGCAATCAGCTCAGGGAACACAACACCAATGGTTTTTCTTTTCGTACCTTCAAACAGGGCAAGAATCTAAGAGGTGGGGAAGAAAAAAAAAGAGATGGCCCCTTTTCTTTCTGCCCTGAGGAGTTCAGGTGGCAAGACCGTAGACAGTAGATCAGTTCAGCTGGCTTCTGTTCCTAATCAGCCCTATGGTAGCATACACAGCTCTAGCTAATGCTGAAGGGTCAGTGCCTGCTAGCAGAGGCCCATCTGATCCAAGCAATTAACCTTATATTAACACCCTGGATGGTGATCATCTGTTGCACATTCACCTGCAGTCTGAGCTCTGTGTGCTCAGAAAAATAGCCCGGTCTCTAAATCATATCTAGGACTTGAGCACAAGCTGTTGAACCTGTACAGGCATGCAGAGTCTTGCAGATGATTTTACAGCATGTGGTTATTTCCCCTTGTTTGTCTCTGTGCAGAAGAAAACCCCTGTCGACCATTGTAATTGCATTATGGAAGCTTGTGGAACCACTTGTCTAGCTTCTCCTGCCTACAACAACCAGAAACAATTAGATTATTATTTTTTTAAATAACTACCCACAATTTTGTGTAGTTCCATACTTCTCCTTCCCTAGAGCCACACTCCTGCTAGGGGAAAGGCTTCTTTCCTCTAACCCTACCCACTAGGCAGGTAGAATTTCTTTACTTTCCCTTCCTATAAGGGTGTTTCTTGAAACACAGACGTTCAGCATAGACTGAACCCAATAGCAAGTGACCTAAATATTGCTTCACTGAAAAATGCCATGCTTATGAAGTCATTTTTCATGTATTCACAGTGTAATATTCAAACATATGTGTGCTAAGACTCTATTTGGTGCACAGCCTCTAGTGCTAATCCTTATTTATATTGAGAATAAGCTTCCTGGCAAGTGTTACATTTTTATTCCATATCTATTGCTTGCTTGGGTTTATTTTCTTATCATCCTAAATCAGCACTCCCCTCCCCCTCCAATAGTAACTCAATCTACAGGTATATCCACAGCAGAACTATACCACAAGAGAATCAGCTTTCCATACTGTTTGTACAAATTAAGCCAATCAAATAGAAATGGTACATTCTTACTGAAGTACACAATAAGCTACTAATAAAAAAAAAAGAAAATTGACATTTAAAAGACTTGACCTGCCTTACCACAACAAATAAAAAGAAACATTTCCATTTCCTTTGTCAGCAGTGTATGAAATTTTCTGTTTTAGATTAGTAAAAGAGAATTTTGAAGATGGGGCAGCGGGAGGAATAATCAGGGCCTAGTTTTCAGGGTTGCTGATCAGTAGAAATCAATGCAATTTGCAGGGGCTCAGCACCTCTGAAAATCAGACCATGAAGGATTTTCTCAAAAATGGAAATGTATTAGATTTTGAACATAGTATAAAAGAAAAAAATTAGCTAAGCTTTGCAATATTCACCATACCAACAAAGCAAATAAAATGTCACAGGTGGAACAAATTAAAGGCTTTACAGATCTTCCAGTAGCAGAACAATATTTTGCTGCAGCAGTGAATATAAAAAGAACTGTCTAATATATATTAAAACATTTTTAAAATACATTAATGCAACAGAAACGGAAAATTTGCAGTTCTCTTATTCCCTGATCCTACAACCACTTGCTTCCAAGTATCATGATTACTCTCATGAATGGTCCCATTAAAATAGTAAGCAATATGCTAGGGGGTGTTTGCACCACTGGATCCTTAGTACACATTTATTGCATTTTTTATCCCTGTGTTGCTTCTATAGGCCTGAATCTATGAGGGACTACACACTTCCGGTACCCATTGACTTGTATAGGAGTAAATAGCACTCAGCAGCTTTCATGATGCAGTCCTTAATTTTAATGTCAATATGTGCCATAAAATATAGCATTGTGAAATCTTGCCTCCATTGAAGTCAATGGCAAAACTCCTGTTTACTTTAAAAGGGCCATAATTTCACACAAGATTCACAGTGTAGGTGCATTAACATTACAATGGGAATCTTGACTTTATGTCCTGACTTTTGAGCATTTGTTGTCTAAATATGAATGTTACAAAAGTTCTGTCTCAAAATCATTCGGTTCATGGAGCTTGCAAACTCTGCTCCCATCACCAGCAGACTTTGGAAACCCTACAGTGTGCTCTTGCAAAAATCATAAAGTCAGCTGGGAAGAGCTGCAGAGTGTGTTCTGTAGAAACATGAGGATATCAATACAGAATACAGTATGTCTCTGCTATTATTTACTGATCAACTGAACTAAAGTAATCATTCATTGTATTGTAAGTTTCAGAGTAGCAGCCGTGTTAGTCTGTATTCGCAAAAAGAAAAGGAGTACTTGTGGCACCTTAGAGACTAACCAATTTATTTGAGCATAAGCTTTCGTGAGCTACAGCTCACTTCATCACTTCATCGGATGCATGATTTTATGTAACAAAAAAATCAACATTGGTAAGTTGCACTTTCATGACAAAGAGATTGCACTATAGTACTTGTATGAGGTGAACTGAAAAATACTATTTCTTTTGTTTATCATTTTTGCAGTGTAAATATTTGTAATAAAAATAATATACTCTTTGATTTCAATTACAACACAGAATACAATATATATGAAAATGTAGAAAAGCATCAAAAATATTTAATACATTTCAATTGTTTAACGGTGCAATTAAAGCTGTGATGAATTGCGAATTTTTTAAAAATCACAATTAATTTTTTGAGTTAATCGCATGTAATAACTGTGATTAATCAACAGCCCTAGTTATCATTATTTTAATCACATGGTTGCATACAGAAGGTCCAATTGGATCAGAGCTCAATTGTACAAAGTGCTGTGCAGACATATAGGGAGTCACAGTGACTGGCACAGAGATGTTACAATCTAAAGAGACAGATACAGGGTACAATGTATAAGGTGAGTCTTAGCAGTGTCTTTGCCTCATTTTGCCTCACTTTCCCAAAAATCACTGCTTGGACCTGCAATGGCTAAAAGGTCATGCAGGAAATTTTGCTGAAGAATCACACCAAGATAGATGTCACTCATCTGAGCATAGGGTGTGGTTTTTTGGTATAAGAAAATCACAGCAATTTCTCAGGCTTGTGTTTTTCTGACATTGGAGTAACTGGGCTTTTGCAATGAATAAAAGCATATTTTCCAAGGCTCCTCCCTCACCAAAAAGGCATTGGGGGAAATCCCATTGGGGGAAATTCCATTGATTTCAATAGGGCCAGGTTGACAGTCAGTCACTTTGACTGAGTTATGTCCAAGTTATACCAGAGTGCCATATCTAGGCATAATTCCTGCAGAAACTACAGTTCGGTCCTGCTCGCCTCCTCCCTGTCCTCAGTGAGGTTCATGTTCTTAGGATCCATAGACTCTGTCCTCTTCTGTGTACGTGGATACTGATAACTTCACTACAACTAAACCAAATTCTGTCACACATGGTAAGGGCTATTGTTCTCATTCTATGGCAATTCCACTCCTGCTATATATGAGCACAGAATTAGCATCTGATGTCTTGAAGATAGGATTGTTTTCACCTGGCTCTGGTAACTCAAAAATGACTGCATGTAGAAAGTCAGAGACCATTTAGGCTCAGAACTAGCATGTAGAACTTGAGCTGAATGGCTAACTTTTTCAGATAGAGGGATCTGACTAAATGACAGAAAGCCCTGGAAATCCAATTGAATCTTCTAATTGATTTCAACGGACTTTAGCTCAGGCTTATAAGGAAAATGTGCCACTCTAACCATAACTATTTCATTTTTACTGCAGGGTTGTAATAGTCACTGCTCTTTTTTTTTTTTTTTTTTTTTAGCCAGTCTTTGTTTGGTAAGTCCTGCTATGGTATTTCTAACTAAATTCCCATTTTAGTCTAATATTTAGAGAATCTTCTCTTTTTTATTTGTAATGAGTTATGTAAACATATAATAACCTGTGGCATGGGCTCAAAGGGTCAGCAATGTTTTAAAAACAATTGTCAGTCTCAAGTAAAACACCTGGTATAAAGTTGAGGAGGTTTTGCAAGAACACTTTCAACATCAGTACTACAAAAAGATCTGGGTTTCTACTCTTTTGCTTGTAAAATGTCCTGTATATAAGAATATGGTTACTTAAAACTGTTAGTCTTTAGAAATAAAAATTGAATCATCCTTCCAACTCATATTTCTATTTTTAACTGACAATACATATAAGCAAAATAAACACACTGCACATAATAAAGAGGTAGCTTTAAAGAGCTGTAAAAGGATTTACACTATATTCATAAAACTTCAAGGATTGTTTAGAAAGCAAAAATATAATAAGTAGAGTTTTATAGCTCTAGATTTGTAATTGGAGCTGCAGTGAACAGTTCAGTGGAGCTTCGCACCCTTATGAATTAGTCTTTTACAATCATGAACAAAATGGCACAATTAGAACCAAGAAATCCTGTTTATTGTAGCATCAGAAAATTTCACAAAATTAGTTCAAGTCTTGGAACCAATAGAGCTATTGAAATAATGCAATTAGCTTCAGAGGTCCAAGTGAGAGAGTTCCGTCCAATCTTGTTCAAACAATTGGTATGTAAACTGAAAGGGAGTGTCGTAAATTAAGACCTGAGAGAAAAATTAAGTGGTTCTGTTTCCTTGAGCAACAGAGAAGCTGAGAGGGAAAGAGAGAAAAGATCATGGACAGTTAGTGAGCCACAAACAATACTTTAAAGCATTAGGCACATGTTTATCTGTATTTTGAAATCTGGAGTACAACCTCCTCAAAAATCAGTCATCTACCTACGTTACTTGAGGAAGCAGAGCCTTAAAATTCTAGAATCAAGCTACTGGGGAAAATATCACCCCATCAAGAGCAGAAGTCAATAAGCTCATGAAATATAAAATATATATGACAGTAAGGTATGCCATGGCACCCTCATTATATAGCAAATACACATAATACCTTTGGATTAGTTTAGGTTTAGTTTAACACAGCATGGCAGAAAAGGTTCCATTTATCAGATACTGGCCATTCTGGTCACAGTTTCACCTCATGTCTATAAAACAAATTATGTTCTAAATCAATTTGTGAGGCAGTGAAGTTATCTCAAATGATGTAGGTAGATGACATGATGGTAAATTGTCTGTGCCCCCACCATTGCTTATCATCAAAAGCAGTGCTGATGAACTTTTTCCTGTTGTAGACAAGGTGCAAGTGCGCTCAATGTTGGTGAACTTCCATCCTTAGAAATTAAGAAAAAGTGTGTGAAAAAAATCAGACCCACTTTGTATTTGTTATATTTTTGTAGGAAGCCTCCTTCTTCACCCCTCTCCCAACAAAAAATTGGATTCCATTTTCACATCTCCTAAAAAACAAATTATCCAGATACACAAATCAGATAAGGCATTACACATAATTTAACATCCATATTCATACATCTGTGGTACTAGAATTTACTGCATTATAGTATCCTCTGGCAGTTATGGACTATGAAACCCATCATTATAATAACCCTGACACATCCAAAATGGAGGTATTGAAGGAAAATATGGAAGCGAAATACACATTTCTCAACCCTTCAAGAATAAAATAAATGATAGATGTGGGAGGAAGGAGCTATGTCAGTGGGAAAGTGTAAATCACACAATTAAAAATTTCCTATGGAAACAAAAGCAAACCAGAAGGAAACAGTTGCAGTGTAAAAGCCATATAGTGGAAAGGAAATACCGTGCTGCTGTTGGCCAATTGGAAATACGTTTCAAAAGGTGACAAAAGCAAAATAACATAAAATAAATCAATAAATAAATAAATAATATAAGTCATTATTAAGGTCTGTCGTGGATTTTTATCCATTATGACATAGAAGATATATCCTGAACTGTTTACAACTGTATTTTCAGGGAAACAAAGTTATGGCAAGCTCTGAATCCATCTTGGCAAACCTATATTCTGGAACATTTCAGAAGCTGTTCATTTGTGGCATTATAGACATGTCAGGAGAAAAAAGGAGAGACTAAAGGCTTTAGAGATAAAAAGAGATATCTTGCCAAGCCATTGTGCCAAAATATAAACCAGACAAACAAGTCCATGGTTCACCACTTTACTACCTTATTGACAGAAGCTCTTTGTCCCCAGAGCAGTAGCTGCACCTGGAATGCTCTTATGATATCAACAATATGGCCGAACAATTGACGCTTTCTAAAAAAACAATATAATTTGTTTTGTATTTAGTTGGTTGGGTTATTTTTAAATAGCATATGTTCACAAACATGTACTAGCCGTTATAATTAATGGATATTCATTATATTTTTGTCTCCAATATTAGTCTCAACATCACAAACGATACACAATATTATCAGAGAAGTTATTTGGGTAAGAGGCTGTCAAACAGATATAAAAGTTCCACAATCATCCAGCTTTCCAAAATATCATGACTAGCCAAAACTACGATTTGTGTTAATCTCAATGGAGGATTAGCCATTGGGCCAATGGGGCCCGAGCCCAGGGGCCCTGGCCAATTAGGGACCCCAGAAAAATGGGCACCCCAACCTGTTCTGCCTGCTGGCTCAGCTCTCTGGCCAGGAAGTGGGGTTGGGTATCGGGGGCTTGCCCCACTCCATCCGCCCACCCGACACTCCTGCCGGGGAGTGGAGTCAGGATGCATGGGCTTGCCTCACTCCCCAGCAGGAGCATCAGGCAGGTGGGCGAATGGGGCAAGCCCCTGTGCCCTCACCCTGCTTCCCCAGCAGGAGCACTGGGGTGGGGGAGGAGTTGGGAGGAGAGGACTGCAGGTGGAAGGGGTGGGGAGGGGCCCCCACTTGCTCTGGCCCAGAGCCCCACAAAACCGTAATCCACCTCTGGTTAATCTGCTATGCCTTTTGATGCATAACAAAGTTTCAGATAACTCATGCTTGTAGTACCATGAATTAACTTAATATTTCAAAACTGTTGACAACCTAATCAATGATGAATCAAAACAGTACTCTGTTCAAGCTAATAGAATAAGCCATCGGAGTCAGGGCATGTAAACATTCACTTGAATGTGATGTGGATGAATACTTAAAGAGGACAGTGTCTGAGCTCACTGGATATCCTTCTGAAAAATATATTTTCTCTACTACAGTAATATTCCCAAATAAACTGAACTTTTCTGTGTTTTGAAAAGTTCACACAAAACCCTCTATATTATTTTTATTATTTGTTTAAAGACCAAAACTAATGCACAGTTAACTTACTAAAATTTTTGCCCTAGTTTTCATGATCACTTCTCAATGGAGACAATATTGTAAAAGAAGTCAAGCTGATACAAACACCATGATTTATACTATACATCAACTAAAACTTCATAACTTTCTGAAGAATGAGACTATTAAATGTTCTGACCTATAAAATTCAAAACTTCAGAGGATGAAGTACTAACATGATAGGAAGCTTTTCATCTCCACGTCATTTGTTCAAATCTCAGTCAAGATTTATGGAAAGCTTTAGTGACAAACACAAAAACAGGTTAATTTTTCCCACTTTGAATTTTATTAAAAACACAAAACTAAGCTCTGTTTTCTAAAACTTTCATTGGGGTTCTGGTCTCACTTCCATCAGCAGGATAGGACTCCCTTCCCCATTTGCTGTTTATCCAATATGAGGAAATGCAGGTCTGCAACCTCACTCACACTTTTCAGTCTTTGGGGAGCTGTGGCATTCCTGTATCATTAGGAAGTGGCCAGCTGGTGAATCGAAAACTCAAAGAAAACTCATGGGGAACAAACCCAGGCTAGAGTACCCAAACTACAAGAGGATCACAAGAACCCCTGAAGATTAAAATTGGTATTTTGCAGATCTCTAGAATTGTCTAAAAGTTGTTACCACCTGAAGGCTGTTTGGTGACCTATGTGAAATGAAAGAAAACTGGTATTTAGAGAACTTCTTCTCTCTGAATTTTTCCCCTTGCTTGGGATACAGGCTTTTAGATAGTTTCTGCAATTTTGACTTAAAGTAATTCCAAGCCTCCTCTACATTCAGATCCTTGTGTCTTCAGTTCAGTCTACTTCCCTAACTAATTCCCTTAATTTTTTTAAGTTTGCCCTTTTGAAATCAAGGACCCAAGTTGCAGAGCTATTTTTGTTTATCCTTCTATTTAGATTAAACTGAATTAGCTCATGATCACTCGAACCAAGGTTGTCCCCTACAACCTGGGCCAGCTCCAGGCACCAGCGAACCAAGCAGGTGCCTTGGGCAGCAAATGTAAAAGGGCGGCAAGAGGTCAGGCTCTGAGGCGGCAATCCGGCCTCGGCGGCGGTGGGAATTCAGCAGCCGCTCCGTCACAGCGCGTTTTGTGCTCGGCGGCAATTCGGCGGCGGAGACGCGACTCTTCTTTGGTTACTGGTGCCAGTTCGGCAGCCACTCCATCACTCCGCCTCCATGTTCAGCGGCAAGGTTTTTTGTTTTGTTTTTTTTGCTGCTTTGGGCAGCAAAAACGCTGGAGCCGGCCCTGCCTACAACCAGTTCTTCTTCAATGAAGTCCTCACTACTCACCAATACCAAATCTAAAATGGCATCCCTCTTGTAGGTTTGGAAACTATTTGGTAAAGAAATCTGTCAGCTACCATACCTAGAAAAATCTGGGCCCTACTATCATTAGTAGCACTTGTCCTTCATTCTGTATCTGTGAAGTTAAAGTCTCCCATAGACACACAATTCTCAGAAGTATTTATTTGATTAAAAACATTAAAGAGGTCTCTATTCATATTCAAATCCGATTGTGGGTATCTGTAGCACACCCCAGCACTATCCCAGCAGAGACTCTGGTAGCTTTCTTCCCCAAAGTGATTTTGACCCAAACAGACTTTGTTTTATCCATTCCATCACTTCTAATTTCTTTACAGTCTACCTCATCATTAATATTCAATACTACTCAATCACCTTTATCATTTCTTTAAGTGTCTTCCCAAGCTTGCCATAATCTCCCTTAATACATTTCAAGGAGAATCTAGATTTATCATTTGTTCACACATGAAGGACAATCAGTGTATTCTTTCCTGCTCCCATCAGGATTTTCTTCAGCCTCAGGCTCCACATCCCATATCCTAGCTCCTGGCAGACAGCACACCCTTCTGTTCTTCAGATCAGCTCTGGTGACAAAGCTGTGTGTTTTTCTTAGTAGAGTCACCAATGTCATAGACCTGCCTCTTCCTGGTGTTGGTGTGATTCTCCAGCCGTCCTCCTATTTTTTTCTGGCTGCAAGTCCTTGTGTCTTGTGTTCTCTCTTGCAATCTCCTGCGAGTCATCCTCCTGGGGCTCTGAACTCTGGCTATCTCCATTGACTTTTCTTGTAGGACTAGCTGCTCTTTTCTATCAGCAGTCCAGGGACCTGGTGGTATGCTAGGCAGTAAAATTCATTTGGCTGCAGTTTGGCAGGTGGCCAGTGAAGGTAATGGTTCCACAGGGGACACAGCCATATTGCTGAGACCAAGTTAATGTTGTGGGGGAGGGGGTTGACAGCAGCCTTCCACCTGTTGGAATGGATTAGAAAGGAAGTATTAAGATAATTTTCCAACGGAGAGCTTTATGCTAGGCTAATATGCTTGTGTATAGGGTAATTGTCTAGAACTGTAGAGAACTCTACTTTCAGGAGGTGCTTGATGAAAGACAATGGCATATATGCAAGAAAGAAGAAAGCCTGAATGTTGCACTGTCACGGCTCTCTTTTTTTATGCTTGAATGCTGAACAGGAAGGATGACTTGCAGTGGACGAACTATTGCTAGATAGTTCCCAGATGCATTAGTTTACAAAGTTGCAGCCTGGTGTCTTGGCATACACTCCTGGTGTCTTGTCTTTCTTCTTGCAGTGTCTGGGACAATGTTAATAGAGTTACTTTTCCAACACTTTTGTGAGGTAGGGAAATATTCTTATCAACAATTTACAGATAGGAAAACTGAGGCATGGAGAGATTTTAGGGAAACTACCCAAGATCAGAAAAGAAGTCTGAGCCAGATTACAATCCAGAACACCCGGATCCCAGATCTGTATCTTAAACACAAGGCCATACTTCTTTTCCTGAAACACTGCCCAAACTATCTTCTGCTTTTCCATCTGCTCCATCGTTTCTTTCTTTAAGCTGTGGGTCACACATAAGGGTAAGAAATTTCTATTGAATAATTATTATAAAAACAGAGTCTTCTGTGGTAACATAGCCTGTGCTCTTGTGGTATAACGATAAAATACATGCGCTGCAGGGAGATCCTGTTACAAATTTGGATGACATTCTTCAATTATAACTGCAGTTATAGGGAAACTCTGATTTTGTTCAGTCTTGAAAATTCATAGAGTAGAAAATATTCCTTACATAAATGAATTACTAAATTTATCTGAAAATAAAGTTGTTTTTAAAATCTAAATTCACCTTCCTGAATATCCTACTAGTTATTGGCACCTTGCTGAAATAAACTTTTAAAATCTAAGCTTGCTTTAATTTTCTACCACTGACTTTCTGTCAGTAAACAGCCCTTTTTTCTCCCAATGGTCTCCAAGATTTTTTGTAACGTAAAATGAAGAGTAATATTTGAATACTCTGAGAACATCATTTTTGGAGCATTTCTTTAAACAATTAACCAGTTTCCAACTGCTTCCAATACTAAAGAAAGGTATTTATAGTTGAACAAAATATTTCATTTGTACATATTGATGTTCTGTTTGCAAACGTTAAAATGCAATTAAGTTACATTAAATTCTCATGTAGGGTCCGATCCTGTGATCCTGTCAATAAGTAGAATTCATAAATACCAATCAGTAAGAATAACACTTGCAGAATCTCTCCCTCATTTATTGGCAGTGTCACAAGATTTCGCTTTTCAGCAAGATGGCTCCTAATGCACTCATTGGTACATTGGGATTAAAGGGTTAAAAGTGGGAGAGTTATTTGCACAAGGCCTTTGGATGTATACTGGCTTGATCCAGCCCTATAAAACACTTCAACTTTTTCTCCCTTCCCTCCATTTCATTCTAAATTAGTTACAGTCTCAATTCCTATTTCATGCTTCCCACAAGGGCTTTGCCACCAGCTTCTATTTGAAAACCTTTATTTCAATAGGTTGGGCCTAGAATACCTGTACTTCCAAAATTACCATTGCACCACTCAGTCTGTCCTGTTAATGGCTTCTCACTTCAATTCAATGAGCAGAAAAAGAAACTACACAAAAGAAACAAAATCAGTGTTATTTTCTCCAGCTCCAACAGAATGCTCTGTTGGCAACAGTGATCTTTCTTCATAGCTATGTTTCTCAATTGCTGCTATGAGAACTTCGCTTTCATTTTCAGTTTATTGTGAATTATAAAGCATCAAGGTATAATTAAATGGCTAGCAGATTTGTTACAAAGATGAGGAAGAATAGCTACAACAAAAAACATTATTGCTGAAAACTAAAGTTGAGGAAAAAGTAACAAAACAAACAAATCCCTTCGATGTAAAGTTTTAAAATAGAAGTAATAAAGGGAAAAAGAAACACTGAAATGAGAGCATGAGGATAAAGACAGCAGGGAAAAAACACAATGGTGGGTCTCAATAAAAATGTTAGTTTTGGCACTGTAACTTACTTCAGATGTATATACATTCATTAATTAAAGTTAGTTAATTCTTCTTCAGTGGATGGCTGGATTTTCACTGGAAATACTTCTGCTACTGCTTTTGAATGCTAGACTTGAATTTACTTATATGCATTATACAATCTAAGGCACTGCTAAAGCTGAATTTTTTTGAGATTTCAAAGATTTTTCCCACGCTGAACCTCTTGAATTTTGGGGGGAGAGGGGGGCAAAGGGACCAGAATAGCTTGTGGTTGGGCTCACTTGGGATGTTGGAGACTCAAGTTCAAGCCTCTGTTCTAACTGATTCAGGTAGAATCTAGATCTCCCAGATCCCAGGTGAGGGTCCTAATCACAAAGCTATTCTGAACACTCTTTCTTTCTCTGAAATTCCAGCATGGACCAGAGAAACTTTCTCAATGAAAGTTTGTCAAAATCAACCCTTTAGCGCAAGAACTTTTGTTTTTGACAAATTGGCATTTTCTAACAAATTGGCACTTTGTCAAAAAATTGTCAGCTAGCTCTACAAACTGCAGAATGTCCAGTCTTCTGTAACTCAGAGGATCCTTAGCCTTTTAGAAAGCCGTGAATGCCAATGGGAGATTTTCCTGAATGAAGATCTGCATAAAAACTGTCTCTTTATTTACCTATCTTTAAGTTACTACTAAGGCCAACATTTTCAGACTTGGATGCCTATGGTTTAGCAGTTTGTTTGGGCACCTAATAAAAATGAACTGATTTCCAAAGGCGCTGATCACCCACAAATCCCTTCTGAAGTTAATAAAAACTGCAGATATTAATCATCTCTGAAAATGCAGGCAGCTAAGGCCACTTCTACACTACCCGCCGTATCAGCAGGTAGTGATCGATCTATCGGGGATCGATTTATCGCATCTAGTGTAGACACGATAAATCAATCCCCGATCACTCTGCTGTCGACTCCAGAACTCCACCAGGGTGAGAGGCGGAAGCAGAGTCGATGGGGGAGCGGCGGCTGTTGATCCCGCGCCGCGAGTACACAAAGTAAGTGATTCTAAGTCGATCTAAGGTACATCGACTTCAACTACACGATTCTCATAGCTGAAGTTGCGTATCTTAGATCGATTCCCCCCATAGTATAGACCAGGCCTAAGTAAGCATTTAGGAGTGTGAAATTAGGAACCTAGGTTTTTAAAAAAAATACCCTTTACTTACTAATATGTTTACAAGTGCAATCTTGTCTAAACTCTTGTCATTTGGGGGTTAGACAAAATCTCATATTATGATTTGTACAGCATCTAACACAATGATATTGTAGCACAATGACCACAATTGAAGCCTATTTAACTGCTGTAATTTAAATGAATGATACCACACACATTCTGGCACAAAATGTGTATTTATGTGTAATTTGTTCCTGCTTAGAACAGTGTCTGGATATATTTTGGAATGTCTTCTGTTCAGAATGAGTAAAAATCTATTTTGGCATTGTTTACTTTGTTACCGCTGCAACGTTGTTTGGCATTGTTTACTTTGTTACTTACAGATAGCAAGGACAAAAGGGACAGATCCGAAAGCTTGAAGTGAATGCTTTTATTTTTACTTGGAAGTCTTCAAAGGGCTATTGATTGATAAAAAATGGCCCAAACCAAAACCTTGGATCCAAATACCTTGAATATTAGGCTGTCTAAAAGCTGTATACAGATATGTATAATTTCTATTTAAGCCTGATTCTATATATGAAGTTTAGAACTGCTATTATTGACTAGATTTAAACATGGATATAATAAAAATCTTGCTAAAACATTTAGCAAGTGAAAAAGTGTGATAATTTGAAAGTTAAGTATTTACATGAGTAAATGGTTGGTTAGGCATTGAAGCATCTGCTTGAATTTTTAAACAGTGTGCATGGACAATTTGGTAACTGTGTACAAATATGGACTCATAATTGGTAATGTGACTCTTTGTATGCACATATCTGTCTTCGGTATCAATATGTCCCCCATTACCATAGTATCTGACTACCTCATAATCTTTACCGTATTTATCTCACGCTCCTGTGATTTTGGGAAGTGCTACTACCTCTCACCTCATGCCTTTCTTTCTGAAAGAGTTTCCCTTATTGTCCAAATATCATCCCCCTTATTCTCATCTATACACACAGCACAAAAAAAGATCATGTGCCAAATTCTTCTCAGTTGCTTCTGTGCAATGACATTGACTTAGATTGCGTTGACTGCCAGGAATTTTAATTGTGTGTACTGTATATAAACAAGTATCAGAGGGTAGCCATGTTAGTCTGTATCCACAAAAAAAACGAGGAGTCTGGTGGCACCTTAAAGACTAACAGATTTATTTGGGCATAAGCTTCAGATGCATGTGAAGAAGTGGGTCTTTTACCCATGAAAGCGTATGCCCAAATAAATCTGTTGGTCTTCAAGGTGCCACCAGACTCCTCGTTGTTTTTGTATATAAACAATATATTGATATACACACACCTCTGATACAAATTTTCAGACCTGTGATATTTTCAGCTAATTTAAACATTTAAGTTACAATATACAACCTATCTGGCTTCCAGTAACAATGTCATATGAGTGTTCTGGACTCTTCTATATATTTTCCTTTTTTCTAACATTAGTGTGTGTGTGCGTGGGGGGGTGTTCTTTTCATTGTAGCCATTTTCAATTGAAATAATGAAACAGGACTGGCCTTTTTCATCTGAATTTCCAGAAATATCATATGGCAGTTTTATTACCTACTTTTTGAACATCCTGGAGTTTTCAATACCGACAGGAAAACCGTTACAAAAGCCTGGTCAAGGAAGTCTCCAATTTTCGTAAATCAGAGCCTCAAGTGGATTTTGAGAATGCTATTTATTTGCTTAACACCTCTCAGATGTACACTACTGTAAAAATAAAAATGTAGCATTTTACATTCAAAGTACAGCAGAAGTTTCTTCCACCAAATAAAGACATAACTTTTTTAAAGTTGCTTTTTCTTCTACTAACCACATTGCCCTTTATACTGGAGAGTAATAATGGAACTGAAGGAAGTACAGTTCTCTGGCAGCACAATTCTAACATCATTCTCACTTCAATTTACCCTTCAGAGGTAAGATGTCTAACTCAGTTACAGTAGTGTAAATCCAGAATCACTCCACTGATATCGATGGAGTTATTTTGCATTTACAGTACTGTAAATAAAATCAGTTTCTAGTCCTCAGATTATACTATATCGCTATTCAATTGAATGTCACAAATACCACCAGTATTTTAACAAATACAGTATTTTGTGTGGTCACTTAAAGGGCCTCATCACCTGGGTACCATTGGTACTTTAGGCCACTCAGTACCATGCAGCCCTAGTTTATTTTACTATTGTTTGCATTTGCTGTTGCATATTTATTTCTAGATCTTTGAGAGTGATAAATCATGATACTATTTACATTTTCATTGTACTGTTTTATACCACATTAATCTGTTTAATAAAGAGCACTCTTAAATTAACAATCTAAAATAATTTTCGTTTCAAAGACAGTTTTGTTTTATGCTGTCATATTACGACATTATTAACTACAGCATCCATATTGACTAAAAATCCCCTTAAAAATCAGCTCAGACTTTTTGTGTTTAATTTAAAAATCTTGCTAGCATGAGATCCTTTTTCAAACAAGCTTAAAGCTTTGCAAATTCAACTGAGTTGGGCTGTGCTACCAAATAGAAAAGTATGTTATAGGGAAGTATATAAAAAAAAAAACCCAGGAAATGCAAACTACCTGTTTGAGAAGATTATGCCTCCCACTTACTAGACAACATGGGTGAATTGATATTCTTTGAAAGCAGGTAAGAAGTGAAAGCCTAGTAGGCTGAGATAACAGGTTGGGCAGTACATTGTTTGTCTACTGGCGCCAAGCCGTGTTTTTAAGATTACAGGTCCTAAATCTTCCATTCATGGTATTACAACCTGACCATCATAATCCATTCATGAAAGCCATACCAAAGAAAAGGTTGAGAAACAAAGGACCGATGTTTTAAAAACACCAAACCTTAAGATGACAATTTAAAGGGTTTAAATGGGCACAAAGTAATATTAGGCAAATCTTAGGATGTTTTGGACTAGGAAGTCCCCTTTCAGTCTTTGTAAATGACCATCTCTCTCTCTCTCTCTCCACAATACACACTAACACGCATGCACACACACACACAACAAAAGGGATTAACTCAAGAAATCTAAAGTGATTCCACTTTAAAAACATGGTTAAACCAAAGGTAAGAGAGAGCCACTGTTAGGCCATGTCAACTATTACCTTTGAAATTGGTACCTATAATTAAGGGTCCTCATTTCCCATCTTCTATTACAATGTTAATACAGCTTCTTGAAGAATCCCCAGAAGTCTAAGATAATGTAAACTCCTAAAACTCTGACAAGCCTAGACAAGCCCTCATACAGTCTTGTCTTTTACTTTTCTAGAAGAGTCCTACAACTGAAATTAAAGAGGGTCTCCCTTCTGCATACCAGCCTGAAGTTATCAATGCCAAGGTGGCCTGTTTTAGATAAAATAAAGTCTTACATAAATGTGTGCCTGAAGCCTGTGGGTGGGAATTCCCAAAGAGCACAAGAGGGTTAAATGCCCAAATTCCACTGAAATTCAACAGGACTCAGCATTTATCTCCCTTGGGTGCCTTTGAAAATTCCAGCCTGAAGCTTTGAGGTTTGAAAAAGCCTGGTTAAGCTTTTAAAATATATTTTTTTTAGTGCATTTTCTTAAGCCACATTCAAAAGGATATCTTAAAAACAGACTTAGACTAGAAATATAAATGCTTACCTTAATAATAATAATTATTATTATTATTTATTATTAATTAATATAGTATTTTTTTAAAGAAAACCTACAAAACTCTACTTCCTGGTTTCAGCTAGAAGAGGAAGTTTTAAAATATTGGGTGATATGTCATGATATTTCTGGCATTTGAAGTACTGGAAATCCTGCAACATTTCCTGACCAAATCATTTTTGATATGCTTCTTTCAGATGCTCATCTGCATCTTTTGGAATCCATCCATCCAGGGCAGTAGCTACTTTGCAACTGCAAAAGGCAAAAAAAATGAATTATGCTATGGGACCTAGGATTCTAAAGGCTTAATCCAAATTCCACTGAAGTCAATTGGAAGCTATTCAATTACTTCAATAGGCTTCAATTCAGGACTAGAGCTGGTCAGGAATTTTTTGATGAAATTTTTTTGGCAGAAAATAGTGATTCATGTAAACTGAAGCTGTTCAGAGGAAAGGCCAGTTTCAACAAATTTCTCTGTTCAAAAATGTCTTTGAAAAAAAGTTGTGAAATCGTTGAAACATCACATTTAGGTATTTTCAGGACAATCTTTTTGTTATGACTGCTCATTTAGAAATGTAAGCTAATTATAGTAAAAATATATTTTAAAAGGTCAAAGTTGAAACTAAACTTTTTGACTGATCTGAACAAACAGGGCTTTTTGGATTGTTGAGATTTCAACACTTTGTCCTGATTAGGGACAGTAAATTTTTTCAAAATAATGAAAATTTCCCAGGGACAGGAAAACCCGTTGAGCTCTAATCAGGAGCTAAATTATGATGGTTGTGCAACAGCAAAATCTCTAGTAGGACATTAGACAGTGCCTAAACATACTATTCTATGTCAATATTTGAATAGGCAGCACAAAATGAACAAAAAAAGCTAAAACTAGCACTTGTTTTCCTAAGCAACACTTCTTAAAGTTTCTTTAAAACATCTCCTCCCAATAAGAGGTTCAATCCAAATCAGCACAGTGGAGTGTTAACTGTTCTTAAAGATTTTTCACTAATGTGTCTTGTTAAACTGAACTATTGCATCAGATATTTTTAACTAATAGGCTGTCCAGCCTTAGTGAACTGTGAACACAAGAGTACATAGCAGGTATTGTGCTATTTTCCTACTACTCTCTCACAGCCAACAGAACTGGTAGTTCAGAATGCAGAATGGGCCCTTGGAGAAGATTAGCATAAGGATGTGACTATAGGCTTATATTGTCTCCATTGAGTCATCTTATCTTTTTAGGATGTACAAGCAATATTGCCAGATCCAGGGACAAGATGACTGGATATCGCGTATATGGAGATGATAGTCATATGATAAATTGTGGTGCTATGTATTTATTTGACATGTATATGTGATTTTTTTTATCATGTACCTTTGACCATCTCACCAACCCCTTTTCCTGTCAATCCATCTTCCCCATGACTACTTTTAAAATTCTGTGATCCTGAAAAGAAAGCTAATTATGAAGCTAATAATATTTACGCCACCCCCCGATTCATAGGTTTTCTCAGGTTTGTTTGGTTTTTTTGACTTATCAACAAAATCTCAATTAAAAGAGCAAGCTCACTCTCCTCAGTAGTTCTGTCTACTTTTTGATTATTTATTATTTTGTAGTGCCCAAAGTTGCTTCACAGAAGACAATGATTGACATTGTTCCTCCACCAAAGAGATGGGCTTTGCAGCACGCCCTTTAGGTCACCAGATTCAAACTGCTTTGGACCAGTGTGGCAAGCACGTTTCTAACTGAAGGGGCCTTGACAGCATCTCCCTCTTTTATAATCAAGGTAGCTCCAGATTTACCATCTCCACTAGTAGGGAGTTTTATAATTTTTAAAGGAAATCTTGTCCCATTTTTTATGTCAATGGAAAGACCCTGCCTGATGGGGATCAAGATCAGTTGTGATGAGGCCTTGTCCATCATGCAGTTCCAAAAAGTGAGTAGAAGTGGTCACCAACTAGCCAGGCAACTGGTTTAGCAAATACAGGATAATTTAATACTATTTTCGAACAATGATCACAGACACAGGTACTTTGTTTTATACATCCATTAATTGAGATCTCCTCTATAACACTTAGAATCTAAGAACTGCCACAGTGGGTTGGTCAGACCAGTGGTCCATCTAGCCCAATATCCTTTCTCCAACATTTGCCAACAGATTGGTTGCAGGTGATAGGTGAGATCTGGAGAGGTTACATTCTGTAGGAAGCATGTTGGTCATTCTTGCAAGGTGAGGAAAAACTAACCTTTTGAGGGGTTATAAAACAACAAAAAAAACATAAATGCTATGCTATACAATATATCTTCCTTTCCAAGTCATCGTTTACTTCTCATTCACACAATCATCTCTCCTATATTAGAGATACTAACTAGGAGGAACAGATGTTGTCACTTCCACCTACGAGAATATACAAACTCATCCAAGTATTAAAAAAAACCAGTTAAACATATATAATCCCTATGTTTAATGCATTGATATTATCATATAATGCTGAAAGCTGGTGCTGTGTATCTGCAGCTCACAAAGGAAAAAAAATAAATTAAACTTGAAACAAAAATAAAAAAATAAAAAAGATTTTGCAATCCTGATGGTAGAAAACCCAAAATACAAATTGTCCTGAGATTCCAAAATAGTCTTCTTTTGAATGGCAAGAGATGTGAATAGCAATGTTCAGATTACCCACGGGCTCACTAATCTGGATTTGATCTCTTCATAACTGATTTGAGATGACACAAACGATCATAATGGATACTGATTTACAATATGGTGTCCACAGTCACACTGTACATTCCTTCCATCTTCCAAAGGTGTAAGCCATGACAGCATCTGCCATGCAATGTTCTAAAGTGGTTCAATGCAGATCACTGTTTCTGTGGAAACAATCGGGTCAGCAATCTGGTGTTTGTTTGGGATAATCCAAGGTTACACACAAGTACTTCAGATAGGGCTCATTTCGGACCAGTTGACTGCAAAAGGTGACATTGAGTGGTTCCTTGGAGGCTTTGTTGTTTAGGTAAAAGTCTATTACTAAGGTTCAGGAGGCACTGGGATGGACCTTCAAATACTGAAAGTATTCTGCCATTATCTTGAGGTCAGTGGAGAAGGTGTCACGGATTGCGGTGAGGTCTTTGCCTGGTACTGCAAGAGCGACGTTACCAGCATAAATGAACATACATGAAATTGTCAGATAAGTCACTAAGGTTGATGTTGAAGGAGCCAGCACAGATCCTTGAGGTAAACCATTATTAGAGGTGCATGCTTTGCTGATTTGCTTATTCGAAATGACACTATCTTCAGTTGCTCTACACTGTGGCCAGAAGTCGCATTGTGCTATGGAATTTGATGACCCTTGATGCCTTGCGCAACTGCCTGTATCTCCAGACTGTATTGCTTCCAGAATCAATTACGTTTGAAAGGGAGCAATATGTGATGATATTACAATGGCTGCCATCTTGTCCAACACACCAGGATTCAGTTAGGGACCTCCAAAGTAAAAATTCTGAGATGTTACAGATGTTACAGATGAGATGTAAACAGCCTAATGCTGTTTAGGTGAGACTGAAAGAGATACATATCCTCTGTGGATTGGGCACAGAGGGGGACCTGTAACACACATACTCCAGTAAGTTACAGTGTTAGTAGATCCATATCTAAAAGGAAAAACTAGGACACAATAGATATTGTTTTAAATAATATCTTCAATACTTAAAATATTCCTATGCACTTTTACAAAATAATGTGACAAACACAGATACACCAATAATACAGTGATTATGTAGTCAATATGCTCTCAGCTTTCGCTCTCACACTTTCTTGTACAGCAGAACTTGCCTTTATTATAAAAAGTAATATTGGCCAGTATTTTGGGGTTCACCTTCTCCCACTGTTCTTGCTCCCTTCCACCATTGCCTTAAAATAGGTTATGGAATCTTCAGTTCCCCTCTGCACAATGAGCATAGATGGACAAGATCCTTTCTTTAACATCTCACCTGAAGAAATATCTTTATCCCTTGCAGCCGTAGATTACAAGAAGAATCTTCTTTGGATAAATCCTAGAAACTAAGGCAGTCACTTTCTTTTCCTCTTCCTTCTACCTAGTTCACAGATTCATGACATCCAACAGCTCTGGGACCATCAGAATATGCAGAAGAGAAAAGTGAAACCGTCACTGCAACAATTATATGTTAGTGCATATACAGTTATGAATGCCTCAAACATGTGACTGGTTTTGTCCTTTTTTCAATCATTGCGGAATGAAACAGCCTCTGTCTGCCTGTAATGTGTGTATATATATATTTAAATGAAACTCTGCATCCTCAGCTGCAGATATTATCTATCTATTGTACTGGCAAGTGATAGAAAGATGTAACCAACGTCCAGACATTTTTGATATTTACCTAATTTTCTTAACAGCCATCATTATTCAGAGAAAAACTTTTGGGTTTTTTTTTGTATTTAGGTACATACAAGAAAGAATCAACAGAGGACAACCCATACATTTCATAAAAGGATTGCAGCAATTAGAATATAACAATATTTTTAAGATTATGGGGCCAGATCTGTAACTATGCTGATTTATACCAGGTATGGCCTTACATACTATTTTCAATAATTATTGGTTTGGTATTGGGATTTTATTTACTAAAAAACTCAACAATCATAAAAATCAAGTAAGCATAGATTGTACACTATAATCTTCTATCATAGAAAGGTAAAAAAGAGGATTGAGATAATTATGAATATAAGCAAATTAAGGAATATCAAATAAAATGAAATCAATTGGCACATTTTTCTCTCCATAAAATTATAGCATATGTTTGGCTATACTCATATCAAATCTTACATGGTTGTTTGGCAGTCACAACAATCTAATTATCAACAGCAAATCAACTTGCATGCAAATCAGAAAACCTATAAATAAATAACTTGCCCTGTCAAATAATAGCGACTGATAAAAATAACTTTTAGGTCTTGCAGAGAAACTGTAATGCTGACAATACAGTTGCAGGCAAAATAATGTTGTTTAATGCAACCAGTATGTCTTGAGCATCTTAGTTTTACAAAGATGAATTAGGAAAATTTCCAAGATTACATATCTGCACTTTAGAGGAGGAAGCTGATCAGTATGCAAGACAACAATGACTTATTTTAATTGCAACGGTTAGTGAATATTCTCTCTGACACAGTGGTCTCTGGTATGTACCTCATTTGGAGTTCAGTGTTGAAAACTATGCAGCCCAGCCACTCTATAGAAAACCTCAGGGACTGGGACTACAAAGGGACAGCAAGGGCAATTATTAAAGAGTTTGTGCGTGTGTGTGTGTGTGTGTGTGTGTGTGCACATGCGTGTGTTACTCTTCTGGGAAAATCTTCCCCCAAATTCTGGTTTCCTCACAAACATAAACTGGAACACCTTGCTGTTGATCCATCTGCAGAACAATTCTTAAAATAAATATTTGCTTTAATGGATCCCCTTTTTAACCTTCCATAGCAAGAAAATACACAATGTAATCAAATAACTTTTGTCTGCTAATTCTCTTTTTTAACTCTTTCTTTTGTGTCTGTCCTCTTTTTGCTTGTGTGCATGAGGGTGCAAACTCAGGGCAAATTTTAGTCCTAAAACTTTTGGGAAATTGCACATTAATTTTTCAATGTATTATTATGAAATAAAACAGTGAATTATACACTTTAAATAATGACCTCATTCATTATTTAAACTGTGTAATTTGTATCTAGGAGAAACTTCATAGGGAAAAATGTTATGAGTCTTCCATGGGTAAGAAATACCAATATTCAGGTTGGGACCCTGTGAGTTAATCAGAGTATTTTTATAGAATTGTTACTTTTCTGCTGAAGTATCAATATTTAAAAACCTGGTAAAACATTAATAAAATTACTAAGCATATGAGAGAATAAATCTGTTAGCATGCTTCTGAATGAAATAACCAGCTTAGGTTGGGTTTTCATTAAAGAATGTAGTTTTGTCTTACAAAAAGGTTTCTCCTGCCCTCAAAAAAACCAAAACCAAACCCAAACCACACACAAAAGAAGTTATAGCCTGAAAACGCACATGGGATCAAAAATGACTGAAAATTTATTATCTCACACCTGGAAAGACTGGTCCCTCTAGATTGCACTGGGATGAACTGATGAAGCAGGGTGGAAAAATTTCTGAAGTTTATCTGTAGTGTACCAGCAAATTAAAAATAAGGGGTCTAATACACAAACACACAGTAACAGAATGCAACTAGTGGTTTCAGATACCATTTTTAACCATAATCTCTATTGGCCAAAATTAATGATTGAGTTAATTACTAAACCAGGTTGCACTGCTGGATCAGGAGCAGTTATTTATCGTTATTTCCAGCATTACCTAACAGTTATAATTATTTCCAATACAAATGGATACATATTTAGTGGTCTTTTATAGTTGTTCTTTCATTATGAATCACTCTAGAAATCCTTAAACCATATAAATAAATAATCTATGCCCATTATGGGGCTAATAGATTTTCTGCAATCTTTACAATCCTTAAAAGATAACTGGAAATATCAAAAGTAACATTGTATAAACAGGAGGGTTCCCTTTCACAACGCATATCCTGCTATTACTTCAGACTAATCTCTTTCAGCTGCCCCCTCCACTCCATAGAGAGTAACGAGGTTATACTTGCCGGAAACGCTGTGGGAGGACTGCCAGTTACTGCTTGCTCTTTTAGGCAGCTTCCTGATTGGTCCCCACAGCTGTGCCAGAAGAAGCTCTTTAGTTGGCTGGCCAGTAGTGAAGCTGGCCCTTTAAATATGGGGCAGAAGAAAGCCAGGCCTAATCTACTCTTTGCACCCGTCATGCTGGGAAGTCCTCACATCTATTAGCTCTGTTGGACAGGTGCTGGAAATGTTATATTGTGGTTTATAATTATGTTATTTATCTGCGGTTGGCTCTAACCATTTACAGTAGAACCTCAGAGTTACGAACGTCTCAGGAATGGAGGCTGTTTGTAACTCTGAACAAAATGTTATGGTTCTTTCAAAAGTTTACAGCTGAACATTGATTTAATACAGTTTTGAAAGTTTAGTATACAGAAGAAAAATACTGCTTTTAACCATCTTAATTTAAATGAAACAAGCACAGAAACAGTTTCCTTACCTTGTGAAATCTCTTTTGTTAAATTTTCCCTTTATTTTTTAGTAGTTTACATTTAACACAGTGCAGTACTGTATTTGTTTTTGTTTGTTTGTTTGTTTATTTGTCTCTGCTACTGCTGCCTGATCGCGTACTTCAGGTTCCAAAGGCTGTTTGTGGTGGACCGGTGTCAGTTTGAAAACTCTGAGGTTTTATTGTAATTCCAATTTTCTGTTTTGGGACTGTGAGACTGTTGTATACATTTGGCTCTTGTTATGTGGTTAAACTACTTTTAGTGAACATTTGCAACTTTTATATGGTAAAACTGACTAGTTGGTGGGCCTCAGACAAAGATTATATGAAAAAGCCTAAGCTTAGGATACTATCAAGGGACATGAGCTGTTTCCCAGTCTGAGATTGGCCCATTTGGGAGATTGGCCATTAATTTATGCCTAAAAAAACCCTAGTGAAATGTACCAGTACAGGCTGCCAGGAGTTGGGGTACTTCATCCCATGAAAGTAGAGCATAGCTAACTCACAGTCTGTGTAAAATGATCTGGCTGGAGAGGCCAAAGATGGTATTAGTTCAAACCACAGGTATTTTATCTTGTGCTTTGGTCCTTAGCTCCTGGAGTCATATGATTATGTTGGAATCTCAGCTTTGTGATTTTTGTTTGTTGTTTAAGTCTAGGAATGATGGGAGCAAGAAAAACTTGAAAACATGGTCCAGGTGTTGCAATACAGCAACATCTGCTTGAGTCTGCATACAGGCTGAACATTACTCTGAGAGCGATGAAGTGCTCTCTTATCTGATGTATGGCAGAAAGAGGAGATGCAGTGTGCTGAGCTGGGTGTGTCCCACCCACCCATGCAGACACACGCCTGCGGCTGTGGTAAGTACTGGCAGACCCCCTACTTTCTGCCAGCATCTCTGCTGATAGCCATTCTTGTTGATTCTATGGGGAGGGAGTTTTGCCACTCCCAGGAGGAAGGGGTCCTGCTGTCATGCCTGATGATCCTGAGGGGAGAGAATGTCTTTATCACTCCTCCAAAGAAATGAGCTGGGGCCTTGCCTCTACTTCTGTCCCTCCAGGATAAGGGAGGTTCCAGTGGCAGGCCCCATATCTCTGTACCTAGGGCCCTGAATTTCCTTAATCCAGTGTTTGACAAATGCTGACTTGATTGTTGGACTGTGCATATGTAGTAGGGGAGCAAGTTGTTACCCACAACCCCAGTGAGATCAAATAATAACTGGAGTAGCTATATTCTGCTGCTACTTAATACTCTGCGGCTAATGATAGATAACCTCTTTATTAATAACATCATGTAACATAATATGAAAGAGAATCAAACTTCTCCTGTATTTCAATAATTACCTAATGGAACATCATAGAAATATACAAAACAGAAATATACTGTCCCCAATATCCCTGCTGGTCCTCAGTCTTTGGGACCATTACTGGAAGGGAAACTCCCAGACCACTCAAATTACTAAGAGCTGTAGAGTAGGGAGTAGTAGTACTAAATGACAACTATAACAGACTAGCAACTAAGGACACTAAAAGACTGCTTTCTTAAAGCCAACAGATGCCTTCACTTCACAATCAATTTGACAGATCTTCACCAGTCAACACACTGCTCATTTGGCCTCTACTGGCGTCACCAGCATAACACACCCATCTACTAAGCATGCTTACTCTGGTGGGAGCTGGCCAAGTATCTGCCAGGTTCCTTCCCCTGGAGCACAGCAAAAGGGATTAGGTTACACAGGTGACTTTACAAGCCTCTGATTTATGTTAATTTGGTTCGAAACAATGCCCTTAGTTGGACTCAGGAGAAGCCTTTAGCTTTGACTTCAAGGATGTTGGTGAGAGATTGAGAAGACTGGCTGGTGGGGAGGAATTTACCAGCTTCCCACCTATGCAAAGTTCGCTAGCCTACTGGTCATATTTTATAAGTTTGGTGTGAAAATTGTGAGGTACCCAAACCCAAGGCTAAGTATGAGTAGGTTTGGTGATTCATGTGAATAGTTTGCATAGCTCTGATTGATACTTCTTTTGGCTGCCCCAACAAAAGAGGCCAAAGACTGAATAGGTATGGAGCATAAACTAACCTGGCTTTCACCTTTCACAGTAGTACCTTCACTTTAGCTGGCCAGTGTGGGGGCGGCTGCCCTTCCACTGCCTTTGATAAGACTTCACTGAACAAGGTTGTTAATCAGACGACTCTCCCAAAAAACACATTCTCTTTATCCCTCTCTCACACACACAAACACATACACAAGATTTTTAAGTGTCACTGAGCCAAGTTCCTCCAAAGTACTCCACAAATGTCTGAGGGAAAAAAAGTGTTTAGTTGAGTAACTTGAAAGGTTCCAGAGACTTTCAGGAAAGGGAATGTGTGTGGGTAGGAAATTAACATGCAAGATGTTAATCATCTTTATCATCATTTTCGACTTTGGGAAAAACTCTGAAAAACATGTGAAAAGAAAGACTGCTCCCAAACCAGAAATCTTATTATTAGAAAGCTTTGTAACTGAATATGAAATGTGAATTCCTAAGTCTCAGTATGAAAAAAACAACACCAGTAGTTCATGGGGAATCTCATGATTAATGTAAGAAAATTGTCAGTATTTTGGGGAGTATACTAAAAAAAGCATCTTATTTAAATAGCTTTAGTTTGCTAATCTGGAGTAGGGGGAGTACTCATTGAAAGATGTTAACATGGATGCTGTCTGCAAACATGTGAATAACGGGTTCAGTGAAGTTACTTATGTGAGTAACAACTTACACACATGTTTCCTGGACTGAACTCTACATGTATTCATGTTTTAACAAATAAAACAAAACTTCAGAATCTAAATTTAATAGCCTGACACTCTTCAGTTATCTTTCACACCAAATCAAGAAGAAAATGTTGTACCCATGGAAAAGGTGAGTGTACATCAAAAGAAAGATAGTAAATTTTATGATTGGCTGTCACACATTACTTAGAGGAAAAGAATGTGCATTACATAAAATGAAAGTGACATTTGGAAAAGCTAGCACTTTTAGCCTCCATTACAGGGAATGACCAAGCTTGAGTTAATAAGCTGATGTGGATGTGTTAAAGAGTAATGTATGCAGAAAAATCTTTAGCCATTTAACTACAAAAGAAATGGCCACTGTATTTCATGCATTCCAGCTGTGTTATAACAAAAAACAAAACAAAACTGCAATAAATCTAGCAGAATCCAATAGTTTACATAGTGCTTTGTAGCATTTAGTGGAGTTAATTAAGTGAGGTTCTTTAAGATTGTATATTTCACTGTTCTAAAATATAGAGAAAATTCTACACTCCATGATTTAATATGCTTGTATTTCACAGAGAAGATATTTCCCTTAGAAATGGCTACCCTTTCAAATATGCTATCATCCTAATCAAAAGTGTTCCTAGTGTTGAGAAGATTACTATAGATTACCTTCTACATTCTTGCTTTGGCAGGTTGTGAATGCTATTTTTAAGAGGCCTACAAAATGTAAGCATTGATTAACAGTGTCTTCTTACCTACCACAGAGGTTAAGCAGGGATAAGACCAATCAAAGGGAGGAGTAAAGAGGGCAAAGAGAGACTGAGAGACTGTAGGAAGGAGTGAGACAATGTAGAACTCAGATATCTTACAGCCTAGATGTAACAAATCAACGTGTGCCAGGCTCTTCAAAAAACAGACTTAAAAGTTTCTGTTGAGAAAGATTATGATTTTAAAAAAGAAAAGGAGGACTTGTGGCACCTTAGAGACTAACCAATTTATTTGACCATGAGCTTTCGTGAGCTACAGCTCACTTGAAGTGAGCTGTAGCTCACGAAAGCTCATGCTTAAATAAATTGGTTAGTCTCTAAGGTGCCCCAAGTCCTCCTTTTCTTTTTGCGAATACAGACTAACACGGCTGTTACTCTGAAACCTATGATTTTAAAAAAAAGTGTATAGTGGGCAACTCAGAAGTATTTATTAGCCTCTGAGAATCGGCATGTAGCATAGTTTTGCTCCTCTATTACTCTTTTGGGGAATGGAGAAGAAAATATTGTTTTTACACAAGGAAGTGGCACTAAAACATTTTTGTTTACTTATTCTTATTGAAGATGGGATTGCATCTTGGATGTGGGCTTAGCTCAGAGAAAATGATCTTGGGGTAAGCTTAGATTCTGATTGTGACTTGTTACCTACAAAATTCAGGAGGTTTTGTAGTGAGGATTTTGATTCTGCTCATTTAGACAAAGCATGTTCAGCTCCAGTTCCGTATCTGTTAGATATATTTCTTAATATGTATTTACATTACCTACAGTATTACCATTTCACTAAGTGTTAATAAAAGTAAAAAAACCCTTTAGTGCTAACCCATTCCACATTCTAGTGGCTACCAATGGCAGTGGGAATTAAAACTGGGAAGTAATGGACTTAGATCCAGATTTTTAAAGGTACTGTATCTAGGTGCCCAATGACTGTTCTACTGTGGATAAATACTTAAATAGTCATTGGGAACCTTTAAAAATCCGTCCTTAAGTAGAATGACTCTGTAGCATGGTAGATAGGGCATACATCTGGCAGGTGGGAGACCCAGAGTGGAGTCCCACTGCTCCAAACACTTGTTCATTATTTATCTACAGTGTAACAGCTTCCTCAGGTGAGACTGAAGGAGTCCCACATCAGATTATCCCATAACTCAGTAGTTTCTTTCCTGAGAGGTTGGAGACCCTTGTTCAAATCCTTTCTCCCTCTCATGCAGAAGGAGGATGAATGCTCTAACCACTTAGCTAAAAGTTAAGAGGTGGGTAGTATCATCACCTCCTTCTCCTTTGGCTGGATTTTGAGTGGGACTGAATGCAGCAGGCAACCTGTGAACGTACCTACTGGATCAAGTCTCACCCAAGAGATAGGCATTCACTCACCTATCTTCCCTGGTGTGTTGGTCGCTCTGGGACTCAGGCCGGAAATAGGTGTCTGGATGCCTGGAAGAAGGCAGCAGGGCATGCCCAGAGGCGGGAACATAGGCGCCTAGGGAATTTTTACCCTGAAAACTTAGGCACTGAGTGAGTTCAGTCACCTACAGGACGCAGCAGGAGTTTTGTGGATCAGTGGAGCCTAAAGCCAAGACTTAGGCACCTAAGTATCTTTGTGGATCAGGGCGCTAAGGCCAGATTTTTAAAGGTATTTAGGTGCCTAAAGATGCAGATAGCTACCTCCTGGGATTTTCAGAAGCGCCTAGATTCCTACCTCCTGAGGCATTTCTGACAATATCACTAGGCCCTCATCTGCACCTTTAAGCATGTAAATACCTTCAAAAAATCTGGCTGTATGGTCCCTAACTGCAAACAGTACCAGACTCACAAACCTCTTATATAGACCCACCACTAAAAGGGAAGAAAGTCCCACACTTCTCTAATGTGGGTCACAGCACTACCAAGAAGTGGTTTGACTAATCTAACTTGGGTCTTACGCTCCTTGAAGCAGGGACCATGTCTTTTCTTCTGTTTTGTCACACCAGTCACACTGTTGGTGCTCCATAAGTAATAAAAAACTGGTAATCACCATTTTACAGTGCAGAGAATTCAGGGAAGGTTTAATATTCACACATGTTCACCTGAGCTGAGCAAACCTTGCTACATTCTGCAGTAACTGAAGTCATTGAAATCATTTTGCTGGTGCCTGGTAACTTGTAGTTGAGGGACTTATATTAGTCAGGTGACAAGGGTGTGAAAGGCTATGATGAGATCACTTCCAGGGACAAATTATTTTCAGGTTACAGTTATGGAAGAAATGCATCCTTAACCACCTGTAGCAGTTTAGTTTGCATGGTTAGAAAGTGGTAAGATGGGAACTCTAAATGTAAAGGTCTGGCTGTGGCCGTCAACAAAAAACAAAACAAAACAAACGTGGAACTAACTGGGCAGAGAATTTATCCTGAGGGTGACACCAATCAATTGTCAACTTCTGACTTGGTTGGCGTCAACATAAGACAACTCTTCTATTATCCAGTGTACAATTCCCCTCAGGTAGCTGGAGCAGAATATGTGTCAGTAAGAGTATGTCTACACTGCAATTAAACCCCTGTGGCTGGCCCCCCTCAGCTGACTCAGGCCTGCAAGGCTCAGGTCTACAGGGCTCTTTAATTGTGGTGTAGATGTTTAGGCTTGGGCTGGAGTCTGGGACCGTAAATGTTCAGATGAGTATCAGGGGCAGCATACTGATAATATTGTATACCAAGGCTATTAATACCTGTCCTAAGGGCCTCATGTGACAATTAAATATCCTGAGGAAAGGAACAAAATGTGCAGCCTGGTACAAGACAAGAGCCTGAATGCTGATTCCAATTGATACATCAAGCCCTTTTGGGTTCCTGTCTTCCAGGTATGACCTGAACCACTGGAGAGCAATTCTAGAAACATTTCTGATGGTTTATTAGCCACAGTAACACAAGTCCTCCTCTCTATGGTCAACAGAATCAGAAATTGCTGATAGATTGAGCAAGGCCTTGTTCAGTTCTGGGTAGGTCAAGCAATTGTAAGATGTGATGGGAGGGATCTTACCTGGGAAAGGGGAGAGTGGTGGCAAGGAAGATACTCCTGATGGCTGGGGCAGTGGTTATTGCCCAACGGCCATCAAGGCCCTTATCTAATGTAATAATGACTTTAGAGATCAACAGAGTATTTGCCAGGTATCTGTTTTTTTAATAATTGAAGTGAAATTGCAGCATGTTGTCTTGGTATCCAAAACCTGAACAGAATATTTTATTTCTAATGATCATTTAGTGGCATTGATAACATTTCTTTCCTGTTGTTTTTTAACAGTGAAATAGGGACTTATTGTTTTAAAATGAATGAAAATCTCTCTTATACAGGTTGCATTAAGTTTTTATTTGTAAAAAATTCCTTCTTAGAAATACACGTTTGGTGATTTATGTAGTTTTCAGTAATTTAAGAATAACGTATTGGTTGTATTAAGTATTTTATTAAATCTGTCTGTTTAGCTGCTACTTTTCATAGCTCTCATAAGGTATATTAAGCAGACCCCACTGGAATATCCATGTTGCTGTGGGAATAGTATTATCTAGTGCCCTATCAATAATTACTCACATTTCTTATTAAATGCTTGTTACAATACAGCTTGTAATCGCTGTTTATAAAATGCATTACAAGGTTAAGAGTATTAGTTTTGGTCAGCTAGAGCTGGGTTGTAATGAGTTAACTGAGATCATTGTTTCTGGGGCTGTTCATATCCCCAGACTTTCACAGCCCTGGCAGAGGCTGACTCTGTAATAAGTCTCACATTACACGTGGATTAGATTTGTAGAAATCCTGTAACTCAATAGGTACCTGCCTATTCTCTCCTGGCGTCAGGCTGCCTGCACTGCTTTGCTCTGTAGACATACCTGGCATTCCACCCATGCCTCCTCACTTGCTAAGTGGACTGGAGCCTGCCTACCAAAACATTGGGGTATTGTTATGAAGGAGAAACCCCCTTGACAGACAAGCGAAGTGTGAAGTTAGTCTTGCAATGCCTTATTACCTTCCTATGAAGTACACATGCAGCTCTTTTAAACTTCTTTTATGCTACAATAATGTTGGAAATCAGAGCTTCAGAAGCATTTGTGGGTGGAGATGTGCTCTAGAAGCGGACAAAGCCAGAATGACCCTGAGACCTCCCCGTTCCCCACCACCATGTGTGTTTACATTCGTAGAGGTGGAAAACAAAAACTTATTTGGCACTGCCTGGAGAACCTGAAATGGGTTGATTTCTGGGAGTTGTGCCAGATATTATAAGCAGTTCTGTTTTAACACACCCCTCTCATTTCACAGCACATATTGTCTGTTAGTTAGTTAGTGAATACATTCATTTTCTTTATAATTTGGATATGATTAACATTTAAAAATCCTATTTAGACTAATATATTTTTCTAATTCAAAATTAGTCTTGCCCCTGAAAACTGAGTCATGTTTTCTACTAATGGGAATCTTTCTTTTTAAACTGTACTTGACAATGTATGGACCTAATCCTGGGACCCATACCTTCTAAAGCAGTTTCACTGAAATCCAGAGTAAGAATATATGAGTAAGTGTTGCAGGGTTAGGTCCAAAAACACTAATTGTGATTATTTCTCCCCCCACTTACATGTTATGAAACTTGAAAGAACACAAAGAGAATACTTTTTTCTTCTGCATTGGGTTATCCATTGCCTCATCCACTGAAGTCCATGGAAACATTGTAAGGGGTACAATACGCAGATTACCATAATGAGATTTGTGTATTCTGATGTGGTAACTTGAACACCCAGTTACATAGTTTGGCATGCAGATTTGGTAACTGCATGCACCAATCACAAGAGTGTCTTGTTGCTGTGCGTTCCCACCCCTATTAGAAGCCCACACAGAGCTAGCAGACAGAAAGGGGCCATAGTTGGGGGCCATAGTTCATTCCCCACTGCACTGGCCAGCAGAACTGGTTGTCCATGGAGAAGAGTTTGCCTCCATGTTCAAAAGGCTGTGATATGGACATGCCCCAGCCATATAACTGACAGCTCCAGAGGGCACTGTGCCTTGCTGAGTCACAGTGACTCCTAGTGGTTCCACTGGGGAAAGACACCTACACTTCTCACTGTGGGGCTGTGTCTAAAATCCATAAAGAAGCCCAATAAAGGGAGAAGAGGGAAATAGTGTGAGTTTACTCAATTTTCTCACTGCTTTTTGTCTTTTCCCTTCATTTGGCAAATGTACTGTATCTCATTTGTCGATATCTTACACAGTGAGCTCCTCGGGGCAGGGACTTTTCAGTGCAGAACAGATACTAAATAAGCATAAAGCTTTCTACAGTTATGGAGGGCTCTTAACTAAATATGGATGGCTTTGGAATTTGCCTGAACACTGACTGTAGAATCAGACCTGATATTTCTAATCAGTCCACATCCTACAATAAGTGTTCAGGCAAAATTTAGAAACTATGCAAGCAGTTATGCACCAACAGGAATAGGTGTTGCTACTGGGCAATAAAAATGAATATTTTTTTCTTTGAGATAATTATCTGTAACTCTTACTGATGTTCATTTGGCAAAGAAAATTCTAGCATGAAGCCAACATGCTAGTGTTCAAGGGGGAAAAAACCTCAGGTCCAGTTGAAATGACTACAGCTCAGTGTAAGGTTTTTCTCCCTTGCTGTTCTCAATTGAGTAAAATCTCCTGGCACTGGGGGACAGAGAATATTTAGTTGGGTTTTTGGGTTTTTTTTTGGAGGGGTGGGGGTTTGAAAAAGGTTTCTGTCCACACTCTTTCCTTTTATTTCAGTGTGTAATCCTCCAACCTAACGTGATCAGCTTTGTAGAAAAAAATATTTAGGCAAAGAAAATGATGCAGTGATCTCATTCTGAATGTTAACACAGGGGTGTCCAAAGCTACACTGGCTTTGGAGACTGAAGCTCTTTCTGTTCCTCATTAGTTCAGTGGCACAATTTTCATGCCAGTTTCATGCCAAGCAAATTGCAGAGAGCTTGTGAGATTGAAGGGGCTTGAGTACGAGTCTCTGGTGACAAGCTTACTGCAGTTCTAATCAGGCTATTTTAGTTTTAAAAAATGCTGCCAGTTGTAACAATTGTGAAGTGTCTCTTTGACATGAAACCACCGCTCATTAAAATGAGCCAAAAACATGACAGTTTCACAGAAGACCCATTTTTACCAGCTGAACACTTCTCATGCACATCATTTGGGTCAAATTCAAATGTAAAATCATGGTACCCAAAGGAAACGAACTGTCAAGAGTCCTGTATAATATTCACTGACTTTTCTTTCTTCTGAAAGAGGGTAGTACTTATGTAGTTTTCTTGATAGTAAAATGTAAAGAATTTCCTAAATTTATACATTGGCAGGATGAATAAGAGATGAGAAACACCTTTTTCCATTTCAATTCTTTGCTGAAATAGATTTGTTACATTATATGAATTCCTTTAAATCTCTCTCTATTATATACAGACTAGAAATAGGTTTTCAAATGAAATATTTTTCCAAGGTTGAATACCAGCCCCTATCCCCTTCAAATAAGAGGAATTACTTCCCAGTGGTGTGCCAAATTACCTGCTAACTATTCAGGCAATGGGATACAGGGATTCTTTATGGCAGGCTCCTAATAACCTTGATAGATGCGTTCTCATCTCTAATTTATGAAATCCACATTATCAGCAGCGTTTTTCTGCTACTGGATTCAGTTAAAAGCCAATAACTTTATCTATCTATCTATCTATCTATATATGAGTGCCAGTGAAAGTGTTTCCAAAATCTGTGTTTTCTCCTTGCAGCTCTCTAATCTTTTCAATATTTGTGTTTTAAAATAAAATATAATCATTAGTAAAAAAAATTAACTCTGTTCCAAATCATACCTACAAGCAGGATATTTCTACCTAAGGGTAAGGAAGTTTCCCTAGAATGCCCACCTGAGAAACTGTCCCCTGATTTCACTCTCTAACTACTGGGTTTCCTAAGATCTACTCAGACCATGGAGTTTTATCAGGATATTTTGCCTTAACACCAGATCCAAGCTCTCACAAACCCCTCCAGCTCCAAGACAGAGCAGCTTGGGAATTCACTGGCCCCAGAATTCTTCCTCAACTGAATTGCAACTTTCGGAAAGGCAAGTGGGATATAAATTCTGATGGGACCAACAAAGACCTTTGACTTTGCGTGGGTGAGCATCCTGCACAGAGCCACCACTCCCACCATCTTTGGTCCTTTCCTAGCTGTGCAATCTGAAACACATGGAATGCTGAGAAGGCACTCCCACAGAATCAAGGGAAGGACATTGCTGTGCTTTGAAGAGCACAGATATGAAGAGAAGGCCTTTCAGGGAAAGGAGAGAAGAGGGACCTAGAAAAATGAACTGAGCTTCAAGTTATGGTTCTTTGACAGAAACAGCTGCTTCAGTGGGGCTCTGTATGGGGCTGCCCTCTTGTGTCTGAATTTAGTGTTGTTCCATGGTATGCATTAAGGGGCATCTCAGATCATGTCTCACAATGCAAATAAAGTAGCATGCTAAAATGAAACACAGGAGAGGGAAGCTAAAGCCATCCCTTGTCCCTGCTTCTATTCCCATTTCATGCAACTCTCGGTCTCCTTGTTATCCAGCAGCAGATTCCTCTGCAGGTTGCTAGGTGAATTTAATTCTCTTGAGGCCCTAATGTTATTGTGCCACAGGGACATGTCACTGCTTGAGAGATCTTGGAGCAGCATGAAGAGGCTCTAGTCCTAGGGCATTGTAGGCCAATCTCAGCCTGGCTATGGAGGCAGCACTCCCCATTTTTCTGTTTCTTGGGCCAGTATATGCTGTTTCCCTGTGGCCTACACTCACAGAAGTGGGGCATATGGTACGGCTATGCCTGGATACCAATGCATATTTTGTTTATAATGAACTAAATATGAATTTGTGCCACTTTTTGGTCAGATCAGTAGATTAAATGGTTGTTTGGCCCCAACCAAGGTCAGGATCCCATTGTTATAGGCACTGTACATATAGATAGGACAAGATGGTCCCTACCCTAGTGAGCTTACAATCTAAATAGATCAGACGAACAAAGGGGAAAATAAGGCACAGGAAGGTGAATTGACTTGCCCAATAGATCAAGAAATAGTGTGTCTATGTATTGTTTTTGGTTTTTGTTTTGTTTTTGTGAGTGGTCAGTAATTAGTAACTCTAGTTAAATCATCAAAAGTCTGCCTTCTATTATTGGACATGAAAAAAATTTCAGTTTCAACCAGTCATTCTAGCACTGGTTTAAAGGAGAGTGGGGAAATGGGAGTGGAGAAACCAGGGTGGGGTGGGGGACACATAAAAGGAATTGGTTTAGCTTGTTCAAAACTTTATTAGTTTATTAAGTTATAAACTATTTGCCCTATGCATACTTCATGTAATCTCTTACTCAATGTTTTGTGACAGCTTTAATATAACAAAATTAGACATGCTGCCACAGTAGTTCTGACAACTACCTGGTTTCCATGCATTAACACCATTGGCTTCTTGCCCAATACAAATAAACTTGAAAGGCTAGAGAGCACATCCAGTGAAATCAAGTAGCCTAAAACTAAAATATAGAGTTCAGCATATGGGAATAAAATATCACTGCAGTGCAAACCCTTTGACTTTGTTCTGGACTGAAAAATTTAAAAAAATGTCTGGAAGTCTATCTTGAAGTAAAGGCATTTAAACACTCCTAGCAGCTGCTAAATCTATTAAGAAATTGTCAGATTACAAATTGAAATAACTCAAATACATATTTTTCACCTCATATGAAAATTAGCACATTATCTTTTCAAAATTGTACAGACTTTAATTCATCAAACTACAACTTTCATGCAGTCAGTGTTCCAAATAACTCAAAGTGCTATCTGAAAATACTATATAAATCCGTTTCATTCTTAAATAAGTACAAAAGCCCAACACCAACATGTGTGTGCATATGTGTGTATATGCAGTCTGGACTTGAGCAATGGCATAGCCAAATATCCTTTAGCAGAATCCTGCAAATAATATTTGACAAGTGCATGAAGATACATACATCTTATCTCTCCTAACTTTCCCCCATGCCCTAAGAAGTATCAAACTCAGTCAGTTAAACAGATGTACTGGGTTATATGTGGAAACCTGAATAGATTTTGGTAATGGGAATCCCTATAAATATTTTTGTCTCTCTGAGGTTGGAGCCAGTCCAGCTTTTTTGAGTGTTTCTATTTCTCTTTTTAATCTATGTCCAAATATTCTCTTTACCTTTTGGAAACCTAACCAAAACATCTGAAGGGTATCTATATAACATGCAAGAGATATAAAACTGGGTGAAATATAAACTCCCCTGAGACACTCTGGAAGGGCTAAATCACTGAGAAGCTGGAAATGCCCTATACTTGGGCCTGACCCTGCCAGTCATTGACTCCATGGTGAGGAACATGATCTTAAGGAGCAGACTGTGACAGACCTTTACACTAGTTAAAAGATGGTGCAGTCCCCCCTGCACACTAGGCCACTTCAGGAAGGATTGTCTCATTGCTTGTCTCTTGCCTCCCTGAGTCCTGGGTGAGTAAAGATCCTGGTGCTACCCCCTACCAAAGACCTGGTGTATACATGATGATGCCTGCTCTGAGCTGCCGCCCATCTTAGCCTGAGATGGGGTATGAAAAATCCAGGTACTATTCTCCCCATTCCCCACCTGAATGGGGAATAAACATCCCAACAATGCTGCAACTTCCACCTGAGACATGAGAACGATAAGAATACTTCTAGTGATACCCCACCAATGGCCAGAGAGCCTGAACTGGTGTCTATCCACAGCCTGGAGGAAGGGACCTCTGTTTTTACTGCTCCACTGCTTGCTGATAGGGTTGGGGGATGGGGAAAGGTAATGGAATGATTTACTGGGGGGACCATTTTGAATTGATTTGATGAGAGTGAGTGTCTTGCATTGATAGTGGGGGGTGGGGGATTTGATGAGGGGGTGACTCCCATCACTTTCTAGAAAAGAAGAGCCATGCTCCGCACCTGGTGGGTGATTAAGTAATTGCCTCCCAGCCAGAGGAGGCAGAATTTAGCTAAAGACCCATTAGGCACCTGCTCCTTGTAAGGAGCTGAGGGAGGTCAGTTGAGAGAAGAAGGTCTAAGAGGGTTTCCTGTTATTGGGAAGGACCTGGAGAAGGTAGCACTTTCCTGCACAGAGAAACACAAAGGGGGCAGGTCAGAGTTCTGTGGGTAGAAGCACTGACCTAGGGCCTACAAGTGGGAGGGTGATCCCTGTGAAAGAGAGGCAGTAAGGGAAAACATGCTAAGACAAGACGCAATAAAGGGAGAACTCTGTAGGCACAGGTTAGGCTTCCGTGGGGGAGGCTCTGAAGAGGGTCAGTGAAAGCACTTTAGTAGAGCCTGAGAGGGGCAAAGGGTTATCAGCCTCCCCTCCCCTCCCCTCACAGAAAAAAGAAAAGTTACAAGGACATGGGACAAGCCAGAGGTCTCAGGTTGTGTCAAGGTTCCTTCCCCACTCTGAACTCTAGGGTACAGATGGGGGGACCTGCATGAAAACCCCCCTAAGATTTATTTTTACCAACTTAGGTTAAAACTTCCCCAAGGTACAAACTATTTTATCTTTTGCCCTTGGACTTTATTGCTGCCACCACCAAGCATCTAACAAATATAACAGGGAAAGAGCCCGCTTGGAAACATCTTTCCCCCAAAATCCTCCCAAACCCTACACCCCCTTTCCTGGGGAAGGCTTGATAAAAATCCTCACCAATTTGCATAGGTGAACACAGACCCAAACCCTTGGATCTTAAGAACAATGAAAAAGCAATCAGGTTCTTAAAAGAAGAATTTTAATTGAAGAAAAAGTAAAAGAATCACCTCTGTAAAATCAGGATGATAAATACCTTACAGGGTAATCATATTCCAAACCTAGAGAATCCCTCTAGGCAAATCTTAATTTACAAAAAGACAAAAGGGGGGAGGGATAGCTCGGTGGTTTGAGCTTTGGCCTGCTAAACCCAGGGTTGTGAGTTCAATCCTTGAGGGGGCCATTTAGGGATCTGGGGCAAAAATTGGGGATTGGTTCTGCTTTGAGCAGGGGGTTGGACTAGATGACCTCCTTAGGTCCCTTCCAAGCCTGATATTCTATGATTAAAAAAACAGGAATATACATTCACACAACTTATTTTATCAGCCATTTAAACAAAACAGAATCTAACGCATATCTAACTAGATTGCTTATTAGCCCTTTACAGGAGTTCTGATTTCCATTCCTGCTCTGTTCCCGGCAAAAGCAACACACAGACAGAAAGAACCCTTTGTTTTCCCCGCCCCCTCCCCCGCTCCTCCAGCTTTGAAAGTATCTTGTCTCCTCATTGGTCATTTTGGTCAGGTGCCAGTGAGGTTATCTTTAGCTTCTTAACCCTTTACAGGTGAAAGGGTTTTTTCTTCTGGCCAGGAGGAATTTAAAGGTGGTTAGCCTTCCCTTTATATTTATGACAAGTTGTATTAAGTACAGGCTGTGGAGAAACAGCACAAAGGGTCATAGAAATAGGAAGCAGGGAAACAGCAGCATGTCTGAAGAAGCAGACCTAGCTGCTTAATACAGGGTCCCTGGGCCAGAACCCAGAGTAGAGGGTGGGTCTGAGTTCCCTTACCAGCACCTGAGGAAGGGGTATGGAAGCCCAACATAAGCAATATTGTGCCTGGGTGGGGCTGAAGACTCAGCCCAAAAAGATGGGCTGAGAAATTGCCCAAGAGGGGAAACCAATTTTTTTTGTTGGGATGCTTTATGAACTTTCAGTTGGATCTTCTGGATACCCACAGGTCTCAGCCATGGAAGACCTGGTGAGTGGCAGATGGCCACCAGGAGGCACTGGAGCTGAGGATAAGAGCAATGTTATGCCCTGATGCATGGGACTGTTTCAAAGGTGAGTGCCCCAGAAGAAATGAAAAACTTTTCCAAACTTCAGCTATGCATGAATATCATTTCCCTTCTCATTTAGCTTTTCCTTCAATGTTTTGTGTAGGAAAATGTGGGATGGTCCCTTATTGCCTTTGTCTTCTGGAGCTCTCTTGGGTACTTCCTACATCTCTAGTGAAAGTTGGTAGGATTAGCATTGCTGGGGTTCTATGGGTCCTGATGATGATGCAGGAACCACTCTATTAGTTCTACTGCACCTGTCTGATCATCCTGCTGGAAGGTCAGACAGGTGTGGTGCTCCTTGATGTGGTAGTAATCATGAGTCTATGCATCCCTCAGAACTTAGGCCTATGTTTGTAACAAACAGTAAGCCTGGAATAAAACTGAATTTATGCCAGTGAGCTGGCAGAAAAAAAACAGTTTCCAAGTACAGCTGGGTTTGCCATGCAACCACAGAGAGTGATAAGGCTTGGTGTTAAATCAACACTTCCCAAAGAGCACCCATTCAGAGAGAAGCACCCATTCAGAGAGAAACAATCTGTAACAACACCCTTTAGAGTTATGCCTTATAATTGCAATGGGTTGTTTTTGTGGACAGTAGGTATTAGAGTGAAATCAACACCTCATTTAGGACCTGATCCAACTCCAGTTAGTCAGGGGCACTATTTTCATTGACTTCAACAGGCTTTCGATCAGATCCTTAATATAAACCAGTAAACAGTCGGGAGAAAACAGTGACTTAATTACAGAATTCAAGGCCAGAAGATAATTTAATCCAATTTTCTGTATATCAGAAACCACCATCATCCAGCAGACACACATTAAACCCAACAACCAAAATTAGACACCAGAGTATTACAGTCAACAGGAGAAGGGACTATTATGTGCCACGGGCAAAGAATCTGAGGAACCAAGGTGCACCAGTGCCAAAGGCCCCCACAATAGCGGGAAATGACTAAATGAGAGATACCAAGATTATTTGGGTAAGTGACCAGCAGCCACATGCTGCGGAGGAAGGTGAGCCTGAGGTAAATCTGAACTAGTGACCTTGAGGTGAGAGGCTTCATATACACTTTTTCCACATTCTCTTCACTTTGAATTTTAAACCCCATTTTTCTCCCCCCTAAAAATCTGTCACTGAGACAGTATTTCACCTCTTCTGGGAAATCTACTGTATTAAATAGAAAATCTCCATATAAATTCAATTGACCAGGATCAGACTGGCTTTTTGTATGTAATCTGACTGGCTTTAGACAGGGAAAATATTTGTGAGCTAACTGAAGAGTAAATCAGGTTTTCCTCAAATAATACCTTCCCTATAAAGTTTTAACAAAGCCACATAACAGTATTAGTAACATAAATTGCTCACTCTTCAATTTTTTTCTTCCACTGATGATGTGCGAGGGGCCAGTGCTTGACTAGGGACCAAATTCCTACAGGAACTGAAGATCATCACAAACCTCACCCCATTCTGTTGCAAGTACAAAGCACGCTTTTTGATCCTGCCTTCTCTAATGTTAACATAAAACAACATCTCCAGACAAAAAACTGTATGAAAACATTACACTGCACACACAGTTCTCCCTCTGGAGAGAATAAAACACATTGCTAAATGTACTATTTGAAGGCACTCAGATGCTACAGTAATAAGCATGGTATCAGAGCCTAGACAGAAATGCTCGTAAATAGAGCTTGTTGGGAATTTGGCAACAAAACATCTTTGGTCAAATGCTGATTCATTGAAACTGTTTGTAGGAAATGCTCTGTTCTGATAAATCTTTCCATCTGAAAATCTTTTTTTTTTTTTGAGTAAAACAACTTTCAAAATTGTCAGTGTCTTGTTTTTCCATTTTCAAATAAAAAAGTTTGTTTTTCAGTTGAAAGTGACTTTCAAAATTTTAGCTCTTCCACAAAAATCAAATGTTTCAAAATTAGGAAAACATTTTGATTGACCTCATCTGAAATCTCTTGGGTTTTGTCCCAAACCAGGTGTATGGGGTGAGCGAGGGATAGATTTCAAAAATTCCAACTCCTGTGGGACAAGACAACCCTTTCCCATCCAGCTCTATTCATGAAACCTCCAGGATAAGTTTTGTCTTTCTTCACAAACAGAAATATTTTGACATTTGGAAGAGAACCTCCTCATCACAGCCCTTCCCTGTACACCATGCTCTGTCTTCTCTCTTCTGGTTGCTTCAGAAGAGCAAGGGGAATACACTTAATAAAGATCTATCACTGTCCCATTGTATGAAAATGCCTTTCTACTGACATAAAGAGTTTCATATATGGTTTGTAGTAGCAGTATATCTTAGTAAAATAAGAATTCATTACATGAGTTGTTTAGGTGCTTTATTTATCATCACAGTTTATAAAGTGTGCCTACCCTATTTCCCTGTGTTAAGTATCCTCACACCTTCTTGTCAACTGTCTAAATGGGCCATCTTGATGATCACTACAAAAGTTTTTTTTTCTCCTAATAATAGCTCATCTTAATTAATTAGCCTCTTACAGTTTGTATGGCAACTTCCACCTTCTTTGTATGTGTGTGTGTATGTATATATATATATATATATATCTTCTTACTATATGTTCCATTCTATGAATCCAATGAAGTGGGCTGTAGCCCACGAAGGCTTATGCTCTAATAAATTTGTTAGTCTCTAAGGTGCCACAAGTACTTCTGTTCTTTTTGAGGATATAGACTAACACGGCTGCTACTCTGAAACCTGTACCCTACATCTCTATTTCTGGGTGAAATTCTATTATATGTAATACTCGAGGTCAGGCTAGGTGACTAAGTAGTCCCTTCTGGCTTTAAAATCTATGACTCTCATAGATACATGAACAAAACTCTCAAAGCTGCCTAGAATGTCAACCAAGACCCAAAATCAACAAAGAACTTAAGCAAGTGCTTAAAGTTAGGCAGTACTTGAGTCCTGTTGAATTCAGTGGTGCATAGCACATGCTTAAGTGCTCTGCTGAATAGGGATGGAATAGATGTATGCATGTGCTTAACTGCTTTGTTGAACCCATTAGCTGCTGACTAACTTGAAACAATGTAGTTAAGGTTATTTTCATTGAGGAACCAAAGCTGATACATGGAATTATTATTTATAATACACCATAAGTGAATAAGGTGCTGCAAAATGAGACTAACCTTAAGGGAATAAGGTTTATAATATGCCTGAATTAAAGGAAAATTGACTTACGCTGTTTGGAAACATTCAGTATATTGAAAAGGTAATTAGTTCAGTTTTTATACCCCACTCATTTCTTGCATGCTAAATTAGTCCGTTAGTGCAAAGGGAGCATATTGGCCAAATTACACTTCAGTAATTCAGGTCCTAAATTAGTGTGGTTCGTAACTGTTGACATGCATTTTACAGTATAACCAATGTTAACATATATCTAAATATTAGCTGTATTTAGAGCAGTGGAGGTGCCTCAGGGTAGGCATCACATAGAGGCTATTTTTAAATCAGATGCAGTATGCTCTTTATCCTCTGAACTAAACTACTTCTGAGTACACTTACTTTTATTTTCTCACCTTTTAATTTGTATTGTGGTAATACATAGGAGCCCAGTCATGGACCGGAACCCCATTTTGCTGGGTGCTGTACAAACAGAACAAAAAGATGTGCCCTTTTGTGTTCATATAACCGTGAATGACTAGAATCCCTGGACATTCAATGAGATTTAAAAATATGAGGTGATTCTTTAACTCTGCAGTACGCATATTCCTAATGTATGTAATACTGCACAGGTATTGGTGGGCAAGTTATTCGCATAGTAAAGTCCTCCTCTGGATGCATGAACACAGAGTACCAAGTTATTGTAGCTGTAGGTAGGTGGGCTCATCTGACTGCCCTAGGTTTACCCTTTTTATTGATTAAATTTAATCTTTCAATTATACCTTGGAATGCTGCAGAGGGTTGTATGTTCCATAGTTTATAACTTTATTTGGGTTGCACATGAGCCCTGTTACTCCTTCATAGATTAAAAAGTTATGTTCCTGAGATGATAAAATAAGCTGAGACAGATCCAAGAAGGAATGGAATATCTGCTTTTGTAGTTTGGCTTCATGGATAAATACGGATTTGGGAAACGAACATTAGACTTCTGGGTTTTGGGATTTTTAAATCTTTCAAATTGTTTAATTATCCTCCTCCTCCTCCATGAAATGCTTCCCAAACTAGTCTATCAATATTTAGACAGCTGAATTTCTAGTTTTCAGAATTTAAAAATGTTTTCCATGGTAAATGTAAAAAGTACTACTTATGCTGTAGAAAATATGTGTTTGTGTTAAATCATCCTCCCCCAGGGTCGGATACTGCTGCCTTCATCTCTTTCTAAGATCATGCTTTAATCAGTTTCATGTTACCTATGCCTTGACCATATCAATTGCTTCATGGGGACTGACAATTTTGCAGACCCAGCTCTTAACATGGGTGTGTAAATGGTACACATGCCCCAATTAGCTTATGTGGGCAGCTATGCCCAAGCAGGGGTTCACTTTGAGAGAAATGCTAGGTGCAGTGATGTCACTGCCCTCCTCTAGGGAAGACCAATGTAAAGATTTTTGAACCAAATGGAGGCTGCCTGTGAAACAGGCTGGGTCTTCCCATCCTGTTCCACCCACATTGTGGAATGCAGTTGGCCAAGTCCAGGTCAGCCAGTGGAGTAGGTGTTGTGGGCAGCTTGTGTAATATGACTTCCAGTTAGTATGGGGCAGTGAATTTGGTCTGACTGCAACTTAATTTATACAATATTAGAGATGAGGCCCAATCCATGAAGAAAGTCCAATTTAGAGTCAGACCCACCAAAAACATGGTATTTATTATGCATTGTGTGTGTGTTTGTACATATGTAATCAAATGATGCCCTGGTTTATGTTCTGTAAGAGCTTATTTTCCTCATTTCATCAGTTGTTCTAGGAATCTAAAGCAAATGGTGAAGAATTAAAGGAATACACTTAGTCTCCTGTCTAGGGTGGATGCTGGAAATTCAGCATCTCCATGTATTTTTTAATATGTTTATGTGGAAAATGACTTTCACTCCAGAATCATTATGTCTGAATAAAAATATATGCTAAACTATGAAAAGATAATTGGATCAGACATGTATGTTTTGTCATAATTAATACTCTGTCAATAGGGTAGATAAGAAAGCTCCAAGGGTTAATGCTTTCCTGCTCTGTAGCTAACATTGCCAGTGAATTTCTCTAGCTCACTCCATTAATCGAGTCAGCACAATGGATCAGGTTAGAGATGTGTCTCAATAAATCACTCTCAAGTACTGGGGGTAGGAGTACCTAATTAATCAGCACTGTCATTATGTTTGACTTGTAGCTGCCTTACTGTGTATGGGATGAGGATTCAGTGTGTTTAACCTGCACACACTCTTAAACAGATATCCAGTCATGATGTAAATTTTAACCCTTGTATGGAATCAGCCAGCCAAACTTTCTATAGAAGGCAGATGCAATGTTTCTTAACAATGAACTTGTTTGCTACTCTTTTTTTTTTCTTCAGAAGTCAATTTACATCAGCTAGCAGTTTATCTATTCAAATAGAAAATATCTGGAGTCAAATTAACCCTTGATATAAGCCAAATTGCCTATGGCTGTAGTCTCAAGCTGGTTCCTCTCTCACTTTCCCAACTTTCCCCCCCACCCCAATTCAGCACGCCCATTCACTCACTTCCGATTATCCCCCACTTCAGAATTTTCATTCCCCACCTTATCCAGGCTTTATCAGCCCTTCCTTTTCCGGCTATCACACCATTGGTTCAGCTCCCTCTGCCAGTTGCATGCTACCTTCCACCTGAATATTCCCATTGCCCCTTCATATCTTGTACAGACCTGAGTCTCAGCACTACCCTGCTGGCTTCCATCCCTTCAAATATTGGACTGGAACCCCGCAACCTCACAGCCGTAAGGTACTACAGAGTCACAATCCATCACTCTTTGAATATAGTGCATTAATTTCTTACCTGAAAATAGGCATCTCTGTCAAGATCGCTGGCAAAAAAACTATGATATGTTTTGGATCTCATGTGAACATTTTGACTTTGATATTTCCTTTAATTCTGTTCTCTCAAGCCTGGCACTGACTTGTTTTGTTTTAAGGGCCAAGTAATGGCTTACAATGCCACTGAATGCTAAGTGGAGTGGGCAGTCTCTGGAGATGCCAATTAAATATGGTTGGGGCAGACATCAGCAGAGTACACTGAGCTAATGGAAAAACTCCTGCCAACCCTCTTCTCACTATATACAAAAAATGCCCCTTCATGATGTTGGATGTTCTGCATAGGAGAGTAGCTGGCTAAATCTGAATATTGTGTCAAAATATTTGGGGCTGCTAGAGCAACATCATCCATTAGCCCTGACTCCTCAGTCCCTGTTTCCCCTCAGTGCACTATTTTAGTCAAGATTCATTAAACAAATTAAAATAAAACTGTTAAAACATAACTATTGAACTTATAGCACGCTCTCTCTAATGCAGATTGATAAAGCAGCTGACCATTAATGTGACAAGTCTATTTCTGGACAGCAGAGCAAATTCTGCTCTGTTACTTCACTCTAGAATTCAGCTCAGCTCTTTACAGGTAACCCAGCTGGTCTTAAAAGTACGCCTAGGCTACAAAGTCCTTTTCTTCCCGGACAGTCGGAGGGGAATGGGTGAACAGAGGACGGTATTGGTCCACAACACACGTTGGGATATAAAATAAAATGTGGTACTGATTAACAGACAGGCAGACTGGGTATCTCCTAGGCTAAAATATATAGAAAGGATTCTCCCATCTGCTGGTTCTATCAGCATACAGGACCTGCAAACCCACCCCCCCCCCACACACACACACAAACACACACACACACACAACTGCCCAGGGGAAAATTCCACTTTCACAGCCACTGCCTAGGCTCTCTTAAGCGATCCTACACTGCCCTCTAGGGCAGCCCCACCAGAGCGGGGTGTCAGAGGCAGGGGTGGGGGTGCAAGGGAGTATCATGTTGCACAACTGCCCGTAGGCAGCCCTGATGAAGGGGAGCTGCCATAAATGAGAGCAGTGATGAATCTGTACCTGACTTTCCCTCAAGTTGAGGGGCTATTATTGTGCTTGAGCCTTGCACTGGAGGCGTAAAGAGGCGGGATGTTCCTGCACCTTTCCCTCAACCACTACCCATGGAGTAAGTCAAACAGAATCTGACCCTTAGTTTGCATCTGCCTGAAGCACAGGTAATATCTTGGCCTAACTTTACACCAGTGTCAGTAGATTAGTTCTCATTGAATTCAATGGGAGTCACTTCTGCTTTGGCCAGGGCTGTATCTTGATCCCTTTTCTATGGCACTATGTAGATAAAAAACAAAATATTGCAAGTGTTGTTCTTTATAAACGATGTCAGGCATGTTTGTTTTCTGAAGGCTTTTGATTGGAATAGGTGGCTTAGGAGAGGGTGTGTGTGTGTATGTATTATGATTCATTGCATGATCACATTATTATTTTTCCCACAGGACTTCTGTCTCCTTCAGTACACAGCTGGACAGTGTTCAGAGAATGAATTAAGATTGTGTAGTATAGGAGGCTGTTGTCTGAGCACTCCTACGATAAATGAGAATGAAGTTGAAAGGCATGTGTTGAATGAGGCAGGGGATGATGGGAAGAGAATGGCAGTCTCATGGTTAAGGCAGTTGAATGCTGCACTGGAGAACTGGATTCTAGCCCTGCCTCTGCCACTGAGTGACTGTGTGATGCTGGAGAAGTGACTTAAATCAAACTTTTCACATGACCGCTGTGTGCGCCTCATTTTCAGGGTGCCCAGCTTGAGACCTTGGGGCTGCTTTGTGGAAGTGCTTAACACTCACAATTGCATCTGAGTCTATGGGAGTTATGCTCTGAACAAACGGCGCTATGAAATGGAAAGTAATGTGAAAAGATCAGGCCCTACACTTCTCAGATTGGGCACCCAAAATTAGCTGATGCTCTTAATATGCATGCCTCTGTCCTTCCATTCCTCCTCTGTAAAATGGACATTTTATACCCCTCTCACCCCATAGGCATTGTGAAGTTAAGTTCAGTCCTAGCTGAGTCTCAGGGTGCTACTCAGGGTGCTACAAAAATCCCAGTGATGAGCACCATAGAAATTTCTAGGAGGAAATAAATAATTCTGAATTCAGAGCAGGGTTTGAATAGTATGTGGTAGATAAGGCATAAGGCCATTGAATGATAAGGATGAAATATTGAATCACTGTTCATTCAGTGAACTCAGTCCATCCTGTGCACTGAATGAGGCAAAGGTCCTGAGGAAAAATTAGTATCTGATCATGTAATTAAAGACTATATCATAGTGCATATTAACAAGGGAGCCAAGTTAAGGTTGCCTGGGCAACCTTAATTCTGGCCTTTCCTAACTTTTGAGTACTTGACTTTGCAATCAGTTTTTAATATGTATATAGAAAATTACATATTGGTGAGCACAAGTTTAATGTATTTATTTCCTGCAGTGATTCAACATGCATGTTGACAATAGCTGCTTCTACTCTGCAGCAGTGTGTGCATCAGCGACACCCACATCACACATTAGAGGCCAAACTCCAGACACAGAATCCATATCCATCATCTGTTACCTGCACAGAGACAGCAGGGGCCTCAGCACTAAGTAGTGCCACAGATTGCACAAGCAAAGGGACAAACCCCAAGAGAAGAGGCAGGAGGAGTGCTTCTGGGGAAGGCTGCAGACTTGAAATAGTGGCTTAGTCTAGTGACACTGATATCAATGACAATTAGTAGAGAGAGTTTAGAATGAAGTCGAGGAGAAGATTCATCTGTTATACTATCCATCATCTGCATGTTGCCCTAGGCAATGGGAGCATGCTGTTTTCCCTGGAACCGCTGCTTGTGGTTGAGGTAGTTTTAGCTTTGCTGTATGCTAAAGTGAAAGCTCAAGTAACCTTTTGCGATCAGAACTAGGCAAAAACAATTTTTTGCTTTTGTGGATGTTCCAGGGTGAAACTGAATGTTTTTAACTTGTGCAAAAACATTTAGTGTGGAACACTTCAGAGAAAAATCAGTGACCAGCAGAGTCGTTGCAAAAATGTGATAAGTGGGCTAAACGGAACAGGAGGGGGAAAAGAGTTGTTAGGTTCTTTACACTTTCCTAAGGATAGACATTTTCCAGTAAGTAAACACAAAGCTTCCAGTTTGCCCATCTAATAGGTGTCAACTCCATAAAACCAAACTTGTTTTCAGTGGCTCGCTGTATAAGCTATATGAATGAACAATTAAATAAAATGTGGTTTCTGATTAATAACAGAACATGATAATATTTTTGTATTGTAGTCTGTATAGACCCCCATTCATTTATTCTTTAGCTTTTATAATATATATCACCAAGTTCTCATTCTAATGCCTTCATACTTCCTTCCTGAAAACATCTAAAGTTTGTGAAGTGAGAAGGTGGGAGAAGTAGTAACTTTTTAGGTTTACCAAAAGGAGTAAACTGTCTCTCTGATATCCTGGGACTGACATGACTACAACTATGCTGCATATAGTGTGTGGAGCTTATTGTATGTGCTTCTTATCCTGCTCATTCCCAACCAGGATTCTGCCATTACTGCTCAGCATCAGAATTATCCTTCCAGCAGAGATCCATGATATTCAGTGCTTCTCTGTGGCGGGGGAATGGCTATTTGGAGGCGAGGGGCAGATGGCAACACCAACTCAACGTGATGCTGTCATCAGGCCATAGAACTTATTACTAGCAGGGAAGCATAAGGGTTTTTTTAGGCCTGAAGTGGACAAACTTATAGCCCAATGGACCAGAGATGCCCTCACCTCTCTGTAGTTTTTGATAAAACCACTCCACAGCATCTCTGCCAGTGTCTGATCCTTTCCCTAAACTTCCTGCCTGCACCATGGATTCATTCCCCCTGCAGTGGGGGGCTCAATCCTACAAACCTTGCTGCTACAGACATTTTCCATTGGCCACAACAGGACTACTGCTGTAAATAAAGGTTTGCAGAACGGGACCCTGTTAGGCAAGGCTGATCCAGTCTCCTACACATTGCCTCACAGCCCACTCAAAACAGAGACCTTCATTTCCTGAACAAATTCCTGGACATTCCTTCTTCCTGACTTCACTTGCTCAGACACCTTACATTCTTAAGTTGGCTTTAGGCCCCTATCCCTCAGGATCACCACACTGTTGGTAGTTTCATAGATTCATAGATATTTAGGTCAGAAGGGACCATTATGATCATCTAGTCTGACCTCCTGCACAACGCAGGCCACAGAATTTCCTGCTATCTTTCCTCCCTCATTTACGAACAAAAGTAAGCAGATCGTTGCACTTTTAAGAGAGCCTTTAGGCTCTGATCACAAATTGCACTCTTGTGGAACTTCCATGGAAGACAGGGGCATGTAGAGTTCTATTCCTCTGTCACAGGTCTGCTTGTGTCTCCTGGACCAGAGGGAAATTTGGCCCATAATTATAACAAAGTCTATTCTTAATTTTTATAGTCATTGGGTTGCAATCAGTTGTATAGTTCTCGCATTGTGCATGTTTTTTTCTGGTTCATTAACTAACTGTGAGCTGCAGAGGTTATCTGCCATCAACTCTAATATCCAATGTCTGGTATCAATGGAGAATTCACTTACCAATTCAGAAATAACACTTGAATTGGAAGTTTACCAAAATGAGTAAACTGAAAGTGTTCTCTCTCTAGAAGCAACTGCCTACATCAATTTTTAACCTGAACATAATGGAAGTGTCTGATGACCCAATTTATGCTGAGGGACTGTTCTGATTTCCAGTGACAGAGCAACAACCAGAGGAACAAATAGAATTTATTTTCTGTTTCTCGGAATTATTAAGGCAGAAATAGACATATGGCCAGATTCTGCTCTGTTACAATTGTGTAAATATGAAAGAACTCCACTGGAATTATCCCAGATTACAACGAGCATGATTTGGCTTCCACATCTATCCTAAAATGAAAATACGTGTCTCCCTTCAACATGAGCCCCGTCACATGGGGGAAGGGGAAGAACTTCTATTCTACTTAAACTGTAGCTAAAGCTATAGTTCTACTGTATCTTGTCAAGCACAACAGTGCATGAAAGGAAAATTTTACTATTTGGGGCAAATGCTTCCATGGAGAAATTGACTATAGTACTGAAAATAGCCAGCACAACTGAAACTGAAAAAGACCTACGCTATGGGGAGAATATTGTCTGAAAAGAATGCCTCCTTGATATCATTTCAAGAACTGCTCTGCATTTTATATTTATTTTGGCAAAAATTACTATTAATTCTTACTGAAAGGTTCCTACTGTGTTTTCTGTTTGTATGTGCAGTCTGGTTTAATGTGTTTTCATTTATTTGTCACACTGTGATCTAACTTGCAAATATTATGTGAAGAAATCCTTAAAAGAGCTTTCTAATTTGGCTTATCACCCTGCTATTTTTTAGTCATTGGTTGAATGAACCAAACCGTTTCATAGGAATCTGTGGAACTTTTCTACAATATCCTTTTAAAAAAAAATGTTTCCCCATTACACTGAGTCGTACAAGAAACAGCCTTTCCTAACGTTGGCCTCTACCTTAAAGATAGGGTCTCCAGAATGGCATGACCTCCATGACGAAAAAAAACAGTAGTAACGATAGGTTTTGACTCAAGCAGGCTTTTATGGCATTGGCCACTCTGGATATTTTAGGACATTAGCAACAAACTACACAGGGCTACATTGAGCTGCCTTTGCTCAATATCCTGTGTAATGGGTGACTTTTTTGCTGTGCCACCACAGAAAATGAAATGCCCCGCAAAGAGATTGTTATGCAGTCACAATTCTTTCACTGCCCTGCCCCTTTGATCCTGGGGGAAGTAATTTATTGTACCCCATAAGTGGATGCAGGTTACTTTTGCACGTATGCTAGCTCAGCATCAGTGGATACTACTGAGAAGATGGAACCAGGGCTTGCCTACTCCCTGTGCTCCACCCCCTTACTCAGGGTAAAGATGATTATTCACATATGCAGATTCTGCTCTGTACCTGTGTTCCACCTGTGATGTGGAGAGCCCTAATGTAGCAACACAGAATGGAGGGAGCGACTTATTCATTGGGGTCACCTTAGGCTGGGACACAATTTATTGTACTATGAAACCTTACAATTCATTAGTACAATGAGAATCCACAGTAAGATAGACATCAATTGTTTAATTTGTAATACTCATAATACCATCCAAGATTTAAACCTTTCTCACATGAAACAAAGAGAGGTTAACTGAACATTTTAACATTCAGATTTAATTCAATATGAATTTTATCTCCACCTGGGACCCTATCCTATCCCCCTTGAAATCAATGGGAGTTGCACCATTGACTTCAATGGCTGCAGAAGCAAGCCCACTTCTGGTCATTAGTACAGCAGTAATCACAGAAGCATAACAGCATAAGCAGATATGATTGCATGCAAGTATTTCTGAAGTGGAGAGTTGATTTCTCCTATTTCTATCAACCACCATAAATCTGGCTGTTGGCTCCAGAATACCAGCTGACATATTACAGTACCGGCTACACATGCCAAACACACTAACATTCTACCATATGGATGGATAAAAAGAAAAATCAATTTTTTCTCTAAAATTTCAGTGTAGTGGTAAGAAATAAAGGGAACAGCTCTTTATCAAGCTTACTTTTTCTTTGTACCTTTCACAGCTGTTAAACATATAAACAAAGACTTCAGTATATAAACAAAGACTAAGAATACCAGGAAAAAAAATTAAATGCACTCAGTACTAAGTCTGTTTAGATTTCCTATTCACTTTTAATCGCACTATATATTGTATAGCTAATGTATATTGAACTAATCAGGAAATTTAATGTGGCTGACAGTGCTGGTCTCCTGAATTATCAAACATAAATATCTACATGTATAAAAACATGCAATTTTAATTTGCTATTAATTTTTATGGAAGGCGAGGACCAAATCCAACAATGACAGCTCACACAAAACTGCTTGATATTCAAGCAGCTAATTTGGAGTGAACACAGTTAATTCCAGTCTTTGGGACTTTGATCTCCTCCTTCACCAGATATTTACTAGACTTGTATACGAGAACAGTTGTGACGGAAAGTATTCTTAAAGCTGGAGGAGACATTTGGTCTGAACAGTGGTTTACCTATAATTTACAGACTTGAAGTACTTAATATATAATGCAATAATCTACACTGTGCCATTCGTCATTTGGACTAGGCCACAGATTATAGCTTAGGGCAGTGCATCTGTGCACAGATCTGGCAGGAAATGGTCTAAAATCTTGAACAGCTGAGCATGATGTCTCAGTGTAGTTGGAAAATTCAACCTCTGCTCCAGAGGTCACTGCATGCTTCAGTCATGACAGCCCAAATTGTTAAGCATGTGACTAATATGCATATAGAACACAGGCTGCCTGATGTCTGCTGCAAGCTTGATGCCTGGTTAGTGGCCAGTCTTAATTTTATGTGACAATCCTATGTAGAAAGTGCTGTGTGGGTGACTAAATGGAGCATATTGATGTCCCACTGGGTGTAGCCCCTGTTGTTTTGACAAATTCTCCTTAGCATTTATCAATCAGGCCTACAATGGGGAGTGTGCTGAATATCTAATTCAGACATGCAAGGCAGGACTAATAGAGCAAGATAGCATGTTATTCAATTTGTACTTGTTAGCGATGTCCTACTGTCACCGGGCAATTTACCTTCACACTTCACAAATGAAAAGAGAGATTTGCTAGCCTTCAAACACTTACATGAGTTACAAGCAAAATTTTAATTAGCATGTCATTACAGCAAAAATTTATTGCTTCTTTATAGTTGTCCTAGCATACAGATTGCACTTTTCCTTTTTTTAGAAGGGGTGCCCTTTAATATTTATGGGCCAGGTACTTAAAACAAAAAAGCCAGCTGACAAACTGCATAATATGATGCACATCAATATTTTTCATTCTACAAAGGTTTAAAACATTTATACATCTGTAATCTAAAAGAGGGCTTTGAACCTTTTTCTCCCTTGTTTTACTGGATTCAGAAAACTGCATTCATTCTTTAATGTCTATTTTAATCAACTTTTAAACAATAAGAAAAGAAGTACTTGTGGCACCTTAGAGACTAACAAATTTACTAACAAATTTATTTGAGCATAAGCTTTCGTGAGCTACAGCATCCGATGAAGTGAGCTGTAGCTCACGAAAGCTTATGCTCAAATAAATTTGTTAGTCTCTAAGGTGCCACAAGTACTCCTTTTCTTTTTGCGAATACAGGCTAACACGGCTGCTACTCTGAAATCTGTCTTTTTTTAAACAATAATATTTTTAAAGTGCAATGTTTTAGCTGTTGCCAACATAAAGTAAGTGTGTGGGCTGTGGAGTGCAATAAAGCAAAAGTGAATTTGTTCCCGCTAGGTAAATAGTTGTGGATTTCTGCAGCAGGTCCTATATTGCGAACTAACTGACTCCTGGTCTGCCATTTAACCCAAAGAATTGAACAAAATGGATCCCTATGAATGCAGAAGTCAAGTGTCCAAAAGCACACACAACCAAAGGACCACAATGGAAAAAGACAGGACTCATCTTGAAAACTAAGGGCTTGTTCCTATGGAAAGCTGATAGTCTGAATCAATAGAGAGACTCCAGTGAGAGTTAAATTAGGCCTCAAGAGCTTTGTTGAGATTTCAGAGAAGCCTCCATTGCAACAGAAGTCAATAGGAGTTGAGTGTATTTAGCAAGCCACAGGGGCTGCTCTCACCTTCACAGAATTAAGCCCTACAGACTTTGGGTGTTTATTCCCCTTTGTTTATTTGAGATATCTAGTAGCACATTCTCTAATAAACTAATGAATAAAGCATTTAAAAAAATGGAGCAACTTGAATGTTTCATAGTGATTTCTGCTTGTGATGAAGCCCATTCTAAAATTCTCACATAGGCAAAATTTCCCTTGATTTCTCCCAAAGTTTTTTCTTGTATTTTCAAGGGGAGTAGAGTAAGATTTGAGGGTTGTACCTACCTTCTTTCTATTCACAAACTTTCCACTGATGTCATTATAGGAATAGAATATGGACTGAAAAAAGGGCTTCAGGACTGGGCCCTATGTCTGATATATTAATATGTGTGAAAGAGAAAGCTAACCAACAGCCAAATAATTGTAGTTTAGATACATCAGGAAAATGTACTCTTCTTCTGCCAGACATTCTGATGCTTCACTGATTTCAGCAATTTGAAATAAAATTGTGAATTCACAAGGAGCCAGTACAAATCGGAAGAAACTCTTACCTTACGGAGACTTTATCAGCAGAATGGAGGTAACAGATCTCCTACCAGATTCTACATAGAAATAGGAGACTCTGGACAAATACAGAACTATCTACACGGGGAGGTGGGTGTTAGATTGGTATAACTATCCCACATTCAGGATTAAAGTGGCCTTAATTCAGTTTAGTTTAATTCTACTCCAAAGTGAATGGGAATGTCCACACAGGGATTTAATGCAGTTTGGTTAATCCACTTTAAATTTACACCTTCTAGTTAATTCAGATAAACTTTCATAGACAAACCCTTTGTTTTCTTAACCTACTCCTGCCTTTTGTGCCTTCTCACATTCTACTTATTATCCATGAAATGCCTGCACCCTCTGGTCATTCAAATCCTTCCTAAAGACTTATTGCTCTGAAAGACTCACAGATACAGGCCTTGCCAATCTAATATTTATTATTATTATTTATTAGGTAGTATTTTGTGTATTTTACTCATCAATAGCTCCTCTACATTGCTCAGTGCATGCTGTTTTATCCTTGTTTTACTCACAATAAACTCTCTCCATTGATTTTTTTCTTTATTCTTCTAATATAGCACCAAGGCCAAGATTTAACAAAGCCCTTAAAGATATGCTTAACTTTAAACATATACTTATCTGAATTGGGGCCCAGATCTATTTGCAGCATTATAAATTTCAAACTTTCTATATAATCTTTTACCTTCTTTTATCAAGGAATATTTTTCCAGGATATTCCTTCCTTACTCAAAGAAGTTCAGACTTTTGTTATTTTATGCTAAAGAAATTTTAAAAAGGAGTTTGTTCTTCAGCTATTTTGAGTCACTGTGAATTTAATCCCTCTCTCAATTATTAATGTAACTATTTTCTCCCTAGTGCTACTTTTCCCTTTGATATATTTGTAAAATCCTTTCTTATTTCCCTTGAGGCCTCTGGCTAGCTTTGACTTGGGCTTTCTTGCTGTCTTTGTCTTTCCCTAAATGCCTTAACTGATTCTATATTCTTGTTTACCTGGACTCCATTTCCTTTTTTTAGGGTTTCTTTTAACCTCAGATCCTGGAACAGAACCCTAGAAAGCTCCATTGGCCAATTCTTTCGCGAATTCACTTTTCAGAGGAACAGCTCTCTGTTACATCTTAATTATACGGTAGTATAAAATATTATTTAGATTGGGTATCTTCCTGGTTTTTTTCATTGTGGTCCTTTGGTTGAGACTGCGTTTGGACACTTGACTTCTGTGTTCAGAGGGATCCATTTTGTTCAATTCATTGGGTCAGATGGCAAACCAAGAGTCAGTTACTTTGCACTACTCTGGTAGTTCCCAAAGCATGTGGAAAGGTGACTTAACTAGCTGGTTGGGAGGAGGGAGTGGATTCTCCATCCCTTGATGATGTCTTTCTAAAAGATATGCTCTAGCTCAGCCAGAAGTTATGGACGTGATGAAGGAATTGCAAGGTGCCTGTGTTATTACCTATGGCCTGTGTTATGCAGTAAGTTAGGCCTGATCATAAATGTTCTCTTCTGGCTTTAACAGCGACAAATCTATGAAATGTTTCTTCCATTGAACCTCATATCAGTACTGTCCATCTCCAAACAGAATATTTTAGGGAATCTTAATCTAAATGTATTTAATGTCATATTCTGAATTTTAATAGTAACTGGGGCCATCTGGTTCCTTTAAATGACATTTTCTTTTATTGTCCTTTGATGAAAACTTCTAAACAAGATGCAGGAGAAAATTAAATTGGATAGTGCTACCTCAAGAAATTGGATTCGTGTGCTTTGCTGAAAATTTGTTATGTCGTCTTTACTTAGAAAAGTTCAGTTCAAACTTTAGCTTCTAATTTTCTGCTTTATTAAATCAGTTTTTCCTCTGAATTAACTGAGGTACAAGAAAATCAAGCAACCAACCAAACGTCACTCAAAGAATTGGTGGCTCATCCACAATTTGAACCCAGTAGGAACTTTTGAGCTTGCTGTCATTTGCTGAACTTGAGATGTGTGCTGCTGGATTACAGAAGCTGTGGATGCTGGTGGACCATTCTTGCAGAGAAGCTGTCGCTAAATATGCTTGAAATGTGGATTTAAAAATATGTTCACTGAGTATTGGCAGCACTGAACTATATTTTTAGAGGAAGATATGGCATATTATTTTCATAAAATGCCTTAATCATGGCAATCTGCCGTCTTTCATTTTGCCTTTTTTTCAACAAGAACAAAAAGAAAGAGAGCAAGAGAAAGAAACTTCAAAGTCAGATAGAAATCCATGTATTCATTTGGTGGAATATGAAATGGGATCTATATTGGCAACCTTCCTCTTCTGATTTACTATAGGGAAATGAGATAGAAAATAGAAATACGTGTACTTTTTTCTAAAGAATGGACTTCATAAAAACTTTCAGTATTCTAAAATCATTCTACTGAAAATATAGTTAAGCAAAATGAGATCCTCCAAATTGGGGGATTGGAGGAAAGGAGCTGGTGTGTACCACCTGTGAGTGAGACTCTAGAAAACACACTGCGCAAGACCCTGACCCAGCTGAGGTCCATGGCAAAACACCCATTGACTTCAACAGAACCAGGATTTCACACACTAATGCTACACCAGGTTGGACTGTCAACAGATGAAACAGCAAAAGCTCTTTATCTGCTCTCTCTCCACATTTGTGTGGGTTTTTTTATTCTTATTTACCTAGTACCATAGACAGCTGAGGAAAATGTTCTTTGGTGGGGCTGAGCCTGCTGTTTAGGTTTGTTGGGACTGGACTAGGCCTCTTGAGGTCCCCTCCAGCTCCACATTTCTGTTATTTTATGATCTCGCACTAAATGCATTTCCTTACACTGGGTTTCCCTCTTCAAAGCTAAGCATTTCTTCTGCCAAAAAATGTCTGACAGAAATACACTAAACTAGAGAAACTTGTATTATCCAGAAAACTTTTGAACTGACAAGTATGATCAGTGAAAGCTAAAGATGTTTCTCTGTGTAAATGGAAGAGGCACTGGACAGATCATAAAAAGGACAGAGTATGGACTTCAGTGGGACAACGTAAATTTAAAATATTAACCTTCCTGCAAAAAAAAAAAAAAAAAAGTGGAAGATGACATCTTCCTCTTCCTCCAGCTCTACCCCAGTTGCATGGTCTTCTTTGAGCCACTCCTCAGACACCAAGTTTCTGTGGGAATGAGAGAACCTTGTACCACTGAACCAGGCCTGCCTGTGCTCCCCCTCCCTGTTCAGCATTGGCCCTTGTTGCTACCAGTGACTTTCCCCACCAGCCATATGCTTGTCCTCCCTATGTTAAAGACAAAGAGGGATAGTTACTGTCATCCAGGGCAGTTGTAACAGGATTCAAACTGCCCTGAGAGGAAAACCATGCTGAATTGCTATTCCCCTGATTTCCCTCCCCTCGCCCTGGCCAAAGACTTTTGCCTGCACAAAGCCAAGCTCCAGGGTGGAGGCTTAAGAGGAAAGAGAAGCAGCAGCTATGCAGTGGAACTGAGGATGCTATCACATAGCTACCTTTTCCCTTCACACATTCATTCTGACCTCATCCACAGGTGCCTCTTCTCCCATTTTTCCATGCACCTTTGCCTCTGTTTGTAAGGTGGCTTTGCCCTCTTTTCTGGTGACAGCAGTCTTCACTGCTCTCCCTGTCCCAGCAAAATCCTCCTTAGGGATAGTCAGCGCAACCCACAGCTCTCTTCATTGTTGGAGAGGGAGGATTATGAGGAGAGGAGGCTCTGCATCCTCTCACCAGTAGACCGCCTTCAGTGGAAAAGGAGCAGAAAAGGCTCCCTCTTCTGTTTTACCTCCCACTCCATTCATACATGGCAGCAACAAGAGGGGCAATAGTATTAATACTTCCAATTTTTAACTTCACTATCAGGGACTTTGATTACAGCAAGTGTAGAGGGTCGAGAGGTTGGCATTGAAAAGGGCTAAATTATTTATCTGTGTTAAAACATCATTGTGAGTCAGGTGAAAGGGGCTGATTGACCAGAATCAACTAGAGTGGGAGTAAAAGACTTATAAAGCCTGCTCCATCCAAAAGCTCAGGGGTTCGCTTGAGTTTAAAGAGCTTATTTCAGTCTGAAGGGCTGGAAGTCTTTAGGAAAGTTTCACTCAGAAGTTTTTCTGCCCTTTATGGGGGAGTTTATAAGGGGGTATTTCTTATGAAGTTTATATTGTAGATTAAATTATAAAATGTATCATCCTTCTTATGAGATCTTAAAATTATAATCCTGTAGGCTTGTTTTGTGTTGGTATTTTATTGGATTCCTGATTTTTTTTTTTTTTTGCTCTTTTTCCTTTATCGTACTGAGAAGTCTATGATCCACAGCACACCTGTGATGCCTGTTGTGTGACAGGGACTTTCCCAGTTCTCATGCCCCATGCCACAAAGAAAAATTGGGAAGTCCCAGGTCACATGTGATTTAGTTTCCCACTAATACTGTGTGCTCTACAATATTTCTACCAAGACAAGAGCGCCAGTAGATTGAGCTGTGACAATCAAAAAGTAACTGGGGCAGCAGGGAGGAGGAGCTTGGAAGATGTAGTCAGAAGAGGAGTGTTTTACTGAAATAGTTTTGGAACCTCTCAAATGCGTTGGATTTTGTTTGGGGAATAGGCAAGGTTCACAGCAATTCTTATTTTACCTACCCTATCTATGAGTGAATATGAAATGGCCTCTGGGTCTCTTTGTGGATCCACTCTATGCACCTCTCTGAGATCTTTACGAAGAGTGCTCTGTTCTCCTGTGCTGCATGGTGCAGAGAAGCAACTTTGGAGAAGTAAGTCACATGTAGCCTGGGAGTGTGGAAGAAGACGAAAGGAGACTACCTCACCTCTCTAAGATTATTATAGTCTTCTCTCTCAAGGCCTGCATAGTACATTGAATTCAACAGGAATTTTTCCATTGGCTTTCCAATGGGCTTTGGATCAGGCCCTCAAATCACCCCTGAAGACCCACTTCTGTGCCTTAAAGAACTTGCCAAATTATGGCAAGGGAGCAATTCAAAAGAGATTCTACATACCAAAAAAAAAGAGAGAGAGAGAGCATTAACAGTGTGTGCCAGTCATTACTCTGATCACTCTGTTTGTATGTTGTATCCGGTTCTCCCGTCCTTTATCTGTTCTTAATCTGTTAGGTCTACATTTTAAAGATATTTAGGAACCTAGTGGAATTCTCAAGCATCGAGGCACCTAAAACGTATTGATTCAATGAGTGTTAGGCACCTAGGTGTCTAGTGTGATTTTCAAAAGCAACCAAATACCTTTAAACATCTGGACTTTAGACTGTAAGGTCTTCAGAGGAGGCACTGTGTATGATTGTCTGTATTGTGCCTAGGACTTTTTGGATTCTACCATTTTGAATAATTAATAGTAATAGCATGTTGTCCCTCTGTGTTTCAACCTGCTACAGCCCCTTCCTTATCTACATACGTTATCCAGGAACTGTTAGTTACATCAGTCGAGAGTTGCTTATATAAAGAGGTACGTTGGTGGTCCATAGCCAGAGGCAATTTAGTGGAGTGAAGTGAGAACAGGATTATAATTCCTCTCTTCCATTGATTTGATTTGATTTGATTCTTGAGTATAGCTTTTGTGTATATGGATTTTGGTATTCGTATATAACTGAGCAAATCTGTGTACAAAAATGTATTCCTGCAGGGAGAACTCTCCTGGACTCTGTGTTTACATATATTTATATAGGGAGAATGTGATAAGTCTGATAGGCTGCCCATTTCAAACCCCTTTCGCAAGAGAGATCCACCTGTTTTAAAATCTGGGATCCATGTACGTTGCTAAGTACGCAAAAGAGATTTGGACAAGACTTAAAATGTCTTAAAATGTCCTAAAATTCCATAAATTGTCATACCTCATGCTGTCTTTTCCCCTGTTTTTCTCCTTTTCTTTCTTCCTGAGGAATTAAATACCGCAGTTCTTTCTTCAAGCACTACTCTCTATAAAGGTCAAGTCATCCAATAAGGAAAGAGAAATCATACCATGTATGATGTCATGTCCAGTTAGACAGCCCAAATGCAAATTTTCTGAATATTTAATTCCAAATATTGGCTTCTTTAAACAGCCCTCACTGTTCACAGATCATAAATATTCCATAGAGCTAAACTGGTGCGATTATCAAAAGCACATAAGATATGTGTTAACTTTTAATGGAACTTGTAATATTAAGTCATATAGGCATTTTGAAACCCCCCTCCCCAAGTCTATTTGTTAAACCTTTTAGCATAGTGAAGAAATTCAAGAGAATCGTGATCTATACATGGATAATTTGTGAATCCAATTCCAAGGAATAAACTGTTTATGATGAATAGCTTGACCAACTGGATTAGCAATTCTCACTAGGAAATATTATGAAGGGACAAAATTAAAGCTGTCTTTCGCAGTCAGGATATTTCAGGGTTGTGGCTGATACATCAGCAATTGATACCTATTTGCTGTATAGACTGGCAAGTAACTTGGCACTATTGCCCTTTCTCTGACTTTTGCTTGTGTGGTGGGGAAGAGGGAAGATATAGTAATCAATATTTATTCCAGTCCAGCAAAGGTATGCTTACATACTGTGATGGTGGAAGCCATGCCTGCACAGATAGATGTGATGTTATAACACTGTTTTAAAACCATCAAATGTTTATAATGAAGACTAGATGTAGAAGGTTAAGTTTTATAATACTATACCAGAGTAAGCTCAAGTTTATTTTTTAATATCTAAGATAAACATTGACTGTAAATCAAGTAAAAAAAAAAAGTTTGACCCTGCCTCCCATCCTCACTCTCCCTAGAAATTTGTATCTCCACATGTCATTGTAGTTTGAATTTACACTCTGTAGATGCAGTAGCCTTTCTTGTAAGTGACTCAAGCTCTTACACATTTAGAAATCGATTTAAATTACCTGTGCTCCTAAGAAGAAGCTTGGAGGTTTGGTAGAATGCTAGATTTATCACTTCTTTGAACTGTGGAAATACTGTCACTGTCAGATGAAGTCTTTGAACACTCACTGAAAATAAAATATATAATGAAAGGATTTTGAACTTCATGACTGCTTGCGTGGGTAACTTCAGATCATTTATAATTGCATAGAGTCAGTGAATGATACCAATGTTTCACAAACATGATCTTCAAAAGCATTCTGAAATGTTGAACTCACTTTCTGTTCATCTTTTTCAGAGTCAAATACAATAAGCCCAGGACCCAAATTCTTCCAGTCTTACTTGTGTTGAGTAGTATTTTATTCTGCAAGTAGTCCCATAAAACTAATGAACCTAACAGCGGAGAAAGGATGGGAGGATCCAGCCCTAGATGAGTTAATGTCTGTAATTCAAACTGGCCCTTACAGTTGCTTATTTTATAACTTGCTATATTCCCTTTTGACAGTCTTATATATGTGTTGTCTGCCTGGAAGTCTTTAGATATGAAATATATGCCATATATTTGTTTTTTAAATTGCCAAGGATTTCTGTTTTTTACCTTTTTTAAATGAACCTTTTAAAATAAAAAATACTTTTGAAACAGAAGTGTAATTCATACATCTGCAGTGTAAACCTGAATTGCAAAATAGAGGCAATTCTCCTCTGGTGCATGGCTTTTCCTCTTAAAAAATAAAACTCTTTATAGGATACAAGACAAATGATACAAAAGTGAAAGGGCACTGATGCAAACTGGATAGGCTTACAGCATAATTGAATTAAGTCTTGTGTGCCACATATGATCACAAAGCAGGGCCATGGCTTGAGCTTTCTAAATGTAGGGAGGCTGCCAGTCAATAAAAAGACCCTTTAAACTGGTTAAATGCATCGTAAGCATGTGCAGAACCCTCCGAGCTAACAGGTGGCTGAATAAACCTCAGCTGGTGTTTCACAGGGCTATACCATTGACCTTCTTTAGGATAATTTCAACCCTTTTTTTTAAAAAAAAAATTGTTACTGTACTTGGTGTAGTGGAAACAATTTAAGGATGAATAATTTCTTTTAGTCCCTTGAGGCACCAGTGGCTTGCTCTCCCGCTCTCTCTCTTTTTCTCTGTCTCTCAACTGAATTAACATAAAAGAACAGTGACAACAGCAAGCTGAAAAGCGTAGCTGGTGGGAGGATTAAGTATATCATTGAAAGGAATTATGTTGTAAATGACTGGGAGGGGTAGGGGCTTCTGTTCCTTGGTCCCATCTGGTCTTTAAAGAATACCTTGTTGTAATTACCCCCAGATGGCTTTGTGCTACGCTGGGTCTGGACAGCCAGGTGCCACTGTACCCTGCTGGGTGTGATATTCATTGGTACATGCAGTGACAAAAATGGACTTTATTGCAACCTAATTTCTTCCAGGGTATTACACAAATATGAAATGAACCTAGCTCATCAAACAAGGGCTTTGTTTGCCAAGGAGCAGAAACAGTCTCACCTAAGATAAGACTGCCTTGTTATTTCACTTTTAACTATTGTCTTGGAAGATAGAAATATCAACAAATTATAGTGCTGTGAGCTAATAAATACACAGTATAATATGTTAGCATTTTTCCAAAAAATGTTTAAATTATCACTCAGCAGTTGCTGGAAATGGTAAAGTAACAAGACTACTACAAAAGATTTACCATGGGCCAAGTTCAGACCCAATCCTGCAAAACTTTGGTATACAAAAGTCTCATTGAGTGCAATGAGAGTTTTTGGGTGCTCAAACCTTCAGGATAAGGCTTGTGCTCCTGGCCTCTTTCCTAAGTGCAAAGACAAGTTCATGTGTATATATATGCACATGCACATACAGACACTGTTCTTTAATGATACACTACTAGTTACTGTAAACACTCCTAATCACTTTAACTCCAAATTTGCATCAATCTTCCATGTGCATTATCTTCAAAAAATTATTATTACTACAGTTATTTTAAAGGAATAAACATTACAGTTCAAAAGCATGAGGCTCATAATAAAGAAAAATTGAAAGGGCAAGAATTTAAAAATAGGAATCATAGAATCATAGAAGATTAGGGTTGGAAGAGACCTCAGGAGGTCATCTAGTCCAACCCCCTGCTCAAAGCAGGATCAACACCAACTAAATCATCCCAGGCAGGGCTTTGTCCAGCTGGGCCTCTAAGGATGGAGATTCCACCACCTCCCTAGGTAACCCATTCCAGTGCTTCACCACTCTCCTAGTGAAATAGTGTTTCCTAATATCCAACCTAGACCTCCCCTACTGCAACTTGAGACCATTGCTTCTAGTTCTGTCGTCTGCCACCACTGAGAACAGCCAGTACGTCCATCAGCCCGCGTCACTTCCAGCAACTCCCATTGCCTTGGAGTAGTGAACCGCGGCCACTGGGAGCTGCGATCAGCTGAACCTGTGGACGCGGCAGGTAAACAAACCTGCCCGGCCCGCCAGGGGTTTTCCCTTCACAAGCGGCAGAACAAGTCTGGGAACCAGTGGCCTAGCTCCATCCTCTTGGGAATCCCCCTTCAGGTAGTTGAAGGCTGCTATCAAATCTCGCTTCACTCTTCTCTTCTGCAGACTAAATAACCCCAGTTCCCTCAGCCTCTCCTCATAAATCATGTGCCCCCGCCCCCTAATAATTTCCATTGCCATCCGCTGGACTCTCTGCAATTTGTCCACATCCCTTCTGTAGTGGGGGGACCAAAACTGGACACAATACTCCAGGTGTGGCCTCACCAGTGCCAAATAGAGGGGAATAATCACTTCCCTCAATCTTCTGGCAATGCTCCTACTAATACAGCCCAATATGCCATTGGCCTTCTTGGCAACAAGGGCACACTGCTGACTCATATCCAGCTTCCCATCCACTGTAATCCCTGGGTCCTTTTCTGCAGAAATGCTGCTTAGCCAGTTGGTCCCCAGCCTGTATCGGTGCATGGGATTCTTCCTTCCTAAGTGCAGGACTCTGCACTTGTCCTTGTTGAACCTCATCAGATTTCTTTTGGCTCAATCCTCCAATTTGTCTAGGTTACTCTGGACCCTAACCCTACCCTCCAATATATCTACCTCTCCCCCCAGCTTAGTGTCATTTCCAAATTTGCTGAGGGTGCAATTCATCCCATCGTCCAGATCATTAATAAAGATGTTGAACCAATCCAGCCCCAAAACTGACCCCTGGGTCTCTCCGTTTGACACTGGCTGCCTACTAGACATCAAGCCATTGATGCCTAACAATCTGGCCAGTTTTCTATCCACCTTATAGTCCATTCATCCAATTCATAGTTCTTTCACTTGCTGGCAAGAATACTGTGAGAGACCGTATCAAAAGCTTTGCTAAAGTCAAGATATATCACATCTACCACTTTCCCCATATCCACAGAGCCAGTTATCTCATCATAGAAGGCAATTGGGTTGGTCAGGCATGACTTGCCCTTGGTGAATCCGTGTTGACTGTTCCTGATCACCACCTTCTCCAAGTGCTTCAGAATTGATTCCTTGAGGGCCTGCTCCATGATTTTGCTGGGGACTGAAGTGAGGCTGACTGGTCTGTATTTTCCAAGGTTCTCTTGCTTCCTTTTTTAAAATATGGGCACTATATTTGCCTTTTTCCAATTGTCCGGGACCTCCCCCGATCACAACGAATTTTCAAAGATAATGGCCAGTGGCTCTGCAAACACATCAGTCAACTCCCCCAGCACCTTTGGATGCATTAGATCTGGACCCATGGACTTGTGCATGTCCAGCTTTTCTAAATAGTCCTTAGCCTGTTCTTTCAGCACTGAGGGCTACTCACCTCCTCCCCATACTGTGTTGCCCAGTGCAGCAGTCTGGGAGCTGACCTTGTCTGTGAAGACCAAGGCAAAACAACCATTGAGTACTTCAGCTTTTTCCATATCATCTGTCACTATGTTGCCTCTCCCACTCTTTCCCTGACCACCTTCTTGTTGCTAACATACCTATAGAAACCCTTCTTGTTACCCTTCACATCCCTTGCTAGCTGCAACTCCAATTCTGCCTTGGCCTTCCTGATTACACCCTTGCATGCTCTAGCAATATCTTTATACTTCTCCCTAGTCATCTGTCCAAATCTCCACTTCTTGTAAGCTTCCTTTTTGATTTTAAGCTCACTGAAGATTTCACTGTTAAGCCAAGCTGGTCACCGGCCATATTTGCCATTCTTTCTGCACATCAAGATGGTTTGTTCCTGCTCCCTCAATAAGGGTTCTTTAAAATACAGCCAGCTCTCCTGGACTCCTTTCCCCCTCATATTAGCCTTCCAGGGGATCCTGCCCAGCAGTTCTCTAAGGGAATCTAAGTCTGCTTTTCTGAAGTTTAGGGTCTGTATTTTGCTACTCTCCTTTCTTCTTTTTGGATCCTGAACTCAACCATCTCATGGCCACTGCTGCCTAGGTTGCCATCCACTTCTACATCCCCTACCAATTCTTCCCTGTTTGTAAGCAGCAGGTCAAGAGGAGCACAGCCCCTACTTGGTTCCTCCAGCACTTGTACCAGGAAGTTGTCCCCAACACTCTCCAAAAACATCCTGGATTGTCTGTGCACTGCTGTATTGCTCTCCCAGCAGATGTCAGGGTGACTGAACCCAGAATTCGGCTCCTAAATTCCCATTTATGCTTCTAAAGAACTAGCCTCAATTTCAAAAATGCTGAACAGCCAGGAATTCCCATTGATGTACCATTAGTGAAAATCAGGACATGTATAAGAGCCTGAATATGAAGGTGGAGCCTAATTTTAGGCTCCTGTTTTTGAAAATCTCAGCCAGAATGTGAAATATGGGAAAACATTAAAGTATTTGAAAAAGAATTCCATCTTCTTACAGGTGTTGGCGCTAGCTTTTTTTAAAATAGTTTTAATTCTGCAAGTTAAAATCTTTAAATTAGCTTTAAGATAAATGCAAAAATATAATAAGAAAAGAAAATGTGAAAAAGACAAATGTTATTCATGAGAGTAAAGTCACTCATGTCTGTAGTTGGAAGATCAGGCCCTTAAACAACAATTTAAATCCAAAGTCCACTTGTAAAATTTCTTTCATGCTGATGAATCACATAAAAATAACAATATTAAAATATCCTGGAAAAATACTTCTTATATCCTTCTGTAGGTTCCATCAGATTTTAAGCCACATTCCTCATTGATTTAAACATTGTCTTTGGGCCAAATGGTTGCCTGTGTTGGGGACAAAAGAACTCCAATTTCGCATGCATACAGTTTCCTTCATGTTCCCCTCTCAGGGAGACAGAGTAGAAGTATTGTGACAGAGCACTCCTGAGGAAGTAGAAGAGGGTCAGGTATTGAAATCCAAGCAATAGCTTGAGATCCATGGAAGCCAGGCTCATTCAGATTGAGGCTTTGTGCCTCTGCACTTCTAACACTCCCTACCAGTCTTCAGCCCAGTTCTCACTCCAGAGGGCTTTAATTCCACGAAAGAGGAAACTGAGTTAATTAAACATGACAAGGTCAGCATATACTTATTTATTCAAGACTCATGAAGTTGGTGGGGGGTAAAAAATGCCACACAAAGAAGCTGTCCTCATAGCCCTATTCCTGGCCTGCCCCAGCCCAGCTGAAGAGCCTCGTTTCCAGTAAGGCTTACGTGGAGCTAGAAGAGACTCAACTGTTGGGTGGTATCCAAGTTTGTCTTATTTTTCAAGTGAGTTCAAGCTGAGAGGGAACTCTGGAATTGTGCCTCTAAGGGTGGAAATAAGATTTGGTATGGAAACTAAGGGCCCAGTCTGATGTTACTTGAAAATTCAAAACTCTGTCCGGGGTGGAGGGCAGTGTTGATCAGGACACTTCTAGGACAGAAGAATGGAAGTTCATTTTAGACAATATTACTTGAAACTGACCCAGGACACAAAATCTTCTCTGAGAACTGTTTGAAAAGGCCCCTAGTACGTGACATTGGAGTCAGCTGTCTTTGAATTTCATATAAATGTAAACTTTACATTTGAAGAAAGTTGAAAAAAAATGCATTTGAAAGGCAATGTAGAATATGCACCGTGTGATAAAAATAGTACCATTGCACTAGTCATCAAAATAGCTCTGCAGTTTTTATTGCCTTGAATTCCATATCCATAATTTTCATACCAAATATAAGGCAGATTTGTGGGCCACCATCTCAAAACTACCTAAATTATTTTACTGAAACTTAACTGTAATCACTAAGGACTGAACTGTAACCTTAGAAATCTGCCAAAATAAGGGGCAGTGCATTATTGTACTGTTCTAGGAGATGCTCTGAGAGTTGTAATCTAGGCCCTCGTATTCTGGCAAGGGATGAAATCCCTCTTGTTCCTGCAGCTTTTTTCCACCTTTGTTCTGGCTCAGCCACCCTGGTTGGAGTATTGTGGGAGTAGATCTAAGACTACACCCACTGACAATCCTTGCCTCTCCATTCCCCACCTACCTGCTTCATCCTGGGGGAACTAGAAATCTTACTTTGGTTGCTCTCCCCCCAAGATATACACACCTTCTTATTCCTCTGCGCAGATCAGCTCACAACTGAGCCCTAAATTGATGCCCTAAATCTAGATCATATTTCTAGTAAGCATTGTGCTTTAAGAGCCTGATTCTTCTTTGATCTTTTGACTCCTTTACCCTGCCCTGATAGGGTAAATGTAATTTACTCCCACTTTAAGGCCCCTTTACGCTGTCAGAGTGATGTAACGGGGCCTTAGTTTATTGAAGAATCCAACTCTTAATAAATAATGATGGCTTGTATTTTTTTTAATCTTTCAAGTTTTTTGGATGATCTTTTGAAGATGAATAGATTGACATTAAATCACCAGATACATTTTGTTTGCATGGGAAATGCCACCAGACTGTTACACAATACACCATTTTCATAACCTAGTTTTCTTTCCTTATGACAAACTTTTGATTCCACTGAATATTTACTACTGAGACTTAAAGTTACTAATATTAAACATGCAACTTTTATGTGGGATATAATAGATTTCTTTTTCCATCTTGGTTGTTGAAAAGAATTGTAGAGGATGTCTCCAGCCAATCCTCATCAACAGCAGTTCCAGAATGTTTCAACTTATCTGTGAAGCCTGGATGCCATTTTCCATCACCTTTATGAATACACTTAAAGGAAAAAAGGTGGTGTCCTAGGGACTTGACAGACAAGTGCATTAGTCAATCAAACCTTTTGCAATGGAATGGGTTGGGATGAAATTTTGGCGTCAGAGGTTGGGTATATTTGTATTTATTGATTCTAGGGGCAAGTTTCCAAATATTGATCAAGCTAGTAAGAGTCTCTGTCACTTTCTCTCTATGTACATATATACAAGCACACACACTTATGTGTGTATGATAGAATTACAACAACACGGTAGTTTGGGGGTATTCAATGAAATCTAAGCTATGCCAAAATAACAATGTATTTATTTTTCTGTCAAGAGAATTAAATATATGCATCCAACTAGCATTAGTGGGAAGTATCTGTATATATGTCCACATATTATGGGGAGAATGTATGGGCAATAATATGCCCTGCATGCAAAACTTTCAATACATTAATGCGGTTATGCAGATAACAAAAAGGAGAATACCAGTCCTGCTCTCATTTACATGGGGGATACATGAATGTAACAGTGGGGAAAAATAGGGCTCCTAAGGGCTAAATGCTGACTTCAGTAATGTCCATGCAACTATAGGCTCTAAGTGGGGTTGCATGGATGTAAAACTGAGCCAAATTTGGACTTTAGGATATAAAATAAACCAACAAACATGACCCTGGCAGATTCTCTGCACTGCCAGTGATGTGCTCCATATGGGAAGGGGAGGAAGACACCCTTGAACTAACACGGTAGAGCCTTGATTTTACAAACACCAATCTTACAAACAATCAGTTATATAAACCATTTTTCCTGAGGGGGAAAAGATCACATAACCAGAAGTAAGGTAGATGAAGAACAATTAAACATCCCTTCAGATTCTGATGCCTTCAGTACATTGGAAATTGCTTTGCAGTGATTTGAAGAACAAGAAGAAAGCAATCCAGTTCAGCATAGTGCTATTTATGCACTGTACGTATTGTAACTGAGATGTTCAATTTTATGAACTTTTGAATTTTATGAACTCCTCAATTAGTTTGTAAAATAGAGGTTCTACTGTATTCCAGGCCACTGTCTTCCACCCTTCAAATCCCTCCTCCAGACCGATTTCTGCTGAGAAGCCTGAAAGAAATTAGCTAGGTAGACCACCAGCTGGTGATAGTTTATATAAGAAACAATAACAAAAAATGTGGAAGTACCATTGTATGGTACCATATATAGCAATCATCCCCTCTCTTGCTGAGGTGGTACACTTTCTCTTACTCTTCATCCATTTTTATTGTTCCAGTTGTGAGCTCTTTGACACAGGAACTGTGTTTTCTTATGTGCTTGGAAAATCCCTAGCACTTTTAAAGTCTAAATAAATGATTAATAATATCAATATAATATCAGACATGTAATATTTGATGACATGTAAATTAAGCTACTTTTTTCAAGCTTCACTTGACTTTTAGAAATGTTTTAAGAAATCATTCCTTTCTAGGTAACTTTTAACATGTGTTCAATTATTAGTTCTGCAGGAAGAACATTAGTATTGTCCACCCTGGTATATATGTTCATTTAAGAAAATGTTTACAGACTATGCAGAATCACAGAGCACAAGAGATGACATATTTATTGATGAACGTGCTGTTTTGTCAATACCATTGAGGTGAAGCTGTGTCATATTGAACCTTTTGTCAGGAAGATATAGTGTGGTGAGAAGGATGAAGACTTATGAAGTGTATGTTTTGGGAGGGGGTGTTTATATATTTCTGATGGGGTTTGGGATGCAATCCAGTCCAGTGTGAAGTTGTGTCACCACCTTCCCCATAACCCTGGGTGCCTGGCAATGCTTTGCTGCTGTAGTTCCCAACCTGAGGTGCTCACAAACAGCCTACCAACACGCAGGTCACACCCCGAATGTCTGTGTATAGCTGCAGCTGTGGTTCAGCAACTCTGACCCCAGCAGCCTACCAGCCACACTCCAGTCACACTCTGGCTTCCACTAGCCTTGGTTACAATCAGCAAGATGACCCCAAAATCATGTGTCCTAAAGTGTCCAGCCCTCTTCTGGACAGCTCAGAGAAATAATAAGGTTTGTTGCTCCTGTAAAGAGACAAAACTGCATCCCAGCTTATTAACTTTACTGGGGGGTAACTATACCCTCCCCTTTTAACACATCACTGAGTTGATTTATGGTACAAATGAAATACATTTAATAATAAAATATACATAGGTTTGAGAGAGTTCAAATATAAAGAATGAAGATAGAAAGAGTTACAAGTAAAAAAAAACAAAATACACTTCTAAAAGTCTAAAACTTAATCTAGCAAGATGCAGGCTTTGCTCAAGATGGTTTCTCTCACCAGTCATTCTTCTCCCATGGCTGACTTTCCCTAAGTCAGGACCTTCCACAAAAGTACAAGCTGCTGGCTTCCCTGGCCTTCTTAGTTGAAAAAATCTTTACCTAATCAGAAAAGGAGTACTTGTGGCACCTTAGAGACTAACAAATTTATTTGAGCAGAAGCTTTTGTGAGCTACAGCTCACTTCATCGGATGTAGCTCACAAAAGCTTCTGCTCAAATAAATTAGTCTCTAAGGTGCCACTAGTACTCCTTTTCTTTTTGCGAATACAGACTAACACAGCTGCTACTCTGAAACTTTACCTAATCAGATTTCTCACCTATTTCATCTCCAGATACTTCAGCCTTCCTTCCACCCCAACCTTGGTTGAAGGATCCATCTTTCTCAGCTTGCAAGAGCTCTGACCTCTTGTGTCTGTATAGTAATGGATGCCAAAGATGGCTTTTGTGTTTGCTTACATTTTCCAAAGTTCAATGGCTTTGTTTCAAGAGGCAGGATGACCTCATGCTGTTCTCCCTTTCCTATGGACTTCCCTTCCCCCTGTATGATTTCAGAGTAAATGAGGCTTCCATTGTTTCTGATTCCACCATGCTTAATTTACATAGGAGTCAGGTAGATAGCTGTGAGGTTCCCTCCTGTCTCAGCAAATTGTACAGCCTAATGTCAATGAGTATCCATAATTTTTTCTATAATGCTAATGCATACATTTCACAATGAAGTAACTCCCAAGTGGAAAAAATACCTTCCTTTGTCTGGGGCCTGACCCGTTTACCAACCCCCTGGTGTGCCTGGTTTAAACACACTTTAGTAATCATTCCAGTGTATGTCATAATTCTTAATATCCATTTTACACATACATCAGGCAGGAATATAAAAGATCAGTGAGTTTTTAGTTTTCAAATGGTACCTCACAAGGCATATTTTTTACAAAGATTTTTACCATAGTGCTCAGAGTATGAACACAGAAGTGTTTAGTGTCACAATATGTTAAAATTAACTCTCATTGAAGGTGCCCGATCAACAGCAATGCCAATTTCTGTTGACTGCGGTTCTCAAACTTTTTGGCTAATATCAGTTAGGCAGACTGAGAACATGACTCAGTATTTACTGTCTACCATATAATTATACATACTGTAAACCACAATGGACTTTGTGTTGCTCCTGGTTCATTTTCACATTGTGGGGAAGCAGTGAATGGGAGATGGCAAGAGGTGCTACGCTGCGTTCCAGTAGAGAGGCTTATCGTAAAAAACAGCCTCTGCCACCCTTATTCATGCTGAGTAATAACTTAATCGATGAGTGGCCTTGGTGTCCTCAGCACTGTGTGGGATCCAGGAGACTACTCATGGTGTAAGGTACTACTCAGCTTGAATATTGCCCCCAGAATGCTAAAGAGAGAGTAATGTGTATATCATGAGGCACACCACAGCATAATGATGCACATCTGGCAGCAAAATAATGTTTCCAAAGTCAGAAGAAACCTTTACTGAATGGGGGGTGAAGTGTTGAACAGGTTTATATGTGACACCAAGAATTGAAAACCTCCTGTGACAAAGTACAATGTCCATATGGGGAGTGGGGGGCGGAGGGGAGACACATTTTTCTGTTGGTGAATTGAGTGTAAATTGTCAATATTCGCTAAGGTGATAGTCTTATTATTCCTTACTTTGAATTTACAGGTAACAGAAAATGACTACATCACAGAGTTGTGGATCTTTCACTCAGATTACACTCAATCAACTTTCAGGTCATAAGTTCAGACCAGACTTCAAATAATGCTTTCAAAGCAACAAACTCTCTATTCAACCCCTATACATATCTTTCCCCTAATTATTTATAACTTGAATCACTTGACTTTGCAATGATTTATGGAAATGTGTGGGCCAGAGCCTTAATTTAGCCAAAACAAAGAGAGCACAAGTCAGAATATGATGTGCGCAGGTAGCTTCAAGTTCTCCTTTGCACTGTCCTGACACTGGTGCTTTTCTGTGTATGTCAGGACAGTCAAAACAGCCCAAGATAGATAGGATGTAGAAATGTCCCCCGACCACTCCCCCTTTTTTCTAGTGTTCCAGCAACAGGTTGGGATTGTGATGTTAGGCCAGCTCTGTGCCATGATAGGATCATTCTTGCAGTGGATTAAAGCTCCTGGGGCTGAGTAGGCAACCAAACTATCCGGGCAGCATAGCAAAAAGCAGCCAAACCACGGCAGAAAATTTGTCATTGCAACGTAAAAAGCGGAACATTTATGATACCAATGTAATACAATGACATCAAAGACTCTTATTTTGGTGCATAGCTTTCTCAAAATCCTCTGAATGATGAATGTCCACCTATTTGAAGTACTATATCGTGGTGCAGCCACTAAAATCTCCATGGATCTTCCATTTAGAGAAAAATTTGCAAAGCAATTATAGACAAAATCATAGGGGAAGCAAATAATACTTTTTTCATAATGCAAAAGACAGGATTTCATTGAAACTGGCCATTCATTGCATCTTAGTTGAAGGTTATTATCCACTTATCCCATTAGAACCTGAAACTCTCTCCACTAAAATCAATTCCAACACTGCAATTCACTTTACTGGAATCAGGATCAGCCCCTAAATTCGGTGGTAAATGCTAAATGCAAAATAGAAAGAGGCCTTTGTTTTCTTGGATCTTGTTTGTAATTTACTACTATTCTCTACACTGAGGCCTCATTCAGCTCCCTTTGAAGTCAGTGGGAGCACTCCCATTTCTTTCAGTGGGAAAAGAATCACACCCTTAGATTTATAAACTTATGTTTCTGAGACTGTTGTCCTTGTATTGCCCTTTCTCCCCTTTTCCTCCATTGTTTCCTACATGCATCTGTTGTGTCTTGTCCCTGTTTAAAATTCAAGCTTTTTAAGGGAATGTACTGTCTTTTATTTTGTTTGTACAGTTTCCGTGACACTCCAGTCTGGATTGTGGCCTCTGGGCTCTACTGCGATACAAATAATAAGTGATGAAACAATGTACAGTAGAACCAGCCTATAAGGTCTGATCCTGAAATCCCTACTCTTGACAATAATCCCACTGAAGCCAAAGACTGTTCAGAGAAATTAAGATTGTGGAATTGGGCCCAGGCAGTACTTAACTAAAATATGAATAAAATGTAAGTCCTTAATTACTCCAGTAGATTGGAACATATGCATTGCAACTCTGTATACAGTTCAGTTGTACAGTAGGTGTGCTGTGAAGTTGTTCTGTGAAAAAAAGACAGCTTCACTTAAGGAGTATTCACAGTACAGGGAAAGTTTTTACCTTTGTGTGAAAGTTACCGTATCAAACAAATATGGCAAAATCACTATTCATACAGAACTCGAGAAAAAACAGCACTTCATGAGGGATCTTTTGGGACGTAAACTAAAATGTATAACTTGAATTATACATTCTTGGTAATGATAAAAGTATCGAATCAGTGGGATGGCCTAATATTATGACTAATGCAGTAGTGACAGTCATATTTTAACATGAATGTTCTCAGAAATCCTGCTTCTCAAAGTTATCCGACAAATTAATAAATCCCATTTCTTTGGGGCTGCATTTTTTAATGTTCTCCTCCCCTCCCACAGTTTTGAAGTGATGTTCTTGTGAAGAGTGTGGTTGTTCTAAGACCATCACGTGCCATCAGTGATCATTTCTGACAATTAATGACTGTAAATCCCAAGAGAGAAAAATCCTTTTGGGGCAGAAGTGGGGGGAGGAGGGGGCAGGAAATTCTAAGATCCATAGTGGATGATAAAACTTACAAATGAGAAACTCTTCTTCAGGGGAAAAAAAAGTCCACTGTGTTTGCAGATATAATGAGTGCTCAAGGAACTCACAATATATTTTTGTAGTTGGCAGAATATTTAATAAAAAAGATATGAGAGGAAAAAAGGCTTTCAGTTTTGCTCTTCTCTGCTTTTTGCAATTACTTAGTGCACAGTGTGCTTTTAAGAGCAGCATCTTGAAAACAAAGTGCATTATGTAAACATTGTGGAGAAATCTACAACCACAATATCCTAAAAGGAAGCACTTGTAATCCTTCAGTTTGACTTCTAAAACTGACAATGTATTTTTATGAGCTAGTATATTTTTGCATTTCAGTGGACATTTTTGAAGAGGGCCAGGTGGGAAGGAGGGCATTGAGACATCTGAAAATATATATTAGATCAAAAAAGGATATCCTCCTTAATAGAAGTTATTTCTATGGAAATGCACAACATAGTTTCTTTTGAATACAAGTGAACTAGTATTTAAGGGGCCATTGAAATAGCTGACAAAATCTGATTGCTCAGTAGAGATGGTCTTCTAATGAAGGTGAGGCAGGAAAAGACTATTAAATACATTTGGGTATACTTTGAGTGATCTGTTGTACAAGTTCCACTGCATTTAAGTGAAGGATGTAACCAAAGAAGGTTCAAATGGTTCTGCTTAACCTATTTAGACACACACAGGGCTTACCTGTATCTTACTGCAAATCCATTAGAAGGCAATCCTAGAAAAGATCTATTAGATTATCGAGTCCATCTCCCTGCCAGTGCAATACATTTTCACATCAGTACATTTTCTAATGCTCCGTGCAGCCTGGGTTTAAAAGTGCCAAACGAAGAGGGAGGAAATTATCATGTGTTTAAACAGGGGAACTAAGTTCTACTCCCGACTTCGGTGCGGATTTCCTTTGTCAATTTAAGCAAATCAGTTAGCCTACCCATAACACAGCTTCCCTGTCTGTGAAGCAGGATAATAATCCTGTCCTATGTCACAATGTTTTGTGAGGCTTAATTTATTAATGTCTTGTAAAGCGTATTGAAATGTTCAGAGCTCGTATAGAAAGCATGCGGGGCTGATCCTGCAAGGTACTGAGTACCCACAGCTCCCATTGAGAATAGCAGGCATCACCCATGCAAAATTAGACTATATAAAAATGCAAAGTATTATATCTTGGCTCTTTCTTTTACACTTGGAGACACTTTCTCCCTTCTGCCACCCATCTTTCCACATCTTCTCTTGTGCATTCTTCATCCTGCATTTGAAACCATGGAGAATAGGATAGTGTCCTAGCATGTAATGGGGGGGGACTGCCATTCTATTTCATTCAGGTTACTAGTATTTCTCCAACCACATCCTCCAGAAAACCGATTAGACCCATATAATTGTAGATTAAAAGCATACTGATCTCACATGAATGTAAAGTCCAACACATTTGTGCACACCCTGCTTGTCTGTGCATATACCTATCTGTATATACAAATCAGGGTTTGCATTTGAGAACAAGGGAGTAGTGCTTTACATGAACAATTTTTGATAATCTGGCCCTAAATACTACCATCCAGGAGTTTGTATAGATTTATGGATGTGCATAGTACAGCAGTAAACAAGATTTTTTTAGATAAATGACATCTGTATAGTAATTCAGATCTATTTACGATAACCATCAGGTCATGCCTTCTCTTTAAACCTCTGCTGATCAGATATGATTGCTACTATAGTGCTATACAATTGTGAAGATAAGAGGATATTATTCTCTGGCATTCTATGCTTTTCTAAAAAAAAATCTCTTATTTATTTATTCCTCATACTGTATCTTCCATATGCCAATGTCTACTAACTTGTCAATCATGCCCTAAAATAAAGCAATATTCCAAATTATATTGGGAAGAAATGGCTAAACAGGTTACCCACTTATTCTGTAATCAAATATCTCCCTAGGTCTAATCAGTAAGAAGACAAGCTGACTGAAATGCTTGTGCACATCTTTACATGATATTCTCAGTGTCAGCTGAACCAAGCGAGAGATTGTGTGGAGGTTGACTCCTCTGAGGCCAGCTGCAATATTGATTCTTTATTAAGCTACTCAGTAGCAAAAAGGAATTCTGCATGATTATTCAAACATGCCACTGAAAATGCTATGAAATATCCCTCGCTTAGAAAAAACTTCTCACACAAATTTTAATTCACATGTCTGGAAATAGACCAATAATAATTTTGAATTAGACAATTGATTTAAGAAGGAAAAAAGTCATATTTCTGTTGAAGAGCTGAGCAAATTATTGAAGATTTCTGATCCTGCTTCTACTTGGATATTGATTCATTTCTCTCTAACAGGAAAGAAAGAAAATTGTAATTATAGCATTGCTGTTCATGCTACTATACTTAAAGGTCTATCAGATTTTCCATTATTAACCCCTATTGTCACAGGTTTCTAAACTCAGCAGTAGTTTGGCACTCAAGATCTCAGCTGTTTGTCTGTTTCTGAATTCTAAAGAGGGATACATATTTAAAACACTTGAACCCAAATTCTATTCTCGGGTACCCTGATGTAAATCTGGATTTATACAGGGTAAGTGAGAGCAAGAAGTTGATCCATTTTTGTTGCCTTTTAACAATAAATATATTAAAATGTTCTGTGTTAAAATGAAAGTGCTGGTGTTTATGGATTTATAATATGGATTTTAATCATTTTAGCTATTTGGGGAGAAATATTTCACTGTTAGTTATTTTCATAACTCACTAATTATATATTAACCTGATCTGATGAACGTTTAACATTTTCAAAACTTCTTACATTTTGTAATAATTATCTGATAGTCTGCAAATACACCAAAGGGAGTTTTAGAAACTCTTTAAAAATTACTAGTTATTTTTATGCTTTATTATCATTTAAAAATAAAGAAAATCATCCTTACAAATGTTATCTCTAGATAAGCATTTCTTAATAACAAAGGATTAGTTGGGATGGGAGGTGGGCACAGACGATGCATAAAATTTGTTGGGTAGGGCTTTACCAACATATGGTATGGTTGCAGAGGCATGAGAAGGAGTGTGTTTGATTTCATTTTCTTAGCTGGGAGCTCATCTTTCAAAAATCTAGGAAACACTAGGTTACTTTTATGTTACATTTCTAGTTTACCTAGTCCAAAGCAAGGATTTGCAATATTTAGCTTGATAAATGTGGGCTGACAATCTGGCCCCAGTTTCAGTTTTGGTGCATTTTTTCATCAACTTTTTATTTTATTTGATGTTAGCATGACATGAAATAAGGGTCTTTTTGAAAGCCCATTAGAGTCAATGGAAAGACTTCCATTTATTTCATTGAGTTTTGGATCATACCCTAAAATTGCAGGATGGGATTTTCAAAAGCACTTACCATAGGCCTAACTCCGCTTCCAAATCAGTGGTAAAATACAGGCATCCTAGTTAACAGCCAAACTCTGCCCTCAACTACACATACACATAACTGTACTATTTCAATGGGAACATGTGCATCTCCTCTCAGAGCACAATTTAGTCCTTTGATGGGACAAATAGTAGCAAAACTGAAATACTACGATATTCAAAGTTTCTATTGATGGTATTTCTGACCCAGCTAAACTAAGAAGTACTGACAGTCTTGAAAGAGAGCCTCATAATAGATTCATTTTTAGAGGTTTGAAAAAATGTGGATCCATTTCTGATTTTTGGAATCTTATCTTGACTCAAAATTGCAAACCTTATGAGGTTCAGCTCTGATCACAGGAAAATTAGAGATGGGCCTGTGGCAAAACACCAGATATGAGAATCCCTGAAATTTGGAAATAGCTTGTTGTGAGCTTTGGAATTCGGGCACCTCTAAGGAAAACTAGTTCACATTATATCACAGCATGATGAATTAGAAAAGCTAAAATTATTGCCCTGTGCTAATTCAGCATCTATTTAGATAAAATTTTGCTGAAATAAGGAAAGAAAAAGCACATATAATCACAATTGTTAAAAACTATTGCTATAGAAATGATTCTCATATGCAATATGAATCATCACTGATGTGACTTTGCAAATTGTGTGTGTATTTTACAAAGCTTTTAAAGAGAATTAAGTGATCAATAAAGGGCTATTTTCCCCTCCGTTCTTCACTGTGGCTTCTCACATAGGACTCAGAGATTGGCATGTAGTTGGTTTAACTTAATAAACATGATTAGCTTGTTAACGTTGTCCTTGTTTAGGAAATGATTCAGCTGAGAATGGGTTAACATCAGTCAGTGGGTTAAAGTGAGTGGGTTACCGAGTACTGAACCAAGTTTATAGGGAGAGACATAACAGCGTGGTGTCTTGTGGAGCACTGTGTTGTGAAGGGATGTTACTGTCTGTCTAGGTGATAGAAGAGACTGTGACAAAATGAGGTAGTGACCCACTCAGAGATGTCTAACATATGCTGGCACAGATGCTACCAGACATCTCCTGCTGGGAGGGATACTGGGAGTGATTATTGAATATTAGGGAAATGTGTACCAGTGAGGATTAAGGCTTTTGGAGGAAACCGTGTCATTGCCCTGTCACAGAGAAGAACAAAAGATAAATGAATGCAATTCAACTTTATAAGTTGCCCTCTCTTGATATATGTAAAGTTACGTGTGTGAGCAATAGTGGATTAATGAGGAGATCTTTCATCTCTGGAGACAAGAGTTTAAATCTAGGTCAGATCCCTATGGTAGCGTTTTGAGCTGAAGTATAAAAATGATGAACTTCATGCTCTTTTTGTTTTTAGAACATAGTGCTACCACTTTACTGTTTGTTTTTTTATTTTATTCCAGTAATTTTAAAATTCAGTTTATACAGGTAAATTGATTTTAATAAGTTGTAAGAAAGGCAGCTTTAAAATATTATTTCTCTTCTGAACCAGTAATGAAGAGTCTGATGCAAATGCACCGTAGATGGACAAATCCAGGAATAGAAATATGTACAAAGGGCCCAAACATGCAAATTTCTTACTTGCATAAATAGTCCCAACTGAATGGGATTACTCACATGAGAAAGAGTCTTAGCCATCAGCCTATCAAATATGTACAATTGATTTAAAAGAAACATAATGAATACAAAATAGCATGTGCATTCATTTTGTAATGTTGTATATTGCATACATCACACTGCAGTTTCATCATAGCATGTGATTCATTGTGGTTTGGTAGGATATAATGCATTTGTCTACATCATAGGTTTAAATTGATTCTAATTATTGAGCTGTAAGAAGAAACTGCTGGTAATAAAAATGCTGTTCGACCTGCCCAAGTATGAGTATTCACATTACAGTAAAAAATTTGGGACAATTTCAAATTATTACAATGATGTAACTATGCATATAAATAAAGACATTAGAAATACAAATGTAAGTAGTCATTTGTAGGCAGGGAAAAGAGATTTGTGAAAACAACCGATTGAGTCTGATATGCTAACAAACTGCAGAGAACTTGTCTGCTGGACTATTAGTCAGGACTGAAACCTTCTATTCCCTTTGCAACTTCTGGCCTTTCAGTGTTATGGTTAAATTGTACTGAGAGGCTAGTGAAGATAAATCTGATTTGCTCCATACAACTGACACATCCAGAAAATACACTTCTCTGACAGCACCAGACATACTGTGTGCATGATTTGGGGGAAGAAATAGACTATTAAGCACGTTTCTTATTAAAATTTTGGAGCTGTCTTTTCCATTGAGAGGAAAAGGTTCGCATATAACTTGTACATGAAAATCACATGTTCAAAACACTGAAAATCCAGTTTAAAGCAGAGAACATTTTGTCTTTAACAGTTCAGTTTTATGGCTGAGAGAGACGAAATCAAACAGAGCTTTGATACGAAATATGGACAAAAAAAGGAAAACAAGAAGACAAATTAAAATAAAATATATACATATGAAGTTCTGAAATGTATGAACAATTTTTTCTCTGAACAAATCATTTGAAGAAATTGCAAATTAAGTCTGTTTTTTCTAATCTTTAATCACAATATTGGTTACTACCTTGTAACAAGTTAGCTTGATGTATTGATACCAGCAAAAGTTCAGAGAACTACTTGGCAGTCAAACAATGCTTGCAAAGAAAACAATTTTAAAAGGTACGAGGAGTCCTTGTGGCACCTTAGAGACCAGTAATCTCCTCGTTGCTTTTGCTGATACAGACTAACACAGCTACCACTCTGAAATTTTAAAAAGGTAAATTGTTACCAGAGGATACAATTGATTCACAAGATCAACTCCTATTGTGCATAATCTAGTTCTAGACTCCTTTCTCAGGTACTGATAGCCACGAGGAGAAGAGATTGCTGGACTGAGACCAATGGATGTATTTTCTTTATCCAATCCACAATCTATGATTTACGGTTCACATATGTTCCCAGGAGTTAGGCTGGATTTTATACTGTTTATATTTTCTGGAAAATAAATTTGATTCCTAAAATGGAGAAAGTCATGATGCTACTATTTATACTAAATAATCTTTTTCTTTTATGCAGTGTTTAAAATATGGAAGGAAAAAAAGGATAAATATCTCAGAATAAATTCTGGTCTCAGATACGTGCATACCACACAGATTGAAGTCAATGGGCAAAAGCTTCGGATTCTTATTTTGGTCCTGGTGGTATTCTCCCAGAGGAAACCCTATGATGGGGTGTGCGGGTGTATGTCTGTCTGTCAGAGGGTGAAAAGAGAGATAAGAAATTCCATGTGGTGAGCTTAGTAAAAAAATTCTTTTTACATGGGAGAGGGTTCAGCCTTCCAGCGCTGTGGCTCCCCCAGCATCCACCTCAGACATAGGAGTATCCATAGTAAGGCCCTCTGCCTCTTCACTGTTTTCTCCCCCACACCCACCCAACAACACAGTCCTAGCTCCCTGAGTTCATGGCTGCAATGGAACTACACTCTGAGACTCCTCAGCAGTGACTGAATCCCCAGAGCAAAGAAAGTTCTGAAATACATAGAGCTTCTGGCCATATTAACTTTCATATGCTTTTTTTGCAAGATGCTGAGGGAAGTTGCCATGGCTTCTAAACAAAGATATGCAGTGTGTTTTTAGGACATACACATGGAGTTACTATTATTATTATTACTAATTATTTATATCACACCTCAGTTCATGGTACTTTACAGATAAACCCCTGACCTCAGAAGCTTACAACTTAAGGGCTAGATCTTGCACACCATACTCAGAGTGTAATTTCTTTGAGGCAGGGACTGTCTTTTTGTTGTTTGTACAAAACCTTGGACCATGGGGTCCTAGCCCATAACTGGGGCTTCTAGGCACTATGGTAATAATAATAATTAATTAATAATTGATAGTGCTTTCAGGAATGAAGAGGCTGAGATTTTATGGGCTCTGCAAATTGTCACAGATCAAATGGTGCAGGCAAACAGGCTGGGCATGCCTGTTGTAGAAAAGACCAATAAGATCATGCTAATTGATATTGCCATACCGGCAGACAGAAACATAAAAAAGAAATGAGAAAAAAAGGTAACAAAGTATGAAGAGCTCTGCCATGAAGTGGAACAATTATGGGAAACCAGAATAAACATGATCCTGCTGATTATTGGAGCACTTGGAGTGATCTCCAAGGGTATGAACGAGCAGCTTAAGAATACATGAGGTATGCAAGACACCATGATCAGCGACCTCCAGAAGACGGTGCTCTTAGGCACTGTGAGAATTTTAAGAAAACTAAAAGAAGACATTAAAATGAAGGAATTTTGTGGAGGATTACAAAACTCCTGACTACTCAAACCTACAGAGTCGATTTGCGGTCAGGATTTATTGGTGACTCATGGGGATAACTTTTAGACAGTAGCTTTCCTCTTTTTATGCTAAAAGATCATGTCTGTATGAAGGCTATTTGTGTGTGTGTGTGTGTAAACTATTTCTCCATGAAGTAACACTGAGGGATGACATCTACGTTACACAAGCAGTCTAAGTGAATGCAGTGACCACATTGTCGTTAGTAAAGCATGCAGGATTTGGTATTTAAAGTATACTGCAAGGAATGTCAATAAACAAAAGTAAGGGGAAGGTGAACAAGAAGACAGAGCAAAGATTGTAAGCGTATTGGTCATGCTCATTTTTAGGCACAAATCTTGTTACTTCCCTTTTCCCCTGGTTTTCATTTTTTAATCTTTGTTAGTTTAATAAAAATTAGGGCGAGAGCTGACAGAGAAGAAGGGGATGGAGTTTGGGAAGCCGAATAAGAAGGATGAGTTCTGAGGGGAGTTTTGAAGGGGGTAGTGAGATGGCATTCCACACAGGGTCAGGGAAGAGATAGATATAAGAAAGAAAATATCTTGCTGTTAAATCAGTGCCAAAAGATGATACTATCCAAGGAGTGAAAGTAACCTAGTCAGCTCCATAACAGTCTGATTTTGAAATAACCCTAGAGGCAGTAGTAACTCCCTCCCTTCCCCCTGGAACCTGCACACACCCTCAGCAGTCAGTATTGAAAACAACTACATTGTTAGCAGTGAATCCATACAAAGGACCAGCCACAGGCCTTGATGCTACTGCTAGAAGAAATATATATTTCAACATTTGACATCTTGCTCTAGCAGCTGCCAAGTTTGGCTATAGCTATTGACCTGATTGCTCAAGGATATAGAGGAGAAAGAAAAAGGGCAATGTAGGCAAGTGACAGTAAGAGATTCATGTATCAAAAGCATCCCTGTAAACATGAGTCTATATCTGGGAGATAGGCCGTTATTTTGGAAAGTAAAAATTGTATAAATATAAAAATGGATATGCTTGAATTTTAAAGATATTTAATTGAAAATGGCTCTGAGTGAAAAATTATCATTTTGAGTTTTTGCATGCTCACCAAGATTACTCAATATACTTGAGAATTTGCTACATGTTTTTCCATGGTTCACTGTCAAAAACTTTCAGTCTCTCAACATCTGACAAAATATCATAATTTTCAGAGCACAAAATTATGCCAGACTAACTCATGAAAAATTTCATACAATCTTACACCATTCGTTTGCACCAATTTTGCCCAGCTCTATTTGAAAGCAAAGGAACTTTAACCATTTTTAATTGCCAGTGCATTTCATAAACATTTAAAACAGAATTGTAGAATCAGCATGATGTTTGCAAAGCATCATTCTGTTAACTTTGCATACATGTTATATCTCTTTCCCCTATTCTTTGTCTGTCATATCTATTTAGATAGTCCCTGCCTCAAGGAGCTTACTATCTCTTTTTCTATGCTTCTACATCAAATTGTACAAATAACTACGGCAATTCAGCATACATTCTAGTTCAGCATGTACTGAAAGGCCAGAAGTTGCAAAGGGAATAGAAGGTTTCAGTCCTGACTAATAGTCCAGCAGACAAGTTCTCTGCAGTTTGTCAGCATATCAGACTCAATCGCTTGTTTTCACAAATCTCTTTTCCCTGCCTACAAATGACTACTTACATTTGTATTTCTAATGTCTTTATTTATATGCATAGTTACATCATTGTAATAATTTGAAATTGTCCCAAATTTTTTACTGTAATGTGAATACTCATACTTGGGCAGTCGAACAGCATTTTTATTACCAGCAGTTTCTTCTTACAGCTCAATAATTAGAATCAATTTAAACCTATGATGTAGACAAATGCATTATATCCTACCAAACCACAACGAATCACATGCTATGATGAAACTGCAGTGTGATGTATGCAATATACAACATTACAAAATGAATGCACATGCTATTTTGTATTCATTCTAGTTCAAAGGGCCCCCTTCTTGGTTGGCCTGTAGATGCAACTATAATAAACAAATACAAATTGTAATAATGTTTACTGCCAGCCTTTTTCCAGTGTTGTGATCCATTTCCATGGCCATTCTGCTAGGAGCCATTGACTACTTCTAAAGCCAATGCAAATCTAATGATAAAGGCTGTCGGTGTAATGCAAAGTTCCTTCTCTGAGCTGCATGTCTATTGAATCCCTCAAAGAATGTATGGCTGCATCTTGGTAATGCTCCCTACCTCAACAGATCCAGTAGAATGATTTCTCATCCATAATGGGATTTACGTGTATTTCATTCACACTACTGTTAATGACACTATCCCACAAAAATGTCTGTCTCTCTCAATGGTAGAAAGGAGCTTGAGTACATATGTGAGAGAGAATAACCCCAGTCTATTGCAAAACCTCGGCAATGTGTGTACTAATGCAACACACTGCCATTCTGTCTCTAGATCTGATAATGTTCGTATACTTATTATAAATGAGGAACCTCCCATTAAAAACACTAGGATTTAGGAGATTGATACATGGGCCTGTATCTATAGGATAGGCTGCTTCATGAGTTCAAAATAACATGCTGTGTCCTACCGCCTAGAACAGGAAGTTGAGGAGTGGGGTAAAGGGACAGGAAATGGGGAGAGAGGTTCCACCTTACCAGCACACAAGTCAGCACAGCTGAGCTGGCACAGGGGTTGTTGTAATTTACTGCTGGTATAGACCAGAAGAAAACTACTGCCCCTTCTGGAGCAAGTGGGGAGGGAATTGTTACATAGTGTGGCTGTGAGTCAGAGTGCCTCACAGGGCTAGTTCTAGAATCAGGCAGCTTACATGCCACCCTTGGCTCAGGGCAGTGCCTAAAGGCACAACATAGTCTGCTGTAAAGAGGCCCTTGTATGCATTTATAGTTTAATTCCTTTCAAGCTGAAACACTGTGTAACCCACTAGTTGGTGTGCTATGTGTCCCCCTCTGTGCCTGATCCACAGAGCATGTGAATTTACGTCCCCGCAGCTGCAGAGCCTGATTCTTTAGCTCAAGTTCAATCCTTGGTGTCAGTCAAAATAGTGGCAAAGAGTTCTGTGGCACCTTATAGACTAACAGATGTATTGGAACATAAGCTTTTGTGGGTGAATACCCACTTCGTCGAAAGCTCATGCTCCAATATGTCTGTTAGTCTATAAGGTGCCACAGGACTCTTTGCCACTTTTACAGATCCAGACTATCACGGCTACCCCTCTGATACTAGTCAAAACAGTGGCAATCACAACTATATTACAATGTATGGGAGAATGAATGCTGTAAATTTGTAGTGCCATATAGATGCTGTACATCTGAATATCCTACGAAGCAAAGCTAATAAATGAAGGGAATTAATTACTATTTTAATATTGCCAAAAAAATAAAACTAAAAGGAAGTGGCTATTTTTAGTATTCTATATTTAAAAGTGCTGTATAAATGCAGGTTTTCTTCCCAGCGATTGCTGGAAGGTCCTTTCTCTCACCCATTCCTATCACTAGATTCTACCTTTTGCAATCAAGGGGTGGATTTATCTATTTAGAGGAATTCCTGAAAGTCTGTTTCATGTTCTTTGAACTGGATTTAGTAAAATGGTGGGCAGGCATCTATATTTGTGTGTCCTGGTGCCATCTATAAATCTTACAAATTCTCTGTGTTCTGGCATATTATTTTATGAAATGTAATTACTGACTTGCCAGATGCAGCACACTTTGGCAGTTACTTTCAAACTGTGCTCCCTCCAATATGTGTAAAGCAAAGGGACAAACAATGAATAACATGGGAATTGTACAAATAACTTCGGCAATTCAGCATCACAAATCACTTGTGAAATCTATAATGTGTGAAGAGATTAGTAAGAGAATGTAAGTTCAATTCACTACGAAAGGCAGCACAAAGTTTTAAAAGTGACTTTCAAAGAATCCCACCACCACCACCCCAAAATTAGACTTATGCCTTTTTTCCTTCTTTATGATGGTGTATAAAGCACTGAAGGGCCTTTTTCCACTTCTTTCATTTTAATAGTATCAGGATTGTCAAATCTGGTCCTCCCTGATTTTGCTGATGGTCATTTTGGGGGTCACAGGGCATATTTATGTCTAGCAATCGAAAGGAAGGGGGGGGTGTTGAATTTTTAACAAAGACATCCTTTATCCAAAATGTTCACTTGTCATAGTAGTTTTTACCATGTAAACAAACGTGTCCAGGACTATAGTATCTGTACAATGTTGACAAGCATCATTGAGAAAGTTGAGAGGAAGGTTAAGGGTTTCTCCTTTGCTATTCTTTGAGGGTTTCTCCTTTGCTATTGTTTTCAAAAAGTGCAATGGGACATTTATCACTCACCCTGCTAGCCATCACAGACTGGTAGAAAGGACTGACTGTCTCCTCAAAAAAAGAGTGCAACTCTAACATTATCCTTCCCTCATTAGTGTCAGCGAGGATATATGCTCAAGTCTGATTGTTACATGGGAACCCACAACTGTGATACAGAAGAAGGCATTCTATCGTCTGGGTCATATTGACTTGTTACAAGCTGTGAGTTAAATCCTTATCCGGTGTAAATTGATGTAGATATGCTGATTTACACCAGCTGAGGAGCTGGCACTGTAAGTACAATGAGCAAAGATACTTTCTCTTGATGTTTGGCTTTTAAATAGTTACTGGATCTTGTTTATGTGTTCAAATGGTTCTCTATGAATAACTTTGAGATCTAACTTGGTATGCACTATACGAGTAGTCTGAGTGTTTCTGATAAGAGTAAAATATATATTGTGCTACAGTGAATAAGCTGAAGAAAGAGTTCTACAAGAAGAGGAGGAATGTAGCTGCCAGAATTAGGTGGAATGGTTTCTCTGTGACACTTCCCCTTATGTAGACACTGTGATGATTAAGCCTTTGAATTGTAAAGTGCTCAGATAATATAGTGCAATAAATGCATGGATAGATGGTTTAAGGGGAAATATAATAGGTTATATTAGGTAATATTAATAGGTTTACCATTTGAAAATGTATTATGGTGTTTGTTATATATCACAATGTCTTCATCCACAATGTGATGTGCAAGGTACTGAATTTCTTGGGCCAAATCCTGGACCTCAGTATGAAACTCTTTAATCAGATGAAACTCCCACTTACATCAATGCAAATTTGGACTGAGTACAGACAGCAGGAAATTTCCCACTGTTTTGTTGTTTTTTTCTTTCTAATAGCTAAAAATTAGTGTTAGTGCAGTAGGTGTTAGTCATTGATGTCAAAGCAGCATAAATCGGGATTCAGTGTACTAAAGTCAATGGAGTTACACTTACATAAAACTGGTGTTAAATTAGAATGACACCACATATGAATTTTTAGACCAGCCTATTTGAAGAGTATTCTTAGGTAAAGAAGGTGTAGAGGATGAAATGTTTGATTTCTAACAAAGCTGCAACTCAACTGGGAAATGTAACCTGAGAAGGAAAGATCTAAGATGCAATGAGTTATGGGAGTAGAGGTGTTTTACTAAAATAATAGAACATCAGGAACTTGCTGAGAATAAGCATTAATAAGACACAGGCGATTCTGTAGCTGTCAGAAGAGAGAATGTTTGCCCACAGTAGGTAAAGAGCATTATAAAATGAACAAAAGCTTTTAATGCAGCTTATTCAAAATTGAATGTTTTTATAATTTACATTAGAGTTGATGCCCACGCCTGCAGGCCTTGAAGTTGGTTGATAGGTGCCAATAGGTTGTACTTTTTCTCCCAAGAGCTTTGTCAGAAAATGTGAGAACTGTTCCCACAACACTTGGTTTGCTGGGGAAGCACTCTAATTGACATCCTACTAACTCTGCTTTATCTTAGGCAGAATGAGTTGTGTGGGTCCTGGAATCAGAGGAGTATTCCATGCTCCACCTGTCTGTTGACAGAAGGCTGAAAGCCTGTATCACACGCTGAAGAACAGATATTATGGTTCTACCTGGAGAGGAGAGTTGTGGTTTGGAGTGAGTTGCTTTCCCAAGGGTAAAGTCAAGAGTTTGCTGTACTGTAAGGAAGTGACATTACTCCTGGTGGGGGGCCAGGACTTTGGTATTATTCTTATTTATTACTTATATCGGAGTAGCACCCAGAGGCCCAGGAAGGATCAGGACCCCATTGTACTAAGTACTGTACAAGATCATAGCAGAAAACAAACCACGACATATATGTATGTGAGGAAGATCAGGCCCATAAAAATCTGGGGCAGGAAAAGTCTGTGAGTGTGAACAATCAGGGAACAGGCTTAGGAACCATGACCTGGCAGCAGTAGAAATGTTCTTGCATACTATCACTCTCCATCTACGGGAGTAGCAGGGGGGGAAATGGCCATGGATAATGGAGAATGCTGGGACTGTGAGTCTGACAATTGCAAGGGTGACTGTCACCCTTGGGAGAATGCCTCCATGTCATCCCTGTATTCCTCTGAGTTGTGTACAACTGTTGGATTCACTTTGACTCAAAGCACAGAGGTAGCATTAAGCCAAGATTTTAAAAAGTAACTAGGGATTCTGACAGGTTTCAGAGTAGCAGCTGTGTTAGCCTGTATTCAGGAGAAGAAAAGGAGTACTTGTGGCACCTTAGAGACTAACAAATTTATTTGAGCATAAGCTTTCATGAGCTACAGCTCACTTCACCAGTTACTTTTTAAAATCTTGGTCTTATAGGTATATATTTTTTCTGGAAACACTTTCAGCCCTGTACGCATCAAAATAGAACAGCATCCCACTGGGAGAAAGGGTTACATCACACTGCTGCTCTTGCAATGGAGTCATGATGGATCTATTTGCATGACCTGATTTCTAAAAATTACCACCTATATTTGTTTGTTTCTTTGTTTTTTCAGGGAAGAATGTACCCCTCTATTAATGTATTCGAAAGCAGGACACAGAGATACCCTATCATAATGACTTGGAATTACATGATATTGTACTGTAATCACAGACTTCAAAGATTGTATGAACATGAATAATATAATAAGAAGATTAAGAATAAGGGTTCTTCTTGCATTATGCAAATTTGCATTATATTTACAATGTGGTTCTTTCTCAGACAGTGCAATATGATTTGATTTAAATTACACAGTATTACCAAACTATGGGTCCTCAACTGGTGTAAATCAGCAAAATTCCATTGGCTTTAATGCAGATATGCTGATTTATACCAGCTGAACATCTGGCCCTGTGTTTTATATTTTTTTGAGATAGATAGTCATAGGCTAAGTAAAACTGCATAAGGGATTGGAACAGCTATTGTAGTTTTGCTCAGTGTTCTCAGGTTGAGTTGTCTGAAGTGATCTGAATCTCTTACACAATGTGCTTTATCCCTTGTGTCTATATAGTTCTATTTGAGAGAACAAGGTTTATGTGTTGGAAGATGATGAAGTGCGGCAGAGGTCAAATGTACATACTGTACAGCAAATAGTAGAAGTAATTTGTGCACCTGTATTTTTGAGGAAAAAAATCTGAGTTACAGTAAAGTGCTTTCTAGAGCTGGGAATGTCTCATTTTTTGTTGGTTTAAGATTTCTTTTGGTCTGAACAATTTAAGATTTGTAGCTTAGGCTGCAAAAGTGGCTTTGAGTAATTTTTTTTTAAGTTTGTGAATATTAAAAAGAAAATTTACATGATTTCAGCGCTCATTTCACTTTTAGAGCATGGACTGCATATTTTGTTGGGTGCAGGGAACACAAAAGGCACATAAATTAATTGAGTTAGGCCTTATAATATGCATAATTATACCTTTAACATGATAGTGAAGCAAAGTTCTATGATCTACATATACTTGGATGTACTTATACATAAGCATTTTTAGGTGCTCAACAGTTCTGATGAATTTTTATGGTTTTTTAAAGAGAAACATTTACATGTCTTATAGTAAATACACTGGGTCACCATGAAATCAATGAAGTTGCTGACCGTGTCAGACTAGTCAGAATGTGGCCCATACTGAATAACTTTAATAATACTTGCTTTGTACATACTTAGTACATACATACATGCTTTGTACGTACATAAAAATACAAAATAATGTAAAAAAAGATACCAGTCAATTAGTTCTGTAGTTCCTAGTATACTATAAGTTTGGATAAGAAAACAATGCTTCTGGGATAAAGTTGGATATGTGATCTTTATATTTATATTATGGGTATAATATAGTTCATAGTACACTGTTTACTTAGCACAATGTAGCTGACATCAACATAAATCCAGTTTAATTTTATAAATGTAAGCACTTGGTATTAAACAAGTTTTGCTATGGATTAGGGAACCACAATATTATGAACCTATTATAAAGAGTATCACATCAAAGAACCTTCTAATAAAAATAAACATGAAAAATCTCTATTTTTATCTTCGAAGATGATTTGTACATCTTTTGAAAGAAATAATAATATTCAGATGTGACACTACACTCATGACTCTTACTCTAAACTAGAGACTATTTACTTACATATGTTGACATTGAAGCATGAAGGGATTTCTGTAGCATGAAAGATAAACAACAAAATCAGACAAGAAAAACCGCTACTCCTCTGGTCCAGCTGTATTTTAATTTTATGTTGGTATTCTTGAATTTCAGCATGTTTAGAATCCCCCCCACCCCATCCGGTGCAAGGATGACTTTTCCAACATTATGTTTTTAAATCTGACAAGGTCATACAAGCTAAAAAAAAAGGAGAAGGGTCATCAAAAGGGGGAAAATAACAGAACTGCGGTGAAATGGCTCTCTGTTGGCCTTTGTATCGATTCAGAGTGTGTCAAAAGGGTCTTTTGTCGTGCCCCTACCACAGCATACTAATTTGCTAGATCAAGTCTGTCAGAATATCGACTGGAAGTAAAGAACTACAGTGGCAGCTTTTGTGTTTCATACAGCAGGGAGCCTGTGTGTGAAACAGGATTATCAGGGGGTCATGAAGAGAGTCAAGGGATGTCCATCACTTCCCTTCTGGTAATGTAATGGGGCGGGTGCCTGGATGGGATTAAGATGTAGGACACAGGAGGCATAGCGGTGAACAAATCAGAAACACACACATGCAAATAAGGTTGGCTGCTGTTAACCACATATTTTTAATGAAAAATCCAGTGACAGACCAAACAAATATCTAAACAGCTGCACTCAGATTGAATAGATTGTTTGATATTTAATGTCGTGTGTGTGTGTGTGAAGAAAAGGTAGAACACATACAGAAAAGGTTTAGCCCCTACTTTTTTTGATTTAACATTCCAATCTACAAGTGTTTCTTCTACTTGTTTTTGATGTTGGAAATGACATTGCTGTATGATTACAGCAAACACCTATGGCATATATATATAGAGAGAGAGAAAATGATGCTTTGTACTGTGACTATATGCGTAAGACACATTCATATAGGATGCTCGTCACTCAGCTATGGGCTTAGCCTTGACTTAGAAGCCATTGTCATTCTAATGTGCCATGAACAAAATATCTTCCTGGTAACTGGGGGAAAAAAGTATTTGTGTGATTGAACAATGCATAGCTTGATAAGTGCCTCTTTTTAAAATTGTGGCAGAGAGCGTTTGCATTCTGAGGATGCAGACAGTTTGCCACTAGCTTGCAGGAGAGGGATGAGGTTCTTTTGTAACACACACTGTGACACGATTTGCAATTCTTGTCATCTTTACAATCCAATTTTTTCAGCATCATTCCTAATCTTTACCTTATATCCTTTGTTTCTGAAAATACAATCCGAAGCAGGAAAACAAAAGAATATGCCAAAACTATGGGTTTTAAAAGCACAGGAGTAGAGGCTATTATAGTCTCTCAAGACCAAGGGTCTGATCCAAAGTTCACTAGAATCACTGAAAAGAATCCCAGGGGCTTTGGATCAAACTCCAAGTTCCTAAGCACAAACAATATCGATTTATGTCCTGCTGACTAACGGAAATAAAGTTTTTTCTCAACAAGAAAAATTGAATCTTGTGATAACTCAAAGCTGTTTCTTGTTCTCTTTCAAATATTTGTTCATGGACAGGCTCAGTCAGAGTTCAGAGACACTAACAGAAGCTGGCTGCACTGTTTTGGCTTTTTATTTTTATAGGAATACTTATTTGTTATTTTTTACTCTGAATATTCTTATTATGTAATAGGTGAAATCCTGTTACCATTGAAGTCAAGAGGAAAATTCTTGCTGACATCATTGGGGATGGGATTTCACCCTATATTATGGGAGTACCTAGAGACCCCATTCTGAGTTGGGACCCCTTGTGCTAGGTGCTGTCCAATCACATACGATTACTGCTCCAAAGAACTCTGTCAAAAACTCACGGCCTAGAGCTCGTTGCATATTACAAAAATAAAAAGATTTGTGGATATTTGTGTGACTCGACTCACTGCTTTTATTTCACTATTATTTGTTAGTGGTGAGCATTCAGCAAGCTGCTGAGATTCAGGGAAAGGTTACTGAATTCCAGAAGTGTCATGAGTTTTAGTACAAAGAATTATTTGCCCAAAAATTCATACCGAGTGAGCCTGTATTTGTGCATTCTGTGCTTGTGATACATGGTCTTTGGTGTATGATACTTGTGACAATGTCTGCTTGTGGGTGGAGGCTTAGAGGGTATGCACTGTCAAATATAAAATAATTCCTTTCTTTTTGTGGGTATGTGATACATATGTCATATGTGTAACCACCCTAACTGCTGCACAAGAAAGATTTGGGGGTATTAATTTCCTAGGGTTTTTAATGCTTAACTGGGGGCAAGAGTGCAGGCCCCCAGAGGAACAAAGTGTAGCTGTTGACTATTTTCTCTGAAAAAGGAACTTCTCCCATTTATTTCTATAATGCTTAGACCATCTGAACAACACCATCGTTCTATAAATAACTGAAGAAACAATCAATAGAAGTCGTAAAACAAGTATTTAAAAGTGACACTCGCAATTTTTTGTAAGATGCCATAAGATGGCATAATTTTTTTAATAAGATGGAGTTATCTGAAATATAAGAGTTTTTGTGGGCCCTGTTCAAAGTGAGAATGAGGACACTATAAGAAGCTGACATACAGGAGTGCTGATAAGAAACTCACTGTATTTTATTGCCCCAGTCACATGATCTGGGAAAAGAAGAAAATGTCAAGACACCTTGTCACATGACAAGGGTCAGTATCGACTGACTCCAGAGTTATAAAAGGTCTCTGGCAGAATGCCATTGCCCAGCTGGAAATGGAAGGGGTTGGTAAGTGAATTTGAGATAGTTGCCTTTAGGAAAATTTGGGGATGGGACCTGGGAGGGGGCAGCTAGCAGTTGGGGGAAGAGGGTCATTCCTGGAAGTCAGAAGGGTTTCATCATCTAGAACAGATGAGTAGAGCTGGGGCAGCTGGGAGAGGTTGTCAGGTTGGAGATGGGGCCTGGCATGTCCCTAAATTGGAAAAGCCATGGGTGTGTTCTGACAAAGTGAGCATGCTGTGTAGTCAGATATGCACTATGTGTGTAGGAGCACCACTAAGAGATCTTAAATCTAACCCACACTGTCTTAGAGAAATTCAAAGTGGATTTGATTCTAGGAAATGGGAAAGCAGCTGTGAGTTTTCTCATTGTGGAAAATGGTATTGTACAATTCACACAGTTATTAGTTGCCATATTGAGATACAAAAATTGTACAAAGAAATAGTGCCTACTTACAAACAATGATGCTAAATGTGAGTTTATGCAAAAAGTCCTAGAATTAAACCTACTCACTTGCCATGGAATTTTTTGCAGAGAGTTCCCAATCAAACAAGTTTTATGAAACCTAGGAAAAAGATGACAACAAACAATTAACAACACAATTGGAAATATTTATTATGCTCAAAAATGACTCCAGATTTGAATTATACCAATAAACATTCCAAAGCTAATGCTTGGACATTTTAACTGTGATAATTGAAATTTCACTTAACAGTAAAGACTGGACACTGTAAATTCTTGCTGTGCTAGTTACAACACTATGAATACTGGTAATAAGAAAAATATAAACCCAAGTGGATTTAAAGAAGATCAAAAAGATATCAGACATATGTCTGACCCCTATTGACTGGAGGTGGTATGATGTAACATTGGAGATGTAGTACATTTCCGTTTTACTGCGTAAACACCAGTGCACCTAATTTTAAGTCTGAAAGTGAGGGTGTTAATTCTACTTAGTTGGCTAAACTGACCTGGAGTCCAGTGCACTTGCAACTAAATATAAATTATTCTCTTCCTATTATTGCATGGGGTTGCTGTGTGTTGTTAGACAACTCAAACAACTGCTTCATTCTATTCTTGAGGTTGCTGTATCTGTGTGTGTGTGTGTTTGCTTAATGATCCTTATTTATCCCCTATTTATCAAAGGTTTTGTGTGAGCTAATAATCAGTGCCTTTGAGATATTTATTATTTATTTTGTCATCATTATTACAACTATCTGATTCAAAATTCCATTGGAAGTAATGACCCTTCTTACTAATGTTTATTTCACTATTTTGACGAAGGCAGGTTCCTTTTTTAATATGTGGGAAAAGTAGTAGAAAAAATAATCCTGATTTTTTTTTTGAAGTTTCAGTAGTGTGCCTGGGGATTTACTAAAGTGAAGGCAATAAAATACAACAGCACATTTTAGTGCAGTTTCTGAGACAGTACAAAGTGGCTTACATACCGGGGTTCTCTTCTGAAAAGAGAACAAAGAAATACAGATTAGTCCATTATTCTGAGTCCTAATTTGGTAGCAACTAGATAGTTTTATATTCTTGTAGCAATTTGTTTGCACAGTACATCAAGCTTCAGTTATAAAAAGGTGACAGCTCCCTGGTCCTGAACAAGACTAGAACATTTTTTCTAGTCTTTGGTGCTTAGAAAACACAGTGAAGTGGTTAGATACCATGGTGATGGGCAATGAGTCAGTACTGGAATAAGACAGAATTGGTAGAAGTCTCAAAGAGTTTTAATTTTAAATTTTGGGTTTTTTTGTATTTTATATGCCACTGACTGTAAAAACATAACATGAATAATAGTATTTTTTCTTTTTATCTGAAGGTGCGTGCCATCCTTATGTAGGAATCTGATTTTCACATGAATCGTCAGGTTCCTTGAAGGGGGAAAGACTCACCACTAGGGCACCTCCTCATGACCAGACATAGAGTAGTGGCTCTCTCTCCATCTGGCATCCTCTGCTGACAGCCATTCTATCTTCCAGTGGTCTACCTCTTCCCATGACTCAGCCCTCGGGCCAGGTCACAATTGAAGTCTCCTTTCAGGGTAACAGAAGTCCAATAAACCAAAGACCATGTATCCGGTCTTTGGCCCCAACTCTGGGCCCTGTCGTACTCAGGCCTGATCTACATTACAAAGTTAGGTCAATGTAAGTTGCCTTCTGTTGCCTGGTTGTGCATGTGTTTATATTGACATTTGTTTCTGGCTGATGTAAGTGTAATAAGCACCCGGTTACATGGCAACACAGTAAAACCACCTCCCTGAACGGTGTAGAGCCATGGTCAACCTACTGGATGCAAGTATAGATACTGCGTGACCCATGCAGACACCAACAGTCCTCCAGCAGCTTTCCCACGATGCCCGACAGTGACCACTCTGGGTACAATTGCAAACTCCACAGTCCAGGGATCAACGAGACCAGAAGCCACTCCCCACTCTAAAACCTTTTATATTTCTGAAATGCCTTTTCCAGATTTCCCACCTTGGCAAGCACACCTAGCAGCTTTTCCTTGTTGTGTGCAACTGCCCAACTGACCAGGCTGACTCATCACACTAGACTTGCTCCTGCCTCAAGTAGGCAGAAGGTATTGGATCTCCTGGGCCTGTCGGGAGCAGAGGCTGTGTAGGCCCAGCTATGGACCAGCCATAGAAACATGGACTTCTGTGAAAAGATTGCACAGGGAATGTAGGCACAGGATTATGACATGAAAGTGAAAAAACTGCAACAAGCATACCATAAGTCCAAGGAGGCCAATAATCAATCTGGTGCTGAGCTGCAGAGCTGACACTTTTATAATGAGCTGCATGCCCTATTTGGCAAAGACCCCACCAGCACCTGGCAGTCCACCACAGACACCTCAGAGGAGCCTGAGACAGAGATCCCTGCCATGAAGTGTGAGGAGGAGGAGGAGGAGGATGAGAAGGAGGAAGGGGGACACACAGTGGAGAGCCCCAGCTAGGCCCAGCTGTGCCTTGACCTGTCCAAGATGCCACTGCAGTCTAGGAAGTCCTACCAGCCAAGCATGGACAAGCCCAGTGAAGGGGCAGGAAACTCGGGTCAGTGTGTGCATGCCTGTTTCCTGACAGAGTTTAAATGTAAAAGTGGCCCCTCGCCCAACCCCAAGTTATCAGGACACAGGTACTGACTTCTAATTGTTTTACTTGTAAGAGGAGCAGTAGCAGTACAACACAGGCAGAATTGTTACCTGATTTCCTTTCCCTTTTAGGGCTAGGTAGTGGGAGGGAAGGGATGTGGAGCAGTTTGATTATGTACATAGGGATGTACCCTTTATCCTCCTGAGAGATCTCAATGAAACTTTCATGAAGGTATTCTGCAATCCTCTCCTGAAGGTTTCTAGCGATGGAAGCCTTATTTTTTCTGCCATGGTAGGACACTTTCCCACACCACTTTGGAATGACTTCAGTAGGCTCTATTGCACTAACCAGATGAGCAGCATACGGGCCTGGGCAGGTTTGCGATTGCAATGGCTGCTGTGTTCTTTGGGCCTTTATTATCCTCAGGAGTGGGATATCATCTTAAATCATCACCAGTGCCTGTGGAAAACAGTGTCAATACTCAGCGCCATTGCACTGCATTCATACCCATGGAAACAGGGGGCTGAAATTTTATTGTTTCAACTGAAAAATTCCCTCATCCCCCTCCATTCCATTTTATGCAATCCATTTTCATTATAAATGTACAACAAGCACTGCATAATTCATCGTCTTATTAAAAGGCAGTGTGATGTTCCTAAATGTACACTACATAGTTCCTAACAGCCATCAAAACTTCAGGTAGAGCACAGTTCACCACACCACATTAATGGTGTTGACCGTTAAAATCCATTTCAAGGCCTCCCTCAGCAACATAGCCCAACTTTGAGCTCTGTAACTGGCTTTTCAAACTCAGCAGAGAGCTGCTCCACCTCTGCCCTCCACCCTGAGGGCAACTTTTCCCCGTTTGCCTCACGGATATTGTGCAGAACACAACAGGCAGCTATGCCCACTGGGATATTTTTGTCACTGAGATCCAATCTTGTGAATAAACACAGTCATGATTCCTTCAATCTACCAAAAATACATTCAACTGTCATTCTGCACCTGCTGAGCTTCATGAGCCAGCGGACCAAAGGGTAAGCGGGGTCCCCCAGGATCACTACTGGCATTTCAACATTCCCAGTAGTAATCCGCCATTCGGGAAAGAATGTTCCAACTCGCAGCTTTCTTAAAGATGCAAGAATCATGCACATTCTATGACCAGCCCCCATTGATATCGGTGAAGCATCCTAGGTGATCCACCAATGCTTGTATAACCATAGAAAAGTACCCCTTTCTGTTGATGTATTTTGGGAAAGGTGGGCTGGTGCAAAATAGGGGTGTGCATGCCTTCTATCACCCATCCGCAGTTCAGGAAGCCCATTGCTGAAAATCCATCCACAGGGTCCTGAACATTGCTGAGAGTCCTGCATAGCAGGAGATATGCCCTGCACACTTGCATGACAACAGCCCCCACTGTGGACTTTTCAACTCCAAAATGATTTCTCCCTGGCTGATAGCAATCCAGCATTGTAAGCTTCCACAGTCCAATTGCCACTTGCTTCTCAGCTGTCAGTCCAGCTGTCATTCTGAGGCCCATGCTAAAAATTTCAGTCTAGCTGTTCCCATATGGACTGGAGCCCAGGCTCTGAGGCCCGCCCTTCTCCCCAGGTTTGAGAACCCAAGCTCCAGCTTGTGCAGGAACATCTGCACTGCTATGTTAGTGCCATAGCACAAGGCCCGCAAGCCTGAGTCTGTAGCTCTGAGACTCACTGCTCTTTTTTTTTTTTTTTTTACGGTGGGAACAGTCCCTTAGTGGCTTGCCCAGGGACCCACAGGAAGACTGTGGTGGAGCAGGGAATTTCCCCTTCAGTTCAACATCTCCTGTCTGCTGTGAGTGATGAACTTTACTTTGTTATCCAGATTTTTTGTTTTGCTTTTTATGATTTTTTAGTTGTATGGTAGCTAGTGCTGTTTGCCTTTACAGCTCAGGAGACTCCTTTAACCCAGCTCCCTTCTCTGTCCTACATCAGAGAGATGGGAAGGAACTATCCATTGTAGACATCTCGCCCAGTGACTGTTAACTTTCTGATCCCCTCACCATAATCCTGAGACTTCTTGTTCAGCTGTACAGTATGTGCCGATCCCATTTCTATTTCTGGCTCTGACCATGAGTTTCAAAGTTCTTTAAACAAGTTAAAGATGATTTTGGGGGGTTCTCCATTTATGTCTCAACCAGCAGCCCCAACTGATACATACTTGTACTTTTCACTATATTTTCTAACTACTAAACTTAAAAAAATCTGGAGTTAAACATTATCATTAATTATAATTACAACCAATTCCTCAGAAGTATTCCATATCTTCTTTAAGCATCAAACTGAATTCTTCCTAAGATGATAGTATTTTATCCAGCCTTCTGTTTATATGCTTTTATGTCAGGCCTACAAGTTAATTGAGTCAATTTTTAAATCCATCACCTCGACATTTCCCACTCCCATCTTTTTCACTGAGGCTAGAATAGCTCAAAGGGGCTAGAATGGTTCTCTCATGCCTCCCCACCCATTTGACTTGTTCTTCCTCTGCATCTCATTGAAGTAGATAAGAAAAGAGCTGTCAAATTACATTTCTTTTGCATCACATCTCTTGCTTCACCTGCCTGGATGACCATAGTAACTGCATTATAAAAGTACCCTTTGTACATTTGGACTCAGACAACTGATGAAGGCTTATATTAACTTTCTGCTGCAGTGCAGTCATTGTCATGTGCAATAACAATATTGTAGATGAGCTGCATTAAAACAAAACAAATGACAAAGGCATCAGAGAAGAGCATCTTTCTTGGCCAGAAGTCTCCCTTCCACTCTTTTTACTAAAGCTGTGTATATATGGGTAAATCTCTCGTGGTACTGCCCTCACTTATGGAATTAGATTGAATCTTTGATAGAAAGACATAAAACAATTTACTAAAGTTAGTAGCATCTGCAACCATTTCTATTAACCCAGTGTTAACCCATCTCCAATCCCACATTTAACCATACTGCATGATAGGTAATAAATATAGAACCAAACTAGAACGATAGCTTTGATTTCCCAACAACCAATTCCCAAGACTGAGAAAGTTCTGATTCAGGTTCTAATGTAAAAGTTCTGTACTATCTTTGTAATGAACCTGACCTGAAACTCCACATCCAAACAACTCAAGGATGAGGATTTTGGTAGAAGGAATGGAGAGGCAGGGATGGATTTTGGAAATGTAGGGAAGCAACAGCTGGATTTATCAATAGCCCACTATCAACAGTAACAGAGAAGAATTAAAGCCAATGCTGCGGTTACAAGCCTGGAAAATGGGGAAGAGATCATTATTATCTGATGTGATGGAGAAAGAAAGGTGGATGCTATCACTTTTAAGAAAGACAGTATTTACTAGCAATAGAGTCAGAAAGGAATTATTTAGACACACTGCTGTTTTCACATGGCCTGAAATGCTCCATGACATATGAACTTGCTGAACAAAATTAATGCATTTTTTTTTCTTTTAAGGAAAGCTAAGGGACATAGTATACTAACTTGAACATACTGTGGGTAGTATTACTTCTTCTGATGGTCAACAGCTGGCGTAGGAGTTGGGTCACTTTCTACTCCAAAATAGGTACCAAATCACTGCAAGATTGTGGGATTTAAATTCTCTGTCATTCAACTCAATCAAAAGGGTCAAATAAATTTTGTAACTTCCCTCAAGTAAAGGCATACCCGTGCGTGCTCCAAAATACACCTAGTTAAAGAGGTAGTGTGTGCTACTTGAACAGATGAGTAGTTATAATCAAGCAAGAAGCAATAGCCACAAATATTATTACACAAAACTGCCTCCCTCCTGCCTCCTTTAATGTAATTCAACAAGAATAATGTTTTCCTTTGTAAAGGATATTAAAGGAGTGGTGAAACCCTTAGTACATCTTTTTCTTTCTATACGAAGAAAACAATAGCATCAAAATGTTCAGTGAACAACGTGGACCTTGGTTAAGAAATGGTTCCTGGGTTATTTTAGGGTTAAAAAACCTGTTTTCCTGAAAATTATGTCACCACTTGATATATTTATCAGACTGAGAAATTGAGAGAATCTTAGCACACTCATACAGTGGTTTGACCAAAATGAAGCTTTCTTTTAGAATTAGGGATGCTGCCTGCATCCCTCAACACTTCTGGACAGCAATGATATGCATATCCCATTGAAGTAAATGGGATTTTGCTTGTAACGAGGGGCAGAATTTGACCCAGTAGGTGTAACCTAGGAACTCTTAATAGCAGACAGAATATTAAATATTATGAATCAAAGGAATATGCCTCTGTAAACTGAGAGAGAGAACGCAAGCACCAAGAAACGGAGAAACAAGGATTTGAAAAAGAATATTAAAAATAAATAATCAATAGCCATGAACAGGTGGAATATGCATCTCTCTGAGAATCTCTCCCACCATAGATGTAATGACAAGTCACAATATTCCTGTGTTCACATTTATTCATAGAGTTAAAAACAATACCACAACAACAAAAGCTTCATGAATCCAATTCATTAAAAACCAAATGGGTTTTGAATGATGAGTAATGTACCTTGAAACACAGGTTTTTTTAAAGAAGTTCATAAATGTTTCGCATTCAATCCAGGTGTTTTTTTTTTCTTTAAAAATGTTCTAAAGCTTTGGTAAAAACTCAACCCATTTCTTGGCTGCACAATTTCCAGTGTATGGTTTCTTAATGAGACCATGGTATATATACTATATATATGTACATCTGAATTTTTGCAGAGAAATGTTAAAAATACACATTTTAATCCATCAGAAAAATTCAACCTTCCACAAGTATAACTGAACAGCTGCCATCATCTCAGATATATTTTAAACTTCTTGACAGGAACAAGAATTGTAATCCCTAGAGTCTAACACTTTTCTTTTCAGGATGGATTCATATCATAAATGACTTTACGGTAGGAAACTGCAGTATACTATGTGCAATTGTAAGTGAAAAAAACGGCATATATTTTTCCACAAGCTCACTGTAACTTCAGGGTTTGACTCTGTAGAAAAAGGCAGTGGGGAAGAGAGTGAAAATAAAGTTGTTAATATTAATGCAAAATCTCTAGCATGTATGTTGGAAATGTCTTAAAAATCTCGAAGGGTAAAAGCAATTCAATCTTTCCCGATTTTTACATGTGTTATGAATTATTTCGCTTGTGAGATGTCCATTACAGCCTTCTAAGTCACGTGGTAAATACCGTGTATGGAAATGAGGTGAAGGTGCTAACAAACTCACAAAAACTGAAAAAATTAAATTTAAAGGGATTGATCCAACTATGAACCTGATTCTCCTCTCTCAGATTTTAAAAATGGGTAAATTAATTTATTTAGTGCAGTTGCTCCTGATTTAAATACTCCTGATTTAAATACATACGAAGAGAATGAGGTTCTGTTTATTGGTAGGTTTCAAACCAGAATGAGCTTCACCTGTGAAAATCACAGTTTACTCCAGTGCGGGACATCTACACTAAGGGCAGCGCACACTACAAAATTAAGTCGACCAAAGTTATGTGGATGTACAGCACTGCAATAATTAAATCGCTTTTGCATGTCCATACTATGCTCCTTGTGTCGGTGGTGCATGTCCTCACCAGGAGCACTTATACCAATTTAACTGTCAGTGTGGGGCAATGTGGGATGGCTTCTGAAAGGCAGCAACAGTTGATGTAAGCAACACAGTGTCTACACTTATGCTGCATCGACCTAACTACATCAGCCGAAGCACTATGCTTCTCATGGAGGTGGAGTTATTAAGTCGGTGTAGTGGGCAAGTTACATCGGTGGGAGCGACATTTTAGTGTCGCTTACAGAGTTAGGTTGACGTAAGCTGCCTTACTCTGTAGTGTAGACAAGAGCTAGGAGTTTGCATCAGTACACCCACATCCCCATAGCCTTTAGGTTTATGTATAGCAGTTATCACCATGATATCTAATCATTCAGGGCTGGATTCTCCACTGTTTGCCTCCCATGTAAAATGAGTGGAAGTAAGTGTAAATTACTGCCAATGTAATTCTGGTAGTATTTTATACCACTGTGCACAGATTTAAAGGTGCAAGACAGTGAAGAATCAGACTGGGCAATTTCTCTAGGCCTGACGCACCTTCTTAACTTGATCTACTCTGCATAGGAGTCTAAGCATGGTACGTTCCCCACAGCCATACGTGCAATCCAATTGACTTTGATGGGGCTACTCATGAGAAAAGGGAGATGGGTTTGGTTCATTATAAACAGATATAGGCCTGAGTGTAAAGTTTAGATCCACACTTTCCCAAATTGGAGGCACTGAGACCCAGGTTTGGCTCAACCGCCTGTTGAGATAGAGGCCACTCAGTTTGGGATTGTCGGATCAATGGGGGTTTGGTCTGGGCCTGTCCCTAGCTATAAAGCATTCAGAATGGTTTAGCGAGTCAAAGCCTGAATATTCCGGTCCCTCTTTTTTTAAAGAGCTGTTGTCTTGTGTAATATTATAGTGGTTGCCAGCCACTGGTACACATATTAGCAGTGATACTTGAGGCTTTTGTGATACTTGAGGCAGTTATGTAGGTTCACCCTCTCTGCCTGAAAAAGAAGTGTATAACTTGGACTCCAGTGCACCACCATTGCCTGCCTCCCATTCAGTTATGTTCACTCTAACCCTGCAATGGGACAAAGTGCAGATGCGAGTACAGCCGGCATCCTGAAAAAATTTCCTCTTGCTTCTTTTTACGACTAAGTACTTTGAGCACTATTCCATCTATTTATTGTCATTTATTATTTGTATTACAGTAGCACTGTGCGACCCCCACGAAGACTGGGAGTGGGACCCATTGTGCTATGCACTGTACAAACTCATAGTAAGAGACAGACTTTGCACTAAAGAGCTTACAATTTAAATAGACAAGACAGGCAAAAAGTGGGAGGGGAAACAGAGGCATTGAGACTTGTCAAAGGTCAAGCAATAGATCAGACCTAGGACTAGGACCCAGGTTTTCTGGTTGCTAGTGTAATACCCTAGCTACTAGACTATACTGCATTTCTGCTGGCAGTAAGAAATGCTGCTCAATGTTACCTAATGGTAAAACATTAAAAGGAACCTTTTTAAAGGCATCCTTTTATGATCAGTGCAGTGCAGAAGCTGCAGAACCAGAGGGGCGGTCGCATCTTTTTGCAGGACATCAAGAAACCAGATCGTGATGGTTGGGAGAATGGGTTGACAGTAATGGAGTGTGCCTTGCACCTGGAAAAGAATGTGAACCAGTCACTCCTTGATCTGCACAAGCTGGCAACTGACTAGAATGACCCTCATTTGTGTGACTTCATTGAAACTCATTGAGTCAGCCTGAGTGTATTTAGGAATCACAGAGCATTATGTGTTTGATCTTTGTTCTTTCAGTTCCAAAACTGCCCCTGTTGAAGTCAATCACTTGTTTTTAATGTTGTCTTTATGCTATGAGTTTTAACTATGGTATGGGACATGGATTTATAGTTATTTTGTTGCAACGAGGGCTTATGTTAACAATATACAATACACATACTTATTCTAAGACAGCGAGACAGATCCTCAGCTAGAGTAAAACAGGGTATTTCAACTGACTCCAATGGAGATATTCCAATTTATACTAGCCAAGGATACCATCCCTATTATATTAATATTAATATATTTAATAATTTTATTTTTTAATAATTCACATGAGGTCTAGAAACCTCAGCCTGTGAGTTGCTGAGCACCTCTTTAGAAGTGTTCACTATCCTTGACACCCATTGAATTCAATGAGAGTTGAGGATGCTTAAGAACTCCTCCAGTGGTACTCTGCACCTTCCAGGATCTGTCCATGTATGCTTGTATGAATAGTGCCCATATTTGTAAAAATCAGGGGCTTCAATTGGTTCACTTCCATAATGGATGTAGTAGATTGTCATCAACATTAGCATCTTTATTATTAAATATTATTATTTAGTATTTATTACTGTAGCACGTCAGACTCATACTCATGGACCAGAACCCCACTGTGCTAGGCATGGCAGTTATGTCCTGCAGGCAGGTATATAAAAAATTCCTAGGAATGAGTATATTGCAAAAAAGTTATAATGTCTGAAAATAGTTTGTATTTTCTGCCAGTATAAGAACAGTTATATCGTCCTTGAGGTATGTCTCTCTCTAGATAGGTGGAGAGGATCACACTTTAACTAAAATCTTGGGGTATTTTGACATGCTGGCAACTGAAGTTAATGATTCATCTCATGTATCATAATGTGGTCTTTTTATTCTTTCGTTTTCTTTTATGAAGATGTCTTCAAAAATCTCAGAAAATTAGTCCCATTTAGATGTTAACCATTATGTCATTCCAAACAATCCTCTTCGTGGCTGAGAGATTTATTCTGGTGGGTTTACCATTCTTCCACATGTTCATAACCAGTTGTTTTACATGAGCAACGGGTCTTCAAATCAAGAAAATGTAATCTAGGTCTTGTTTCAAGAGAAATAATAAAACTGGTTTCTGGACTTTTTTTTTCCCCTCTCAAATATCTACTTATTTTGGGTGGACAAAAAAAAAGTGATGATTAAAGCCAAATTGTTTTAGAAATCTCTGACTTGCTATGATTGTGCTCTTGTGAGTGTTTTTCTTCTGGCCCTCTTTCCTTCCATTCTTTCTAATAATTGAAAATCTTTTAGTCTTTATCATAAGGGGTCTCTTAAGCCCCAACTGTATATTGAACCTGGGGTTCAGAACCATCCCACAGTTCTCACTGAGTTAAAACCCCCACTGTTAATGATGGTGTGCCCCAAGTAAAGACCTCAGGGTTAAAGCCAGGATGAATGTAGGCAAAAATGACAGATTAAGGCAAGTGGACAGTTTTTGCAAACTTTTATTCTTGACTAGTCATAGCTCCAAATCCATGGGGAAAGTGATCCAATTTCATTCCCAATGACATTAGTGGTCATTCCTTTGCAAGAAGTGGACAATCACACAAGACATCCCACCTCCATTTCACGTCCTGTCTTGTAGATGTAATGAACCATTTCACCTCCCAACTTTATTCAAGTTTTCAGAGGCAAAATTATTCCTCCTTCTTCTTGCCTATATGCCTTTAGGACTCAACCTGCACCACACAGTGGAATATGCAGAGGGGAGAGGCTGTTGCTGAGCGGCACATACATGCTCAGCTGAGCGAAGGCAGCAAAAATATGGTGAATGAAAATGTGCCCTGTGGTATAAATGATTAGCCACCATCCAAGCCAGCCAAACTTTCCCTGTAGTTGTAGAGTGACCAGATGTGTGTGTCTCTGTGTTAGGGGGCATCTCCTGAAGCAATAGTCCTGGGTTTTGAACTACAGCTTGGTAATAAGGACAGCAGCCATTTCCCAGGACTATTGTTCCTACCAAGTGCTTCAATTACTATCACTTTCATCTTTAACTCAATGCTGTATTTACAGTTTCTGCTGTGGTGATTTTCTGAAAATAACCTCTGCTGTTTTTTTAGCTCAATATTCTGTTGTGTTTCTAAACTCTGGAATTAATTTTTGAAAGATAATAGAAGGGCCTATTTTATTAAAGAATGGCTGTGAACTTTATACAGGCCTGCTTCTCTTCTTCACTACTCTGGCTTTATGGCACTGGAGCAGGGGATCAGGCCCATTGGTTTAGCGGGTCTCCTTCCCATTCTAGAAGTTGTTGTAGTTCCCCTTTCGCCAGACCACCATTAAGCAAGGTGATTTTGTAGGTTTCTATAATTTTATGGATTTCATGGCATCAATCTTTCACTTACATGTTCTGCCTAATATTGTTCATTTTACTTTATTTCTACCTGAACAATAATTCAGGCAGCGAGATACCAATGAGCCCAGCTATACTTTCATTTTCTGATTTTGAGTGCTTTCAACATTTTATGTGCAGTCTCAACTTGAGATGTCCAAATACTTCCCTTTTTTCTTCATTCAGCCTCTCATCTTTTTCCTTTTACAGATAGCTGAGCAGTGCACAGTGTTGCTGGTTCTAAGATCCAAGCAACTCCACGCTTATTTGTTTCATGCCCTAGTTGGTTGCTGACTTCCAGTGACTGATAATCAAACTGCTGTGTGTTCCTCACCTCTTTATTTCAGTCCAGTGAGGATTTCTCTTTGGGCTTGGATCCAAGGGTGTAAATGGAGATGGGCCTAACGTAGAAAGACAGAAAGAAATTCAGTATAGTTAAAATAATGTGATTTATCTGGTACTTTCCTTCTGGAAAGATTCTAAAGTTCTGTAGTATTAAACATAATCTCTTTGAAACTTCACCCACCAGGGTAAAGCTAGTGTCACCACTGCCAATGGCAGAACCATTCATCAGACATCAAAGTTTTATATTACATAGAGATTTGTTTGTTAGTATTCAATATCTTTTTCTCAAAGTTCTAGATGCAGGGTCCTAGATGTGACATGGAGAATCCCAGAATAAACATCTAGGCTCATGAAAATAATAAGAAATAAAGGAAAAGAAAAATGGTTATTTATTAATCAGTAGTAAACTGAACAATATTCCTGTTTTCATGTTACTAATTTCTATTTCAGTACACTATAACACTGCAAGAAAACTCTGTTCTTAGGTATTCAGCATACCTCTTAAAAATAAATATGAGAACTTTTAAAATTGCAGGATACCTTTTAAAATATCTGTGTCAGAATGCTTTTCATCCTGTTGATACCATTGATCTGATCAATTTGAAAAGTAATATTAACACCATCTTTTTTGAACCTGAAAAATCACCTTTGAAAGACAGTCCATTTAATTGATAAACTCCTTAAATAAACACAATATCCTGATATCTTGAAGCTGGAGCATTTATACACAGTTTTGTTTTAGACTTTTTAGTTTATTGGAGGCTAGAAGCACATCCTAGCACTAAGCACTCAAGACCAGATCATCAGTTAGTGTAAATTGGCACAACTCAATTGAAATAAATAGGCAGCTGATTTGCATTCTCTGACAATCTAGCCTTCACAGTCTGACAGCTTTTGCCATCTGTCTTCTAAGATGATCCAAACTGTGTGGACTCCTCCATGCAGGTGAACACACACGTTATGCCATCCCAATGGCTGAGGTAGCTGGAATGACAGTCGTAATGGCATGGTAACCTGGAGGCCACATTCTCTTCTGGAAGTAGATTCCAAAGATAAAGCTAAGGTTTCTTTTTTGAATGGCATATAAGAAACAGTTAGGGCTGGTCAAAAATTTTCCATCCATTTTCCATTTTTTGACAGAAAATTGGGTTTTGATTAAACTATACTTTTTCAAAAGTGTCTGCTTTCAGTGGAAAAAATTAATTTTTTGATTGAAAAATGAATGCCTGAAAACCAAAAACTTTTCAGTTTTTGGCTGAAAACAAATATTTCAATTCAGAAATGATACTGCAGTGCCTTATGGTAGTTGTAATATTTTTTGCCTCATTCTCCTCTATGGGCCTGGCTCCCAAGTAGGACTTCATATCCCATGATGCACTGTTGCCGTGGTGCTCCCATGACACACTTGCCTCCTGGTGCACCATGGAAGATGTAGCCAAACTATGGAGGTCTGCTGACAGAGATGAATGACAGCCTGGGGCACCTGAGCTACAACTCCCCTGCATCCTTTCTGAATGAAAATGTTTTAGTTTTTTTATTTTTTACCTAAAAGTTGAAATTTTCCCAGTCAAACTTAGACAAAACCAATGTATTTCATTTTTATTTAAATTTTCCAGCCTCTCACAAAATCAGACCAGTTACAGTCACTGTTACACTTGATAGCCGTTAGCCTTTCTATCTCAAACTTAAAAATCCAAGCAGTTTACCAATTTCTTCTAAACTAACTGTCTACTACAAAGCCCAGTAAACAGCCATTTTCTGTAACTATGTTCATCTTTCAGAGTTGGATTTTAATTAATCAGCAGTAAGAATTAATAATTCATTGTTATAATTCATGGCATTTGCTGTTTTTGCCATGAAGTGACAACTCATAGAGAGTTGAAAATAAAAAGTAAAAGTAAAAATAAAATAAAAGAATGGGAAGAGTTGAAACTGAAAAGAACCTGGCTAAAATAGCCATGGCTTTATACCATTTTTCAGATTGCCCACTGGTAACCTCTTTGTGTCACAGACTTTTCAAAACATCCTGGTTCTAGTCTGAAGAGGTTCTGTAAGCATGGCTGGAGGAATGTAAGCGAGTTCAAGGCTCTTAATACTGAACCTTATGGAAAAAGCCTTCTGTTCCCAAAATCTGTTGTTTAACAGCAGCCATTTTGTATGCGCAAAGCAAGTGCCAAAGTTCAATTTAAAGGGCTGCTGCACACTTTACAAAAGCCCTTGACTTTAGAATTTATTTTCTCAACTGGTCTGACAAAGCCTGACCCTGCTGACCTTCAGGGCATGGTATCTATTCTCTCATGTTTTTGCTTGTGTGTGTGTGTGTGTGTGTGTGTGTGTGTGTATGGAGATGAAGAGGGGAAGGAAGGGTTGTCTGGGGTGGTCACTGATGTGTAAGTCACAGAGTATATTGAGAATGCAGAGGAAATAATGTAGGTAGAATATAATTTCCCAGACATTATGAACAATATTATTTAAAATGGGCCAAATCCTTCTTTCAATGACACAACTGTAAAATAAATACAGAATTTCTATATTGCCAACTGTCAGGGTGCATGCTTACCTCTAGGGCACCCTAGACTTTGCCTTTCACACTCCCTTTTGTGGCTACTTCCTCAGCCACAATGGTTAGTCCCAGCCAGTCCTTACTGGGTCTTCTGTGGTTTGGTCCTACGGTCACATCACTAATGGTTCAAACCCCTTCCAGGATTCAGCTCGTAACAAGAAAGTCCTTCTCCCCACCTGCACTTGACTCCAAACAAGAGGTCCTTCACACCTCCTGGGCTTCTTTCTCATTCCCTGGTCCTCACGGACACTCGCTCAGGGATCATCTCCATTCTAGTGTCCCACCACTGGAGTTAACCCTATATTTTCAGCTTTGCTTCTTGGTCACAGCCAGTCCCAAAGTAATGGCCCTACCTCCTGTCTCCCAAGTATCCCCACCTCCCAACTGAGCTCTCTCTGCTCCTTATACAGCCTATCTCCTCCTCCTCTGTCCAGGATGCAATCAGTTAATCACCTGGAAGTGTGAAGGATAACTAATTAGGTTCACTCTGTTGCCATTACATTGATGGTGATTAAGCCCCATCAAACCAGCACCTGGAAGGGAGAGCACCTATCAGCTACCATGCAATGTGAAGAACTGGTGATTCAGTAGGTAGAACTCTTCCTTCTGAACTAGTATCATGGTGTGAACAAGCTATTCTGCTGGAGATGACATCTATGAATGAGACATGAAACCAGGGTTCTGACCACTTCGCCATTAAAAAAACCTATGGCACTTTTTGCCAGAGTAGTGGTATTAATTACTAAATTCTGGCCAAACAATAATCAAGGGCTGAGGTTGATGAATGGAACCTTCAATCCAAGAATAAAGGTTTGTTTATGTGGTAAATTACTGCACCTCAAGCCTGGGTCTGAATCTACAGTGCCCCAGCTTATCATGCAGTAACGTCTGTGTGAACACTGCTATAGTGCACTGAAAGTCCCAGAGTGCAGTGTGGCAGCATCTTTAAGGCACTGTAGCAGTGACCACATGGGACATTACTGCATGGCAAGCCAGCATACTATAGATTCACACCCTGGCTTGCTGTGCAGTAATTTACCATGTAGACAAGCAGTAAGTTCAAATGGGTATGAAATACAATACAGCTGTAATTAGAATGCCTTTTTGTATGCTGGTAGTGACACCACCTATATAATACTATCTTGTATTGTGGGCATCTTATATGTCAAAAAAATTGAGGAAAAGGAATGAGGGAAGAGCAATGGAAGAATTTCTGTGGAACACCGAAAAGAAAGAAAGGGGTATAACTTGGTCAGTGATTGAAATGGGGTAAGATAATATCTTCAAATAGCTTGTAATGAAGAAGAGTTGCCCCAAAGAGTTGTATCTACAATATGAGTAACAAGCTGCAATGAAGCAATTGAACATTTAGGCTGAATTTGGAGCTGAAAATTCTCAATGATGAACTTTGCCATATTAAATGGTGAAATATTTTCGCTAGAGAAATGCTGCAAGCTTTAACTCATGAGTCATTTAAAGGTGGACTGGCCAAAGCACTGAAGAATGAAGGTACTGTAAGATCATCAGCATGTTTGACTTTCCTGTAAAAAAGCAAAATCTAGAAACTTAAGCTGAAGGATCTAATACTTCTTTATGAAAAGACAATGGACCTGCCTTTTGTTCTGTATTACCTGAGTGTTCAACAGTGTGGGTTAGAGAAGGAATTTTCAAAGTGCCTCATTGCTTGTTTAACAGGAAGTGAAGTGGCTGACAGGGTAGTGTCCTCTAATTAAATCTGTAGCAGCTAGACTCTGTTTCTTGTTGTTTGGCTATAAAGAGGTTCGATGGCACTGCATAGGCATCACAGAGAAACAGGAAAGAATTGGAGAGGGTGGGATCCGTACATGGGGGATCTCTTCGGATTGCTTTCTCAGGAATAGCCCCTCCTGGCATGGGTGGCCCTGAAAGTGATTGGAATAACAGAGACTTGGTGGGATAACTCACATGACTGGAGTACTGTCATGGATGGATATAAACTGTTCAGGAAGGACAGGCAGGGCAGAAAAGGTGGGGGAGTTGCACTGTATGTAAGGGAGCAGTATGACTGCTCAGAGCTCAAGTATGAAACTGCAGAAAAACCTGAGTGTCTCTGGATTAAGTTTAGAAGTGTGAGCAACAAGGGTGATGTCGCGGTGGGAGTCTGCTATAGACCACCGGACCAGGGGGATGAGGTGGACGAGGCTTTCTTCCGGCAACTCACAGAAGTTACTAGATCGCAGGCCCTGGTTCTCATGGGAGACTTCAATCACCCTGATATCTGCTGGGAAAGCAATACAGCGGTGCACAGACAATCCAGGAAGTTTTTGGAAAGTGTAGGGGACAATTTCCTGGTGCAAGTGCTGGAGGAACCAACTAGGGGCAGAGCTCTTCTTGACCTGCTGCTCACAAACTGGGAAGAATTAGTAGGGGAAGCTAAAGTGGATGGGAACCTGGGAGGCAGTGACCATGAGATGGTCGAGTTCAGGATCCGGACACAGGAAAGAAAGGAGAGCAGCAGAATACGGACCCTGGACTTCAGAAAAGCAGACTTTGACTCCCTCAGGGAACTGATGGGCAGGATCCCCTGAGAGAATAACATGAGGGGGAAAGGAGTCCAAGAGAGCTGGCTGTATTTTGAAGAATCCTTACTGAGGTTACAGGGACAAACCATCCCGATGCGTAGAAAGAATAATAAATATGGCAGGCTACCAGCTTGGCTTAACAGTGAAGTCCTTGCTGATCTTAAATACAAAAAAGAAGCTTACAAGAAGTGGAAGATCGGACAAATGACCAGGAAAGAGTATAAAAATATTGCTCGGGCATGCAGGAGTGAACTCAGGAAGGCCAAATCACACCTGCAGCTAGCAAGAGATGTTAAGAGTAACAAGAAGGGTTTCTTCAGGTATGTTAGCAACAAGAAGAAAGTCAAGGAAAGTGTGGGCCCCTTACTAAATGAGGGAGGCAACCTAGTGACAGAGGATGTGGAAAAAGCTAATGTCCTCAGTGCTTTTTTTGCCTCTGTCTTCACAAACAAGGTCAGCTCCCAGACTGCTGCACTGGGCAGCACAGCATGGGGAGGAGGTGACCAGCCCTCTGTGGAGAAGGAAGTGGTTCAGGACTATTTAGAAAAGATGGACGAGCACAAGTCCATGGGGCTGGATGCGCTGCATCCGAGAGTGCTAAAGGAGTTGGTGGATGGGATTGCAGAGCCATTGGCCATTATCTTTGAAAACTCATGGCGATCCGGGGAAGTCCCGGACAACTGGAAAAAGGCTAATGCAGTGCCCATCTTTAAAAAAGGGAAGAAGGAGGATCCTGGGAACTACAGGCCAGTCAGCCTCACCTCAGTCCCTGGAGAAATAATGGAGCAGGTCCTCAAGGAATCAATTCTGAAGCACGTAGAGGAGAGGAAAGAGATCAGGAACAGTCAGCATGGATTCACCAAGGGCAAGTCATGCCTGACTAATCTAATTGCCTTCTATGACGAGATAACTGGCTCTGTGGATGAGGGGAAAGCGGTGGATGTGTTGTTCCTTGACTTTAGCAAAGCTTTTGATGTGGTCTCCCACAGTATTCTTGCCAGCAAGTTAAAGAAGTATGGGCTGGATGAATGGACTATAAGGTGGATAGAAAGTTGGCTAGATTGTCGGGCTCAACGGGTAGTGATTAATGGCTTCATGTCTAGTTGGCAGCCGGTATCAAGTGGAGTGCCCCAAGGGTCAGTCCTGGGGCCGGTTTTGTTCAGTATCTTCATAAATGATCTGGAGGATGGTGTGGACTGCACCCTCAGCAAGTTTGCAGATTACACTAAACTGGGAGGAGAGGTAGATACGCTGGAGGGTAGGGATAGGATACAGAAGGCCCTAGAGAAATTAGAGGACTGGGCTAAAAGAAATCTGATGAGGTTCAACAAGGACAAGTGCTGAGTCCTGCATTTAGGACGGAAGAATCCCATTCACCGCTACAGACTAGGGACCGAATGGCTTTGGCAGCAGTTCTGCAGAAAAGGAGCTAGGGGTTACAGTGGACGAGAAGCTGGATATGAGTCAACAGTGTGCCCTTGGTGCCAAGAAGGCCAATGGCATTTTGGGATGTATATGTAGGGGCATTGCCAGCAGATCGAGGGACGTGATCGTTCCCCTCTATTCGACATTGGTGAGGCCTCATCTGGAGTACTGTGTCCAGTTTTGGGCCCCACACTACAAGAAGGATGTGGAAAAATTGGAAAGAGTCCAGCGGAGGGCAACAAAAATGATTAGGGGACTGGAACACATGACTTATGAGGAGAGGATTAGGGAACTGGGATTGTTTAGTCTGCGGAAGAGAAGAATGAGGGGGGATTTGATAGCTGCTTTTAACTACCTAAAAGGGGGTTCCAAAGAGGATGGATCTAGACTGTTCTCAGTGGTAGCTGATGATAGAACAAGGAGTAATGGTCTCAAGTTGCAGTGGGGAGGTTTAGGTTGGATATTAGGAAAAACTTTTTCACTAGGAGGGTGGTGAAACACTGGAATGCGTTACCTAGGGAGGTGTGGAATCTCCTTCCTTAGATATTTTTAAGGTCAGGCTTGACAAAGCCCTGGCTGGGATGATTTAGTTGGGGATTGGTCCTGCTTTGAGCAGGGGGTTGGACTAGATGACCTCCTGAGGTCCCTTCCAACCCTGATATTCTATGATTCTATGATTCTATGAAAGTGCCCTACCTTTGGTTTCCTCTTCTCAAGGCTCCTCCGGAACACTTCTCCAACACAGACTGGAATGTGCAATAGGTTATTTTTGTAATAAGGATGCCTCCAATCACAAAATACAGTTTAACACTGTAACTCAAAAAGATTTCAGCCCCACTGCCTTCTTTGTTTCCAGGCTTTTCATAACTCTCAAACATCCCCTTCAGCTTGGAGGGCTCTCAGGCTGAACCCTGGAATCCCTGCTAGAGTTCAAAAGCTCAGACAAAGCAATAACTTAAACAATATTCACCAGCCCTAGGCTTAATAAAGGCTTCACGTTCCTCGTAGGTCTTTCCTGGCTCTCTGCCCTGTGTACAAGACAGTGGCCACAGGGACTCTCCTTGGGAAGCAGCTGAGAAATCACTGGCCTCTTCCCTCTTAAAGAGGTATGCACCCTGTGACGGGGAACAGACAACAAGGCAACAAAGACCTTCTTGCTCCTTTATTCCCTCTTGCTGCCCAGGTGGGATACACCACATATCCCTGACTCCAGGTTATGGTGGAAAGAATGCAGTCTGGGATTAGAGAAAGGGGAATGAGGAGTTACAAGTCCTTAATTTAGTATTTCAATCCATCTACATGGATTTCTTTCTGGGCTATATTAACCCAGGTTCTCCTATTCCAGTAGGTGAATTTGTGTGTTTTTCTTCTCTGCCACAGGATGGAGATGATTTATAGGAATTACTCCAGACCCTCTATCATGTAAGGCCTTCATTTGAGCATACAGTTCTGCTCTGCTGTCAGATGAGTAAAGAGAGCATCCTTAAAATCTGCCTATTAATTTACTCCATTGCCAACAGCTGTCTTGATTTTCTGACTTGCTGTCCATGTGCTTTGAGGCTTCATTGTATACATTATTAGAAAGGGAGAACAACAAATAGCATAGAGTTGATTCCATGCAGGATTCTGTGTGAGAGAACTACCCCTTTCTTAAGATAAACAGCTAAACCTGACCTTAACAGGATCCAAACACAGTTATTTCTCCTGTTTGCCTATCAACTTGCAGAGATCATAAATTAGGTCTGTTTCATTTGGTCCATACAACCTGTCCTCACATTTGCTCTCTCCTTGGTTCCCTTTCTGTGGTGTCAATAAACATTAAGGCAGCGGTGTATTAACACCTAGGCCGACAAGGCCTAGGTCTAGGGTGGCAAATTTGCAGGGGCAGCAAATTTATAATAGCAGCCAAAGGCTGCTTCCCCCGGCGCCAGTTCGCACCCTCCGCCCCCGGCCCTGCCCCAGCTCCACCCCTTCCCCACCCCCATTATCCACCCCATCCCTGCCCCAATTGGTCCCCTTCCCCAAATCCCCGCCTCGGCCCTGCCTCCTCTCCTGAGCGTGCCGCGTTCCCCCCTTCACCCCCTCCTTCGCAAAGCTGTTTCACACACAAGCACTGGCAGGGAGCGGGGAAAAGCAGGACCCAGCAGCATGCTCAGGGGAGGAGGCGGAGCGGAGGTGAGCTGTGGCGGGGAGCTGCTTGCGGGTGGCAATTATTTCTGGGCCTAGGGGCTGCAAAATCATTAATCCGCCACTGCATTAAGGACTAGTCCTTACAGAAGGATAGAATGAGTGGGCATGGTATGCCAAGTTAGCAGCCCCTAACTACAATTTATAGCATGTCCACATCTACCCTAATATATACTCTTCCCACAATGATTGGATCTTTGACAGTACAGTCTCCTTGGGTTCTAGAACAAGTGAAATGGATTTCTGTAGTCACCATTCCAATCCTGAGCATTAAAATATGGCTCCTATGTTTTTTATACGCTCACTTTTGTGAGTGGAGTCTTTAATATAACAGTTTCACTCCATAGAACTATGTCAAACTAACTAAAAATATAGGAGTATTTCAGAACTGTAAATTTTACCAGCTTATGGATATAATACAAGTTTTGTCTGTTTACATGAGTCTGCTTCTTCTATTTCAGGTCACATTTAGTTTGCTATGTGATGTCATCCATTATCTCCATGAAAAAGTATCAGTTATAAACAGAGGTAAATTATGAGATTACAGCCAATTTCTAGGCAATTAACATGTATGATTATGTAATAAGAAATATATAACAAATCTGATTCTGATCTCATGTTCCATGTTTACATATTCCATGTCTTTCATCCTCATTTCCTAGAACCATAAAATACCAGCAGTCCTTTTTTCACAGCATTCTAAAATTCTTTAAGAAGTGACTTCATGACAAAATTCAATGTTGTAATTGTTCTTTATAGGCAATATTGGGTAAGCAGTTGATGTCACAACTTTTGGATGCTGAATTATACCTAATGATATGCAGATGAAATGGGATGAAACTGCAATATTATTCTGAGATTTTCCTAGGTCTGACATACTCCTTTTCTGGCAATAATTCAGAAAAAAATTATTTACATAGTACATTTCTATTAAGGTCTATGACTGTAGGCAGAAGTAGACATTTATGAGCACAAATATAAACCATGCTTCATCAAACTTATTTTAAAAATGATAAATAAAACAAAACTGTGAACTTCTTCCCAAATTAGCAAAATCTTAAAGTTCACAGGGACATCAGAACTGAAATCGGACTTCAGCTATGCATGCACAACTCCCATTGTTTACTATGGGAGTGTGTGTGCGTATCTAATGGAAGAATTTGTCCCTAAAATATTAAAAAGGGGCATCAAATATATTACAGTATACTCAGAATATGTGAGGTCTGCCTGAGTTCTCTTAAATCAGAAGAAATATTTAATTTACTCAGTTAAAAGATCAGGAATCTCAAATGCTTTCATAAGTATTTTGAAAATGTTCTGATACTGTGACCATTTATTTTCATTTGTGTCTCACTTAATCATTCCCCTTCTATTATCGGGTCCTCGAACACTGGTGCACCTCAGTCCCTCCTATTCTCTGTGTGTGGCACACAATAATACAGTCTTCTGTGAGCTATAATACCTTGGTCTAATTTCAGGTGTTGGGTTTAATGTGTTGGGAACCTGTGATATACAGGAAGTCAGATTAGGTGATCTAGTGGTGTCTTCTGGCCTATGAGAGAATGCTTAGATCACAGGATGATGTCTCCCTGATGAATAGCTAGGAGAAAGAAATAACAAAACAATAACAAAAAAGCAGCTTAACTCTCTCTTTCTTTCTCCTCTCATTCTGACACTCAAAAATAATGACCAGAATGAGGTGTTGCAAAATAGTTGCTCTTTGCAATGCCCAATAGTTTCAGTTGTGGAGCTTAAGTGTCTAGTACCATTCTTCACGAATCAGACAGGAAGGACTGATTTTTTTAATTGCTAGCCCAATGCAGTGAGATTGGGTGAACAGAAATATAGGCGTGTATTTTTTTTAAACAGGCATTCAGGAGCTTGTTCTTCAGAGTTCAGATCTTAGATGTGCAGTTCAGTGAAGCTTTTGCTATTAAAACAAGGAAATTTAGTGTTAACGTTGATTGTCTAGAAGGAATTCCACTCTCAGTTACACACGTGTCAATCAAGAGTTGTTTCAATGCGGAACTATTCCAGACATATTTTTGGAAATGAGGTTTGAATCTGGCACACACTCTGTAATTTACATCATCATACCTAGATAATGTAGAGATAGCAAGCAGTGCTTAAATTCACTGTGCCAAAGTTTTATTCATGGTGTTAATGGCTGTGCCCATGTGTATCCCTAAAATTCTACATGTACACAGAAAACTGTTAATTCCCATGCACAATTTGCATACCCGCACCTGCAAGTATCTGCTTGAACAGGTGGAATTGTGTGGGTATAATGGGAGAACATTCATTTTTGTGCTAATGTTTGAAAATTTGGCCCAATATATGGCTAATATACTTAGGCAAAATGGAATGAGTTAAGCATTCACTATTAGCCATCAACTGGAATTTTCTTGCTTAAGTCACATCACTGTAAGATGTTCTTTATGTTATCATTTGAGACTTGTTTGTAACCATCATGATGAGTTTTCATTATCTTAAAAGTGAGAGATTAATAGCACTGACCTAAGTCAATTATACTGCAGGCACATAGTACACAAGCATTTCTGCCACTGCACAGTAATCCTTACTTTAAACAAACACCGTTGTTATTCCAGTCTTGGCCATAGCCTTTCATTACATGTTCAATTTTTCCAAATTATAGTAGTTTTCCAGTGTAGACAGACCTACACAAGAAATTAGCTTGAGATCCAATTTCACTGATACCTTAAGTCAGTGTTTCTCAATCTTTTCAGGCTGGAGACGCCTTATTCAAAGTCAAATATTTTCACAACTCCCTTACATTTGCTATGAAAGTAAAAAATGTAGCAAGGATAACAATGCTAAGCATATATAATTTATTTGGGTGTGTTTTTCAAGAGGTTGACAGAGAATACTTGACCTCGAAAGCTAAGGATGTGTGACGACTGGAGGGGCAAGAATACACAAGTATTTGGTGCACTGGAGTAGTGAGAATATAGTTATATATTTAGTGCACTAATGTTATCAGATGTATAAGTATTTTTGGTATAGAATTATTCTACCTTGGCCAGTATAGAGATGTTGTGTATTCAGAAAGCAGTACTTTATATATATATTTATGATGTCAATGAAAGAACTACAGTGTTTCTAATTCACATTGCTTCTTTTTTTCTTAATTACACACACACACACAATAATGTGTAATTAAGAAAAAAGAAGCAATGTGAATTAGAAATACTGTAGTTCTTTCATTGACATCATAAATGGTTCCTCTGAATGTTTTGATGTTGTTTTGACATAGAAATCTTACTACACATTGACACATTTTTCTATTTGAAATAACTTTGAATAGTATTCTTTGTATGCCAAATCACATTATAGAAAGCTTCAGACTTGTACCTGCTCATACTCATACCTGTCCATACCAATTTAAGCCCTGATCCTGCAGACACTTACACACATGGGTAACTTTGCGACACTTGAATAGCCTCATTGAAGTCATTGCTCATATATGTTACCTTAAATATTTGCAGGACTAGGCCTTGATTATCCATTACCTAAATAGATTTTTATTAATTTGGGCCTGAACTGAACACTGCATAACTTTAATTAAACATTAATTATTTAGATAATGCATAATCTTTGTTAATTAATTTTTTTACACACAAATGATTCAGGATTTAAAATATGTACTTTAATAATTATATTGTTGAAAACTTGAAGTAATAGAGTTCTAGATCCAAATATTTGTATTCATTTTACCTGGGAATACACCATGTTTTGCTCAAATAAAATAAACACCCTAGGTCTGAGAATGGTAACATCAGGTCTTCCTCCTGACACATGTACAGATCCAGCTCATCTCTGAGGTTTAGGAAAAGAATAATCCATTAATTCCTTGGAGCCAAATCAGGACACAATACAGATTATGTTCACAAGTTTTTAGTTTTCTTCAGAGTCTCAGTTTTTCTGTACCTAGAATCCTCCAGGTCCATGATCCAAACCCCAGATGTATTATCATTTCTGAATGCAAATAAAAACATACTCATACTGTGTGTTCAAAAAATGCAAATAAAAACATACTCATACTGTTCTTATATACTGTGGAACAGTCCCTCCCCGTTTCTGAACTTACACAGTAATTCTTTCACACTCAAATGAAAAACCTATTCTCTAGTTTATGGAGTGTATATGCAAGTTATACAGCTTCTGAAGAGACAGAGAGAAATAAATTACTTACAGATCATTTGAGGTTATATAGAAATGTAATATAACAAATATAATCACTTGAATGTGGTCAATCTGGATTCACAATGGTGCAAATGAGAGTGGTATCTGACCTAAAAAATTGAGATGCTTAAATGCTAGCAAGAGGAATAGAAAAACAAAGTATTGTAACAATATTGTATAAAGCAAACTTCATTTCAAGCCCTGTGACTAATTCTAGTCATGTTGTCATCAGAGAAATAGAGATCTTGAGGACACTGAAAATGTCCAGGGAAGGATATCAAAAAATGGTTAAAAGTAAAGTGAGTTTTTATATTGTAAATCATATGACAGGATTATGTAGCTTGAAGAGGAGAAGATTTATAAGGGTCTTGAAGAAAATATTACAAATTATGAAGGGAAGAGTGAAAAATTATCATTCCCTCTGTTTTGATGTGTACATTACTAAGGGGACACTGTGGACTAAATTGTGGCATTTGGCCACAACTCTGTGTTGAAGAGGTGAGGATACAGCTTCGCAGTGCCCCAAGAGGAGCACCAGAAGGCATTGTGACTCTGAGAGCTCTCCAGTTACCTGAGGAGGGACAGTCTACAACAGCCCCATGTTACAGGGGTGGAATTATGGGCAGCCTTCTGCAAGGGAAGGGAATTTATTTAACCCCTTCCTTCCCATGCACCTCACTTTGCAACATAGAGTCTAGCCCTTATGATTTAGAACGAATGTAGTAAAATGTGTCATTATACCTCAGGCTTCATTTCAGTGCATAGGATTGGGTCTAGGCATATAATCTGACCCGTACTTTCACTGCCGGGGCTACTGCCATGATGTCCAGTGGGAAGTGCTTTCATTCAAATTGTTTACTTTTGTGCAGCACCAGTAATATTCTAGGCTTTTTACAGACTGGTATGAAGAGGCACAGTCTTGCCCTGAGACGTTTACAGTTGAGATATCGGCTGTACTAGCTGCTGCCAATAAGGTGCTAGACTTCAGAGTGAACAGTGTAGCAAGGCCATGAGAAGAGGGCATAGAGAGCATAGCTTTGTTGCTCCACTAGATGGAGGGGAGGAAAGAATCCTCAGTGACCCTTCCTGGGCACAGAAACTCCTGTCCCCATTCTCCTCCCCTGGCTGGCCTGTGGATAGAGGAAAGAAGAATCACCTAGCGGTTTACACTGAGTTTATACCTTTGAAATGATAAGTGAATTAGCTGGACAAAGCCCTCTTCATGGTCTTTAGATGCCAGATGGGGATAAATGGGGAAGCAATTGACTCATCTTTATTCATAATTTGTGTTAAATATATAGATTCATGGAGTTTAAGGCCAGAAGGGACCATTAGATCATCGAATGCGACCTCCTGTATGTCACACAGGCAATAAATTTCACACAGTTACCTCTGTATTGAGCCCAATAACTTTTGTATGACTAAAGCATAAATATTAATTATTGTTAATGATTGTTTATACCAAAAGGTCAGGGAAAGGGAGAAGTATGCTGTCTCTTTCAAGTGGTAGCTGGAAGTCAAGAAAGAGGGGTTCAAGGAGAAGCTCTGCAGTGAAGAAGAGAGAGAGACAGAATATCTTTAGGGAAAATACTCCTTTCTTTGGTCTCATTAAATTCCTTGTTCAGTATTAGAAGAAAGTGATTCTTTCATCATTGTTATGTAAAAAGTCCATTTCCAGCACCCGGAAATGATTATGAATTGATAGAGAGGAGCCATATAAACTGGATTTGGGTAAAACAATAGTCACATTATGGTCTTTATTTTTAAAATTTGACCTTAACTACCTCTAAACTGAAACTTCATTTAATATTAGCAACAGGGTGGTATACAAGATAGACCAATACACTTAAGATAATTTTTTAATTTTCTTTTTAATGATCCCACTTTGGGAAATAACCTTTCATCATATCATTGAATTACAAGATTTAATACTACTCCTTAATGTTTTTTTCATTTCAGCTATTTAATTTATAATTTCCCTATTTATTTGAAAATTAATCTAGTATTGGTTGGGAGTTGCATTGAGTACTGAGATTAACTTGGTTATCTGTTCCTTTGACAAATAATAAACTGCACGGTATGGTCAAATTTCTCTTCTTTAAATAGCTTTTCTGATTATTATAACAGCAGTCATATATAGAAAAAAAATTTCTTGAAAGCAACTACATATTGAGCTAAATATAAAGATGTGTGTATCTATATATTTATACAAAGATGCACACATTTATAGGTGTGAATGCATGAATAGATTATATACACTTATTGGTGCACAATAATTAATAAATTATTATTTTAATGCAGAATCTAAATAATTTCACACCAGACAAATCTGCTTGGTTGTTTTCAGAGACTGTCAGTGCTTACAACCAGTCACTGTACTGTTTATTACTAGTGTACAGTGGCTCTTAAGAAAATGATATAGATGCACTATGACAGGTTTGAATGTGTGAAGAAAAATGGTTCCAATAGTGATCTCCTGAAAATGTAAAACTTAAAAAAAGAAGTGCATATTGTGATTTAATATTGATAAGACCTTGCTATAATGTTTTGTAACCAGAAAGCCTCTGTTTATGCTTCTGTAGCACTTAAAAGCCAGTTTTGGTAGGATGGTAGCTAGCGGGCATAGTCATTACTCCTTTGAAATGCCCACTGAACTGTTGACCATGCTCCCTCACCACAGTCCTATTGTGTCTCTGCTAATAAAATATTATAGTAAAATAATGTAAAATCAATTTGTATCAGAAAGCGGGAATTAGAAACATTAAGAGACCTGATTGGCCTTTAACAGCTGTGCATTTAATGGAAGCTTCTTGCAAAATCCCCTGGGATTCCTAGATATCAATAGTTGAAGAACTGAAAATATATGTGATCACACAAAGAACATGGTTAAAGGCAACATTTCTGTATCTTAAATTTAAATGTACCGTAGCTCTCTTGTCTAGAATTTGGCTTTGTCTGTAAAAGGACTGATTTGTAGGTTTTGAAAACTTGATAAAATTATTCATGGTAAATGGCAAAATTATACACTAACTCTGAGATTAATGAATTTGCAATCAAATGTACTAGCTTCGTAGGTCCAAGACCATTTATCCCAGACACCTATAGAAATACTGTTTTCCATATATTTCTCTTCCCTTGGACTATATAAATATAAAATATATTATCCATATGATAAATTGAATTTATTGAGCACCTTTCACCTTCTCACCTGCACTGGGTCTACTAGTCCATCTCCTTTAGAATGTCTTCCAAATGGCCCCCTATTACTTTGAATCAACTTCAGAATAAATGTCCCCCTCTTTCTCTCAAAATATGGAATTCCTGCATCTCACACACACACACACACCCCCACGCGCACACACGAAAATAAATAAATAAATAAATAAATAAACTATCCTGAGTCATTCAGTATTTGACCATGGAAAGGTCTAAGGTCCAAGATCTTACAACCCTTTGGAGGCTTGAAATGTAAATTTTATACTTTTGAAAAAGGTGAGATTCTCAGCCTTTAAATGGGATTCTAAAACATTCGCTTCTAGACCTAGAAGGTCCTGAGAGATCAGGCCTTTAAACTATAACATCTCTATGTACAGGAAAGCTATGTTCAGTCAGTGTTTTAAACGTGTGCCTTTTGTTATTTTTTCCTCTTTCTCAAGGCACAGAACAGTTGCACCTATGGCAACAAAAACATTTTATTTTACAGGTGGAGGGGGACAAAAATAGTTCCATTTATGCTATAAAATATCTCTGAAACATTTCTAAGAGAGGGTCACAATAGCATATGCCAGTATGTATACAGGATGCATGGATCTGTGGTGTGGCATAAAGATTTCACTGGCGTGGATTGGAAATGATCTACATAATTCATAAACAGTGAAGAATCCGGACCATTATGCGCAGCAAAATGGTAATAATAGTGAATACTCCCAAACTTCGTAATATGTCTGCATTGGGCTAAAATTTATACAGGTTCAAAAAGCTTTGCTTCAAAGCTCATGAAGTACAATATCAACAAGGTCATACAGATAGGGCCATATCATACCATTCATATTTATGCAAAATACCACCAATTTTAAGTGGTAGCTCCAAGTGTGAAAAATGGCTGGATATGTTCCCATGGCACGAGTGGTCTTAGTGACACTCATTTTATTCAGGTTTCAGAGTGGTAGCCGTGTTAGTCTATATCAGCGAAAACAATGAGTAGTATTTGGGGCACCTTAGAGACTAACAACTTTATTTGGACATAAGCTTTCATGGGCTATAAACCACTTCATCAGATGCATGGAGTGGAAAACACAGTAGGCAAGTATAAATACACAGCACTTGAAAAGATGGGAGTTGCCTTACCAAGTGGGGAGTCAGTGCTAATGAGCCAATTCAATTAAGGTGGAAGTGGGCTATTCTTAACAGTTGACAAGAAGGGGTGAATACCAAGGGAGGAAAAATATCACTTTTGTAATGCTAATGAGGCCAATGTAATCAAGGTGGCCCATTTCAAACAGTTGACAAGAAGGTGTAAGTATCAGCAGGGGGAAATTAGTTTTTGTAGTGATCCATCCACTCCCAGTCTTTATTCAGCCTAATTTGATAGTGTCCAGTTTGCAAATTAATTCTAGGTCAGCAGTTTCTCACTGGAGTCTGTTTAAGTTTTTTAGTTGAAGAATTGCCACTTTTAAGTCTATTATTGAGTGTCCAGGGAGATTGAAGTGCTCTCCTACTGGTTTTAGAGTGTTATAATTCTTGATTTCTGATTTGTGTCCATTTATTCTTTTGCATAGAGACTATCTGGTTTGGCCAATGTTTATGGCAGAGGGGCACTGCTGGCACATGATGGCATAGATCACATTGGTAGATGTGCAGGTGAACGAGCCCCTGATGGTGTGGCTGATGTGGTTAGGTCCTATGATGGTGTCCCTTGAATAGGTATGCGGACAGAGTTGGCAATGGAGTTTGTTGCAGGGATTGGTTCCTGGGATATTGTGTTTGTCATGTGGTGAGTAGTTGCTGGTGAGTATTTACTTCAGGTTGGGGGACAGTCTGTAGGTGAGGACTGGCCTGTCTCCCAAGGGCTGTGAGAGTGAGGGATCATCCTTCAGGATAGATTGTAGATCCTTGATGATGCTCTGGAGAGGTTTTAGTTGGGGGCTGTAGGTGATGGCTAGTGGCATTCTGTTACTTTCTTTGTTGGGTGACAGAGCCAGTAGGTGACTTCTGGGTACCCTTCTGGCTCTGTCAGTCTGCTTCTTCACTTCAGCAGGTGAGCACTGTAGTTTTAAGAACGCTTGATAGGTGTTTGTCTCTGTCTGAGGGATTGGAGCAAATGTGGTTGTATCTTAGAGCTTGGCTGTAGACAATGGATCGTGTGATGTGGTCTGGATGCATTTTATTCACTGAATGCTATCCAGACAGCCCACTATACTGTACTGTGTGAGCTACATTCGCCACTAGAACGATTTAATATTATGGGCCACATTTTGATACTCTTCCCACACTGAGTACTACAATGCATGGATGAGACGATGACACTGGGAAGAGGGATTTAGGTTTATTAGGAACTGGGGAGCCTTTAGGGAAAGGAAGAGCCTATAAAGTAAGGATGGGCTCCATTTAGAGCAAAATAGAACCAGATAGCTGACATGTAAAATTAAAAAGATTATAGAGGAGTTTTTAAACTAAGGGCTGGGAGAAAGCTGATAGGTGCAGAGGAGCACACATCGCTGAGAGGAGGATTTATTAAAGGGGATACTCTATATTCTAGAAAAGAGGAGAGGATAGAAGTTGATACAGTACTAGTAGGAACTGAAGAGAAACGGTCAAATGAAAAAGAGTCCCGTTTGATTACATCACATGGCAGACAGCTAAAAAGTGACACATTTTGTAAGTGCTTGTATACAAATGCTATAAGTCTACATACTAAGATGAGTAAACTTGAGTGCCTAATATTTAATGAGGAAATTGATATAATAGGCATCACAGAAATTTGGTGGAATGATGAGAAGCAATGGGACACTGTAATAAGATGGTACAAAATATATAGGAATGACAGAGTAGATCAAACTGGTGATGGAAATGCCATGCTTGAATAATGAGTACAGCAGTAGGAATACACTATCAACTACGTGACCAGGATGGTGGCAGTGACTGTGAAATGTGAAGCAAGCTTAGAAAGGCTATAAAACAGAAAACCCAGTAATAATGGAAGATTTCAACTATCCCCATGCTGACTGAGTACATTCACCTCAGGACAAGATGCAGAGATAAGATTTCTAGACACCATTAATGACTGCTTCATGGAGCAGCTAGTCCTGGAACCCACAAGGGAAGAAGCAATTCTTGATTTAGTCCTAAGTAGCGCGGAGACTCAGGTCCAAGAGGTGAATATAGCTGAACTGCTTGGTAATAGTGACTATAATGTAATGTTTCATAACCATAACCAATCCTGGTAATTACAGGCTGGTAAGCCTAATTCAAAGCATCTATGTATTTTTCTCTGCATCAACTCATCGATGGCAAATTTTGAAGCAATATCTGAGAACATCCTCTCTGACACAGAAACCACTGAGTGCCACATGATGGGAAAGTCGAGTGGAGATGATGAAGTCTATCAAACACCAAATTGAGAAGATAGATGATGCCATAGTTGCCATTATGGAGGATATTGCTATGAATCATAGAATATCAGGGTTGGAAGGGACCTCAGGAGGTCATCTAGTCCAACCCCCTGCTCAAAACAGGACCAATCCCCAATTTTTGCCCCAGATCCCTAAATGGCTCCCTCAGGGATTGAACTCACAACCCTGGGTTTAGCAGGCCAATGCTCAAACCACTGAGCTATCCTATGACAGGAACTGTTTGTGGGAGAAGAGTGGCAAAGGGAAATGGAATCACCAGAAACATACATAACTCCAAATTTCTGTGTGGCTTAGTGTTGTGGCATGACATACTGTTTGAAATAAATGTTGTAGGCAAGAGAATCCAAGGTGCTGACCTTGATATATCTGGAGCAATGGAACAACTGGACAAAGCAAAGTCATACCTACAGTCTTACTGGTCAGATGAGGGATTTCAAAATGCTCTGAAGAGTACATAGAAGTTGGCAGAGGAACTTCACACTGAAGCTATTTTCCCATCCATTCAAGAATACAAGAGTCACCGAAGAAGACGACATTTTGATCATGTGGCATGGGATAAACCCATAAGAGACCTCAAACAACAATTCAAATTTGAATTCTTTAACCAGGTGCCAGATTGTGCAATACAGTCAGTCAAAGAACGTTTCATGCAGCTCAAGGAACACAGAAGTATATTTGGGACGTTGTATAATATTCCAAAACTCCTCACTATACCTGAAGAAGACCTACACCAGCAATTCAGGGCACTAGAGACCGTGTTGACACATGATGACATGCACAATATTGAGCGAGTGCTTTAGGAGATGAACTGAAAGCCCTTTCAAGATACATTTCAGCAGGATCAACTCCAAAAGCTGTTCTGGAATATATGTGCACAAATAAGATGACCACCCTCTTTCCAAATGCTTTTCTTGCTCTGCGCATACTTCTAACACTTCCTGGAACAGTTGCCAGTGGAGAACGCAGCTTCTCCAAGCTGAAGTTAATAAAAACACATCTACACTCCACAATGACACAGGAGAGGCTGGTCGGCCTTGCAACCATCTCAATAGAGCATGAGCTGACCCAGACTGTGGACCTTCAGGAAGCAGTTTAAACCTTTGCAACCATTACTCAAACAAATAAAAATGCCAGTGTTTACTATACAGTCAAGAAAAGTTACATTTGCTGTTCAGGAGTTTGAAAGTTAAGTGTTACTTAAAATTTTTGAACAAGGCATTTTAAGTTGTTAGTTCTACTTTATTGGGCTAGGTAACAGAGCAGTACCATGAGAGGAGTTGTCATAAATATAAAGGGAAGGGTAACCACCTTTCTGTATACAGTGCTATAAAATCCCTCCTGGCCAGAGGCAAAACCCTTTCACCTGTAAAGGGTTAAGAAGCTAAGGTAACCTCGCTGGCACCTGACCCAAAATGACCAATGAGGGGACAGGATACTTTCAAATCTGGAGGGGAGGGGAGAACAAAGGGTTCTGTCTGTCTGTGTGATGCTTTTGCCGGGAACAGATCAGGAATGTAAGCCTTACAACTCCTGTAAAGTTAGTAAGTAATCTAGCTACAAAATGCGTTAGATTTTCTTTTGTTTAATGGCTTGTAAAATAAGCTGTGCTGGAGGGAATGTATATTCCTGTTTTTGTGTCTTTTTGTAACTTAAGGTTTTGCATAGAAGGATTCTCTATGTTTTGAATCTGATTACCCTGTAAAGTATTTACCATCCTGATTTTACAGAGGTGATTCTTTTACCTTTTCTTTAAATAAAATTCTTCTTTTAAGAACCTGATTGATTTTTCATTGTTCTTAAGATCCAAGGGTTTGGGTCTGTGTTCACCTGTACCAATTGGTGAGGATATTAGTATCAAGCCTTCCCCAGGAAAGGGGGTGTAGGGCTTGGGGGGATATTTTGCGGGAAGATGTCTCCAAGTGGTCTCTTTCCCTGTTCTTTGTTTAAAACACTTGGTAGTGGCAGCATACTGTTCAAGGACAAGGCAAAGTTTGCACCTTGGGGAAGTTTTTAACCTAAGCTGGTAAGAATAGGCTTAGGGGGTCTTTCATGAAGGTCCCTACATCTGTACCCTAGAGTTCAGAGTGGGGGAGAAACCTTGACAGAAGTAGAACAGGAAGAAGGCAGAATTGAGACCTTTCAAAGTTTTGGCCCAAGTGAGGGGGAATGGGGGCATCATTTGAGCTCCCCGCCTCCAGTGCCAAAATGTTGTGGGCCAGCCCTGATCTGAAGACATCAAGTTATGGAGAATCCTCGATGTCCCCTTGGTAGTTATTCCAATGATGAATCACCCTCCCTGTTAAAAATGTGTGTCTCATTTCTCTTTTGATTTTGTCTGGCTTTAACATCTAGATACATAAACTGGAGAACTCACAAAGTCTCCTGAAAAGATCAACATGATTTCTTTGATCTGTCATTTCCAAAAATGAGCTTTTAGAAATAAGTATTTACTATTAGGAATGTGGACTTAGCTTGTTTGTATGTATATACCCTTCACACCATTTGGAAATAAGAGTTCCCAGCTTTGTAAATTTGCTGCATTTATTTCACGTTTGCAAAGTGACAGATATGATTTATATGTGCCAATAAAATTCTCCTTATACATAAACAGTAAAAAACAAAAACCTGTAAATGGTATCTTGTATTCTTTAATAAAATGGTCATTGTCACATGGTTGCATAGAGATCATTTTTTACTAATATGAGGTCAAAAGATCCTACATTCCAAAAGCGATGCATCTGTTGATGCCCTTCAAGCTTTCATATAAAGCATGTTCAACAAGCCTTCTAACATGATCACAAGAGTATTTTTCTTTCTATCTCCAATATGTTTAGTTTATTTTCAGAGCAGGTGTTTCATAACCATTAAAGGTTTTGATGCAACCTTATCTCAGAGAAGTAAGCAAATAGAGCAAGTGCACTAACAATTCATGGAAGAGAGGTTTTTTTCCTCTTAAAAGGACCATCTGGTAACTAAAAAGAAAATCTAGCTGAATGCTTCATACTTTTCTCTGAACAATTATCCTGCTTGAAAGGCTGGCAGAGATAGTGCCATCTCCACCTCTCTGGAAGTAGTAGCATTATATTAAGTGGTTTCTCTATATCTTTGTCTCTTTCATGGGTCTGGAAGAGCACTTTGACATTTCACCATATGCATAGTGTATTATGTATCACTGAGCCAACTAATATTACTGGAGGTGGGGGGGTTTCTGGATGTGAGTGTGGGAGGGCTTAAACATAGTTTTGCTGATGTTTGTTACCCTTTGCATAGGTTTACTAGTGTGTTCTTTTATACAGATGAGATACTGAAAGATTTTGCCTTGGAACAAAGCCTTAAGTTAATATTTAATTGAGAATTAGTTCTTTGCCTGCTTCAGTCTAGAGCTCTCTCTATGGCCAAGTACTTACAGTACTGCTCTATTATAAGAAATACAATTGTGGATATATGACTAAATAGCAAACCAATAGGTGATGGTAGCTGTGGGCAGACTAAACATTTTCTGACTCTGATAATTGGCTTTTTTATATATAGATATATATAGATATATATTAGACTGCACTCTCCTGCATGGAACTCCAACCTGTGTAGAATTCTTCCCAATTGCTTCTGTTTAGGAAAGGAGGCAGAGTTTTGACCCCCATGGCAGAGGTAATAGGTGTGGTCCTCAAACCCCGGTGATCACTTGAGATCTGTGTGATTCTTGGGGTTTCACTGTCAACACAGAGTATGTCTACACAGGAATAAAAGCCCTGTGGCATGGCCACCTGACTCAGGCTCACAGTGCTCAGACTCTGGAGCTAAAAATTGCTGTGTAGCCATTCGGGCTTAGGCTGGAGCCCAAGCTCTGGGACCTTCCACCCTCACAGGGTCCCAAAGTGTATTCTCCAGCCCAAGCCTGAATGTCTACCCAGCGATTTTTCAGCCCCAGAGTCTGAGCCCTGCAAGCCTGAGTCAGATGATTGAGGCCAGCTGTGAGGTTTTTATGCCTGTCTATACAGATTATCCAACCAGTCACCATGTGCTTCCATGCTGTCTCGTGGAACTCCTTTTCTCCATCAGCTCTATTGGTCACACTGCCAGGGTATCTCACACCCTCAGAAGAGGATCCTACAGAGGTGAGGGGCTCCACACAGCTTAGAGCTTTAGTAACTTTTTGCACAGCTTCCCCATAAGGATGTTGGAGAAGGAAATGTTCTTCCACCCATCTTCGCTCTCTCCTCTTCCACACCTGCCCCTTTCATGTGCACAGATCCCGAGATCTTCAGAGTATCCTTGAGTTCAGCCATTCCTGGATTGTTATTTATACAGTACCAAAGGTTCAAAGATTCAAAGATGCTTTGCAGACATACAATGACCTGTAAATTTTACAGTCTAAGGGCCAAATTCTGAAGTCCTTACTCAGGGCTTGATTGCTCCATTCTATGCATGTAGGGATAAAGATATAGCACTCCCTCACTTCTGTGCAAAACATTTGAGCATTGAGGGCCCTCTCTGTGCCTGAATCTCCAGAAGACAGTCCAGGCCTTAGTTTTTATTCACTTCTGACACAGGCAAAACTCACCATGAATTCAATGGGTAAAGACTATGTCAAAATTGAATAAGGACTTTGGTATTTGAATCTAAGTGATTATCCGATATCATAACATTGTACATAGTGTAATGATTGGAGCTGAGTAAAATTTGGAATTTTCATCCCATGGGAAATTCTGACATTTCAACATTCATTTTTGTTCTAAATGTGGACAGAATGTTGAAATTTACAAAGCATTTTGTGGAATAGAAATTCCCAAATGTTTCAATTCAGATATTTTGAAAAGTTTTTATTTGCCTTGTTTTGCTCAAAACAAAACATCTTGACATTCCCAAAATTTAAATTCTTCATTTTGGTTTGTTTTAATGATCCAAATCACTTCATTTTGAGTCATATCATCATTAAACAGCATTTTCCCATTGTGATCCATTGTTTTATGAGACCTGTAGTTTGATGTCCCTGTTATCCCCAATGGGCTAGGCTCCCTGGACAGACTATGATGCACCAAGGGTCATGTAAGTGCTATGATGCACCATACAGGGCTTAGTCAGAGGGAAATCTACATTGCATTATGGGAGATATATTAGTCTGGAGAGTTTGGCCCATAGAAGAGAATGGGAGCCCACTCCACCTCCCATAGAGGAATGCAGTTTAATGTTTTACTGACCTGATTCAAAATGAAATATTTTAGGTCAGTTCAACACAATGAAATATTCTGATTCAGGTCAAATTGACCCAAAATGAAATATGTCATTTTGATTTTACAAAAAAGAAAATTGAAAATGTTTGGCAAAATCAATATTTTCTCATGGAGATTAAAGCCAAAATTACTTAAAATGTCAACTGATGTTTTCAGAGCATTTTATACATTACAGCACAGCTGCTACTACCCACAGTCAAAGTTGTGAGAGCTCAGCATTTCTGCAAATCAGACTTCAGGTTTCTCAGATCAGATGCCCAGAGAATGAAGAACACACAATTAGCGTCCACTTTGAAAATGTCAGTGTATAGGACTTGCTCACTATGACACAGGACCTTTGCACCAGAGGCAGAAGCCCATTCTCTAGTGTGCCATTCAACTGAATTAACCATAAGGCCATCTTTTCTCTGCCTGTATTTCCCTGCCGCATTCACCACACAACTGCCAACTACACTTCCAACTAGTGCAACAAATGAGACAGGGACCATACAAACAACACCTGCATTCACTACACAACCCTGATTCAGGCCAGAGCACTGTCCTGTGCACTGAATGAGGCAGGGATCCTAAAAAAAAATAGTATGTGATCGTGTAATTAAAGAGTATGTGATAGCATGAAAGAAAGAGTATCAAATGCTATGTGATCATGTAATCAGAATCTGTGGAACGAACTCCCAAAGGAACTAAGGATCATCAGAACCTCACCACATTCCACTGCAACCTGCCTTCTCTAATTTAAACACATAGAATCATAGAATATCAGGGTTGGAAGGGACCTCAGGAGGTCATCTAGTCCAACCCCCTGCTCAAAGCAGGACCAATCCCCAACTAAATCATCCCAGCCAGGGCTTTGTCAAGCCTGACCTTAAAAACCTCTAAGAAAGGAGATTCCACCACCTCCCTAGGTAACCCATTCCAGTGCTTCACCACCCTCCTAGTGAAAAAGTTTTTCCTAATATCCAAACTAAACCTCACCCACTGCAACTTGATGCCATTACTCCTTTTTCTGTCATCTGGTACCACTGGGAACAGTCTAGATCCATCCTCTTTGGAACCCCCCCTTTTTAAGTAGTTAAAAGCAGCTATCCAATCCCCCCTCATTCTTCTCTTCCGCAGACTAAATAGCACCATGTATGCTAAAAAAAATCCACCCTTCTACCCCCCGAAAAAACAACTCCCTCACCCCACCCTGAAATAAAACCTTATCAAAATAAAACATTATGGTGCACACGCTATTCTCCTGCTGGGGAATGGATACTATGCTAATGAGGGTGATATAAGAAACTGACTAGACTAGGTTAGACTACTTGTTTTTGCCAATGAACATTATGATCAATCTTAGAAATTTGTTTAGAAAAGATACAGCAGAACTGTTAAAGGAAAAATTGCCGCATCAGCCTCAACATTCAGGCCCAGATCCTCAGCTGGTATAAATCGAGTAAACTCCCTGGAAATCAATAGAACCATGACAATTCACACCAGCTGAGAATCTGGTCCTCTGTAATGAGACAAAGGATACAAATGAATTGTTTATTCTTTTCTACATGCAGCAAAATGTTAAGTCTAGCCATTCTTATCTTCAGACAAATATGCATTGTCTCACATGAAAAAAATGTTTTAAAAAGAGGAATGTTAAGAATTTAACTAAAATAAAAAACAAATAACCCCATAACATATTGCAAAAGAGAGGGGGGTCCTTAATAACAGAAGCCCCAGACAAGTAAAATGTCTTTCTTTAGCTATGATGCATTGCGGCCTCTCTGTATTGTGAGTCGTCTGAAAATAGAAACTTTATGTTTAATTGATTTATTTGTAATGATTCTGGCTCAGGGTAGAGATTCTTTGAAGCTGATTGATTACTGCAACAAGCTTAAGATTTCATACCACAACAAACCTTTTTGTACTAATAAACAGTGGGACAATAAAGCTCTGGGGCACGGTGTTTCCCTTCACATTAAAGTGAGGATTTGCAACTTAAGTATGTGAGGGACATAGTTTATGTGCTCCCAAGAAGCAGACATAATGAACTATTTCTTTTAATGGCAGATTATCCCTGTTTCTATTTCCTGAAGTGAAGACCTTGCAAATTGATGTATCTGTCCTCTGAGGTTTTCAGAGAGGCATTATGGCATTTTAAAATATTAATATGAGAGTACATTTAGCTGAAAGTAGCTAGTCTGGTAGTCTCTTGTGGCTGCCATGCAGGTCACCAGAGACCTCCTGTCTCTCAAGGCAAATGATTTACTCTAAGTGTATCATTAAGATATACTTTTTTGGAATTTATGATAGAGCTTTCTCACAAAGTTATACCTTTTCTATAAAAATGTAAAGTATTTTTATGCTGTTTCCCCCCCACACTCTCTGTTCCTTAAACCCTGGTCAGTGTCATGGGCAAATTGAAAGTGCCACCCCTGCACTGCAGCTGTGGGTTTGCGCTGAACACTGATTAACTAGGACTGGATGTCACATCTTGTTATAACTTTACATAGCTGAAGAATTTCCTGGGAGATTTGAAAAGAACGGCAATTATTCTTCCAATGGGGTGGGGGGGAGGATAAAATCAAATAGAATAAAGCAGTAGATGTAAGAAATGGAAAAATATTAATCAAATGCATGGACGCCAATCAATCAATTCAAGAGGCTTCCTGTTGTTGAAAACATAATAATTAAGACATGCTCATGTTTGTTTTAAGTTTTCTTTTGGATGACAGATGGTATCATGGGTTAGCCTCTGCCCTTCAGACTTCCAAACCTGGGTGTCACTATCTCAATTAAATCTTATTCAGAAATGCAGTAGGTAGTCAGAGTTTATTGCTACCGAGTGGAGTGTCAATGGGAGTCCACAACACTATTTGCAGGATCTCTCTCTCTCTCTCTCACTCTCACTCTCATACATACACACATTTATATCCTTCTGAGAGCCAGCAAAGAGTGAGGTTTCCACAAATCTATTCTCTAAGCAGAACTGAGAGAGTAAGGTAAGCAGGGATAGTAAAAGCTCATATGCAATCTTCTCTCCGGAGGCCAAATCCTACTCCAGTTAAAATCAATGGCAAAACACACATTTACTTCAACAGTGCAGGATCAGGACCTGGATGAATAAAGTAGCTAACTTAAAATATCACTCTTTGTTTTCTGGTTTGAATTATTTAAACCTAAACAGATCTAAAGAGAAGCAGTGCTGTAATATATTAACTGAAGTGCAGCCCTTTCATATTTACAACCCAATACTTGAAGTCTCTCTGGCAGATTTCATCTCCATTTCATTAGCCTGTTTAGCTCTAGTTATATAGAGACATTTTAGGACAGAGTTAGTGAAACAAACTAAAACATCAGAGAGGATGTTTACAGTAATGCAGTAATACAGAATCATGTCTGAAGACTTCCAAGTGAATCGGCAAAACATGCATGAGAGTTATAAGTATAGAGATTTTTCAAGTAATCCAAGTCACCCTTCTGACATTAACATTGACTGATAACATTTTCATAGGATGGGCCAGCTCCTCAGCTGATTTGAATAAATGGAGTTTTTCTGACTTCATTGGAACTAGGCCAATTTATATCAGCTGAGGCTCTGCCCCACACGTGTGTTTCACACTTTTATTATCCATTCCTTTGAATACTAGGGTCCCCTCCATTATGTACTGCAGAGATGAGCATATGGGCCTTAGTCAAAACCATAAGACCCTGGGGCATCTGTATGTAGAATAAACCTGCCCAGATAGTTTCATACTAATGCATCATATACCTCCTACCTGCTCTTTTGTACCAACAACATGGTGATGTGGAGAATAGTTAGAGGTCAGCCACTCTGCATGACATTCTCCCCTTTCCAAAGTGGTGGGATTTTAGATAGCTGCACAGTCAATGCCAAGTCAACACTAACTTACCCTGTCTGTCCATTGAACTCAACCTGGGGCAGCCCATGAGCACAGCAGTAGCCACATGACCAACGGCAGTCTGGCACTAGAACCAGTAACGGTGATGATGTAGTGGGCAGCCCAAAACTGCACAGAGGCAGTGAGGGTGTTCACATATTGGTTTCCCATCAGTTTTCTCAAATAGGCTTGATGCCTCTTCCCCTGTTCTCAAAGGGGAAGGATGTGTGTAAACAGCAGGCCCTTTAAAAGATGTAGATGAATATGATCAAAACAAAACTTGGAAAATCTGAATTCTCTCCTTCTGAATGTGGAAGGAACACTATTGTCCTCTAATTTAAAACAATTATCTTGGGAATCCCATTTCCTTAATATACTTATCCTTGTATTCTGGAAATCCATTTAGTTGATGTGACAGTCTGCTGGGGTTCTCAGAACTGTGAGCCACTGTGTTACCCCTCTCAGCCTCAGTAAGAGCTTTGGTGCTGCTAAGCGGTGTCAGGTCCCTGATCCACTAGCTTACCTGCCTTGCCAGCAAACTTCAGGGCTCTGCCAGTCCAAACCTTGCCTAGCAGGTAACAATCAGTAAATCCCAGTTCCTGAGTTCCTCAGAGACGTTTTTCTCTGCTGTGATCAGCCCCTCTGACTGTTGCACCCAAAAAACCTTAAAAAGTTTGCTGTTCCTTTAAAGGGACAGTACACATCAGCTTATGAACTTAACTGGGGTTGACAAACCCTCCACTTCAAACAATGGCCTGAGTTGGTTTATGGGAAGAGTAAAACAACTGTATGAACAAAAGGACTCATTATACCAAGTATAAGGAGTAAGGATAGAAGTGTTTACAAACAGAGGTAAAAATATGCACCTAAGACTAAAACTCAACAAACTAAAATCTTTTGTTCAAGGAAGTTTTTCTCACCATAGTCTTTATTCCAGCATGGCTGGCTACATTTAGCCAGAACCCATCACATGGAGCTCAAAGTGTTTGGTTTCTTTGACTCCTTAGGAGAAGAATAACTATAGGGTTCTCTCCCCTTCTTTTTATAGTCCAATATACCTTTAAAATGTATCCTTTGAAAAGTAAGCCAACACAAAGTTTCTCTCTCCCGCTGGGTTGTAGATGTTACGCTGTCTTTCCCCCATTTGTTAGCTTGATAGCTTTGTTTACCTTTTATGTATATGTGCCTTCATTGCTCTGCCTGACAACTAGACTGGTCAGACAAGCAAATACACATTCCTTTGTCTAGGGAAGACTGATTTTATGCAAGCTTTCCAAACACATTTTAAGAACTTAATTCCTGTACATATTTTTAACTCTTTGTACACACCCTGTACATACACCAAACAATGATTTTCAGGACCAGAATGTTACTAGTTTGTATATGATACCTTACATGACACTTTTTAGATCCAGATTATGACAACTGTATGTTAGGTGTAGTGAATATGTCAGATCTCTCAAGAGTTGCTGACACAGAGTAGTAAACCACCAATGGGCCTCTGTGTCACAGTTAGTTTTTAGATTTGAGTCAAAAATGTTTTTGAGAGTTGGAATAGAAGATAAACCCATTCTGCCCCACCCTCACAAAGTACAAATGTAATGGGATATATAGAGCTCATCATAATAATGTTTTACGCAAAATATGTTGTGTTTTGGAAATTTACTTTTTTAATGAAACCTGAAAACTGTTTTATATATATATATATATATATATATATATATATATATATATATATATATATATATTTAATTCCCACTCTCTTTCTCTCCTCCCCCTTCAGTGGCAAAATGAATTAAAGAAAAAAGGAAGAGGGTGGGGGGGTGGAGGAAAATAAAAGAGCAAAAAACCATCAAAAAATTGTCACTAAATATATAAAGCAACAATCATGCTTTTTTAAAACCTGAATGAAAATTATTTATTTTTATTTTTTGTGGGAAAATATTATTTTTCTACCATCTCTAGTGATATAAAAAGCAGTATTTCAGGTATCTAGACTGCTAAATAATTTGAAGATAAAGAACATTTTAAACAAGAAACTTTCAAAGGGGATTTGTGTATTATGTTAGTATTCTGAGACTGATCTCTGCAAACTGTTTCATGCTGCCTAGAAGTTTACAAGTATTTTTGAGTTAATTAGTGTGGGTAGGGTAGGCTGGATCAATAGGGTTATCACTGAGTCTTTAGTTAGATGCATAAAGTCCTAAAAATACAGGCAGCCTAACCATTCCCACACATACCTTTCTTCACCCTCTGTTCAGTGCTAAGCTGGTGAACTGCAGCATTTTTGACAATAGCATTATCAGATGCCTCTGAATTACCTAAGTATGATTCCACCCGTAAGTTTAAATGGACTGCCAGCTGTTCTGTCTTTTCTTAGCTTCCTATTTTGGTGTATATGTGTTTACTCTACCCTATTCAGAGGATGGGAAGAATTATTCTCTATAAAGTTTGGGTAATGGCATATACAATGGGTATATGAGGCTGCACAGGAAATCTGATGGTGCTGTTACTGCACTGAATGTTAAGAAGATGCTCTTGTAGCAAATATTATCCATCACTTTATCCTCCTCTATTTCCACTAAGTCAATTGTGATAACAAATAACTATATTTAATTCAACATCTAAATTTAAAGGGAAAAGTATCAAGTGTCTCCTTAAATATGATATGGGGGGAAAGTAACAGTGACAGCTCCTGCAAATATAAGTGTGAGTGCTCCACTTACAGGATAGATAATGCCAGGGATCTTGTCATCGGCAGAACGTGGGGCAGCAATATCGAATACAGCCAGTCTTTTCCAACTACAGTGCAAGAGTACTTGTATCACCCCCTACCTGTCAAATGTTTAGTTTGAGTGCATACTAAGTGATGTTGAAGGTATTTTTATCAGCAGCAAAATAATCAGTTCTAACAAGTTGAGCACTTTACTTTCCTAAAAATGAATCTTGAATTCTTCTTCAAATTTAGCGTTAGCCAGAAGCTGTAACGCTATCTGTAAGAAAAGATAAGACTAACAATAGCAATGAGAATCAAAGGACTCTAAAAGATTTCATTTTTCTCGTGTTCCTTAGATATAAGCAGCAAAAATAGTGGAACAATATCTGAGCATGAAGATGCTTTCTTATGGGGAAAATTTGGCCATCAGATAGATACAAGAGACTCCCATTGACTTCAGAGGGAGTTGTATGTGTATATGAGGATAGCACATGTTCTGAAGTCAGTATCTACTGTCTGCAGACCTAAGCACCAGTCATGAACCTGGATCTGCACATGTAGGTCCCCTTCTGCATACAAGTTTCTTTGGCTTCAGTGGGAGCTATACATGTGAATCTAAAAGCTGGATTTTGTCCAATATTTAGAGGTGTTTGTACAGTAAAACCTTTTATTCCTAGTTTTTCCCATATGGAAGTGTTAAGTTCATCATCACTTGGAGTCATTAAATCAAGATAGGATGTCTGTCTGAAAGTTATGCTCTAGTTCAACCACAAGTTATTGGTTAGTATTCAACACTTAGTAGTAAGAAAAGGAGTACTTGTGGCACCTTAGAGACTAACAAATTTATTTGAGCATAAGTTTTCGTGAGCTACAGCTCACTTCACGAAAGCTTATGCTCAAATAAATTTGTTAGTCTCTAAGGTGCCACAAGTACTCCTTTTCTTTTTGCGAATACAGACTAATACGGCTGCTACTCTGAAACACTTAGTAGTGTTCACTCACCTAGTAGGGAGATTAATTCCTTCCATTGCAAGAATTACCCCTAGTGTAGACCAGGCCTAGGTGAAGTCCTGTGGCTTTTATTATGTAGGATGTCAGATAGTGAACACTTCTGGCACTAAATCTCTATTTACAGCTTTTGCCAACCTGTTTAGGGCCCCAAATTTATATTTCTTAAGGTAAACCCCTAGAGAAAATGGGCCAAATGTTGCAGTCCTCCTTTAGCAAAACTATCATTAACATCAGTAAAGACTAGGATTTGGTTCTATATAAATTCTGAATAACCAAGAATAGTTTTTGTTTTTTTTAAATAGACTATTTAAGTCTTTAAAGTTATTGTAAGGATAAATATTAAACATATGGTTTATGAGAAAAAATAGCTATTTCCATTGTTACCTTCTGGTCCTAACAAATATTTTGCAAACCCTTGGCCTGTCACTTTTCACATATATCAGTCTGACACTGGTATAACACCAGCAGTTTCAATGGAGTTACTCTTGATTTACTCCCAAATATTTACTTATCAGAATCAGGTCCCTCTATCTCCAATGTTTCTATATATTTTTATATAGCATGGAACAGTTTTTTTCCAAAACAACTAATTAATTAAAGTGAAAAATAGTAAACCAGTTCCTGTTCATAAATTAAGAATTTTTCTGACTAAAAATTGAAAATGACTTAATCTAGAATTGTGTGATGACATCTGGAATATGGGTATATTGAACTGATAGGTTCCTTTGCACTTTCGCCCCTGATATCTATTTTCTATGCAGATTGGCTGAGAGGGACATAAGTCATTTTTAGTAGATTCTGCGAAAAGGTCTCAGGTGAAATGAGGTTGATGGTATGGGCTAAGCTCCTAGTGAGATAAATTAATGCTACATATCCGGCAAATACTTGGTACCATTGTCAGCAATCTTTGTTGGCGGGGTGGGGGGAGGAAGGGGAGGAAGGAAGACGGAAATTTAAAGATAAATGAGCTTGTAGGCTAAAATACCCTCTCCCTTCAGTAGAGGGTGGTTCCCTCAGGTCAAAGTTGAGGAGTGATGAGGAGAATATTAATAAATCTAGCAGTTTAGAAAAGAGCAATCTTCCTGAAATTTGCTCATAGACATGAAACACAGAGCCTCCGATGGTGTAAACTGCCATCACTCCATTGACTTCAAAACAACTACCTTGCTTAACACCAGTTGAGAATCTGTCTCTAATCCTAAAAAATAAAGGTTCTTAAATATCTTGTTTCTAACAGTAACTTGTTTCCAAGTAGTTGTAGAGCAGTGTAATCTTTTCGAATGCAAAACTCCCATTGAGCTCAGTGGAAGGTATGTGTGTAAGGAGTACAGGATTGGGCCTTTAATTTTCAAATAGCATATTCAATAAATTATATTATTGAATCCAATAGTGCTAATTCTCCACCATTGTGTTTAAGGAGTATCTGGTGCAGCATACACAGAGCACTGTAAATAGGTCAGGTTTTATTGTTTATTTTAACAAATGGATAGGGTTGCATTAGCATTGGGGGGAAATGTATAAATATTGATTTGAAAACCTGGAGTACACAATAAAAGAGCAACCCTTGTAACCCTTTTAGAGAAATCCAGTCATAAATAAAGTTCATCTCCATTTTTTCCCCAACAAAACAATTAATACATAATTCATCCAGAAAGTATTATCATTGCTATCATTACTGAAAGCAACTGGAGCCTCCTAACAATGCTATCACTACAGTATGTAGATTATATTTATTTGCAAACCTAAGAGGGGGCATCATAACATATAATGCAACATTGTTTTATTTGTGGCAGTCTATAAGGGCAACTTTTAATAGTTCCACATAAGCTGAGTGCGAAAGGATGCAGCTGACAAATGTTTGTATTATTCTAACCATGGCAAAAACAAAATCAATAAATGCATTTTTGCAGCTAGGGAAATAGCTATGTACTGTCTTAGGTCACATCTTGTTCATTTACTTTATATCTTCCTGTACACAGAAGTCTCTGTCCAAGAATATTAATGGTGTGCAGCTGCATAAAATTAAGCCTTTTTTTTTATTAAGTAAACTTTTTTTTAAAGTAGGATGCTAGCTAGTTGACTAAAGCACATTTATATTAGCAATCAACAGACCTACCCAGAAAAGTTTTGGAGATTCCTTTCATTTCTGATGGCACCAGACATTCTCTACACCTTCTGTATTGACAGTTGGGTTTCAAAATCTCATGAGCAGAGGCTTCCTAATGAGATTTCTAGTGCTGCCTCACTTGCTAGATTGAAAGTAAACTGAAAGCAGCTAATGCACAGTGAGAGCCACGTTACGCCCCATGTAGTGTGAGGGCATTGAGAAGGAAAAGGGTACAAGAAGCCTTTTTCCTCAATACAGCACACCGATGGATCGCATATGACATGGCAGGCATGGTTATCATGCCTGACAGCACATCATAGGCTTGGGGAATGTGGTTTGTTAGTGAAAGGGCAAAGGGCCAGGCTTAGAATGATTTCAGGCCACCAACCTGCTAGTGCACATGGATGGCAACATATGCTAGCTGAGAGACAGGAAGCTAAACCAAGTGGTGCCTAAGGCCAAAAGATAAGCACAGGGCTCAAAAGAGTCAGCTTGGTAATGAATGGATGATATAGCACTCTTTAGTTTCACAATTTTTATATAGTAAAATCTGGTGGTGTAAAACTTAATGTGGCCCACACGCTTGTGGACTTGAAGGAAGACACGGCTCCTCCCCCAAAGGACTTTATGCCTAAAAACAAATTAGCAGGAAAATTAATTTCTAACCACACTGGTGTTAGTTTACGGTGTCCCCTTTAACTACAACTTCTGTCTTCTGTCTTTTACAGTTAAAAGTTTGGAGTCAGATAAATCAGAAGCTGCTCCTCAGCTGTCACAGAACATACAAGAAGTACAGTTGCTACTCAGTGAACCTCAAAGTGTCAAACTAGGTAAAACAAGAGGTTCAGAAGGTTTTTCATCTACTCATTCACCAAACTTAAAGAAATGGATTGTTTTCATGGTCCTTTCATACCCTACATAGAAACAAAAGGACATGTCAAAAGGACAGGTGATTCCTTTGGGGAAAGTTTTACATTTAACAAAACAAGTGTCATCTTGACATTTTGGGTGGGGAGCATATTTTGAAAATCTCAAATCCAGACATTTGATTAGCCCAAAGGAACAACAGGACCTGTTAACATCAGTGTGTGAGGAAAATTGCAAATCTAAAGTAGATGCTCTTCTTGCAAGGTTAGCACAACAACACTATGCAAAGAGCTAACATTAATGCAATGTTAAATGTTAAAAATCGAGCACTCAGAAAGTCAGAAAATATAACTTAAATCTGAAACTCAACATTAACTATGTCCCTTTGAACTAAAACCTTAAAGTTTGGTCTTTTATAAATCATTCTAGAATATTCAAAAATATAATAGAAAATAAAAACTATAATGTCTTTTAGAAGGCTACAAATGCAGACATCGGACATCTTGATTTTTAAGTATTAATGAGATCTCCAAAACAAGCCAAGCTTGAAGAAAATTTCAATAGTATAAAACTTAATATTTAAAATTGCATGATTCAGGATTTGAAACATTTCCAAGTGTAAGATAATACAAAGTTTTCAGTGATTTACAGATTTTTTTAAAAATTCAGTTTTGTTCAGAGATTTCCCCTATATCTGAAGCTTCAGTAAGTTGAGCATAAAAATAAACGGTAAAGTATACTGGTCAGGTGCACCCCTATAGCAAAGAAACCAAACAGAAAATTCTACCTTTTTGTTTGTTTGTTTGTTATTTGCATCACTTACCTTTTGTTGAGCTAGGTGTGTACAAAATTCTGAATGGAACATTGGAATTAAGGGAGATATTTTTACATCTGCTCTCATTTATTTTTCAATGGTTGATAAGTACCTACTCACAGTTTTGTGCCTTTGAGAATCTCCTCCTTCTAAGTGCATATTTTTTAAAATATGTGATGAACTGAAAAGTGGCTCAAACTTTATCGAAAGAATTTGTTCCTGGGCATGGAGAATTGCAATCCAAAAGATATTTGTTTCAGAAAATGATGAGCAACTTTAAAAACAGGAGGCACACCTAAAAACACCAGGGGTGTGGCAAAGGAAGTTGCATTTCAGCCTTAAACACTTCAATCCAAAAATTATAAAATGTCTTTAGAAATGACTTGAGAAAATGGAGGTAGTTGAGTCAAGTGAATGAATTTCAAGAGGTTCAGAGATGTTTTGCTTTATTTGAGCATCTAAAGGATACTCTCCACTGATTTTTCTTGTCTTTAAGAGGAGGTTCTATGGCCCTTCCCCCATGGGAGAGCTCTTCAAGGAGAAGCAACAAGGCCTTATCCTCACCATCTGCTTGTGGCTGCTCCAACAGCAAGGTCCAATAACTTCTCTGTGAATTCCCAAAATACTTCTCTCCTTCTAGTTACCCTTTTATTTAAACTGAATCCACCCTCACCAAAATAATGTGAGTCTTTCCTGGGCCACTTTGTATCCCTCTGCACCTACTACCAACTAGTTAGTGATCATCTGGAGAAGTAAAGGAGAGTGACCTTTAAAATGTATTCTCTCGTACCAGCATATAGAGATATCCCTGGTGTCTCTTTCTACCTGCAGCCCCTGACATTTCTATGGATAATAGTAGACAATATGGTCATTTTATGTCGTCAGCCCTCAATATTGTGGTATCTAAGCATCTGCTTCCCACACACCATCTGAGGCAATCTGGTGCCCTTGACACAGGACAACACCTCCCTAGGCTCCCCTCCAGAAGCCCCACCTGGCACCATGAGCTCACCCCACACTTGCAGTACCATGGTGGTTTCCCTCCTCTCCATAGAGGCAGAGGCAGAATTATGGGACCTCCATGTCCCTCTCAGAGTAACATCAGGGGAACCTACCCCTTTGGCAGTACCCCCTCTGGCTCTCCTCCCAGTGAGGCAGTGCTGACAATGGGGGATGTTTACCTCAGCAGCCCAGATGTATGGGCTTCGGGTAGGTGTTCCAGGCCTGCTGTACTTTTCCCCTACTGCTGCACAGAGTCGTCTACAGGCTTCCCCTTCAGAAGTGTGTGTTGGAAATAACACTCTATTGATATGCATGGGACAGTCACACCTAAGAGTTATTATTTCCGACTGCAGGTTCTGACACAAGTCACTGCCGTGGTTCCACTCAGTTCACATTTTCAAGCTTTTCTTCACAATCATGAAGGCTAGAAACTTAAGCTTATAAACATGAAAGCTCAGATTCCATTGTAGTCACATGATTCCAAGAGTTGGGGTTCTAGGCATGGGCCTATACTGCTTGTGCCTTAATCCATACAGCATCCTCACCGGAACAGAGGTGGTCTGCAAAGTATTAAGTGAACAAAGCAGAGATTAGAGTACCCCTGTGGAGTGCTGGAAGAGGCTGGCATAGAGAATGGCTCCACAATACCATGAAAGGTGACTTGCAGCTTCGGCTAGCCAGAATCATGCTACTACCTCGCAATTAACTACCCCCAATTAAAAATGATGTTATTGACCTTCCTGTTAAAAGTCAGGAGTCAAATACCTAGTGCTTTATTTACCTCCTAGTGTGGCTTGTATGCACACCTCTACTCCATTAGTTTCACCAGAAAAGTCCTGCTTGTCTTCACTGTATACATAAGTCTGATAAATTTCCATAGTATGCTCAGCTCGCACAAGAAAAACAAAAACCATGATCCAGACTGACCTGTTTTTATAAGGACATGAGCTTATAAACTGAGCCTAGGAGTAATAGGATGAAATTGATCAAAAGTATACTGAGTATCAGGAGGCCTTTTCTGGCAGTGAGGCCTATCAGATATGGAAAAAAACTCCCTAATGATGTGATAGAGTCATTGGAGTCACTTAAAACTGAACTGGAAACAACATCAGATTTGATCGTGTAGACTACCTTGCAGTCCCAGAAAAATGGACTGAATGGCACTATAGGTCTTTTCCATCTCTAATTTCCGTTAGCTTTATTGGGCAGTCTTTACCCAGTCTGTACTCAGGCAAAAGTCTCTTCAGTGAGAGTTTAGCCTGAGTAAGGCAAAGATTTAGCCCTCTGTTTCCATAGAAACCCCAAACATTGGGAGAAAATGTGAAAAATACAGGCTATTACCAGTCAAAACATGGCACAACTATACGTTGTCGAGGCAAAGCTGTTGGGAACCCATCTAAGTAGCTACTGTACAGGGAGGCAAAATGCAATTTTAAATTGTTATCCCAATTTCTGATTTCACTAAAGAGATTTCAGGAAAAAACTGTGTTTGGCCCACTACCATGTTAGTGTCAGAAACATGAAATGTGAGCATTGTAACTGCTGTACATATATTTACACTTTGGCCAGATCCTCGGATGGAATAAAATATCAGAGCTCCATTTACTTCACCTGAGCGACAACAATTTACAGAAGCTGAGGATCTGGCCCTATATTTTTTTCTGGTTTCAGAGTAACAGCCGTGTTAGTCTGTATTCGCAAAAAGAAAAGGAGTACTTGTGGCACCTTAGAGACTAACCAATTTATTTGAGCATGAGCTTTCGTGAGCTACAGCTCACTTCATCAGATGCATACCGTGCACGGTATGCATCTGATGAAGTGAGCTGTAGCTCACGAAAGCTCATGCTCAAATAAATTGGTTAGTCTCTAAGGTGCCACAAGTACTCCTTATATTTTTTTCTGTAGTTCTCATACAGCAGCCAGTGACAAAAGCTATTATGAATGTTTGAGTACCCATAGCATTGTCAAGATGTTCAATCAATAATCTGGCTTTTCTGGAATGTGGAATGGAGACAAAATAATTGAAATAGAAATGAAGCTACACAAGCCAAGAGAATTCCCATTTTACAGTTTTAGGCCCCAGTTCAGGAAAGCATTTAATTCCTTACTTAAATCTATCCCTGTTCAGCACTTACGCATGTATTTAAGTACTTTACCCAAAAGAGATGGTTTCCTGAACTGGGGCCTAAGTGACAAATGACTCAAGTTGTCATGCAGTGTTGTTGTGTCCTTGTTGGTCTCAGGATATTAGAGAGACACAAGGTGGGTGAGGTAATATCTTTTATTGGAGCATCTTCTGTTGATGAGCTTTCAAGCTTACACAGACCTGAAGAAGAGTTCTGTGTAAGCTCAAAAGCCTGTCTCTCTCACCAACAGAAGTTGGTCCAATAAAATATATTATCTCACCCTTCTTGTCTCTCTAAATGACACAAGTATATCTCAAATTGTGAACTACTAATATGGATCCATTCTCTGAATGGAATGATGTCTTTGTATAACACACCTACTTCTTAATAGTTATTAATAATATATAGTCTTCCTTATCATTTTTTTATTTCAGCTCTGAGCTATTTTTAAAAGTCCATCCACTCTGTTCTTTACATAATTTAAAGTTTCCCAAAGATTCAGCAAGCCACATTAAAACTTCTGTTTTCAGCATCATTATCATAACTTAGAATAACATTTCCTCTGCTATTTTCTGTACCAGAAGCCTATGTGCTTGCCAAATAAAGTATGTCAAAGCAGTTTTACATAGTATAAATTTCAGTTGTTCTCCGCTTCTCAAAATAGTAGCCATAGCAGGCTTGCTTTTACTAATGCACCTATGTAATGAAAACAGAGATATGGCTATAAAGAGCTTTTATATGCTATACAAAACATAAACCACAGGGTAGATTTTATTTCCTTCATCTACGGGGGATAAACAAAACAAAAGTGTGAAGAGGGTGTAATGGGTGTGTATCTATTTAGAAAATAAATTGGTTAGATTGCATGTATAAAAATAAAAATAATGTGTCAAAAGACTAGAGGCCAAAAACCAGAATAAAATCCGTTGTCGCTGTTATAGGAAATAGGCCAAATGTACAGGCTTAATCCTACTTCCATTGACTTCTGGATCAGTCTCTGAATTACTGTGCTGCTGAAGAAAAAAACATAAATGGAAATGAGTAAATGAGACAGAAGAGAGTAAATAAAATAAGTATGTGATATGTGATAAGCATAATATCTATGGTTTGATTTTCATCTGAAGCTGTAATGAGGTTACATAGCAGGAGAACCATTTTTAAATCCAATTTTAAAATCTCGTAATATTGTGAGGAAACCTCAGAAACAGTGTTATAGTACACACCTTAAATGCTTTAGTGTACCTCTCTGAAATTTTGTTAAATCATGTTTCTTTAGTGTCTGTAAAATATTCCATGCATTTGAGGGACAGTGTCACATAAACCCTTACACAGTGCTTTGAAACATCATTTAAATTTATACGAAATTAGAGATATATGTCATGCACTTGGAAGTGTTCAGATATAAAAAGCATTACTTTAAAGTTCTTGTGCAGTTTTAGACATATAAATGGCAAAGAACCTTCCCCAGCTGTCTAGTTTCACAATGTGAATATTGAATAATCTGTCTCTTCTTTGCTTGCGTCATGAAGTTTGAATAATTTAACAATAGGTCATTTGAGCTCTGTTGTATCATCAACTAATTACTAAATTTATGTTCATCAATAGCAAAGCCATAGTAGTATTTTAAATTCCATTTATTGTGCCTTAGCTTAATGCTTACTGTTATCCTTCCTCTACATTTTTTCCCGTCATGAAAATTAACCCACAATATATCTTTCTGGAAAGAAAATAAACAACTCCCTTGCCAAGCCTTTCATTATGCTGCTTCTTTCCATCATGAATTGTGATCTAACAGTAGCCTAGTAAAAAGCCGGGGCCTTTGAAGTGTTGTGCTAATTTGATTAATACGTAGTTACATCCTGTTATGATGCACTTTGCCTTATGCATTTTAAATGGAAAATGCAGAGTGGATTACATTTGTGTTAAAAACACAGCATACTAAATGAACGGTACTGAAAGTGGTCTATAATAAGAAGCACTGCAACCACTTTACATGTGCAAAAGGTTATTGTTTGCAGGTTAATGATAATTGTACAAAAATATATGTTTTTATAACAATTAAGAAGCCAATATAAATACTAGTGAGATTCATAGACCTGCTGTTGGGAATATTTACCCTAAAAGTGATTTAAAAGATTAGATAAACATTACCGTTTAATTAAGAAAATATTCAGAAGGATCATCTAAACTAATTTTTCTTTTTCCATCTATGATCATGTTATGGGATCAGAAGTTAGTTCTAAGTAGACATTGTTCCTGGAAGGAACTTAACATGTTTTCCTTTCTTTTTTACTAAACCAATAAAAGATGGATTGTTCAGTGATTCCAGAAGTGATCAAATAAGATTTATTTGTGTGTATAAGATGTAATGGTCAATAGTAGACTATACTGATGGAAGGAAGACTGTTAATGGTGAAACTCAGATTATCTGAGAAATACACTTTATATGGTGTATCAGATTCATTTTTCTGGTTTACAATGTAATTTTAAAATGATAGCATTAAAAACCATGGGTAAAATTCACTGCGGATGCAAGTGGGCAAAACTGCACTGACTTAAACAAAGTTGTGCTCTTTAGTTCTTGGGGCTTCTCTGTTCCCCATGTGTTTTATTAGAATATGCTTTTGTACTATAGTAGCTACATAGCTCAAGATACTAATAATGACTGGAGAATAAGAAACAAATCTTCACAATAGATATGCATGTCAATTTTATTGGGGATAAAAAAGATACACAAAAATTAAAGTTTTACAACTATGTATTTTAAATGCTTACAAAAATTTTTGCACCTATTTTACTTTTCACGATGCCTGTTGAAGCCAACAGAAATGCACTCCCACTGACTTCAGTGAGCACTGGATTAGAACATAAGTTTCTTCAAGTACTTGCATTCAAACTCTTTGAGGCATTTTTTCTCATGACATCTGTGTTGAACCCATAATCTAAATCTATGAATAAACTCTTCAGCTATTATTTATGCTCTGCATGTATACACCATGCAAGGTTGTGGTTCACATTTTAAAGCACAGCAGTAAAGCAGGAAGGCAATATTTTGAACTGATTACAGTTGTTTATATCTTGTAGTCTTAAGTCTGCTCATATTTCTCACCTCTTGTTCCTTAAACAGCAGATCCTGACTGCATCTCTTTTTTCAGTTTCAAACCAAAAGAGGTGAGCTATGCATTATAGGATACTTTTGTTAAATAGAAAAAAAACATGTAAGGACAACACAGAAAAAGCTAAAAAAAATATTGATTGATCAAACAGTATAATACAATGTAGCATTTCTGCCCTATTTCTGCCCTTTTAATGGATTGATAGAATCACCCAATTTAGAGATGGAGAAGTTTTATTATGCCATCCACTTCCCCGCTAATGCAAGGTAGTTTGCTAGTGGTGGGTTTGTTGTTATTGTTTTGATTTGATTTTGTCCCATCTACTTTTAATGCCACAAACAATGTAGCTTCTACCACTTCCTTTGGGAGGTGTTTCTACAACTATATAGATCTCACTGTCATTAGAGTTTTTCCCATAATTCTATTGAAATGTTCTCTTCCTTAACTTCATGCTATTACTCCTAACTATACTTATGTGTACCATACTAAATAATTTCTTCCCTTCTCTGATGTTTACATCTTTCGAGTATTTGTAGGCTGTTAACACAGTCCCTTTTTACACATCCCTTACCCGAGTTATATACCTATACTTTATGTATATAGAGCTAAATCTGTATATATTTGTGTATATATATAGATGTAGATATAAAAATATAGATATATAGATAGATAGATAGATCTGTTTATATTTGTGTATATCTATATATATATATACACACACACACAAATATATACAGATTTAGCTCTCTTAAGCTTTTCCTCAAAAGTTATCTTCATGGTCATTTTTGGTACCCTTCCCTGAATGTCCTCCAATTTATCAATATCTCCTAGTAATATGAGGCATCTGTGCACACAAGGAAGCATCATACCATGGAGAAAGGGAATCCTCTTTATGGCTTTGATTCAAAGCCTATTGAAATCAATGGAAAGATTCCCATGGACTGCACTAGACTTTGAATCAGGTTCATTGTACCCAGAACTGAAATGCAATATTCCAGGTAAGTTTATACTGCAGCCATTTAGGTCTTGATTCAAAGCATAATGAAGTCAGTGGGAGCCATTGACTTCAGTGGGCTTTGGATTAAGTCAATAGAGAAGGACTGTTACCTCTTTTCTCCATTACATGATGCCTCCCTATTTGCCGCACAACATTGCTGTGCCTTTGATGGAGAGATGCACACAATCCAAAACCCAGGATTCAAAACCCTGAACTCTGAGAAAGTTTGGCTCCAAAACAGATCCCGGTCTAGATCAGAACTTTCTAACTTGGACCCATCTCTGCCTTTTGTTGTCATACTGCATTTTAAACTCATGGATTAGATGCTGCCTGGAATATCTGTGTTTTGATTATTTTTGTTTTATTCAAAGATATTTTCTACCAATGTTTCTTATCTTTTTAGGAGTCTTTTTATTACTTACTCTCATCATTGGTATTTGCAACTTCTCAAATGTTAATGTCATCTGAGAAATTTATTAATATGCCCTTTACATTAGTTAAGATATCCATCTGTAAGCAGTTAACTACTCATCTCAAATGTCTGACCTCTCAGTCATTGTCCTCAAAGGAAACTGCACTACACCTTCAAAAGACAAGCATGGGAACTTAAATTCCTAACTCTGATAGACACTAAAAATCATGGACTCAGACAGTGGTTTTATAGTTTATTACAACAATTTAACATGGGTTATTAAATAGTCCTTTTTTACACATCCCTGACCTGAGTTGGACTACACATATTTAACTTTCTTAAGCTTTCCTCAGAAACCATCTGCATGGTCGTTTTTGTCACCCTTCTCTGAATGTCCTCCTTTGTCCTTTGCAGAGGTGTTAATTGCCCATGTAAATGGTCTCTTGCAATGTGTTAACCCCTCATGGTTAATAATCTGTTTCACCTTGTATTTAGCTTTGACACTCTGATAATTTTTTCCAAACCTAAAGAAGAGCTCAAAATCTTGTCTCTTTCACCAACAGCAGTTGGCCCAATAAAACATATTACCTCACCCACCTTCAATATAGTCAGTGATAAACCTATAAATCTGCATTTATATAGTTTTACATCTTTTTACTGTAACTATTTGCTTTATCCCACCTTCCCAATATACAATAGGCACCCTAATTATTTCTTTTATCCCATCATGTTAATGTTAATAACATTTACTGAAAATTATCAGTGTTTGTCAACTGCCAGTTCCTATTTGCTAATTTTATAGAATAATGCATAATGGAGACTTCTGTTTATAATGAACCAAATATGCTGTAAATCATCCTCAGGTCAAGCCATTGACTAATTCTTTGCAAATTAACTTCAGAACGCTGAAGTTTCAGAAGATAATTGGTTTTGTTTCAAGTGATTATTTGGGGTGAAAGTGACCTCAAGTGGGTGATCTAGCACAATCATCCTTAAATGAGCATCATGTGTTATGATTATTACCACTGATAGTAAATCCACAACCTCCCTTGAGAGTTTATTGCATTACCTAACTGCTTTATGTGGTATAGAATTTTTCCTAATATTTAAACTAATATTTTACTGCTGTAGTTGTATTACTTCTCATCTCATTGATTAAATAAAAAGAATTGCTCCTCTCTAGTTTATAACATCTCTTTGTTGTTTTGCAGACCAATACCATATTTCCATAATAACTGGTTGACAGTCCTATTTTCATATACTAAAATTGTTGGTGCTGTCACAAGTACATATTTGTCAAGAAATAATTCTACACCAACATAGCTATGTATTCTTTATCAGAGACCTTTGAATGCAAACAGCTCTGTTAGTGTCTGAGATTGAACCTAGGGTGACCAGATGTCCCGATTTTATAGGGACATTCCCAATATTCAGGGCTGTGTATACCCCCGCATCCCCATCCCCATCCTCCCATCCCCATACCCCCCCATCCCCTGTCTCGATTTTTCACACTTGCTATCCGGTCATCCTAGTTGAACCATTAAAATAGGCCCTTTGCTTGACAGATTCCAAGGAGGTCCCTGTCTTCAAAATGTAGGAGATAATGGTCTGAACATGGCGTACGACCCTTTCCTCGAGTCTCACCCCTGAAAAAGATTCAGAACTTGACCATTTTTAAAACTGACCCAGAGTTGGAAACCATTTGGGATAGTCCCAAAAGTTGTCATGGCAGCCATAACATCATGAGCTAGAGGAGATGTCATCCATCTGGATATTGCAATCACCCTGGACAATGAATCTCATTGTCTCCAAGGGCAAATTGGAGAAAACTCACTCAGAAAATTTGAGGTGCAGCAGCGTAGCCTGTCCAGTAACACTATTTGTATTGAAACCCTATACTGTAATCCTACAGCCTATACACAAAGTGGACATCCTGAAACTAAGCCAGTGTTGCACTGGGAACCAACCCAGACATAGAATCTCCCTAATTCTCATTTGCCTCATGAAATACCAAGTACTCCTATGACATTCAGATAGCATTGCAGCCCACTGAATGGCAAAATTTCTAAAAGTATTGTTGAATAAGAGCAGCGATAGAACTGAACCCTAAAAGATTCCATCAGTGAGAGGGTTCTGTGAAAAGAAGCAGTTGCCCATCATGATCAAAGACAATGTAGTGTGATCCTTTCTACTTCTGTGAGGTGTCATAGGCAGGTTAGCAGCACTTTGTGATCAATGATGTCCAAGGACAAGGATAGATTCTGTAGTAGGAGCAAGCAGTACAGTTCCTCATACAGTAGGGTACCCATCCTTACTTGGGGACTACTGTAATACAAATTAAAAAAGAATACCTGGCTTCTTCCCACAGACAAAATGAAAAGATCTAGTCACTCAATAAGCACTGCCTCCATATTCTTACGTCTGAGGGGAAAACAAAAACAATCCTGAAATACTTGAAGCTTGCACCTTCAATATATGTATCAGATTTGTCTGAACTATATTGTCTGTATTTGATATAGGGCCCAGTTAGGGTGACCAGATGTCCCGATTTTATAGGGACAGTCCTGATTTTGGGGGCTTTTTCTTATATAGGCACCTATTACCCCCCAACCCCATCCCGATTTTTTAACACTTGCTATCTGGTCACCCTAGGCTCAGTCCTCCGATAAGATCCACATAAATGGACCACTGCACCAATGCTGAGTTGAATTGACTTCACTGGGGTTCTGTATGGATGCAAAGGTCTGGCCATGTGAATCTGATTGCAGAGTTGTGGCCTTGTTTGCTAGCTCTTTGGTACAAGTATAGATAGCACCATATAGTGTCAATAATCAGTACTTAGTAATAATAGATGCCTTCCACCAAAAAGTTTTAATTCCAGGTAAAAATGAAGGGGAAAGGGTTTTTTAAAACTGTGAAAAACATAGAAGTTTTGTTTTAAAGATATCAAATACTAGCTGTAAGTGAGTTATAACAATTTATATTGAACATTTTCTGATCAATTAACCTGATAGAAAATGACTTAATGCATCATATCCTGTTATCATAAGTACGTGCTTAATTATATAGTTATAATTGGTGGAGGTAGCAGTTAGGGTATGCAAGAATAAGGAGAAAATCCTCACTCTTACGCCGTAGATACAGACATTTTTTAGAAATAGAACCTGAACAGTTCTGCTGTACAAGGGAGAGGGCAGGATATAGGGACTTCTAAACTCTTTAACACAGCATAGGGTATTGTTATTATTCATATTACTGTAGTGCCTAGGAAGCCCAGTCATGGACCAGGACCCCATTTGTGCTAGGTGATGCACACACCCAGAACAAAAAGACAAAGAGCTTACTGTGACGTTGCACTCCATATGTTTACAGAAATATGCTTAGGAGTGTACATATAAAGTAACTGAAATATGCTTTATGCAAAAGGTCTCTTGTAAAGTATCATTACAAAGCTTATAATCTACTGAGTGTGTTCATCCTATTTGTATGAATGTATCATTCTTGTATCTGAAACTAGAAATATGAAGTATTACTCTGAAGTCCTATTGCAACTATGCAAAGTGTGGGCCATGGCTGTGAATGGCTTGGAATCTTGATGGCTCCCATTAACCAGGACAATTGGTTATAAATGACTCTGTTAACTCACAAACCTTCCTGGGTACGTGCAGGCCGCCCTGAAAGAATGGAGAATGAGGTCTTGCAGTGACATGTGATTTTGTCACCTGGTACTGAAATCCATCTTAAACCTGGTGCTTTTCCATTTAGATAGAAGGATGGGAACCCAGAGAGAGACAAAGGATTCCCACCTTGTGCCAAAGCTATAAAAGGGTGTGGAACAGAACAAAGGGGGCTGTAGTTATGAGAAATCCCCTAGTTACCACCTGAGCTGGAGCTAACAAGAAAGGATTGGGCCCAGACTAAGAAGGAATCTAGTCTGTGAAAGAAGCTTATTGGAACATCTCTGAAGGTGAGATTTACCTGTATTCAGTTTCTTAAATGTATTAGGCTTAGAGTTGCATGTTTTGTTTTATTTTGTTTGGTAACTTACTTATTCTGTCTGTTATTACTTGAAACCACTTAAATCCTACTTTTTATACTTAATAAAATCACTTTTGTTTATTAATTTACCCAGAGTAAGTGATTAATACCTGGGGCACCAAACAGCTGTGCATATCTCTCTATCATTGTTATAGAGGACAGACAATTTATAAGTTTACCGTGTATAAGATTTATACAGAGTAAAATGGATTTATTTGGGGTTTGGATCTCACTGGGAGCTGGGTGTCTGGGTGCCAGAGACAGGAGTAAGTGCTGAGCAGTTTTGGTTAAAGTCTGCAGCTTTGGGGGCATGGTTCAGACCCTGGGTCTGTTTTTGCAGCAGGCTTGTATGTCTGGCTCAACAAGATAGGGTTCTGGAGTCCCAATCTGAGAGGGAAAATGGGCTCAGAGATAGTTTCAGCATGTCAGGTGACACTTATAATCTAAATACACAAGAGACAACAGCGTAATACAGACAGAGCAGTACAAGGAAACAATGAGGTAATATTCTCCAAATAGATGAGACAGACAGGGTGTGGGAAGGGGTAGAACACAGAAAGAGAGTGGACAATATGGTCACAGCAAACATCATGTTATTTCCACATTTTTTTACGGGGGTATTACTTAGGAAGGGCTCTGGAAGGGGGGACAAAGAGTAAGTGTGCTACTTAGATGCTCTGATCCTTTGCTCCCATGGAGTGATAGAGTGCTGGGGCTGTATTCCATTAGGCTGGAATAGTAAACATAGTACATGTATACTATTGGGGGTTAAACTAGATAACCTTTGCAATCCCTTCTAATTCTATGATTGTATAGTAGCTTTGGAGCTTCTTTACTCCTTCTTCACAGCCTGTGGTCAGAGGGGAATCTTTCCCCTTCTTTCCCACATGAAGTTCGCCAGCACTCAGCCAAGTTACTCATGCTGGGCACTGCGGAGAGGATCATAACCTAAATTAGTAGAGTCTTGTGGCCCAATTATGTATTCTTTGTGTACTCAGTACTCCCATTGGCTTTAATGGGAATTGTGTGTAAGCAAGGAATGCAGGTTCAGGATCCTAAATTGTGCAGGTGAATCTTTTAAATCATTAGGCACATGCTGTTTACTTACTCATTGCAATGACCAGGAGAATGTTTTAAATTCAAAGTAAATTCCAAGTACAGAACCTTAAATCACATTGATTAATCACTAGAATACATTTAAAGCAGTGGTTTCTGCAAATTTTGTGCAGAAAATATCTTTTAGTCAAACTCAGTTTCTCTCTTTCTATCTGTCCCATGTGTAATTCATGAACCTTTAAACAGTGTGGGATTATAGATAGCTAAACTGACATTTTTACTTTCACTTAGCAGCCTGAATAATTGGTACACTCCAAGCATTTTAAATGCTAAAGTAATCATTGCTTTGAATTCATCTTGTGATGTCATAGCAGTTGATGACTGACATAATAAATGTCAAGTATATGAAACCTTGGAAAGAATGTGAGAAATATTTCTTATTTTAAATACATAACAATTAAATGATCTATAACTAGCAGTATATTCTGATGTTGTCATTAATGAAATGCTCTTTAAAAGTATGATGTATTGTGATTGTTTTTCCACTTCTGCACAAGTAGAGAATTTCATTTAAATTTTAGTGCATTTCCCTCAAAGTCTGAAAGAACAGTACTATGTATATCAAGACTATCAGATCTACTTAACATAGGAAATGAAAGTGAAGGTTCAGTGAGCACTACTAAACTCTTAGAATGCATTGTAGGAAACTGCAGGAACAATATTACCTCCCTCAGGAGATGCTGTTGCACCGCAAGCACTATAGACTAGCAATAGTTATGTCTATAGCCGTGGCCACTCTATATATTTTGTCTTAGAGATTAGCCCAAACCAAGACCCCAGAGCCAAGCACGCCCAAACTTTTTACTTCTATATTATCTGCTGAACCAAAACCCAATTTGAAATGTTCCCATATTTTGTAGTGTTATAAGTCTGACTCCAGCTTCTGCCATTTGGATCCATCTCGGCTTTTTAAGAAAGATTCTTGCATGTCTGTATGATCTGAACTGCCTGGGAGTATCCATGTGCATGAAAAGGACAATGGATGCACAAAAACAACACTTAACGATAAACACCATGAGCCAAGCACTGCCTTAGATGCATGAAATTCCTATTGGCACTGCTGTGAGACCGCTATGTGTTTTTCTAAGAAGAGAATTTGCCCCATATTAATTGGAAATTTCTAAGTAATTCTATGAATGCCAATGTTTTGATCTGTATGTATGTGTGACGTAGGCCAAGTCACTTAATCATTCTGTGCCTCAGTTCCCCATTAGTTAAGGGGGGATAATGATATTCTCTTTCTCTTTAGGTTGTTAGCTCTTCAAAGCAAGGACTCTCTCCTACTTTGTTTATTTGCAGCATCTAGCATAATGGGGCTCTGATCACATTTCATTCTGTTTGTATAGTACCTAGCACAACCGTAGGACCAAGCACTGCCTGGTCTATGAGTAGGGCCCCCTAGGTGCCATGACAATCATGGAGGCTCAATCCGCATACAGTTATACAAGTAATAAATAAAAATAATGTAAATAATTCCACTGACTCTTTGCTTTTTAGGAACTTGTTTCATCTTCATATTTGTATAATTATTTAAAAAGGCCAACCTTGTTAATCTGCACTATTCCTTTATTTCAGATATAATATAATCATTAATCACTTTTGTGTTGATAAAGCTTCAGCGTGAAGCATTAAGTATAGGCCTGTTCTCTCTCTTGTCCCGCTAATGCACTCATTCACAGGTCATTGGAAGAACTTTGTGTTCATATCAATGTGCTCCTCACACTGACAATACAAAACAATCAAATTCTGCTCAGGGGACAAAAAACATAAAAAATTATGGTCACAAAAATAATATTGAAGCAAGGACTTATTGTAACCCTCCAGAAGACAAAAAATGTCAAAGATAGAGCAAATAATCCTCCCTTTAAAAAAGTGCAAAAATTATGAGGGAACAAGATGTGCCACAAAGTTCAATACTTAGTCACCTTTCTCTTGTTATAGCCTATCCCTCATGCTTAATCTTTACTGTTATCTGTTTACAATGAAAGCTCTCTGAGGTAGAGACTTTGTCTTCTAATTTGTTTCTCATGAACATAGCACTTTTCTGGTACTATATAAATAATTAATGAAATCACCCCATTGTTCCAAGATAATGTAAATAAGGAGGTAGACTCCAAAGCCAGTGCAGTCAGCAGCACATACATTGATATGATTATTATTTGAATTATGAGAGTACCTAAAGATCCCAAATGCCACTAGAACCCTACTGTGCTAGGCACTGTCTGAACATATAGCAAAAGAAAGTCCCTTCCCTAAAAAATGGATTTAGACAAGACAGACACAGGAAGTATAAATAGTCCCATTTTACAGATGAGGAAATGTTGCATGGATAAACAACTAATCCAGGTCAAACAAGAAGCCTACAACAGAACTAGGAGAATTCAGTTTCCCTGAGTTGCCAGTTTTGGGCAGACCTATTTCTGGAGGTTTCATCACTTGACATAATCTTTAATTAAAGATTAATCTTTCATTCCTGGAGACTCCAGGATGATCCTGGCGGGTTGGCAACCCTACCTGAGTGTTAGTTCAGGGCTTAACCACAAGACCACCCATCCCTACAACATGAAAGTCTATTCCAAGAGAAATCTGTCTGTGCAAAACAAGGAAGCACAGCAGGGTGCTTTGATGCACTCCGTGGTGCTTGTTAATGCAGCTCTGACATACCTCAATTTGTGTGTGACACTGGTATGTCTTGGACATGCTGTGGATGTCATTAAATGTGCTAATTAAGTTTGTCAGGTTCTCTTTTATTTTCTGTTTTTAGAGATTTGCTTTTCAAAAGCCTCTGGACCCTCCCTGGCTCTCTGTATATAGAAAGTACTTTAGTATCCATTGGGATGAAGCTATATATACATGTAATATATTATTTATTTTACTCTTATTGTATTTATAATTACTACCTGCAAGAAGCCCCTATAATGACAGCACAAATTTCCAGTTAATTTGCATGTACCTTTTTTAACTGATTTCTTTTCTTAAATTTTATGTAAATAGATTTTTGGGATGGGACCTTAATTTCATTTCCTTCTGATTTTGTGTAATATAGGGCCTAATCCTGACCCACAGTAGAATCAATGGCAAAATTCCCACTGACTTCAGTGAAGCCAGGATTTTGCCCATAAAGTCACTTAAGGAAAAGGAGGGAGAGAATACATGTAGAAATAGCAAATATTTTCTATTGAAGGGAAAAGGCACTTAGAGATTTTTTTATTCAAAATCTGCAGGAAGGCTAACCCAGTATTGCCAGCACCAAATGTTCAAAAATCACAAGTGAGCCCCACAAAATCATAAGATTTTAAAAATACTATTATATGTGCTTTTATTTGCCTCCTACTGTTAGAGTGTTTCGGGGTCATATTTGCAGGCTTATAGATAGATAGATAGATAGATAGATAGATAGATAGATAGATAGATAGATCTAAAAGCTGAGATTCTCAGGTAATAAACTGATTCCAGCAGCTGGGGCTTTAAGAAAAACATCAAATATCAGGAGATTCATGATAAAATTTGGCAGAATTAGCAACAGTGCTATACAAATGTACCATGCCGTTTTTACTGAAGGGTGCTGATCATGGTGATGAAAGATAAAACACAGGTGGAAAAGATCCCAGTGTATCAAGGAGTGAATGTGTTTCTAGTGAGTTCTTTTCTCATGTGGAATGAAATCCTAAAGCTCTTGTTTTGAAAAATCTCTGCTTATAAACCCTGCCTTCTAACACAATCTGAGGCACTATAATCTAGCTTTGGTGCAGAGGAATCTAAGGTCAGATTTGCTGCTGGTGAACTAAAATGCTTACATTTCTCCTGTATGCCATGGCGGTAGAGAAAGAACGGATGATTAATCCGTAGTGGGATGTTCAACCCTACGCAAGGAACTCACTTGTTTTTAAACTGATAGGACTGGCGGTGATAGTGCAGCTCACAGTAGTATTAACTACATCTATAAGCCTCAACACCACTTCTCTTGACTTAGTCACAGCCATGCATTCTTTAATTTTTCTTTTTGCGATTCCAGGCTGTTTGCTTCCAATATGTTGAGTAATGTGCAAGATAAAATGGCATGTGTGAAGAGACCGGTACCGCGTGTGTGGGTGTGTTAGGTATGTTATCAGCATAAGTGACAAAAAAAATTTCTGACCTGTAGCATATGTTTGGGTGAGAAGAAGATAGAGTTGCAAAAGAAAGCAAAAATGATAGGATGCCTCTACTCTGTCTCACAACAGATGTTTCCATTAGTAAAATAGGAAGAAGAATAATACCACCACCAACAAGCCATTTAGTTTTTATGTTCATTTCACAGAGAAAATAAAATCTCTTTTTGAAATGAAAGGCACAGAGGTCTATTCTTCCTTCACTGTACTGAGGAGTTTCAATTGTAGCTCTCATTATTGCTAAAGAGAGTTTACCTGCTTAAATGTTCCCCACATTGATGTGAGAATAAACCCCACAGCAGGGGGTATAAGTTACAGACGTCCCTTCTGACACAAATAATTCTCCGAGTGCACAGGGAAAATATGTAAAACAGAAAAAAAAAAATACTGCAGCAGAGCCCAGACAATACTGCAGTAGTTGTTTTCAGTGACAACCCATACAGGAGTCTGTTAAATAGGTTTTGGCAACCTTAGTGAGGAATTTAACTTGCAAGTGTCCAAAATAGCATGTAATTAAAACTGTAATACAATGTGCATACTATTGACTATGAAAGTCATTCTCTAAAAGAGTAGCGGAATAATACAGAGATGTGCATCTAGGTGGATACCTGCAAGGGAGGGCCGACTATATAACAGGTATATATACTTGTGTTCTTTTTACTGTCAGTGCACAATACTTAGAAATGTTAACTCAAATCATTCCATGATGCCAGCCTCCATCGCCCACTTGTTAAATTTTCAGACAAGCACCTTTGTACTTTCTCCAGTGCAGCACCTCAAGCTTGGGAGGAGCTCCCCATGAACATGCACAAAATTACTTCATTATCCTCCTTCAAAACCCTCCTCAAAAATCTCCTTTGCTATTATGCCTACAAAAAACTTCACAACAATTAGGCCTCTGATATGCTGAGACTATCACCTATTATACTGACTGGTATTGTCTTATTGTTTTCTTACCCTCCCCCTTCTATCTGCCACATTCATTTGTTCTCTCTTGTCTACTTTGACTGGAAGATCTTTGGTGCAGGGACTGTCTTTGTTGTTCTGTCTTAGTATAGCACCTAGCACAAAGGCATCCTGTCTAATGACAAGGACTCCTGGGTGCTTTGCCAATAATAATACTAATAATAATATCAATAGTTCTCTCATGTTTTGTATATAACTGCAATGTTCTTTTAAGGCAGACCCTTGTGTCCACTCAGAGCCCTATTTCCCTCAGTGTGGCTCTCCACAGGAATTGGGGGGTCTTCCCATGTGAAATTTGTTACATGATTGGGGACAAGAATGTACAGTCCATAAAGGAGATATTACTGCAGCTCTGAGTGAAAGAGGCACTTGATGGCTGTCAAATGTTATGGAGCAGGGGAGTGTTGTTGGGTCCATCTTGAGGGCCACCAGTGGATTAGCACAGTGGTTCTCAAACTAGGGCTACAACTTGTTCAGGGAAAGCCCCTGGCAGGTCGGGCCAGTTTATTTACCTGCCACATCCGCAGGTTCAACCGATCGCGGCTCACACTGGCCAGGGTTCACCACTCCAGGCCAATGGGGGCTGCGGGAAGCAGCACGGGCCGAGGGATGTGCTGGCCACCCTTCCTGCAGCCCCCGTTGGCCTGGAGCGGTGAACCAGGGCCAGCGGGAGCCGCAGTCGGCCGAACTTGCGGACGCGGCAGGTAACCAAACCGGCCCGGCCTGCGAGGGGCTTTCCCTGAACAAGCGGTGGCCCTAGTTTGAGAACCACTGGATTAGCGGCTGGGTTTATTTGTTATCTGGTGGCAAAGTTCCACTTTTTTCCTAAATTAGACATTTAAATAAATAAATACATTACAAATCATATGGAGAAAAACTGTGGGACAGTTTCTGATCTCAGTTACGCTGGTGTAAATCCCAAGTGTGTTTCAGTGGAGTTATACAAGTATAACTGAGATCACAAAGTGCCTCGTATTTTTCGTCCCCAAAAGCCAGCAATCTGGAGAGAAATACCAGCTAGAAATCCAAATCATTGTACATGTTGTTTGTTTTATTATTTATGTTCATGTTTTTTACATAATTAATCGTGTAATCTCTGCAGAATGTTTATTCTCTGATTAAATAATTTATTTTCAATTATATTTACAGCAGCATCAAAAGCAAAAGGGAGTGTGTATAGTTAATGTGACTATTATTCTATTGCTTTCCAATCTCATTTAACTCCAGTGTGGACTATTCATTACATCAATGATTCACACCAAATGATACCACCATTTTATATATACAAGCAGGCATTTTCAATCAAAATAAGCACAAACATCCATATTTAGGTACCAAAAGAACTGACCTGATTTTCATAGGTAATGCCTGTTGAAGTCAATGATGCCAATTCCCACTGAATTCAAAGACGAGATAGGAAGCTGGACCCAAATTCTGTGGAAAATCCCGGATTCTGATGCAGCAGGCAAGAAATTCTGCCACAGCTTCATATACAGTAAGAAAATGAGTTATTTTAATTAACTAAATACACAAATTATCGAAACTACCCAATAGTATTTATTTTTATTTTTAATTCAGTGTCATGTACCACATTGGCAATGATCAATATACCACACATTTTTAAAAAACATACAAAAGGGGCATTGGTTACACACCATTCACATTCTGAAGGTTCTGTTCACAACTTTGATGTCTAGCAATACGTTTTGAAATGAAAGTAAAATTCCCATTGACTTCAATAAAGGCAAGATTTCACCTTAGATTTTTATTTTAGACACAGCGATGAGCAACAGGTGGTGTATGTAAGCTGCCTTTTGCAGTTCTGACCTTTGCTGGGCACAGTGCCTCAGCTAATTGGCAGAACTCCTATTTACCATCAGGTTACCTTTTGCCTGCCAAAGGATGTGTGGATCAGACCCAAAAAGCTTAAAGACATGATTTTCACCAGTGGCCTTTCATATATAGATTTTACTGTATTTCATATCCAGCACTATCCTGTTTAAAAAATGATATGCCCAAATCTGAAAGCCCTCCTCGTTTTGAACGCTGAGTTAGTTTACATAGAGACCTTACAATCACATTATTTTTCAATAACTTATTTTCATTGATCAGTCTAACAGTTTGACACGTTATTTATGGGCTACTGTGATGAATCACATCCGTTTCCAAGGTAAAGTAAGCAAATTCTCTGTTTATATGATTAAAGTTGAAGGTCAAATTTTGATTATATTTTCTATTCTACTACAGCAATATAAAACAAGGCCTTTAGACTTCAGGATTGGCAACCAGTCATATAACATGCTTTTATTCTTAAAAATTGACCACAAATCTTGAGTAAATCATAATTAACATCCAAGATGAAGGAAACCTAGTAAATGACTGTGGTAGAGGTTAAGAGGAAATTGATTTTATGTTCTGAATGTATTTTTAAAAATATTTTTACCTTGCAAATAACTCCTATTTATTTGTTTACCTGTTTTAAGTAAAGAGTTTATGATTGCTAAAGTGTCAAAACGAGAGCTGGGAAAGCACTAACCTTCAATGCTTAGGATGTCATGTGGTATTTATCTAACCCGCTGGCCCATTGCTGTTGAACTTCTACCAGTGTATATTTATCAGTAAGCCATTGGCAGGTGCAAGTGAAACTCACAGTGTCCAGAAATGTAATGTATAAACAACATTTAACCCCTTTTTTAGCAGCATGTTATTAAAATCTGAGTTTGGATCTCTGAGCTGCGGAAGCTCAGGCAGCTTTAAGTTGTAAAGGATGTCATTGTGCAATGCAATAATGAAAAGTAATTAACAGAATAATCTCCACTCATACCACACACAATGCCGTAGATACTCAAATGTTTGGGGGCGAGGGGATACCATTTGTGTTAAAAGATAAATCTGTGCTGATGAAAATGTCATCCAAAATCTCTCCAGTACATTATTTAACAAAGGAAGCATAAAAGAGAACATTGTAAAGTGCATGATTTCAGTGAACCATGGAATGGCTGCATAGGAGGATTCTTGTGATCTGATGCAACAATTGTTACATTTAGATGTTAGGTACTGGCTCACCCCAACCCCCCTGCTTCATCACCCAGCTTTATAAACATGTCTTCCCTGAATATACTTGTTTGTCTTGGAAAAGTTTTGTCAAATCATTTGTTATCGTGTACATTCTTGTGCCAGGTCTTTGCAAGGACTGACTTGAAACCTAGTGACCCTTTTAGGTCAGGACTACGTTATATTATCTGGGCAATGTGGGGAAACATGCACAGCTGTTGCCCATGTTGTACCTCTTCTGTAAATAAGGGCCAGATCATTTGAGCTATATGCAGGAGAGCCTCTTTACGAGTAGATCTCCCCACCTCAGCAGAGGGGTCAACCACCTACACAGCAACATCCCTCAGGTCCCTGTGCATTGAGGGGGGTGGGCTTTCTGCATGTCCAGGGACCTGCCCCAGGAGAGTGGGCAATGCAAGGAGACATACATTGACCTTCTCACAAGCAACGGAGACTCCTTGGGAAGGTAATACAGCCAGAAACTTTTGGGGAAATACCCAGTGTGCAACTCCAGTGGAGCTGCACTGTTAATGGACAGGGGCAGAACTGCTGCTGGTTGTCCATGCACCATCTACATAGATCTTGATGTATCCACAGGATCTGTGGATCTGATATTAGCTTTATTGCATTGGATTGGGGGGTGGGGGGACACATCCTGGATGAGGGTCTCTTCGTGGAGTTTCCTGCCTGTTCTGGGTGTATTTCTGTTTTCTGACACCAATATTGAGCCAGATTTACTCTTGTTATTCATCAACCCCTGCTAGTAAATCAGGGAATAGGGTTCCTTTACTAATTACCTGAGTCTTCCAATTCCTTCTGCCCACCTACCCCAGCAATTGTTCTGGTTTTTATTTTGTGTCATTTGTAATTTGTAAAGTGGAAGTTGCTACTGGGTTGAGGTTGGAGCTATACCATATGAAGATAGAACAACCTCTGGGGCTTATACATTTCTTTCAAGAGAAAAAAGAGAATCCCTATCTTTTGGGATATACAGCAACTATGCAGTATATATAATTCTTAGATGTTACATAATGGGTCAGATTTACCCAGGTTGGTGCAAGGAAGTGCAAATTACATTTCCCTGAAGGAGCGTGAGTCCTGCTGCATTTGATGGGGGGATTTTGTGTGTGTGTGTGTGTTCCATTTCCACACTCTCCCAAGAGTTGTGCAGGGGGAGAGTAACTTTGCTTGGCAATAAGGGTTCCTTAGAAGCCCGGCTAGTGTAGGTTGCCAAATGGACATGCTAAATCATATCCTGTCCATTCCTCAACCAAGGACTAAATTCTGACCTTTTCAAAGTGAATGAAAGATTTGCCATTGACTTGAACAGAGGCAGATTGGAACACTAGGTTGGTAGTGACTGAATTGTAACAATCTGAAGGTTTTCAGTAACCTCTGTGACTTACATTAATGGAGTTGGTTTAGTTCCAAGCAGACAGAACAAAGTTATCACCCTGACTGGAATCCATTTGACATTCGTAGCATTCTCAACAAGAATGGCAAGACTGACTGGGCAAGGATACTGAACTACCCTCTCATGCCTTGAGTTGATCTCTCTACGCCATGAATATTGGTGGGGCACCGAGGAGAAACCTGCACAGCTATTGCCCGTGCTGTCCCTATCTGTACATGAAAAAGGGATTTAAGTCTCCACGCTTGTAAGTTTGACTGTTTTCACCAGGACTAGATTCATTTTAAAAAACTGTAAATAAATGCTGGCTAAAAATATAGGTCTTTCTTAGCTGCACAGGACTAGATTATGCCTTGGGCGCAGCCCTGAGCAAAAGAAGGTGGAGGAGCCCCCCAGGAGGAGCCCCAGGAGGTGTTATGTCTCAGTGATAATCCTTTGAGACATAGTTTCCCCCGGCCTATACCAGCAGTACATTTCAACATCCCTATACAACAGCTGGCTCAGTTGCAATGGCCATTGCATTGAGAAGGCAGAGCTAAGACTCTACCTATTCCCCTCCCCTCTCACTTGTGACCCATAAGCTTATCCCTGCGTGCCCAGGCACAAAATGTGGATACAGGGGGTTAAGTGGGGTTCTTACTCCCCCTTATTCTCATGCATGGACACATAGTTCAAATCATAATCTCTTCCATAGTTAATTAAACTTCAAACTTTCTTAGATAGTTCGCTTTATATTTCCGAATTGCAATACTTGCACCAATTAAATTATTTCACCTTTGGTTACTGTATAAAAGCATTTCTCCTGTAAAGAAGCTCTTTGATTTTGTGCTATTCACACCCCCACACCCTAGTCTGAATGTCAAGGCAGTGTACACATAGCCTAAATCATTTAAATCAAACACTGCTAATTAGGAACCCAATACTGTAGCCATTTGTTAACTGAGTGCAGTAGTCTTGCTTTCAGTGGGGCTATTCCTGTGAGTAAGAACTTTCAGAATCAGGCACTAAGTTAGTCTCAGAAAAGGATCATCAGGCCCTGATACTGCAAACAACAGATTGATTGCAAATAGACTATAAACATGTGTAAAGTTAAGCATGTGTTTTGAAGGATCAGAGCCTTTGCCGATACATTATTTGCACTTGCATTTTGCTGTTAAGAAGAATTAAACTGTAAAAAAGTTGCGCTGTTTTATTATTCTTTGTCACTTTTAATCAACTGCAAAACATTCACTATTGCCGTATTAAACAGTGAAGTCCAGATTGCTGTTTTGGTTTTAGATGGTTACACTTTTTTTGTTACTATGGAGATTATCTACTGAGTGGTTTACTTACCACCCCTAAACTGTCATCACATACTGTTTAATTTATAAAGCTGGTCCAAACCTCTGTGGAAAAAAAAGTCACCAATATTTCTTACAACTTCCTTTGATTTATTTCTCAATGTCAGCCAAGATATAACATTTATTATGATTCACCTTAGCACGATGGCATTTCATTTTTCTTTCTGAAGAAGATGTTCCTGAAAAAGGAGATCAACATCCCCTTAGCCTTCTGGATATCACATAATAAATGAGGGGGTCTGTTTTTCCTCAGGGCCTCAATAGGAAGAAGTGTTTATGTTTCAGGACCAAGCCCCCACAGAATATTTACAAAATTTGTTGCAAGGTGTTGAACCATAAATCTAAAGTTTGAAACCTTCATCAAATAGAAATGAAGACCTATAAAACACAGCATAAAACAAAAAGTCAGGAGAAAAAAATGTAAATATTTTAAAGAATTATTGAAATCCTTAAGTGTCTCCCCCATAAATAATACATACAATGTATATTATCAAATGGACTCTGGTGCTGACAGTCTAAATATTATAAATGAATTGAATATTTTCATTACTGTGTTCTAACTAAAAGACCCAAACATGTTAGAGTTGCTATAGTCAACCAAAGATCATTACAGTATTTCTAAAGAGAGAGAGGCTTAAAATAGCAGCTGTTCTACATAGGAAATTATCAGGACTTAAAGAGCTAACCTGAGACCAACTTTAATATTAATTCATATACGTTTACCATGATGAAATTTCAAAGGAAACCACTATACTTACTTTTATAAATCCACTGTTTGCTGTTTTTTACAATTAATTTAGGATACATATATAGTATATCCTAAATTAATTGTAAAAAACAGCAAACAGTGGATTTATATATATATAAATGGAAAAGCTGATGGGGGTAATGAGAATATTAGAAAATGAGAATAGTCAGATGATCTTTCACTAAGTAATTAGACTGTGATTCCTCAGAAAACACCATAATTAGGATGGTCAGTTTCATAGAATTTTCACAAAGTAGTTTGGATTTTAAGAAAAACATATCAATAAATCATTTTCCACACACCACGATCAGCAAGGCATAATAGGGTTTTACATTTGGAAAGAGTGGGAGAAAATGTCCTATTACATTTTTATATACAAGTTGTGTGTTTAGATGTACACATATTTCTTTGATTATTATTGTTATGATTTATTATTTCAATTACAGCAGCATTTAGACAACCAGTCAAATCGAGATGCCCTTGTGCTAGGCACTATGCACAGGAGTAGACATGAGCCCTGCCCTGACGAGCTTGTGATCTAAGGTCCGTGCAATGTGTAGAGTATATGTGCACAGCTCCCCATTCTCCCATTGACTTCAATGAGGTTCTGTGCAGGCCCAGCAGCCTGCCCATTGGCTACCCATTGCAAGATCAAGGCCACAGAAAACCCGCAACATATTGTTGCCCTTTTTATATGAGCAGTTAGCCTTTATTTGGAGCCTTTCTCCAAGCCTGTCTCTGCCGTGAGTTCAAGGCCTAGGAAGCTCTGTCTCTCTGCTTCCTCTCAGGGCACACTCACAACTGCTTTTCTTGCTTTCTAGTCACTTTCTCCTGGCTTTTTGCTCTCTCACATGCAGTTTACCACACAATCACTGCATTTTTATCCAATCCCAAGGAAGCCTCTCTTATCTCCCTGCCTTAGTTTTTTTCATCAGGTCTTCCCATGCAGCCCATTGCTTTGGGCGGTAGCTTCTTTTATTTCCCGCTAACTCACTACATACAGGGGCATTTCATTGCTTCTGCCATATAGTCTGAAAGAAGGGTGCTTAGCACATTCATCAGCTTTAACCAGATCAGTGACTGTCTACAGATCAAAGACCCACTTGATGGCAGTCATAAACACCTTCCTTAACAACACAAAAGGTGGGCGAGAGGGAGATGTTCAAATACATAGATGTATGATATACATGTGCTATATATTGTATTTACTTTTTAAAATAAACAAATTGCCCCTCATCTATTTGCACCAGCCTGCCCTCAACCTCTCCATCTACATTGGCTCATTTCTTGCAGGCCTTGTTTCAGAAGTGGTTTGTGAGAAATGATTTGAAGGAGGGGAGCATAGCAGACTTCTGAATCAGTTCAGGGAGTTCCTCCCATGCACAAAGGTGGTGCAGAAGAAAGTGGCAATTTGGAGTGGGTGAGCAGGCAGTCAAGGCTGGTACCATTGGTGGAGTGGAAAGTGAAAGGTATCTGGTACCAAAGAAGAGTGGATAAGTAAGGAAGGGAGCAGAGTTGGGAGGGGTCTTAAGACCAGAAGCTTGAACTTGATACTGTGGAAAAGGGTACCCCCTGGAGAAATTCAAAGAGAGGGGTGTCGTGGTCAGAACAACAAGCAACGAAGTTATTAGCAAGGTATAAGCAGATACATTTTGTATGGAGTGGGGTAGGGATCAAAGTGTTGGTGTCAAAAGCTGCTTTGTCTTGCACTTCCTCAGCCTGATTCCCATTTACTTTAAAGGTTGTCTACACTGAAAACGCTGCAGCTATACCACTGTAGCACTTCAGTGAAGACACTGCCTCCGCCTACGGAAAGGGTTCGCCTGTCAGTTTAGCACTTTCTAGGCCAGGGGTTAGGTCACTTTAACTGTGTCACTCTGAGGTGTGGATTTTTCACACCCCTGAGTGACATAATTATACCAACCTAATTTCCTAGGGTAGACCAGGCCTAAGGGTATGTCTACACTTAAAATGTTGCAGCAGCGCAGCTGTGCCTCTGTAGTGCTTCAGTGTAGACTCTACCTACACTCTCAGGAGGGGTTTTCCCACCAGCGTAGGTAATCCAACTCTCCAAGAGGTGGTAACTAGGTCGGCAGAAGAATTCTTCCATTGACCTAGTTCTGTCTACACTAGGGGTTAGGTCGGTGGATTTTTCACACCCCTGAGCGATGTAGCTATGCCAATATAAGTTCGCAGTGTAAACCAGTCCCAAGGCTCCCTTAAGATAATACTCCTCTGGCAGTAAATTACATTCATTAGCACCCACTTCAAGGTCCCTTTACACTTACAGAGTACGCTGTAAAGGGGTCTAATGAGTGTCAATGAGAATTATGTCCCTTGTTAATTGCTTTTCCTGCTAAACGCACATCTTTCCACTAACTCAAGATACACCCTGTGATGTTGCACTCCATATGCTTTATGAAAATATGCTTGGAATGTGAATATGATGTAACTGGAATATGCTTTATGCAAAAGGTCTCTTGTAAGGTATCATTACAAAGCTTATAATCTACTGAGTGTTCATCCTATTTGTATGCATGCATCATTCTTGTATCTAAAATTAGAAATATGAAGTTAACTCTGAGGTCCTATTGTAATTATGCAAAGTGTGGTACATTAATGGTTTAGAATCTTGATGGCACTCATTAACCAGGACAATTGGCTGTAGGTTTATTTACCTGCAAGCCTTCTTGTGGACCTGGGGGCCAGCCTGTGGGTAATGAAGAATGAGGTCTTACAGTGACATGTGACCATTTAGAAGGAGGGATGGGAACCAGAGAGACAAAGGATTCCCACCTTGGGCCAAAGGTATAAAAGGAGGTGGAACAGAACAAAGCAGGCCAGTCATGAGAAATCCCGCAGTTACCACCTGAGCTGGAACAAGGACTGTACCGGGGAAAGGATTGGGCCCAGACTAGGAAGGATTCTAGTCTGTGAAAGAGGCTTATTGGAACATATCTGAGGGTGAGATTTATCTGTATTCAGTTTCTTAAATGTATTAGGCTTAGACTTGCATGTTTTGTTTTATTTTGCTTGGTAACTTACCTTGTTCTGTCTGTTATTTCTTGAAACCACTAAAATCTTATTTTTTATACTTAATAAAATCACTTTTGTTTATTAATTAACCCAGAGTAAGTGATTAATACCTGGGGGGGAAGAAAAAAGCTGTGCGTATCTCTCTATCAGTGTTATAGAGGGAGGACAATTTATGTGTTTACCTTGTATAAGCTTTATACAGAGTAAAACCAATTTACTTGGGGTTTGGATCCCATTGGGAGCTGGGTGTCTGGGTGCTGGAGATAGGAAACCTGCTGAGCAGTTTTGGTTAAAGTCTTCAGCTTTGGGGGGATGGTTCAGACCCTGGGTCTGTGTTGCAGCAGGCTAGCATGTCTCAACAAGACAGGGTTCTGGAGTCCCAACCTGGCAGGGAAAATGGGCTCAGAGGTAGTTTCAGCACATCAGGTGACAGTCCCAAGGGGATCTCTGTGACCCAACCCGTCACACATACAGTGCTTCCACTGAAAGCTAGACTTGTGCACCTTACACCATATCACCATTTACTTTCCCTTCCCCCTTGTTTCTGGTCAATATACACTTATGTAACTTACATCACCATTTATGTCACTGCTGAATTCAGCCCAGAAACTTCATTAGCATTAAATCTCTTTACACAAGTTCTATGTGAGTCCCAAGATTTTTGCTAACAGTTTAAATCACAGCCAAAGCTAAATGTTCATCAACAAAATTTTGAAAGCACAACAGGTAATGTCAACCATGAAATGTGTTTAAATCGCAAGTACCCACAACACAAACATCCACAGGAAATAACAAAGAAAGCCCTTCGATTTGTGCACTCATATAGTAGCATTAGTGCTCAAAAGGCAATAGAGGTAGGGAACAAAAGGGTATCAAGATTAAAAATATACCTGCCTAAAATTAACACTTTGTTTTACCAATGCTTTTGTGTGCTGTGTTTTTTGTTGTGTGCGGGTTTTTGGTTTTGTTTGTTTGCTAAGAAAAAGAGAGTTCCTTTAATTGCATTCGTCCAAATTTCTGGCGTAAATCAACAAAAAGTGCAGGACATGACTTTCTGCAGTAGGTGGCCTGAGCAGTTAGCTATCCACAGTGTGCTGCAACAATGGAAACCTAGTTTCTACTTGCTGATGATGAGTGAATTACAAGCTGAAAAAAATAATAGCAATGAGCTCACTTGGGTGTGCCTCAAGCAGCTGCCAAAACTGGAGTGTATCTAAAATGCAATTTACGTACAAAAAGGCTCTTCCTTTTTACACAACTGCATTCCATGTGATTGTTTGTGTCCTACTACCAATTATGATGTCACATCTCTAGTCATCCTTTCATACATCAAATATTGAAGTAAGAAGTAAAGCATATGGATCAGTGCATGTAAAGCCTTATCTTCTAAATTACAATCCAAGTTTAAGAAAGTTACAGTTATTTGGCCTGGAAAACTTTTAAATTATACATTGATTTATCTTTGCAGTCAGCAAGTATGTGCTCACCTACACAATAGTAAAAAGAAAACAAAACACAAAAACAACTGGAAATCTGTCATTAACATTCAGCAAGTGATAATAAATACAGCAGGTTGCATGATTTTTAGCTAATTCACAAGCACAAAGTAATGCTGTATCTGTTCATTTAGTAAACCAGTCAACAAAATGTAGAATCTTGAAGTTTACTGTTTCAAATGTGGTCTGAGATGCTAATAACTAAACCAATGAGAAACTTCTCATGCAGGGCCAGATTTGCATTTAGCCTCAGCCCCGTGCCAGGGATTGTGCATAAATTGATGAAGTGAGCTGTAGCTCACGAAAGCTCATGCTCAAATAAATTGGTTAGTCTCTAAGGTGCCACAAGTACTCCTTTTCTTTTTACAAACACAGTAGTAGCCTTAAGAGACAGGCTGCCTTAGAGATCTCTCTCTTGCTCCAGGGTAGGTATTCAATTGCTGCTGGTCTATAGGTAACTCTCACCTCCACTGGCTGGCTGACATGCTGGGAGCACAGAGCCAAAGCACTATTTCCTGCTCCTCGCTTCCCACCTGCTCTGGGCAGAGTAGCAGCTTGTGGGAGCCATTTACTTCTGTACACCTGGAGTCAAGGGTAGCCTATACAGAGGATCTCTTTTGCCCCTTGTGCACCTGCACAGGTATATAGTCCAAATCACTGCCTAGCTCTTAGAAATTACTGATACAACATGGACCTGATGTTGATCTCACTTATACCAGTGTAGCTCCTGTGGCTTACATTGAAGTATTCCTGATTTGCAACAGTGTAAATGAGATCAGAAAGGATTTTAACACCCCCCTCTGCCCCCCAACACACACACACCTCTAGAGAAGTTGGGGCTGATTATATTGGCAGAGCAATGTGGGTAAATACACGGCCACAGCCTGTGCCTGCAGTACCTGTTCTGTGGGTCAAGGGCACCTTCAATCAGTCAGACCTTTCTTGGGAACTCAAGGCATTCGAGAGGGGGAAAGGTTCCATAACGTTAAGAGCCTGGTCTCTGAAGCCCGTCCACTAGGCCTCATTTCTTGTGCTCACAGTTCAGGCCCACGACTAATTTTGGGTATGGTTTTTCAGTCATAAATACGGAATAGTGGGTGTTTAGCTGATTTGCAGGTGCAATTCTGTAGTTAGACATCTACATAAATGGTTCCCAACCTTCTCAGTCCTGCACCCTGCCCTGCTAGCCCAAATATAACCACTGTGAATGATATGCTGAGATGGCAAAATATTTACTGGGGGGGGGGGGGGGGAGACCACATACAAAAGGCTCTTCCTTAAAACATTAGGTGTGTGCATGGGTGAAAGACTACAGGGGTAAGAAAATGAATACAATATTGCTTGAAATTTCTCTCTATGCACTGAACCTGTGCTTACTTCCTTCACTTCCCTTTCTCTTTCTGCCGCTCTAACTGGCTCCTGGCACATTTCATCCAGCCAGAAAGGAGAGACCATGTAGATCTGAGGGATGGGTGGGGATGACAGGGAACACACACACACACACACACGGAACAGGGGAAAAAAGTTATGAAGATCCAACTGAGAAACTACTGTGTGGTAAAGATAATATATATTTCATGAAAATCTATTGGCTCCTTTCCAGGTTGGATCTTTTCTTTATTCTTATGAATAGGTGCTGGAACTGGTGGTGCTGGGGGTGTTGACACAGCCCTTGGCTTGAAGTAGTAATAACCACCAAATACAGGATTTCCACCTTCAGCACCCCCATTATAAAAATTGTTCCAGCACCACAGTTCCTATGGTCATTTTTCTCTGTATCCTCTGCAATCCTTCTCCTCTATTCTTTCCCCACTCTTCCCCTCCCCATCAGCCCTGTCCTCTCACATGTATTTTTCAGTGTGAAGATTTTGGTTAGTATGATTTTCTTTGTTAAGTTGTTAGATACAACAGGGGTGGTTGCTCTCTAAATACCATGGGCAGACAACCAGACGGAGAAACAGAGACTTAGGATGGGGAATCTTCTTATTCTCTCTTTGTACAGGGCCTAGTACCAGAGACTCCCAGTCCATGACAAGGGCTCCAAGGCACTATCAATCAATCAATCAATCATCATCATCATCGTCGTTTTCTTGGTATTTCAAATTTCAGACATGTCTAACTTGTTCATGATCCACCCACAGCCACTGCTGTGCATGGGGCAGATCCGCAGCTGGTGTCAATTGTCGTAGCTCGCTGGTGGAGCTGTGAGAATTCACACCAACTGAGGATCTGCACGCATCTTTTTTCATCACCAATAAATAATTGTGTGCATAAAATTGCTTCATCAGTTGTTTATGGGCTCAAGTTGCAGCTGCAAAAAAGGGAGTTTAGGGGGTTTGAATCAGGCTCTACATCAATAAGCGCTGAACCTTACATGTAGAAAGCCATTATTGTATTTGTTTTATCGATACAAGAGTACCCAACATGTGACCTGCTGAAGAGCTGTCCTGAACAGGGATGAAAGAGAGTTTAAGCTTTTTCCTTAATTGGAGCTTTTAATTGTGGTGTCAGTGAGCTTTGAACAGGAACACTGGTCGTCTGTGGTGTGCATGTATTTTTATACATGTGTTTAGAATTCTGTAGAGGCATCTTAAAAGATTGAAATAGATCAGACAAATCTATAAAATAATGTCATTGATTAATAAAATGTTTGCTGTTCACTACACAGTAAAATCCAAAGGATTGCACCAGAAGACATACGTGAAGGATTTCTTCACATGGATTCCTACCAATGGAATCTGTAGTCATTTTTACATTTATTATCACTTTTATCATATATATAAAAACTGAGGGTGGAAATGTAAAAATAGTGGGCTAGATTGAGTAAGCTAGATCGAGACCATCAAAATCGTTTTATTTTTGATCCAGTTGCAGTTTGGTGCCCGATCTATGAAAGTGAAAGTCCTGTAAGATTTACCCACCCAAAACTCTAAGGGGAGAGGTTTTATTGGCTAGGTAACAAGTGTGCAATTTCCTCAGAGATAGATATTCTGTACTTAAAAACCATGGAATTGATGAACAGTGCTTTTAGAAGATATGCTTGCAGTGTGTAACTTTCGGGCCTTTTTTTGTGTGCCATTACTGCTGTGAATTTCAATCAGGGCGTTGATTTTTGTAATTCATGAGCTAGATGCTAATCAGCCTTTGAGTCATGCTTGGGATAAATGACTCAGGGTGGGAGAACAGCTCACAAGCTGGAAGGCACAGTAATAAAAGTGATAATATTCCAGAACAAAAACCAAGGTGCTCAGCGTCCTATCACGTGAAGAGTGAAGTCAGTGATACCTCATCCACAGCCAGATGTATGCAAACGCCAGCGTTGCTTTCAGACTGGATTGAGGCGTGTTGTAATGCCTGAAGGTATATAGACTGCAGGCCTTTCAAATCCCACCCAGCATAGAGACTTTCTTTTAGAACGGTAGCTAAATATACATTCCTGATCGAAACGATGGCAAGACATTAAGTCACAGGCAGCCGTGTGTATGTGTGTGTGAGAGAGAGAGAGATTAGTTTGCTTTAGCTATATATTTCGGGTGAATATTTCTGTATTTTAACTACCCTAATATTAATCAAGAAAAGCCTGAGTCGGTGAGCAAATTTTATGTACAATATATGCCAAACAGTGACAGCATAGGAAAATCCAACCTCATCTTTCCTTTATTGTATATTTGCTCCCCATAATGCCCTCTGATCTATATAATCGCCCTGTTCCTAGGACATTACAATCTAATAAACAGTTTACAATGTCCCGCGAATCTACTAGCTATTGATACATTTTGTTCCACCCGAAGAAGCCGAGGCGTGGGTGTGATTGTGCGGGCTAGGATCTTGTTTTGATATTAGGTTAAACGATTGGAAAAAGGAGGAGGACTTCGGTTCTGGGTGACATGAACTAGAAGAGGATTGGGGGGCCACTAATTACAGGGAGGAATCCTGTTTTCTAACCTCCGACGTGATGAAGTGTGAAGTGTAATTGTAAATGACAATTAGCTGAGGAATAAAGGTTTCCTCCGGAGTGGGATGGATTGTGGTGGCTGTATATCAACGACTGCTGAGAGAGATTTGAACCGAATCGCTGAGCTGTGTGTGCCCTGCCTCTTTGGAGGTGTTCTGTTCAGACGGGCAGGTGGGGGCTGAGCGGGAAGCTCCTCTTTGCGATAAGGCTGGAAATGGTTCAGTATTACATCCAGCAATAGATCCGCGGCAGGGGGGTTCAGAGAAGGTAGGTGCCCAGGCTCGGTGCGGCAGAAGTGCATTGAGGCGTTTGTACCGCCTGGAAAACAAGAGGCGAACAAACCCAGCCCTAGGAAATGGCATCCCTGGGTCTGGAGCAAGGACCCTGTGCCGATAACGCGGCTGTCACAGGGCTTGGGAGAGGGACTTTTCCTTTGATGCCCCCCTGCTAACTGAATGAAGGAGAGATTGCAGAAGCTGGGTGGCAGCAGGCATAGAGCAGGGGTCTACTACGCCAGCGTTCCTGAAACACAAATCTCTGTGTCCAATCTGCCTGGGTATTTTTGTTCTCTAACTACCAGGCAGCCTTTGAGCTGATCCTTGTCTTCCCCCTCCCCCCCCCCAAGCCCCCAGCATCCACAGGGTGCTAAGAGCACATTATTATCGACTCTAGTCTTCCTGGGCTCCAGTTTTATGGAGGCAGGCAGGAGAGGAGCAGTGGCTAATCGGATTGCGAAGGTTCCCGTAATCCCAGCTCGATCTGTCGCAGCCTCTCTCCCCCTTCAATATCACTAATGTCACTTCTATTGGCTGCATTAGACAGATGTTCAAAAGCTCGCTCTCCCTCTCTCGCTTAATCTGATCCCCCTGTAATACTTTCACTGCTATTAAATCCACACGCATTCCCCCACCCCCCACCCCCTTTTACTTTCCCAACTGGACCCTAGCTGCGTTAGATCACCTTTTTCAGGGCAAAAAGAGACCTTCTGGAGACGATACAATGGGATTTCCCCCACCCCATCTGTTTATCTTTCACCGAACACGGAGGGTGGGGAGTGGGGAGACTTCAAACTATTAGCTGGGAAGTGAAGATCTCTGTCTACTCAAAGGATTTTTCTGCTTGAAATTACATCCCCGTAGAAGAAAGCAATTGGTGTCTTACCTGACTGTGTCTAAGGAGTTAAAATGACCATGTTAATTTCTGCACATATATTTTCCTGGCAGGTGCTGTTTCCAAACTGGTTTAGCCAAACCTAGCTTTCTCCGGTAACAATATAGTTTTTTTTAAAGATTAAGGGACATACAGTACGATCTATGATGCTGTGCCTAACTTCTCCTTCTGGTTCTTGATCTTTTTCCCTGGCACCCTGATCATGGCCCATTCCCACTGTTCTTTACTTTTGCAATCTATGTGGTTGTATTTGTCTCTTCCTTGTCCTGGGTCACAGTCCCTTTGTGAGTTGTGTGTGTGTGTTATTTATTTATTTTCCAGCTGTCCTTTTGTTGTTTGCTGTGTGTAACCCGCAGAAATGAAACACATATGCAACACTGTCTCCTTACATTTTCAGATGTTTCTCACACTATTGTCTGGTGCAACCCATTGGAAGTGCAAAGTGAAAACAGATGTATCAAAGATGAAAACAAAACATCCACACAAAGTCTATGGGCGTAGAGATTAAATCGGGTAAATTCCCGGAAAATAAAGAAATAGCACGTAAATATATAATGTGCCTCTAGGATTCGTGGCGAGCACAAGGGGGAATTTTGGTGAGATTTGATCATTTCCTTCTGCCTGGACAAGAAGAAATCAATGGGGGTAGGGATCTATAAATCAGCCATCATGTCAGGACAAATCAAAATAATGCTTCTATTATTTCAATCAATAAACCATTTTTATAACTAACATCTGATCTACACGGAGTGTTTGTGTTGGAAATTTGCAGAGCCGCTTTGCACAAAAACAAACCATTAACATACGTGTCAATCACATTAAAAATGTCTGGAAAAGCTGTAATATTTCCGCCCGGGCGGGATATCAAAACAAAACAAAAACCAAGCCCCGTTTGCAGTCCGTATGAATAAGCTTCAGGAACTTGTTGCAATATATATATATATATATATATATATATATATATATAGTCCTGGGATATATTGTCCTGGATATATATATATATAAAACCATATATATATATATATATATATATATATATATATATATATATATAAATCAATGAGAGGGACTGGGAAGGGAGGGACATAAACAGCACCCTGGCAAGCAGGGAGAACCCCTTTGGGGTTCTTGTTATTTGAAAATGCTCCTTAAGATTATCCTATAGAGGTCGCATTAAGAGTTCAAACGCTTTTTTATAAACCCCGACAGCTCCACCCCACTCTTTCCAAGGAGCAGGTGTATTCGGTGTGCAAAGCACTAATTGCTGGGAGGGTATGTCTTCCTAGGGGGGCTGCAGTTTGTTTTGTCATTAAGCAGATACAGTTCAAATAATTTCCCAGGGTTTTTTTGGGGGGGGAGGTTGGAGGGGGGGAGAGAAGAGGGATGCTGATGCTGCCTCAGTACTAATCGGAAGAAATCAACAGCCAAATAATGTGTCGTGTTGAAAGGGTCCCGGTTCCTCTTCGTTTGGATCAAGTTTGTGCCGTGAATATATCTCTTGATTTACACTCATCTCTAGATAGATACAGAGATAACGAAGATAACAGATGGGTTTTCCCCTAGAACTCGGTGTTCAGTTCAGTGCCTGGGTTGTTTGCAAATCCACCAAATAATTCATATCAACCAACCATTTATAAACCATTGTCTTTGTTTCTTTGAAATCGTACTGTCCAGCCCCATCTGTCTGCTATAAATGAATAATCCTTCTTGATACCATTCCTGATCCATTTCTTTCCAGTAGAATTGAAAAGGGGGAAGGGATTGATAATCTCTAAAGATGGACAACCCCAACAGCCACAGATCCTGCGCATTTATTGCTTAAAATTAAACAGATGTCCCCCAACCCCCGCCCTTTCCCTATGATTTAATTTAGGACAAACGTACATTTTCCATAAATAAAATTCCCTGCAACGTTCTTACAAGTTTAGCGTTCTAGTTCGTCTATCTAAGGGCTAAATATCACCAAGCTCGTATGATGCTAATTTAATTATGCCTGTTAAAAATGTAGTTTAGTCCTCTCGGAGAGGCAGTATCATGCGCCTTTGAATATTAAAATGTTTCACTTTCCTCCAACGATGAGTTCTTCCCATTTTGTGACATTTCCCCTGTTACACTAAGTAAGAGGTGATCATCTTTAATTCATTGTTTGGTTGGGGTGGTGGGTAGGACCTGAAAGGTCTGCAGATTTTTCCACTAGAAAAGATAAACAGGGTGGAGGGGTTGTTTGGATCCTAATCTCCATTCCCCCACGGTTTTGTTTGCGTGTGTGTTTGTTTCATTTTAAGAGCTAAGATTTTTGTGCCTCTCTCTAACCTCATTGGAACAAAGAACCTTTGAACCTCTTTTCATGTGAACAGTAAACGCGTGTTCACACCATACCCTGGACACATTTGCTTTGCCTCTCGCTCCCACATTCCCCATGATTATGTTTCTAACCTAATTGCTTATTTCGCTCGTTAGTCATATTTCCATATAGTTTCCCCCCTTTTTTTGGGTCCATCATTCAGGATCAAACGAAAGCTTTACTGTATTTTCAGCTGTCTGCAATATTATTATTAGAGCCAGGATTTTCACAGCCAAAGAGTTTTAAATGTTTAATGCATTTGGGTCTTTCCTACAAAACATTTATGAAGGAGGCCGCTTGGAAGGCATCAGGGCTGAACAACAAGCGAGTCAGTACACAGCTTTTGCACGGAGACAAGAACACGTAATTGTTGTGAACCCGATGGCTTTGCTCGCTATTTGGAGTCTATTCCAATGCGAGGTAGATACGAGCAATTGGAGGTGCAGGGCTGTGCGGGTGAATGCAGTCCAAATTCCGATTCTGCGGTTCCTAATTTTCACAGGACAGGGAGAGCTGGCCGCTGGGTAATTAGCCCGATGCATAAACCAGCAGGTTCCTTCTAGTGGCCTGGCCGGTCTTTCCATCTCCCCGCAGTTCGGGGGTTCTAGACTCAGCAGCGCCGGGCCAGGTAGCGAGCGGCCACGCGGCTTCGCCTTGCCAAGCAGGCGCGAGCAGGAGAGCAGCAGCCCCGGGTAACGTTGCAGTGGGGAGCGAGTCGGCTCCGGAGGAAGGACGCACCCTGTCCTTCATCAGCAGGCATTTCCCTTCGGCTGTTGTTTTGTTTTGATTGAGCAGGCGGGGACTTTACAGTGGGGAAGGGCTTGGAAACGAAAATTCAATTAGGCTGAATTAAACCTTGCCGTAAAGGACAGATTTGGAGTTACTTTAGCCGGCCACACACGTGTGTGATAACGGTGTCTCTCTCTAGGTACATCCACGGAGCTGATTTCTGTGCCACACGCATATCTGTTCTCTAGAGATCTATTTACACATCTACAGACACGGTGCACCTATCTCTGTAATTAACCCCGCAAAGTACACGCCTGCTTTATAAAAAATATCACACGGCCGTTTTACCTGTATATAAATACACCGAGAAAACCTCGACGGTAGAGATTTTTTTTTTTTTTTTGGCAAAGGTGTAATAAGAATGCGAGTATTTCTTTCAGTGGTTCCATAGCTTTTATTAAAACGGTGCAGCAAGCATGGTTTCAGCTGAAAACTACCAGCAGTAACCAATGCATTGACGAAGAGGGGTTTGATGATGATTATTGTCACTCTGGTAGCCTGCTTTGGGATGGGCAGTCCAGTCCCAAACCCAGAATCAAGAGTTTCTTTGCGTTTCATAATTTCAAAGTGACTTAAGTGCTGGATCATCAGCTTTTCCCTTTGTCTGCCCCGATTGTAAATAATGGCTTTGAGATTAGCTAATTACGGTGCATTAATCACTGATAGAAAGGGAATAAATCAAAGTCTTGAACGAATTTTCAAATTCATCGGTATGGCTGCGCGTAAAAGTAACTCTATCTGCAGCAGATAGGTGCTGTTTAAATTACTGGGGATGCAGAGTAAACCACATCCACGTCACTATACAATGAAGATTTTATTTATACATACCGGTTGTGCGGTTAATTGGGGGGTTTCAGTCTAGTTTTGTAAAAAGAATTCGCATGATGTTGCAGTCTGAAGCCAGCAGTGTTGGACCTGCGCTGTATTAAACTTCTTGCGGGGGAAAGCAGATAGATAGATAGATAGATAGATAGATAGATAGATAGATAGATAGATAGATGTCGGAAATCCAGTGATTGTAATTTTTTTCTGCAGCTGGATGACATAGAACTCTGTATAACAACATCCACAACATTATTTGCTACAGTTGGGGGGGGGGGGTTATCAAACAACTATCGGTCTAGCACCAGAAAAAAAAATCTCGCCTAGCTCTCCCCATTCAAAGCATGACTTTTGTTACCTCAGTAATGTAGATTATTCGTATACTATTTGACGTTTCAATATTAGAAGGTGAGGGGTCCTTTAATGAGTCAATGCCACAAGCAACAAGCCAGGTTCCAGTCAAAATGTATTCAGCTCCTGCAAAGAGTGAACTATGCGGCAGAAAATCCAGGAACACCCCCCCGCGCACTTAAAATAGATTTTCCTTCTCTGGACACAAGAAAGAGGCTCCCTCTTCTCCCCCAACCCTTGGTCTCATTTAAACCAGCTATTCCCTCTAGCACAAGGATGTGGAAGGCTTCTTAAAAACTGTGCTTGACTCCAGGGTTTCTGCTCTCCTAATTCACACCGAGACCATACCTTCGTCCAGGCTGCGAAGCCCTTCCCAGCAGCAGCTAGCTCGCCTGCCCTTAAAGCTGTCCCCACAGCGCAGCTAGAGAAGACTCCATAGCCCAGACCCTCAGCCACTAAAGCTAACACACAATAATATACTCTGTCCCTTGCGGGGCAATGCTGCCAAGTGCAGGTGGCCAAGTCTCTGAATGCTAAACCCTCTGAATGGCACAACCTCCCCCCTTTTCTTCAGTCAAGAACCTTATAATTAATTTTAAGTTACTCAATGTACCGTATCATTAAAACCAGGCTGGAAAAACAGCGTCAGAGACACAGAGAGAGGAGGAGACAGGGAGAGCGAGAGAAAGGGGGTGGGGAGGGGAGGGCGTTTTGCATAAAGCTTTGTCTTTAGTGGTGGCTGGGCTGCCAAGGGTTATAACGCTAATTGCACGAGATTAATGTGGAGCTTGTTCGCCTCTGGTTACTAAGATTTATTTAAGCCCAGAACCGCCTAAGACCCCAAGGATGTAGGACAGCTACATACCAGCCTGCCTCCCAGGGGCACAAGCTGGGGAATCCCATGCTCAGCGTCCACGGAGATTTGTGGCCAAAAGCTTCCCAATGACAATATCGCCCTGAATAATAAAAGCGCCGTTTTACGGACGAGGTGTTTAAAATGCCTTCTCCTCCTCTCTCTTATTTGTAGTGTGGTAAAGACAGACAGTCCTTTTCATTTCAGTGTCTCTCGGCTGTGAAACTGGCTCTGCCAAGTGACGGCACCAAGCCGATGCAGCAGCGCTGCCTCGTGGCCGAAGTGGGAATAGCAGAGAGAAGACGCCTCCCGAGGCGGTGCGGTTGTACCGCGGTGTGATGCTGTCACTTAGCGGACTGAGAGGGAAGTAGGTTGAGCTTCGGGGGAAGATGGGGACACTTTGCCGGGTCCTGTTTAGTGGGGATTATAGGACAAGCTGCGACTACCGTTAGGTGAGATACGCTCAGCTCCTGCTGCAAACAATACTTGAGCTTTTGGTTAACTTCTTCTGCCAAGTAATTTCTTTGGCATTTGGGTCTTTGCTGTACCTGTAAATTACCAGAATAAGGGCATCTGTTCTGGGCCAGGGTCTCTGTGTGGGAGGTGACATGGGGGATGGCACTGGTTAAATCTGAGCCAAAGTAGGAGAAACAATCACCTTGTGGTTAATATGCTAGCCTGAAACTCAGGAGATTGGTGCTCAGCTCCCAGCTCTGCCACCGACTTTCTGTGTGACCTTGGGCAAGGCATTTCATCTCTCTGTACCTCAGCTCCCCAGAGCAAAACTCCTTTCCTCCCACCTTTTGGCTGCCTTGTCTCTTTGTCTGTCTAGTCTCTAACAGCAGCCGGTATTTGGTCCTGCAGAGGATGAAATCCTGCAGAAGGCAGTTATGGGACAGGCTACCTCACAGAATGGCTCCTCCTCACCCGCAGTAAGTACAGGTTGCCTTGTCAGGGATACATGATATGTATCACTTCCAAAGCTCTTGTTTATTTTTAAAATACTATTATTCTCAACATTCTTGTTATGCACATAAAATGTCTAATCCTTTTTGAATCCAACTAGTTTTTGGCCTCAGTGATATTTTGTGGAAATGAGTGCCACAGGCTAATTGTGCACTGTGTAAAAACATATTTTCGTTTATCCGTCTCATACCATGTCATTTAATTTTGTATTGTATTGTAGAAGTTCCCAATCTACCTTCTCTGTAACATTCATAACTTTTTATACACATCTTATGTCTCCTCTAATTCATCGCCTTGCTAAGGCAAACGGTCCCACACTTTTCAATCTCTATTCGTATTAGTGTTCTCCATGTCCGTAATCATCCTTGTTACCCATCTCTGAAATTCCCCCTTTTCTGCACTACCATCCCTGAGATGGGGTGAGCAGAACAGAACACAGCATTCTGTACCAGTGTATATGATTTATTTATAGAATGGCCTATGCATCTTGACATTTTGTGGTTTTGACCACTGAACAGAAGTCTTCACTGGGCTGTTCATAGTGATGCCTGAGTTTTTTTTTCTTGAGCTGATACCATTAATTTAGAACCCAATAAGATGCATGTTTAGTTCAAGTTATTCTCTCCAATGAGCATTGATTTGCATATATCAACACTGAATTCCATCTGTCATCATGTCACCCATTCATTTAGCTTGGTTAGGTCTCTCTGAAGTGCCTGACACTCTTCCCCAGCCTTTACTAACCTAACTTAACTTTTCTTATAATGTGTTCAGACAGCACCTAGCACAAAGGGGGCCTTCTCTCAATTAGGGCCCCTTGGCACACCTGAAATGCAAATGATAATAATGTGACTGTGGGTGTCTGAGAGAGTGAGCAGGGCGGATGCATTGCATTAAAATTGTAAAATACTCTTACTTTATTTCTACTCGGAGTGTTCTCCCATAGTTATTTACCATTGGAAACTGACTTTTATTTTACAGCTATTGTAAAAAGAAGAGACCAGCATGCACATTAGCTTAAAGTCCCTAGCTTGACTCTTTTACTGCATTGCTTTGTAGTTTACTGGGTACTCTTTCCACACAGAATATCATCGCCAGTGAATCTATAAATCTGCATAGCTATTTAACTAAAGTGTTTCACAAAAACGTTATCTTTCTCCAGATTTCATAGACCTACATTTTAAAACTGCTTAAGTAACAGTGAGACTGCAGAGCTAAAAGGCTGGTGAAACAGAGAAATTGAGGGCTCAGGTTAATCAATTCCTGTCCCTTCCTAGCCTGGATTGTACAGCTTGCTATCTATTTTTCCTGCCTAGCTCTGGGTGAGTCATTTAAACCAAAACAAGTGCATGAGAAGAAAGTCTCATTCAAGACAAGGCCCCACTGAGTGCTTGCACTCACATTCACTATACTCTGGCTTGGGGATTTGACCTGGGTACTAAGAAAATAAAATTTCTCAGAAGCAGGAAAGGAGCACTAAAAAGGGCCAGAATCTTCATTAGAATTGTCCTTCCTCAAGACTTTCTGTTGAAGTCCTTTGTGAGAAGTAAAGTACCCTTCAATGCTACTAGCATCTGGAATGCAAAATTTGAATTTAATGACAGGTTTCAGAGTAACAGCCGTGTTAGTCTGTATTCGCAAAAAGAAAAGGAGTACTTGTGGCACCTTAGAGACTAACCAATTTATTTGAGCATGAGCTTTCGTGAGCTACAGCTCACTTCATCGGATGCATACCATGGAAACTGCAGCAGACTTTATATATACACAGAGAATATGAAACAATACCTCCTCCCACCCCACTGTCCTGCTGGTAATAGCTTATCTAAAGTGATCATCAGGTTAGGCCATTTCCAGCACAAATCCAGGTTTTCTCACCCTCCACGCCCCCACACAAATTCACTCTCCTGCTGGTGATAGCCCATCCAAAGTGACAACTCTTTACACAATGTTTCCACGGTATGCATCCGATGAAGTGAGCTGTAGCTCACGAAAGCTCATGCTCAAATAAATTGGTTAGTCTCTAAGGTGCCACAAGTACTCCTTTTCTTTTTTTGAATTTAATGAGGTCCTTAGTTCAATTCCCACCTCTGTCACAGGATTCCTGAAAAGCCTTGGGCTAGTCATTTCATCTCACTTTGCCTCAGTTCCCCACCTGAAAAATGCAAACAATAATATTTCCTTTCTCCCACCCTTTGTCTGGCTTGTTTATATCTAGGTTGTAAGTTCTCTGGGTAGGGGCTGTCTCTTATTATGCAGGTGTGCAGTGCCTAACACAATGAGGGCTCAGGGTTTCTAGACATGACTCTAACACTAATAATAATAATCCCATATCAGACCATACCAATCTTACCACTTCTCTGTACTGCCAAGGTGAACCAAAAACATAATTTTGCATCCATAACTTTACAAATAAACCACCATAAACAGTCATAAGTGGTGATATCTTGTGCCTCTCACAGTAGACAGCAGCCATGAATGCTCACCACAGGCTCTGATTTACTTGAAACTGTGGCAGGTTTCTTCCTCTGCTAGCCACCAACAACTGATCCCTTGTTCTTTCAGTAACACTTTTAAAAAATGCTTGGGGTTGGCCTCAGGCACATGAGAGCAGAATATGGCTCTGAATATTTAAATGTTTTTGAAAATTCCCGGAGGTATAGTAGCTTTCCTGAGATTCACTCAAAAAGAATACAGAATATCAGTGCCTAAAGATCAAATGAGCTAATCTCAAAATGCTTCAAATGTTGAGATGGATCTGTATGCAAATGAAATGCTGGCTCGCCCAGATCAATATGCTATCAAATTGAGACTAAAAGGACAAGCTGCAATTTGCAGTCTTCCCTTCTGCTATATCCCCAGTTATCCTGATAAAGTGAAGGGTCTTGTTGACCTTTAACAATTGCCATTGATAACTGCCGAGAAAGTACTTAGCCCATGGGGGTAATCCAACAGGAAGGGCCCAGCTGACACATGAATGAGATAAGCTGCTTTAGAATTACTTTCTTCACTGTTATTGTCAGATCCTACAAAATCTTGAATTTATCCCTTAGAACTTATTGCTACAGGAATCTTGCTCTGGATTTAATTAGGAGTCAATGGGTCAGACCCTCAACAGTGCGAATCAGCATAGCTGCTTTTGTAAAGGGACCACTCAGTTCACAAGAAACACAGTCTATTTACAGTACTTCAAACTGGGAATGTGCTGCTTTATTCAACTATATAACAGACAGTTTTGGGAGGACCAGACACACCTATTAACTAAACAGGAAGTAAGGGAGCGGCAGAGTCTGGCTCCGTCCCATAATATTCTGAATAACCCTGTTAACCCTATCATTACCACTTTACTGTAGCTGCATTAAAGTAAATGGCGTTATTCCAGTTTACACCAGGTGAAGATCTGAGTCATGTCTCTTTTGCTACCTCATGAACAACACTCAGAGTATTATCAAAGGAACATTCTCTATAGGAACTTGAAGAAGATTTTCTTTCTTGATTTCACTGATAGACTCTTTTAATGGAAATGCACAGATACTGTTACATCTTTGAGGAGATTCTGCTGATGCTGCTTGCTGTATCACCTGCTGACAAATGTGCAGCTGGATCTGAACAAAGTTTCATCCACATTCAAATCCAGATCTCATTTTTTTCAAAGGATGGGGACAGTGAGGTCTTGAGAGCTTTCTCTGGGTCCATCTCTAGCCTGGCATTTGCTCATGAAGGTGATTTAGCTCTTTCATTACTTTCTGCTTTTCTTTTTGCACGACTGTGTTCATGAAATCACCGAAGATGGGAAAGATCTATGTTGTCATGTAGCCATTATTATATTATTAAAATCTAAAGAAATTACTTTAAGATTCCACATGAAACAAAGGAATCCGCTCAAAATTCAGCAAGTCTTCCAGGAAAGGCTAAACCAATCCCACAACCTCACCCTTAAAACATCTGATGATGTGACACAGAGACAAAACAATGGAAAACAGGTTTAATTCTGAACATAAAATCATAGGACTGGAATGGACATCCTGGCTCATTGAGTCCAGTTCCCTGCTATTGGAGGCAACCCTGTCATACAATCCCATTCATGAATTTCTCAAGCTCTGTCTTAAAACTAATTTGGTGTTTTGACCTCACTACTACTTTTAGGAGGCTGTGACAGAACCTCACTCCTATGATGCTTAGAAACCTTCTTCTAATTTCCAGCCTAAATTTACTCATGGCCAGTTTATACTCATTTGTTCTTGCGCTAACATTGTCCTTTAGCTTAAATAGCTCCTCTCCCTTTTTGGTATTTACTCCTCTGATGTATTTATGGAGAGCAATCATATCACCTCTCAGACTTCTTTTTGCTAGGCTAAACAAGCCAAGCTCCTTTAGACTCCCCTCACAAGACAGGTCCTTCCTTTCCTGATCATCCTAGTAGCCCTTCTTTCCACCTGTTGCAGTTTGAATAAAAAAGAATGATTCTAGATAATCTAGTTTCCTCATGAAGAGAGTGTGCCACATAGCTCAGAAATTATGCATGAATGCGCACAAATCATTGCCATGTAAATATGTATACATGGTCTCAATTAAGAGAAACCAGTTGGCAACACAAGTTAAATGCTTCAGCTCCTCACAGTTAATGCTTAGATATTTTGGGGAACTCTTCGAAAAGGAGTGACATAGGGCTTGATTCATCCTAGGGTTATGCTTACAGAAGGGCAGAATCATCCTCAGCATCTGCAAGTCTGCCCTGAGGAAAGTTTCAGTGTTGCAAGCCCCGACATGTTCTGCTTTGTCACTGAGCCTGCAGAACTACTTAGTGCATCCCCCAGAGTAGGCTGGGGAAGGAATACGATTGATTAAGCATATCCTTAGGGCAATCTCTGTTGCAGCAGCTCCTACTGAGCACTTTCTGCAAGTGAAAGCTGTTTACCTGGGGCGGAACCTCAGCACAGACATCTGATTTCTTCCTGATGAGCAGTAGTCCTGCACCAAGAGAAGTCAGTTAATCCCGAATATTTTATGCATCCTCATAAGCAACTAGTTCCTTTGCAAGCTGGAAAAATATCTGTGTACTAAGGGTTAAAACATAAAAGGATAGAATGCAAGCAAGATAACTACTAAATCAACGAACCCATAATTGTAGTAGAAATGTAATAAAATAATTAGAACATAATGCAGTTTAGTGGGAAACTCTCCAGTAAAATCTTTGAACAGTATCATTTCAAGTCAAAACTCATGCAGGACATAAAAAATGAGAATCATAGTGCTGTAGAGGAGCATAACCAATGTACCCAACATTGTACAAGTACATGAAAGGAAAACAACACAATGTAGGCTAAGTGGAAAGGTGCTGGCTGAGAGACATCTTCAGTGCTAGCAAGTTAACATCTGAGGTCAATGAGGTAATGTACAAGTTCCAAAGGCAAGTACTCTGCAATCAAGAGCAAGAGACTGTTGATAATATCTTACCAGAGGGTTAATGTCAGTGAGCATGTGAATAGCAGCAAATAAACCAGTTTTTGTGAAAATAGTAAAAGTATCTGTAGGAACATTAAGCCCCACATTACCATTAGATTTCATAGAATATAAACATAAATAAATACAATGCTTCCTTTATTTCCTTTAAAGAAATTTGTGCTCACGAAAGATCTCAGATTGGCAGCACTGGAAATGGAAATTCTCCTCTTATCCTAAGAAGAGTTTTGACATAGGCAGGTATCAGTACCAGCTTCTCTTCACTACGCCATCAGAGCGCTGTCACTGAGCTCCAGCACTGCTTATGGGTAGGAGGCTACAATTTGTATTCCAGGCCCATTCAGATCCTTGTCTCTCTGCTGACAATGCCAATTAGTGCCAATTCAGTTGTGTTTGTCCAAAAGGAAATCACCAACTGATTTCACAGAGGCTGTAAAATAGGCTAATAACAGCTTTTTGTTACCAATGTGCTAATCTGGATTTGAACTGATAACCAGTGTACGGCAAGTGATCCAAAACTCAAAGTGCTAGAATGGCTTTATGTATGTCTGTCTGTATTATTTTATCCCACCATCATCACATGGCAAACAGGTGCCACATTTTCAATCTTAGGCACATGATGTCCATATTTGGGGTCATTTATAAGTGGCCTGATTCTAAGGGTATGTCTTCACGACTGGCTGCATCGGCGGGCCCGATCCATCCAGCGGGGATCCATTTATCACGTCTAGTCTAGACGTAATCAATCGACCCCCAAGCATTCTTCCATCGACTCCTGTACTCCAGCACCACAAGAGGCACAGGCAGAGTTGAGGGGGAAGCGGCAGCAGTCGACTCACTGTGGTGAAGACACCACGGTAAGTCGATCTAAGTACATCGACTTCAGCTACATTATTTACGTAGCTAAAGTTGCTTAACTTAGATTGATCCCTCCCTCAGTGTAGACCAGGGCTAAGAGATCCACAACTCTCCTTGCAGTCAATTAAACATGCTAGTTTGCAAATATCTCCCTGACCCCACCTGGAACTTATATCTTATTCCTGATTCAGTTCCTGCTGTAGCAGAGAAAGTCGTTATGTGGTGCTATAAGAGGGAATGGAATATTTGTTTGACTTGTCCTTTGTGATTTCAGAGGCAGCTGAATGGACAGAAGGTAATAGACCAACAGACTTCTAAAGATGATTTATCTCCTGGGTTAGAAGACTTATTGTCAAGACATTCTGGCCAGAAATACTTTGCACTTGTGAGACTGAATAAAGCTACTCTTAGAACATCCCTTAAAATTGGTTCCCTGTTCTCTTCTCCCTGCCCAAATCAAATTCAAACTCCTTCTTCTCCCATTCAAGGGAAATGGAAACAACTTCAACATTTCAATTTTATTCCCCATGAAACTGAATACGGTTAGTGTCAGTGAGCACATGAGACAAAGCACCACCTTTGCCAGTGTCATGTCTGATGTACTTGTTTAATGATCTCTTCCACGATATGGCAATATTTGGATCCACAGGGTGTACTCATATGACCCTGAATAGTAGTGCTTTTTTAGATAGGCCTGAACTAATGTTCTATTGGCTTATATGTCCCAGGAGTTTAGCTCTGCAGAAGCAATACACTTGAAGAATAAGGGTTAGTAAATCTCTCTTTATCCATAATTGTGACTTGACAAAATACTCTTGCTTTGTAATGTGTTAAGTAAGCGCAGAGAAGTGACAGCTGCCCTACTGGAAATAAATAAATCATAATAGTAAAGCGTTACACTTACAAAACACTTTTCCATGCCAGATCATCAGCAGCTGAGGATCAGGACCTTTATCTGGAGATATCAAGGCACTTTACAAAGATGGTTCAGTATTACCACCTGTGACAAAGTGGGATTTTATTCATCTTGTTATGTTGCATGTGAGTCTTACTGTCCTATGCTAATACTGTGTGTGCTTCCGTTTCCCTGTGTACTGCACCAATATTTTGGTGGTGGGAATTGGGTGTGTGATTTTTGCTGAGGCCCTCAGGGCAGGTGAGGCTGCCCAGCTGTCTGCACGTATGGAACCTGAGACGCATGGGGGGGGGGGGCGGGGACGGTGTGACCAGGTGACACCTTTTGCCCAGGAAGCAAGACAAAGAGGACAAGGAGGAGCAATGGGTGTGTAGGAGGTTGGATTGCTGGTAGCTGGGCAATCTGGCCCAGGACTCACCAAGATGGACTTGGCTGAAAGTCATTGATTTCTGATAGCAAGCTCTGTTCTATGCTATGTTCCTGTCAACTAATAAATCCTTCTGTTCTACATGCTGGCTGACAGTCACTGCTGACTGAGGAGCTGGGGTGCAGGGCCCTCTGGTTTCCCCAGGAGCCCCTCCTGGGCAGACTCACTGGGGGAAGTGCACAGTGTGGAAGGGGATGCTGAATGCTCCGAGATCAGACCCAGGAAGGTCAAAGCTGTGTAAGCTTCTTGTCCTGGCGACAGTATGCTTAGGTAGAGGAGGCAGGCTCTCCCAGAGTCCTGACTGGCTTCACATAGAATAGTTCCCAAGCATTGGCCAAAGCAGTGACTGTGTGACACCACCATTTTCTGTCTTTGTTATTTATAGGGCCACCATCAACATAATAGCTGAATGTATCACAATCTTTAATGTATTTACCCTCACAACACCCATGTGAGTTAGGGAAGTGCTGCTATCCCCATTGTGTAAATGTGGAACTCAGGAACTGAGAAAGTATGGGTGCAGTCTACATTGCAAGCTGGTGGCAGATATACAAGGGCTAGCTTTGATCAAGCTAGTTTGCTAAAAATAGAAATGTAGTCGCAGTGGCAAGATGAGCTAGCAGCCTGTCAAGGTTCCTTCCCCACTCTGAACTCTAGGGTACAGATGTGGGGACCGGCATGAAAACCCCCTAAGCTTATTTTTACCAGCTTAGGTTAAAACTTCCCCAAGGTACAAACTATTTTACCTTTTGCCCTTGGACTTTATTTGCTGCCACCACCAAGTGTCTAATAAATATATAATCAGGAAAGAGCCCGCTGGAAATGTCTTTCCCCCAAAAATCCTCCCCAAACCCTACACCCCCTTTCCTGGGGAAGGCTTGATAAAAATCCTCACCAATTTGCATAGGTGAACACAGACCCAAACCCTTGGATCTTAAGAACAGTGAAAAAAAGCAATCAGGTTCTTAAAAGAAGAATTTTAATAGAAGAAAAAGTAAAAGAATCACCTCTATAAAATCAGGATGGTAGATACCTTGCAGGGTAATTAGATTCAAAACATAGAAAATCCCTCTAGGCAAAACCTTAAGTTACAAAAAGACACAAAAACAGGAATATACATTCCATTCAGCACAGCTTATTTTCTCAGCCATTTAAACAAAACAGAATCTAATGCATATCTAACTAGATTGCTTCATAAGTTCTAAGACTCCATTCCTTTCTGTTCCCGGCAAAAGCATCACACAGACAGAGAGAGCCTTTGTTTCTCCCCCCCCTCCAGCTTTGAAAATATCTTGTCTCCTCATTGGTCATTTTGGTTAGGTGCCAGCAAGGTTATCCTAGCTTCTTAACCCTTTACAGGTGAAAGGGTTTTTCCTCTGGCCAGGAGGGATTTTAAAGGTGTTTACCCTTCCCTTTATATTTATGACACAGACTGACTAAGTACATACCGTCCCAGGCAGGATTATACTCTGGGTGTCTAGCCCATCCCACACCCTGTGCTGCTGCAGCTACACTTCTATTGTTGCATGCTAGTTTGATCAAAGATAGCACATGTATGTTGAGCCAAGCTGCAGATTACATCTCCGTCTTGAAGTATAGACATACCCTGTGTGATTTGCCCAAGATCATGTAGGAAGTCTATGTTGGACCAGGAAATTGAACCCTGGGTAGTGTCCTAACCAGTGGACCGTCCTTCTGCTATTTTACAGTTAACTGAAATGTCACATGAGTTGTTCAAATCCACATAGTGAGTGAGTGGCAGGCAGGAGCAGACACCAAATATACTGACTGGCTGACCCTCAGCCTGTGCTCAGGTTGGTAGATCTGATACACCTAATGGATTCCTGCACCATAACCAAATTATGGTTCACCTTTTATGGAAAAATACTCTAGATTTTAATAGGGATCATGAAACTAATAGCGTTCTAGAGGAATGACTGTAAAATCCTATAGCATTTAATAGCAAAAGCTATCCTCTATAGGATTTGAAAACTGAATTATAGGATTTAATTAATAGAAAATTATAACCATGCTATAGAATGTACAGGTTAAATTAAAACTACCATAGAGATATTATCATTCTCAATTAAAGACTGTAGGATTTTTCAATAAAGGAACTGAGGCTTTAAAAGCTTCTTATACAAAATAACTCTAACATATCTCCCATTTTTGGCAGTATCAGTTCTCTTTCACAAAGTCAGTGTTTTCCATTGCAATAAGGATGATAAAAGAGATGGCTGGACTTCAGCTAGATGCCTTTGAAAAACAGTACTGGGTGACCAGCAAGCAGGTGATTATCTGTCAAACATATAATCCAATTTGTTAAGACCTGTTGGGGATCTTAACATCTATCATGGAGGCAAGCACTGATTTGTACTAAATCAGAATTTACTCCAAACTGAAAGGGATTCTACATATTCAGCTTTAACTTTTTTTTAGAATCAGGCCCAAGCTGAAAAGTTCAAATTCTTCTTATTCTGATCTGAACTTTGACAAAGCATAGGAAAGGTGTTTGGCTGTAGGTTCTGATTTGGCCAATTACAAGAAGAAGAAGAAGCTAGCCATGAAATTTGGATCCAAATCCAGATTCTGATCTGATCTTCCCTAAAGTTGAGTGGTGTTTGGACTTGGGGTTTTGATTATGGTTATGGTTGATATGTCTTCATTTTTAGTTACCTTTTCACCCATCATTGTTCTATCTGCTGTTAGCTAGAATTGGAAGTACTGGAATATTACGAATCATGCAAACAAACAAACCTGTACTCACAAGATTTCTGACCAAGTGAAAACAGGAAATGGTTTTGTGATATTTTTCAATCTGATTTCCATACAATAGAGTTTCACAAACTTAGATAAGCATCTTTTTTTATGATTATCTGAATCTACTTCCAAGCCTTTGTGGCTAGCTGCCCAGTATTAATCAACACATATGAAATACTTCTCCTTTTAGTGACTGAATTTGGAATATAAATAATTGCATAAAATCTGATAGTGTCATGACACAGTGGTTAAACACTTGTAAGAGTTACAAAACTCCAAACCTGTGTGTTCTTCTGCATTTACCCATCTTTCCTATTGTCAGTTACTTTCTCAGAATTATTCTATAATCAGGGCTTTTAAAGTTAGTCTATAGCAAAGTGCACAACTTCGTGGCTTCTTCCGCTTGTTTAGACTTTCCCTGTGTGAGAGCTGTGAAGAATGTTATATTCAATCCTGGATAAGTCACTCTGCCAAACCAAGCATTTCTCAACATCTGGAATCCTTTAATTTCTCCTTGGCCAGTCTGAAAGTGTTCCACAGGGCAGGAGTCTAACAAATTCTAGAGAGACCATCCAAAATGACTGCTGCTTCTAATCTCCCGGTATGAGTAATTGTGGGCCAGGTACTGACATTCTCAAAATTACCTGTGTTAGAATCCCATACTTTTATTGTGTGAAAACTTTCCAAGTCTGATCTGCTGTTCAAAATTTTATATTATCTTCCAAGGAGTGGTTTTGGCAGCTTTTCTTGCAATGTCATTAGAAAAGTAGTCGGAATGATTTATAAGCATCCAACTTGGAAGTGATTATTTAAGATATTTGATTAACTATGTACTGTATTTCGCCTCACATTCATCTGCAGGAAAAGATGCGTATATGGGATGTTTTCCAGATCTCTTTTCATTAAAGTGAAGAGGTCATCACTTTTTATATGATACTAACTTAAACTGTGTTTTATACTACAGATTATGATACCTCACTGTGCGTGCTTAGAAAATACTTCACAGCAGGCAAGTCAGGTGGAAAGCCGTACGTTCTATTTTCTCAAGAGCCAGTTGTCAAAAGCTTCTTTTCCTCTTAAAAGTTAAAGGCTTTTCTGTTAGGGTGACCGGATACCAATGGTGAAAAATCAGAAAGAGGGTGGTGGATAAATAGGCGCCTATATAAGACAAAGTCCCCAAAATCAGGATGTCTGGCCACCCTATTTTCTATGCACTTTTAATCTGATATCCGGCCTGCATTCCTTTAAAACATCTGGGATCCCGTGGTTCTTTCTAATAACTATCAAAGCACACCAGACCATCACAGAACCAGAATGGATGGTATTGGCTAGCAGTGGCCTAGAATCCAAAGCAGAATAGACCTGATACAAAGCCCACTGAAGAAAATTAGGAGTCTTCCCATCAACTTTGAGACTTAACGTTAATACCTTTCCTATTCCATGAGGTTAGATCCTCTTTTTATAACTGTTGTTTTGCAGTGAATCCTTGAAATATCAGGACTACTACCTGGTTTATCTTATTATCTGCCACTGTCTTGTAGGGTCAAGTGGAGAAATCAATGTATTTTCCTGTAATCATCACATATGGAGACAGTTATAATATTGAACAGTTTCTAATATGCTGGTACACCTGTATTGAGTCATCCTCTCTTTACTCACTATGGTATATCATGGAAATTAGGTTTATTTACAAATGTACCCTATTAAATTGGGCCAGTTTACCAATAGGTTAGAGTAAGTGTGGAGAAAGGGGAAGAACACTGAAAAGTCAACTGATAAAATATTCACTGTTGGTTTCTAGACTAGCATGTTAGTATTGGTTAACAAAAGTACCCTTAGAAAAAAATCTCCTTCACATGCAGTTCTGCAATCACTTTGCATATGCAACTTCACTGAATTCAGTGGGAGTTTCGCATGCACAGTGGCTGCAGAAAAGGCACGATGAATAAATGCATTTCTGTAGTCAGCAACATAACTAGCATTTTAACTGCATAAACTATCATGATTACGGAACTGTCACTGATGTTTTTCTAGACAATTTATAAAACATAAATATCAAGAAATTCAATATCTAGTTTTGACTTAAAGCATTTATGGCTACATAGCATTGCAACTAGACAGATGGCGTTAGATAGACAAATGGACACCACACTTCTGATGTCAGTATAAAAAAGGAATCTAAAAGTAACCTTTTCTGCTACCCACACTATGCACTATAGTTCTCATGGCCATAATCACAGCGCTTTTTGTTTCTAATTTTCTTTTTTCCTCCATAGAGCACCTTCCTCTTCATTTCAAGTTCATTCTACAATCTCATATTTCAATTGCACTGGTTTAAGAAAGTGTCATGTTGTGTTGGATTCTAAGAATAGGAGGTGCTCATCAATCAACAGTTTTACAGGATACTAATCCTCACCGCAGTTAGCTGATTTGGTACTCTGGATTTTGACCACTGCCATGGTCAATCACTGAGCAGTTCTATTCATCTTCATCATCTACCTATTCTTATAGATTGTTTCATCATGGCCACCTAGATAAAAAAAATAAAAAGAGGACAAAAATCATCAAAACCCATGTCTCTGGAGAGAAATATTCAAGGTGACCTGAATTCTTCATTTAATGCTTGAAATAACCTAAGAATTTTAAAAAAAAAAACAAAAAACAGACTATGAATACATAAAGTGAATACAATTGTATAAAATAAAAGTTTTTGTTTGTAATAAATGACCCTTTTCACCAGTTGAAATCTTTACTTTTCTCAGAAGGTTTTCATGCATGGAACCTGCATTCTCTGTGTGTTTTCTCTCTCTTGTTTTATATACTTTACTAAAATGAACAAGGAATTACTCAAAACAATATTCACTAAGAGTAAACAGTGTTACTCTAAATGTAATTACCAAATATATAATACGGTTTACACCTTGGAGAATAATGCCATATTATTTTTCCATGAGGGTTATCTGTTGTAGGTGAGGCAGCTTAAACCCTCACCCCATAATGTTCAGACTCTACAGTTAATATTTTGACCTGACATTCAGTAAGAAGAGAGATATGAAGGAGTATCTTTTCACCTCAGCCACAATCTCCCATGCAGCAGCATTTCCACCAGCTCCACTTGCCTTACCAGCATCACTGAGGAGCTGGAGCAGATACTTGGCATAGATTACTCCTCGTTCACTAGGCCCCAGTTTTCCACTAATATGACTATAGCGCTGTGATAGATGACCATTGGGAGCAGCAGGTAGTCTCACCCTACACCCAAGTGGATGACTGTCTCCCTGAGCTCCCCCATCTCCCAACCTCAAACTGCAAGAAGAGGTCAAAACGGGATGAGAATTAAATTCATCAGCTGATAGTGAGCTCCATAGACTCCACCTAAGAATTTGCAATAAGATATGCCTTTGTGAGTACGCTTTGGGACTAGAAACCACCTGAATACACTCCCCACTACACTCTGCTGGGCTCTCTCTCCTAAACATCAGTCTGTCCCAGCTAAGCCCGGTGTCAGTAAGCATGCGGGAGTCGTCCCATCAGTGACCTCCAGATGCCCCAGTGAGACCGAACAAAAGGACAGCGGGGACGTTATATGCGCCCAATGTCACAGACACCAGGGAAAACTCTTGAATGAAAATCTCAGTGGATCCAGTACCACTGTGAAGGAGGATGAGTTGGCTGCAAGCTTTATAAAAAGCTAAGAGTGGGACAAAGTGAGAGAATGCTTATTAGTGCAGAAAAGAAAATTATAAAATTATATGAAGCAAACTGGTGGGATACCCTGTCAGGATTGGTCCTAATCTTTTTGCTGTCTTTGGCATATATGCAAATGTCCTTTTCCATTTCCCAGGCCCACCCTTCTAGCTTCCTCTTTATTTTTCTAACTTGCTTTATTGGATTATTTATTGTAACATTTTAGCATTAAGCTTTCTATTGTTTTATTGACACTTATATTGTCTGTTCTGCCTCCATTTCCCCTTCCCTCACTCTATTTTCTATTTCAATCTTCTTTCTATGTATCTGTCTTCCGATATCTTTTCCTCCATTTCAGTAGGTGTTCCTCAGTTGTATTTGTTGATTCTATGTGGTAACTGATCTTTGTCTTTACTATTCACTCCTTTCATCCTGCTGCTTCACATTCCTCTTGCTTCCCTCTGTGCCCTCTCCTCCCTTCACTAGTCCTTTATATCATCTCTGGTCCTTCTAATCCACTCCTTTCTCCTTTTGCTTCCCCTTCCTCATCAATCCCTCCAGGGTTTTTCTCAGTCTCTTGTCCTCCACTTTTACTCTACCCACCACAACCCTCTCATAGCCATCTCTTTCTCCTGCCCCCGTACTCAAAGGCTCATTCTCTTTCCGTCCCCACAAATCACATCCATATATACTTGGCCTCTCCTCCCACTATCTCCCTCAAATTGCATGTAAATGCTTGATTAATTACTATGATGATTGAATTTATGAAATTTCAATTAATTTTTTTCACACAAAAATCAAGCATTTTTCACAAATAAAATTCATCATTTTTTCAAATGGGTGTAATGATTATTTGAGGTTATTTTGGAGACCTCATGAATTTAACAAACTCATTTTCTATTAATAAAAGTTGTTGGAGGACTCTTCAGCCCAGGCCTAGCTTCCTCTGCCACAGGAGAAATGGAGCCCACATGCTTATGTCTATCCATAGTCATCAATGCCAGCACTGGAATACTTTTTCTCCGGGGGACAGTTCTCAACAGAAGCCATTGTTAATGTCGAAGAAAATCAATTCTAATAGGAATAAATGGACTCTATATTAGGGAAATAAAGCTGAAAGCCCCACACTCCTTCAAATATTCACATGAGTAATCCTGTGGACTTCACTTCCAATTGACTTAATGTGCTTAAAGGTAAGCATGTGTGTAAGTCTTTGCAGGTTCGGGGCCTGAGTTTCTAGGACTAATAGTATTGCATGGGCCCAGATGTGGATGCTAAAACATCTAGAGCTGGATGAGACAACCAGAAAGTTGGGCCTGATTCTGCTCCCAGTGAAGTTATTGTAATTCAAAGTCTGAGGTGAACCCTGGTCAAATGCAATTTTTTTTCCTGTCATAGCTAAAAGAAATGTATGTGTTTAGTCTTATTATCTTGTATAGTTTTGAAGGGGAATGGAGAGAGTCTGAAGAGTCTTTCTTCCCTTTGTTCCCCTGCCCAGGCTCCAGACACTGGTAGTGTCAGACCCAGCACACAGGGAATAAAGCTTTCACCTAGAGTGGCACTAGCATTTGCAAAAGGGTGAGATTCAAACGATGGCTTTGCCCCCATTGCACCTGCAGGCAGAGTGGGCCCTGCAAAAGGAAGGAGGAGAGAGCATGCTGCAGCCTTACATACCATGGTGCAGCTTACACAGTCCCTTGACACAATGGGCTACTTGTGTCTCCCTGATACACAAACCCTCCTAGACCACCCCATGGTGCAGTGAAATCTGTATTGCCCTCTAGTGGGCCAATGAAACAGTGGCGGGTAAATGCAATAATTTGCCTCTGTCTCTTTTGTATTGGTTTATGCATCGAACATTAGAACTATGACATTTGCAGTACTCAGTTGATTAATCTGACATTTTAGATCAAATATTCAAACAAATTGTGCTAAAAGCAGCCCACAAAAATGCATGAAAATAGCAACAATCCTACTGAGGCACTAGAAACCAAAAGAAACCCCTTCCCCATCAGATATTTAGCTAAACATTCCAGGGTCTTTAGGACCATATTCTAACATCAGCTTAATGTCATTTCTATCTGCAAAATGTCCCTTATTTATCATTACCTATCACTGTCCTGACACTCACCACAGCACTTCCAGCCTTTACACTCCTAGACATGAGTCTGTAACAGCTTCACTAAATGAGCATGAAGAAAAGCTTGAAGCTGAAATTAATAAAAGATGCACTCAGTTATTGGTTTTTTTCTTTGTTATGTTTTTAATTAAAATCCTATTTAGGCTGAGCACTGGTTAAGGATGTGCAGAAGCTATTTTATTATATTTGTTTTGATGGTAAACATGAAAAATTAAAGTAAACTCTGACAGGATTTTCCACTTCATAAACAAAATATGAATACACTCACAGCACAGCTGTCTGGGGCCTCAAAGAGACATTATCTTAAAAACTCACCTAAACAAATCTACTCATATATCAAAATGCATTTGGCTGTGGATGATATATCGGTCATCCAAACACAGTTCATACTTAACTTCTGTACTTGGGTTTTTCAATTGCCAGCATTTAGTTCCACGCCACACTCCATATCTCATCATATATCTACAGTTGTCTTTGTAGGAGCTCCAGTATCAGTCCAGTCACTGAATTACCCATTTAGGTTCCAAACCAGTGAAACCTGTAAGTATATGCTTAAATGCAAGCATGTAAGCAGACCCACTGAAATCAATGGGACTGCTTCTGTTCCGAAATCTAAGCACAGATGTGAGTGCTTTGCAGTATCAGGGCGTTAGCTCAGACCCTGCATTAAAGTTGGAAGAAAATCTAGAAAACAAGGAAGATTAATACTCTGGGATTTGAGAAAGGGGATCTCAGGGAAGGCGGCTGAGTCATGCTATACTGATGGCTGTACAAATAGAAAGTGACATGCAAGATGCGTTCAACCACTTTACTGTGTGTCCTAGCATACTATAGGTGAACCCCTTAGCAAGCCTGGGGCCCACACCTGCCTATTTTCACACACATACTGTCTGTACATAGTGAACCCACTGCAATATGACTTTGTTAATTAAAAAGAGGTGCAGGGGAACCCTTGATATATTGCTAAGCCAGAGAGACTTGACAACTTGACAACATCAGTATAATATTATATGTGCAGCAGCCAAGTCAGGAAATGACTGAATTTAGAAAGGAGATTATAGAGCAAACAGAAAATCCTCTCAACTATCTAGTCTATCCAAAGATTACCAGGGCTAGAGAAAAAACTGAGGCCTAATATATTATTGGGTGCAAAACTCACAGTTTCAGTGAATTATAGACATAGTGCACTAGACTCAGCAAAACATCTGGCACATATATTGCAATTTGCGAAATGGTCCATCTGTACCCTTGCATCCCACTGTGTGTTGTCTCCAAAGAAGCATCTGTCTAAGCAATGGACAGCGATATTCAAAAGCAAGGCGCTTTTAGAGAAGTTATTGATTTCATATCCCAGCAAACAGAAAACTAATGAGAGATCAGCTATCATCCTCCAGGGTCTCGTACTTCTTTCCCAACTTGTAACTGATTCTCATTTAAACTGAGCTGAAAAGTTTATAATAATTTCTGTTGTCATCAATACCCAGTAGCACATGCATAGCCTAGAGGAGCAGCTAAGTCTAATGTATTATCTTTCCATCCCTGTAAGGAAAACAAATCAAATCTTAGAATCTGTAATTACAAAGGAAAAAACATTTCAATTTGATATACAATGAAAAGAACTCGCAGGAGTGAGTCACAGAATGCTATCATCATACCTCTTTGTACGCTGCAAAGAAAACCATGTGACTGAAATAAGGAAAAGTCAGAGAAAAAGCCAAAGAAAGAACAATAAGGAATGATGAGCACAGAAATGAAGAAGAGGTGGGAATACAAGCTTAGTATCATACTGTATTAATTATAACTATTGTTTGTATTACAGTAGTGACAAGAGACCACCACCATAACTAGGGAGTCCTTTGTGCTAAGTGCTGTATATACACATGGCCAGAGACAGTTCCTGCCCCAAAGATCTTACAGTCTTTGCAGGGTCCCTCTGATCCTGCCAAAAGAACCACAACTTTAATAGTCAAGCTAACAGATCCATTGAAAAGCGCACTGGTAATAGACAGACTGAAAAAACATAGGGGTCCTTGGTATAAACAGCACATAGTAAAGTCCTGCAGTCAGCAGATCCACACAGACCCAAGTGTCTCAAGTTTAACTCTCTCTTTCTATAAAGAGAATGATCAGAAGTGGATACGCTTCTTGAAATGTGGTCTAGCCAGTACCTGACCACGCTCGTTACAGTTTTCAGAGTAACAGCCGTGTTAGTCTGTATTCGCAAAAAGAAAAGGGGTACTTGTGGCACCTTAGAGACTAGTGTGTATGGTAACAACACCCATTGTTTCATGTCCTCTGTGTATATAAATCTCCCCGCTGTATTTTCCACTGAATGCATCCGATGAAGTGAGCTGTAGCTCACGAAAGCTTATGCTCAAATAAATTGGTTTGTCTCTAAGGTGCCACAAGTACTCCTTTTCTTTTTGCGGATACAGACTAACACGGCTACTACTCTGACACAAATTGATAGTACACGTAGATGTGTATGCTGCAATATATCTGTATCCATTTTCCCAACACATTGAAAGGACTGCTGTACTAACTGAGTGATGCTTTCAGCAAGGCAGCTGGGGTGTTGTTGGAATGGCTAGCTGTGAATGGATGGGCTGTTGTGGACACAAAACCTGTATTTCAGCTTTGGAGGACTAGTTTAATTTCATGCTGTGTTTCTAATAAAACAAGCAGGTTAAGAATGGGATCCAAACTTCGAAGCTCTCTCATGCAATAGGAATTATCTTCACTTTAAACTTATTTTCCAACATTATTACTTTCCTGAGGAGCAAAGAATTTTCTAAGACTTTATGCAGTATGACTGTAATGATTATTCAGTGGGAGCTTGTCAGAAAGTCAGACACAGTTCCTGATTCTCTGCCCACCTCTCCCAGCCTCAGCTCCAGTATAAGGGAAGGCAGCCTGGGGGCTGTTCTAACCTTTGGTAGCTGGCAACAATCCCGGTGGATCTGGCTACACCCCTGACACAACCCCTATACTGGCAGCTTCAATTTCAACAGAAGAGTTTCAAATTCATTCTCATTTTTTTCATCTCTTGATTCATTATTTCTCTGTTCAGCAAATCTGTTGCACTTTTTCCCCCTATTAATAATATTGTGAGTAGTCAGGTTTCCTGTAAACAGCAGGTCTTAATTATCTACGGTGTTCTCCTAGGACAGGTGGTCATCTAATAAAGGCACTTTCTAAAATAGGTTCTGCTTTATAATACATGTCTTGATGAGAATGGAAAGTGATGTATTACAGCGAGGAATTGTTCAAGGAAATAAATAAGTACAGATAAGGATATCTTTTTCCTTTACTGTCACAAAGCAAGCTAACGGAACATTATTCTATAAATGTCATCACCTCTTGAAATAATTTAAAATCAAATTATGCATGAATTAATACAATTGAAATGTAAATTAAGTATTTCAATATGGCCACTAAAGACAGCGAATGGCACCACACTGTCTCTCTCTGCTGCATCTTCAGAACATTCTTTCATTTACAGGGGCGGAAATTTGCGCTGTGCAGTTGAGAGCCTGGGAGTTTGGTTGTATTTACTGTAATCCAGTTTTTCTAAGTGACAGCAATGCATGCATGCAAAAAACCAAGACAAATCCAGTATATTGATTAACATCCTGAGGCCTGTCTTGAGCCCTGACTTCTGGCCTGTCCTGTCCTTTTACCTCGGGATTCCTTGGTGGGCGCACACACACACAAACACCTCCTGAGAATCTCAGCTCATCCTTCACCCAAGGTTGCTGGCAGCTGCGAAACCAGCACTGGGAAATTATTTATAGCACTGTTATGAAATGAGGACTCTTTAGCAATGGTAGATGGCTGTTAAAATTGCCATAAACATTATGTCTCTGGGGACATTAGTGATGTAGGTACCGATGAGCAGAGATGTGTTCCTTTATAGTCATGTCTCAAGGTGCTAGACACTGACAATTCTCTTCCTTTTTTTTTCACTCCCTACACAATGCTAAAGCTTTGTGGCGATTCACTCGGAAACCAGAATTATCAGTATGATAGAATAACACATATTTTTCTCTGATGAATATTCACTTGTTGAGGAGTGTGACCTTTAAACTGGGTTCATTTGGGGAGGAAAACCTATGGAAAAGAAGGAAGATGTTAGATCAATATTCAATTCACATAATTTAATAAATAAATAATCTGTAGCTACTGGCAAGCATATACCCAAACCCCACTGTCTGTAGTAGGATATATTGCCTAGTCCCGGAAATGGTGGACGGGAAATTCTTTCTGCCTGATTTTCTGCAAGCGATAGATATTGTGGCATGAGAGCAGAATAATTTTATACATCATGCACCCATCACAGAGACCATGGTTTGAAAGACTCACAGAGGTGACATCCATGATCCCACGTAGCCGCATGTGGGTAGGTTACAGTACATCACTCTGCAGTGCACTTCTTGATGGCAGAATTTTAATCAAAAAGGACTATCAATGTTTGAGGCCGCTGTGTTGCTCCAGAGGCATCTTGCTATATTTCTAACCCACCAAGAAGCAAATAGGGCTGGTAATCCCACAAAAACGCCTAGTTTAGGAGATTTCCAGCTCATATTCCAGGAGATTTCTAAACTAAAAGCAGTGGCTATTGGAAAGTGGGTCAATGAAACTGACACACAAAGGTCCAGCATGCTCAGAGCCAGCTTTCAATGGCAGCTAAAGAGTATATTGTATCTCACTAAAAATAAGACAGCAAAGCCTACCCTGAATCCCCTAAAGAGCCTTGACTGGCAAACAAAGGCTCAGCTAAGATCTGAAACTAACTTCCGGGTGCTTATCTGAAGCAAAGCTCTTTAGGTTTGTCCAGAACAAGTAGTTTTCTAGGCTAATTTTATTGATTGACGGTGATGTCACAGAATATACCTCTGTATCACCTGAACATTGCACACAAAGAATTTGAATACTGTATAATGTGACCATTCTAAGTGTACTATTTAGGTACTTCCAGCATGTTATGAAATGCAAGAGGATAACAATGTTATGCAAAGCAATGCAAAACGGGTTCTGGCTTCTCCTTCGTTCAGGTAACAGAACAAGTGTCAACATTAGCTCTGTTGACATTGGCATAGACAGTAGAATTTGTTGTTCAAAGGAAGCACTGTTCCTAATAATCCATTCAGAATAAGCTATTTAAAGAGCTCATCTATTGGAAATGTTTCAGATTGAACGGCTTGTTTAAATATTAAACATCAACCTTTGTTGTTGTTGTTAAATTAGTATTACAGCCAGAGGAGGAGGTTACTCACCTTGTGCAGTAACTGACGTTCTTCAAGATGAGTGTCCCTGTGGGTGCCCCACTGCAGGTCAAGGTGCATCCCAACGCCTTCGAGCGGAGATTTCTGCAGCAGTATCCATACGGGCTGTGCATGTGCAGTCCCTGCATGTCACATGTTGCAAATGCCCCAACACTGCATGCATGGCCTGGACTCCTCAGGTCCTTCTCTACAACAAAGCCTGCTCCAAACTCTGAAGTAGTGGGGAAGAGGGTGGATAGTGGAGCACCCACAGGGACACTCATCTCAGAGAATATCAATTACTGCACAAGGTGAGTAACCTTCTCTTCTTCCTTGAGAGGTGTCCCTGTGGGTGTTCCACTACAGATCACTTAATAGCAGTACTTTTAGGATGGTCGGGGATTTCGGATCTGGTAAGAAAGCTGTTGACAAGTCAGCTCGACCCACTCAAGTGTCCAATGATGGATCTTGTGTGAGAGCATGACATTTAGCAAATGTAAGCTCTGAAGCCCGGGTAGCAGTCCTGCATATGTCTCAATGAGGGACATTTTGGAGAAATGCTACTGAAGTTGACACAGATCTAGTAGAGTGTACCTTGATTGAAGCTGGAGGTTGAACATGTTTCAATTGGTAACATAGGCGTATGCAGTCTGATATCTATTTAGATAGATAGATTGCGGATATCGCCTTGCCTTAGATCGTTGGGCTATAGAAATGAAGAGTTTGGGGGAATCTCTAAATGGTTTAGTTCTATCCAGATAGAAGGATAATGCTCTGTGAACATTAAGCGTGTGCATTGTTGCCCCAAATGTATTCAGATTGAATGATTTGGGGAAGAGGGTTGGGAGATGAACGGGTTTATTTAGAAGAAAGGACAAATGCACCTTAGGAAGAAATCTGGGAAGTGTTTGAAGAGTGACCTTGTCTTTAAAAAAGGTAATATACGGAGGTTTTGCCATTAGCGCTCCAAGTTTCCCCATGGGTCTAGCAGATGTAATTGCTCCTAAGAATGCAGTTTTCATGGAAAGGTATAGAATGGAGCAGGTTGCTAACGGTTCAAAGGGTTTGTGCATCAAGATGTAGGTCCCATGGCTCAGCAGGTGGTCTTATGTCTGGGTACAGTGTTTGGATGCCTTTGAGGAATCTTTTAGTGACAGGATGGGCAAAAACAGTAGTGTTATCCACCTTTTGGTGGAATACTGTGATTGCTGCTAGGTGTACCTTTACTGAGCTAAGAGAGAGCATGGCTAATTTGAGTTCTAGAAGATAGTCTAGTATCCGTGGAAGACGGGTGGAATCAGGAGGGGCGTGTCTGGCAGCACACCAAGCAGTGAACTTTTTCCATTTCTGCATGTAGGTGGTGTGTGTGGAATGAGTTCTGCTATGCAATAATACAGTTCTAACTTGTTCAGAGCATCCTAGTTCTTGGTTAGAGAACCATTGAGGAGCCATGCTTTGAGATAGAACATCGCAATCTTGGGGTGGTATAACTGGCCCTTGCTTTGTGATAATAGGTTGTGGAGGGGGGGAAAGCAAGATCAGAGGACAGGTGGACATCCTTGTTAGAAATGGGTACCATGGCTGTCTGGGCTATGATGGAGCTATTAGGATGACCTTGGATCTGTCTGTCCTTATTTTCTGTACCACCCTGTTCAGCAGTGGTATTGGTGGGAACGCATATAGCAGAGTATCTGGCCATGTGATCATGACTGTGTCTCCCAGAGAAAGTTTTCCCAGACCTGTTCTGGAGCAGAATGTTGGACATTTCTTGTTGACTGCAGTTGCAAAGAGATCTAGTTGGGGAAAGCTCCAGCTCTGGGAAGTGCTATGTAGTGTAGTGTTGTCTATGTAGTGTAGTGTATGTAGTGTAGTGTTGTCTATCTCCCACTAGTGATGGAGGGAAAAGGATCGACTAAGTTCATCCACCATGGTGTTCTGAGAACCTGGTAGGTATGAGGCTGAGATGTGAATATTGTGTTGGAGGCACCAGTACCAAAGTTTTATAGCCTCGGTGCACAGGGAGTGGGATTGAGCTCCCGCTTGTCTGTTTATGTAAAAGTACGTGCAATGTTGTCAGTCATAACCCTGATCCTGCGGTTTTTGATGAGTGGGAGAAAGTGGAGGCAGGCATTGCGGACAGCGCGGAGTGCTACAAAATTGATACGAATTGTGGCTTCTGAATCGTAAGATGTTCCATGTATGCTCCCCAGCCAGTGAGGGATGCATCTGCCGTGATTGTAACCGAGGGAGGATCCTGCCAGAATGGGACCTCTGAACAGAGGTTGAGAGGAAGAGTCCACCATAATAGTGAGTCCTTGACCTTTGAGGGCATAGTTAGTAGTCTGTTCAGTCTGTGTACTTTCGGTTTGTAGACTGTGGCCAGCAAGCCTTGAAGGCATTGCATATAGAGGCATGCATTTTTGACTATGAACACGCATACAACCATGTGACCTAGAAGCTGTAGGCAATCTCATGCAGTGACCTGTGGACTGCTCCGTACTCTTTCTATGAGGATCTTCATTGTGTGGAATCTGTCCCTTGGAAGTGATGTGAGCCCTGTAGTTGAACAGAGGTGGGCTCCTATGAAGTCTAGTTGCTAGGTAGGATGTAAAGTAGATTTTTTAAAATGTTTATTTGTAGGCCAAGGGCGTAAAAGCAATGTATGGTTGTTTGGGTCGCTCGAGTGGCTTCCAAGTGAGTATAAGACTTCAGGAGGCAATTGTCCAGGTAAGGAAAAATAATTATTCCCTTCTTTTCTGAGGTATGCTGTTACCACAGCTAAAATTTTGGAAAAGACACAGGGAGCCGTTGAAAAGCCAAAGGGTAAAACCTTGTATTGGTAATGCGAATCTGAGAAAATGCCTGTGGGCAGGATGTATAGTGACGTGAAAATACGTGTCCTGCAGGTCGAGGGCTGAAAACCAATCTCCTTGCTCCAACACCGGAATTAACGTTGACAAGGTAACCATCCTGAATTTCTGTTTCTTGACTAACCTGTTCAGTCATTAAAGATTGAGAATAGGTCGCCACCCCCCCTACACACTTTTCTGTCAAGAAACAGTGGGAATAAAACCCTTTCCCTCTGTGTTGAGTGGTTACTGTTTCCACTGCTCCTAGTTGTATAAGATGTTGCACCTCTTGATGGAGCAAGTGGTTGTGAGAGGGTCCCTGAAGAGGGGTGGGGAGGGGATGAGGGGCATGTACAGAAATGGGATGGAATAGCTCGATCAGATGATTTCTAAGGCCCATCTGTCCATAGTGATAGCTTCCCAGTTGGTGACATATGGGAGCAGACAGTGTCCAAAAGGATGGATGGTTGTAGTAAGCACTGGGGTGGGTGGGAGGTTTTCTATGCCCTCGATCAATGCTTCAGATCTGCTTTTTTGATGGAGGGGGTTGAGATGAGGCTGATGGTGGGGGTGGGGGCGTCATAATTGGGTTCTATTTCTATGGCATTATTGCTGATCATAGTGTCTTTGATATTGTTGTTGGGTGTACGTGGGATATTCTGGGTGTTGGTAAGGCTGATATCTGTATTGTGTCCTTCTTATGGCAGGTGTGTGATACCGTGGACTTAGCATGGCATGCAAGTCCTTCAGGGTATGCAGGATTTCATTTATCTTCACTGCAAACAGCTTCTTACCATCGATAGGGAGATCTTCAATAGTGTTTTGTATCTCCCGTGGGAATAAGGAGGAGCCTAACCGTGAAGCTCGCTGCATGACCACAGCCGTAGTGGTGGATCTGACGGCCATGTCAGCAGCATCAAGAGCAACTTGAAGGGTCATACAGGATATCATCTGCCCTTCCGAGACTACGGCTTGAAATTGTTGTCACTTGTCTTCAGGACTGTCATTAATAAATTCCGTGATTTTACTGTAGTTCCTGTGGTTGTACTTAGCTAGTAGAGCTGCGTCGTTCACTACCCTGAATTGTAAGGTGGAAGAAGAATATACTTTGTGGCCAAATGAGTCCATTCTCTTGGTATCCTTATCAGATGGAGTAGACCTGAAATGTTGCTATTCGTTTTTTTGGTTGGCCACCTGGAGGGTATGTAGTATTTGAGGTCTGCTTTCTTGCAGGTTGGGGATATAGTGGCTGAGGTCTGCCATATGGTCTTAGCTGGTTCCAGGATAGTCCCATGGATTGGCAGAGCTATTTTGGAAAAGGTAGAGGCTTGTAAAATGTCGGTAAGCTCGGCTTGGTCTTCAGTCACTTCCTTGAGAGGGATCTTTAGCTCATCAGCAACTCTTTTGAAGAGGTTCTGGAAGTGTGTGAAATTGTCAGATGTTGTCAGGGGCGGGGGGATAATAGCCTCATCAGGCACTGAAGGTGAGTTGTAATCGGTTGGAGAGCTGTCAGGTGCGACCTCCTCTGTCGACAGATTTGTTGGTTCTTCCTGTAGCCCAGCATCTTTGTTTCAGGGTGGAGGAGGAGATCTAATGTCTGCCCTGCAAGGGGTAGGGCAAGCACTGTACTGTCTCTTACAAGATCCACAGGGACTCCAGTAGGGCCATTGCCCCGGGAAGGGCATGCGTGGACCCATCCAACAGTGGACATACCAGGGTGGTAATTCCCTGGAATACGAGGGCCATGATTTAAAAAGTCCCCCAGTAACGGGTGTCTTAACTGGGGAAGAATAGTGTGGGGAAAAAACCCTTCAATGTTCTCATCCTCATCACTTGAGAAGTGAGAAGGGGTAGGGGAAAGTTGTCGGTACGGTGCTGACAATCCAGGTGAAACATCCATGCCGAATATGGGAGACTCTGGGGTTGGAGAAATAACCAGGTCTCTGTGGTAGAGAAACTGGGGTGGGGCGGAAGTTGCCAGTGCCAAATGGTGAGGCACTTTAGATATTTGAGGCACCATGTGCTGAGGCGGGTGCTGAAGAGTAAGGCACAGTCTGCCCCGGCGGTGCCATGTGTAGAGCCGATGTCGCTGGCTGAGGCAGTATCTGCACTGGAAGTGCCGCATGCTGAATCGGTGCCAAAGAGTAGGGCACGGAGAGCACGAGAAGTGCATCGTAATGAGCCGGTGCTGGAGTAGGTGCTGTGAACTGCAGCATAAGTGCCGTAGTAGCAGTTGGTACAGGTCTTTTTTGGTGACCTAGTGTGCCACAGTGGAGGCAGGCAACTCAGAGCCTTGAGCCTTGGTGCCAGCGTGGGCAGCCGCTGATGCATGGACGGTGCCAGAGGTGCCCAGAGCATTATACATGCTGAGTCACGGAGCGTCCAGCACCCACAGAGCTGATCTGGTCGGCGACCATTTTGAAGATGCATGCTTCCAGACAGGCGATGAAGCCGGCCATTTTTTCACCTGTTTTTTATCCTTGGAGGGTTTTGGTGGTGAACTTTGCCATGAGGAAGACTGCTGACCCGGGTCAGAGGCAGGTCTGAGGGACTTTTCCATAACGATGTTTCAATCTCAGGTCTCTGTCCTTGCATATCTCGGCTTTAAGTTTATTACAGTGCACACATTTTGGGGGTACATGGGATTCCCCCAAACATTGTAAGTACTGAGAATGGCCATCAGAGATGGGGATGGTGTCTCTGAACATTGTGCATCTCTTGAAACCTGGTGAACCAGGCATTTTGAGGGTCACTAACTCTGAGGCAAAGAAAAAAAAAATTATGAGGAGGTAAGAATTAACTAAAACTTATCTAAATAAGCAGCAAACTAACTCCTATAACTTTGTCTACAGAAAAGCTATGAAGAAGTGAAAATTAGCAGGACTGCTAAACTCCGTCTCAAGCTGGGGGTGGTAGAAAAGGAACCGAGGACTGAGTCTGGGCCTCACACATGCTGTTGGGGCATTGGCAACGCGCGGCCCATACGGGTACTGCAGCAGAAATCTCTGATCAAAGGGGCAGGGATGCACCTTGACCTGGAGTGCAGCACCCACAGGGACACCTCTCGAGGAAGAAGGAAAGTTGTGTCAAGTCTGTTAAGCAGGGCCAATAGACTACCAGTGCCATAAATTACAGTGTGTTATGACTAGGGATTGTAGAGTGGGATGTTAGAATATGTTAGGTAAAATGTCTGAAAAGTCTAGTGTAGACAAGGCACACAGTCTTTAACATGTGCTAAGATGGTTGAGTGAGTCTACACTCCTCACTTAGTACATGTTAAAAGGAGTGTCTTGCTCCATACTCGACTTTTCAAAGACATAAATTAGAATGTGTTAGTTAACACTACACCTCTTATCCTAGTCTAACAAAGCACCAGTGAGCTAAGCACCGCCAAATGAAGGATCTAAAATGTTAACATGACACTTCTTTGAATGATAGCAGTAAGTATAAATAACTCCCACTAGGTCATGAAGAACCTTCCCCTGCTCCCACTGAAGTCAATGGCAAAACTTCAGTGGTGAAGGATCAAGTGTGTAGTCTGTAACACACCATTTCTATTCTAGTCCATCTTATCTGCTATATGAATTTGATCATATGCTCAAACTCCCACATACCTTTTCTCTGTGCGTTTGTGTGCACATGTATGTATATGTATATACTGTCAAAATCTAGACACATATTGAACATAGAGAATGCAGCTAGGGACACATACCAGGCCAGAGCCATTGACTTATATGACAGTGAAAATGCTACAATATCTGCCACACAGAAAGCAAGTTGTTTATAAGCATCAGGTATTCAAAAATGCAGTAGCTGTGGAAAAATGTATGTTAATTGAAAGCATCTTGGTTATGTGCAACAAAAGCTTCAACCTTTTGCAAAAGGGTTAGGAGCAACATGGAATTCTTTGCTGAACTGCTTCACTGTAAAGCAGCACTGTGTAGAAAACTGGTCAACAAATATGGATGCATACTGTGTAGCAGCCAGCTTTACACTAGACAGTGAATCTGAAGCAAATAAAATACCAGCAAAAATTTTGAGGTCACTACGGAGACATCCAAAATTGCTGCATAAGTCAGTGACACTGACAGCATATAATAATGAAAAAGCTGATTTACAGAGAACACATTGCTTTCAAAAGGTAAAGAAAGCAAACTTCTCCTTGATTTAGTGCCAGCCCTGGAGCTTGTTGTATGTGTAATACGGAAGCTTATTCAGAAAGCTCACATTATAAATATTGAAGTGATCTCTCTGTAGTCTTTGTGATGGAGTCTGATGATGTCAAAGGAAATGGGATGCTTAAGAACAACTCTCAGAATAAAACTGAAGGGCAAGGCATAAGCAGTGGTGCATGGAGCAGAATAGTATTGGGCTGTCTGAGACATAAATTAATATGCAAGCATACATATATTGCTAAATAGGAACAATCCAGAAGACAGAAGAACAAACTGAGTAGGTCAGTTCACTTGTTCTGTGAAAAAGAATAGCTTAATCCACCTCTGCTTAAATCCCAGTGCCCGGACAGCCCTACTGTCACAGCTCCAGTCTAGCACCCCCAGCTGGACATTTTCAGACTGCTGCGGGGGAACCCAGCTGTTGAATTCCCATAGCAATTTACACACACAACTGCTACATACTTGCTTGTCGCTCTGTCAGATTCCCCTCTTTAGAGTCCACCCTGAAACTGATTAATAGGCAAACTATTGAAAACTAGATGTAAAGCACAGACAGTAACAAAACAAGTATGAATCATTTTTTCATTCAACAAAAATGGTTCGGTAATTCTTACTATCACGTCTCAAATATGAAAGAAAAATACTACTGGGGGGAGTGGCTGATGACATCTGAAAGGGGTTAGTCAAAACCGACACTAAAGTTAGCATTCAGAGACAGTTTATAACTGGGGAAGGGGATAGTATTGTACGTGAATGAAACCTCACATGAAAGAAAAATCCAGTTATCCATAGTCAAGGTCCCCATTCATCAAGGTAGTTAAAAGCAGGTGCTGATCATTAAACAGGGAAGCAGTTGCAATGAGTTTAATGGGAATACTGCCATGCTTAAAGTCAGACTTGTGCTTAAGCTTCAGACTGAATCAGGGCCTATATTAAGTGCCAAACATCTGACTTGCAAATCCTGGTACAGGCAAATAGTCTTTACTCACATAAGTAGTCCCATTGAATCCAACAGGAATATCTGTTTGAGTAAAGGTTTGGAGGTCTGGTCCTTAGCATGAGTATAATTAGCTTGCAAATTACAAATGTATAATTCATAGATTGAGAGATTTTAAAGCCAGAAAGGATCATTGTGACCACCTGTATAACACGGGCCATAGAATTTCACCCAGTAATTCCTCTATCTGTTTGAGCCAGCCCCTGTCTCTTAGAAAGGTATCCATGTGATGGTGCAACCCATAAGGCTTTATGAAAATATTCTTATGAATGTATATATGACATAACTTTAATATGTTTTATGTTACATATGCCATGTAACATATCTCTGTAAAGGTTATGATCTATGGAATCTATTTCATCCTATTTGTATGCATGTATCATTTTTGTATTTGAAGTTATGAATGTTGGCTATATACTTTTTTGATTTTAAATAGCTTTAGTAAGGCATTTGGTCAGCTTCTTTAGAAAGGAATTTGCATGTTAAGTGCCCAATCAAGAAGCACTTAAAGGACAATGGATGTTGGAAGGCTCCAAACCACATAAGAAGTCTACATAAGGACGTTCAAGGTAGTATGTGAACCATGGCTGCTACCTGTAAGTTCTGATCATGCATGGACATGTGACTTGCCCATGTGACTCCAACTTGTAGCTGGAACTCTACATAGAGGGAGGGAGGGATATCCACCCACAAGAGAAAGTCTATTTAAATCCCTGGGAGATCCCTCCATTTTGTCTTCAGCTGGCTCAAGAGATAGCCTCTCCACCCCCAAGGATACCTGAAAGAAACTGGAACAAAGAACAGTAACTACAGGGTGTGAGTGACTCCTGGACCCAAACTAGAAGGAGACTAGTCTGTAAAAGGAAGCTTACTGGAACTCCTCTGAGGGTGAGGTTTTTTCTGCATTCAGTTTTCTTACTGTATTAGGCATAGACTTGCGGGGTTTTATTTTATTTTACTTGGTGATTCACTTTGTTCTGTCTGTTACTACTTGGAATCACTTAAATCCTACTTTCTATATTTAATAAAATCACCTTTTACTTATTAATTAACCCAGAGTTAATTAATGTATGTATAAATACCTCGGGTGGGGGGGCAAACAGCTGTGCATATCTATCAGTGTTATAGAGGGTGAACAATTTATGAGTTTACCATGTATAAGCTTTATACAGGGTAAATTGGATTTATTTGGGGTTTGGACCCCATTGGGAGTTGGGCATCTGAGTGTTATAGACAGGAACACTTCTTAAGCTGCTTTCAATTAAGCCTACAGCTGTTAGGGGACGTGGTTCAGACCTGGGTCTGGGTTTGCCGCACGCTAGCGGGTCTGGCTCAAACCAGGCAGGGCACTGGAGTCCCAAGCTGCCAGGGCAGGAAAGCAGGGGCAGAAGTAGTCTTGGCACATCAGTTGGCAGTCCCAAGGGGGTTTCTATGATCCAACCTGTCACAATCCAGTCTTGGCTTAAAGACTGCAATTGATGGAGAATCTACCACACCCATAGGTAAATTATTCCAATGGCTAATTATTCTCACTGTTAAAAAGTGAGCTTAATTTCTAATCTGAATTTTCCTGGCTTCAGCATCCAGCTATTGGCTCCTGTTTTACTTTTTTTCTGCTAAAGAGCCATATGCTATCAGAAAACCCTTCGCCCCAAAATTATCCAAAACGTTGGAGAATGAAAGTGAAATAAGTGCATTTAGTCTGTTACAACCAGACATGATTTGTTTTCCCCTGGAACAATTACATGTACAATTACTACATTTAAAATGGTAGGTTTCAGAGTAGCAGCCGTGTTAGTCTGTATTTGCAAAAAGAAAAGGAGTGCTTGTGGCACCTTAGAGACTAGCCAATTTATTTGAGCATAAGCTTTCGTGAACTACAGCTCATTTCATCAGATTCTCTCAGTGGAAAATACAGTGGGGAGATTTATATACAGAGAGAACATGAAACAATGGGTGTTACCATACACACTGTAACGAGAGTGATCACTTAAGGTGAGCTATTACCAGCAGGAGAGCAGAGGGATGAAGACCTTTTGTAGTGCTAATCAAGGTGGGCCATTTCCAGCAGTTGACAAGAAAGTCTGAGGAACAGTGGGGGGTGGGATGGAATAAACATGGGGAAATAGTTTTACTTTGTGTAATGACACATCCACTCCCAGTCTTTATTCAGCCTAAGTTAATTGTATCCAGTTTGAAAATTAATTCCAATTCAGCAGTTTCTCATTGGAGTCTGTTTTTGAAGTTTTTTTGTTGAAGAATTGCCACTTTTAGGTCTGTAATCGAGTGACCAGAGAGATTGAAGTGTTCTCGGACTGGTTTTTGAATGTTATAATTCTTGACGTCTGATTTGTGTCCATTTATTCTTTTATGTAGAGACTGTCCAGTTTGGCCAATGTACATGGCATAGGGGCATTGCTAGCACATGATGGCATATATCACATTGGTAGATGTGCAGGTGAATGAGCCTCTGATGGTGTGGCTGATGTGATTAGGCCCTATGATAGTGTCCCTGAATAGATATGTGGACACGGTTGGCAACGGGCTTTGTTGCAAGGATAGGTTCCTGGGTTAGTGGTTCTGTTGTGTGGTGTGTGGTTGCTGGTGAGTATTTGCTTCAGGTTGGGGGGCTGTCTGTAAGCAAGGACTGGCCTGTCTCCCAAGATCTGTGAGAATGATGGGTAATCCTTCAGGATAGGTTGTAGATCCTTGATGATGCGTTGGAGAGGTTTTAGTTGGGGGCTGAAGGTAATGGCTAGTGGCGTTCTGTTATCTTTGTTGGGCCTGTCCTGCGGTAGGTGACTTCTGGTACTCTTCTGGCTCTGTCAATTTGTTTCTTCACTTCATCAAGTGTGTATTGTAGTTGTAAGAACGCTTGATAGAGATCTTGTAGGTGTTTGACTCTGTCTGAGGGGTTGGAGCAAATGCGGTTGTATCGTAGAGCTTGGCTGTAGACAATGGATCGTGTAGTGTGGTCTGGATGAAAGCTGGAGTCATGTAGGTAGGAATGTCAGTCAGTAGGTTTCTGGTATAGGGTGGTGTTTATGTGACCATCGCTTATTAGCACCGTAGTGTCCAGGAAGTGGATCTCTTGTGTGGACTGGTCCAGGCTGAGGTTGATGGTGGGATGGAAATTGTTGAAATCATTGTGGAATTCCTCAAAGGCTTCTTTTCCATGGGTCCAGATGATGAAGATGTCATCAATGTAGCGCAAGTAGAGTAGGGGCGTTAGGGGACGAGAGCTGAGGAAGCATTGTTCTAAGTCAGCCATAAAAATGTTGGCATACTGTGGGGCCATGCAGGTATCCATAGCAGCGCCACTGATTTGAAGGTATACATTGTCCCCAAATGTAAAATAGTTATGGGTGAGGACAAAGTCACAAAGTTCATCCACCAGGTTTGGAGTGACATTATCAGGGATACTGTTCCTAACGGCCTGTAGTCCATCTTTGTGTGGAATGTTGGTGTAGAGGGCTTCTACATCCATAGTGGCCAGTATGGTGTTTTCAGGAAGATCACTGATGGACTGTAGTTTCCTCAGGAAGTCAGTGGTGTCTCGAAGATAGCTGGGTGTGCTGGTAGCGTAAGGCCTACGGAGGGAGTCTACATAGCCAGAGAATCCTGCTGTCAGGATGCCAATGCCTGAGATGATGGGGCGTCCAGGATTTCCAGGTTTATGGATCTTGGGTAGCAGATAGAATACCCCAGGTCGGAGTTCCAGGGGTGTGTTCTGTGCAGATTTGTTCTTGTTCTTTTTCAGGGAGTTTCTTGAGCAAATGGTGTAGTTTCTTTTGGTAACCCTCAGTGGGATCAGAGGGTAATGGCTTGTAGAAAGTGGTGTTGGAGGGCTGCCTCGCAACCTCTTGTTCATATTCTGACCTATTCATGATGATGATAGCACCTCCTTTGTCAGCCTTTTTGATTATGATGTCAAAGTTGTTTCTGAGGCTGTGGATGGATGTGCCAGCAATGCCCCTCTGCCATGTACATTGATCAAACTGGACAGTCTCCACGTAAAAGAATAAATGGACACAAATCAGACATCAAGAATTATAACATTTAAAAACCAGTCGGAGAACACTTCAATCTCTTTGTTCACTCGATGACAGACCTAAAAGTGGCAATTCTTGAACAAAAAAACTTCAAAAACAGACTCCAACGAGAGACTGCTGAATTGAAATTAATTTTCAAGCTGGATACGATTAACTTAGACTTGAACAAAGACTGGGAGTAGATGTGTCATTACACAATGTAAAACTATTTCCCCATGTTTATTCCCCTCCACTCCCCTGACTGTTCCTCAGACATTCTTATCAACTGCCGGAAATGGCCCAACTTGATTATCACTACAAAAGTTTCCCCTTCCTCCCCGCTCTCCTGCTGGTAATAGCCCACCTTAAGTGATCACTCTCGTTACAGTGTGTATGGTAACACCCATTGTTTCGTGTTCTCTGTGTATATAAAATCTCCCCACTGTATTTTCCACTGTATGCATCCAATGAAGTGAGCTGTAGCTCACAAAAGCTTATGCTCAAATATATTTATTTGTCTCTAAGGTGCCACAAGTACTCCTTTTCTTTTTACATTTAAAATGTGTTGCATCTGATATTATGGGACCTTACAGAATTAACCACTATATATCACAATAGCTTTCTGAAATCAGCATAGATTTAGAAATGAAGCTATACAGGAAATAGTGGTAAGTGTGTTAGTTCACAGCAGAGCAAGAACGAGACAAGATCCCAAGAGAGTTAGGTGCCAAATCTTTTTTATCTGCTTTTGTAAATCCCACTATTTATCTATCTGCATCTTTGGGAACCTAAATACCTTTGCAAATCTAGACCAAGAACTAGTCAACTTTTGTCAAAATTAAAGCAATTTCTTGATGGTGCCATGTTAATTTACTCTTGATTATGCTAAATTCAGCACAAGTACAGCAGAGAAGGTGGACACAAAACAGAAGGACTAGGTAAGAGGAGCTAATAGAGACTCAGAATTTGTTATATCCCAGAGCAGTCAGTGCTCAGAGACCCTTTCTTTCCCACGTGTGGAAATAACCTAGAGAAAACAGCTGTAAAGTCAATTTTTTATGACCAACAAATAAAATGAGTAATAAGCAAGGGTTTCAGTAGTAGGATGGGAAATGCATTATATGGAGACTGAAAAAACTGAACTACAAAACCAATAAGAAGTGAACTAGAACAGACTAGGTTTGGGGCAAGGTACTGTATTGTTTCAGCTTAAAGTGTTGCACTTTCTTGGATATGAAAAGAGAAGAGATAAACTGATGTTAACAGATGATATAGTTGATCCCAAAATTAATTGCATACTTTATAGGAGGAAATTTAAACAAACACTTCATATGCATAATCTGGAAAAGTAATATTTAATGGAACAACCAAGTGAAATCATACAAGTATTATATAACAGTAACATAGCTATTATAATTTAGCTAAGGTTGAGAAGGAGTTTATAATAAATCTGCTAGTATAATGACAAATGCCCCAAACCTGTATCTTTTCACATCTTCCATAAACCTCAGTAAGAGTTTTGAGGGCATAAGGAATGCAGGATCAGGTCTCCAAATAAATTTTAGCTACTGTACATCTATGAAAGAGTGAGCTGGATTCTATAATCTCCAACAGATCACTTATAGAAATATCAGGCAACATTTTCAAAAGTCATAGTGATTTTGGAGTCTAAGACCCCTTTTCAAATGCAACTTGGGCATTTAGGGCCAGATTTTTAAAGGTATTTAAGCACCTAAAGATACACATAAGTGTCTTTGAAAACCCCACCCGCACTCTCTGTATGTTTAGGCACCTAAATGCGTTAAAAAAAATCTAGCCTCTATAAGCCTAAACTTGTGTAGACATATTCAAGCTAGCTTTGAGCTAGATCTTCCAGATAGTGAGCAGTGAAGCTGTGGCACCATGGCTACAAGCCTTCCTGGAACTGTGTGTATTTAGTTGAGTGGCTAGTCAAAGCTTCTGCAGCTTCATTGCTCTGGCACCCAAGTTAGCTCAGGTATGGCTACACAAGTTCCAATCACATCCTACTATTCAGTGTAGACCAGGGGTGGCCACCTGTGGCTCTGGAGCTGCATGCAGCTCTTCAGAAGTTAATATGCAGCTCCTTGCATAGGTGCCAACTCCGGGGCTGGAGCTATAGGTGCTAACTTTCCAATGTGCCAGTGGTTCTCACTGCTCCACCCCTGGCTCTGCCCAAGGTCCTGAACCTACTCCACCCCTTCCCCCAAGGCTCCTGCCCCTTCCCCAGAGCCTGCCATGCCCTTGCTCCTCCCCCTTCCCCCCAAGAGCCTCCTGCATGCTGTGAAACAGCTGATTGTGGTGGTTGGGAGAAATGGGGAGGGAGAAGGAAGCACTGATCGGTGCGGCGGCTGGCAGGCAGGAGGCACTGGGAGTGGGAAGTGGGGAGCTGATGTGGAGGCTGCTGACATATTACTATGGCTCTTTGGCAAGGTACATTGGTAAATTCTGGCTCCTTCTCAGGCTGAGGTTGGCCACCCCTGGTGTAGACATACCAAAAGTGTCACTGAAAGCCAGCTAAGTGCCTAGGTGACTTTTGGAAAATGGAACTTAAGCTCCTAAGTCACTTAGGTGCTTCTGAACATTTGATCCATCATCTACACTCTGATGGTAGAATCTTTCTTGCTGAGAAAGTGGTCAGAGACAGAATAGAACACAGCATGCCTTTCAGATACCTTTCAGAATTTTCTGTGCCAGCGGCAGGAGAATAACCTTTTGATTTATGAGCTGAGCAAATCAGATACACAGGCTGTGCTGGGCAAAATATATTCAGCTTGAAACAAAAGGGCTCAGAAATGCTTCCTCGTTGAGTTTGCAGAGCTTCCATTAAAATGCCCTTTTCCATTTTACCACATTTTTCAAGCAAACAAAAATTCATTTGAAGCATTTTCCCTCCATCTAGATGCATGTAAAAAGGCAAATCTTTTTCCCAATGAATTTTTTAATACTATCTGAGTTGGCTGTGAATAGTTACATGGTTGAAGTCACACAGCATTGGCTGTAATCCACTGGCTGATACAATTTTCCTCCATGGGCTCAAGAGGATCACCAGAAGCTATTATGACTGTTTCTTTGAGGAAACTCTTGGTGCTTCTCCTCTCTGTTTTCCTCCCCCATTCCTCTTGAGTCAAAATAATAATTATGCGGCTTGGGAACTGATGGCGACTAGTAAGAATTGATTTCTTGGTGGATCCTATAAGCTTCACCCCCATTTTGAATATTTAGCTTGCAGTTTTACAGAAGGAACTCAGACCCAGATCGTCAAAGATACTGAAGCTCCTAACTTCCATTGATTTCAGTGGGAGTTAGTCATCAAAATATCTTTGAGGGTGTCAAGGTTCCTCCCCCACTCTGAACTCTAGGGTACAGATGTGAGGACCTGCATGAAAAACCTCCTAAGCTTATCTTTACCAGCTTAGGTCAAAACTTCCCCAAGGTATTAAATATTCCACCCTTTGTCCTTGGATTGGCCGCTACCACCACCAAACTAATACTGGTTACTGGGGAAGAGCTGTTTGGACGCGTCCTTCCCCCCAAAATACTTCCCAAAACCTTGCACCCCACTTCCTGGACAAGGTTTGGTAAAAAGCCTCACCAATTTGCCTAGGTGACTACAGACCCAGACCTTTGGATCTTAAGAACAATGAACAATCCTCCCAACACTTGCACCCCCCCTTTCCTGGGAAATGTTGGATAAAAAGCCTCACCAATTTGCATAGGTGACCACAGACCCAAACCCTTGGATCTGAGAACAATGAAAAAGCATTCAGTTTTCTTACAAGAAGACTTTTAATAAAAATAGAAGTAAATAGAAATAAAGAAATCCCCCCTGTAAAATCAGGATGATAGATACCTTACAGGGTAATTAGATTCAAAACATAGAGAACCCCTCTAGGCAAAACCTTAAGTTACAAAAAAGATACACAGACAGAAATAGTTATTCTATTCAGCACAGTTCTTTTCTCAGCCATTTAAAGAAATCATAATCTAACACGTACCTAGCTAGATTACTTACTAAAAGTTCTAAGACTCCATTCCTGGTCTATCCCTGGCAAAGACAGCATATAGACAGACACACAGACCCTTTGTTTCTCTCCCTCCTCCCAGCTTTTGAAAGTATCTTGTCTCCTCATTGGTCATTTTGGTCAGGTGCCAGGGAGGTTACCTTTAGCTTCTTAACCCTTTACAGGTGAGAGGAGCTTTCCCCTGGCCAGGAGGGATTTCAAAGGGGTTTACCCTTCCCTTTATATTTATGACAGAGGGTCTGGCCCTCAGACCTCTGTGAAACATCAGAAAGGGCTGTACCACTGACTGATGATCAGATCAGGCACCCTCAGGGTGCAGGTTCAAGTACAAATCCATGTAGGCACTCCAGATATGTGACCAGAGTGCAAGGGTCCCAACGCATTTCCTGGGACCTCAGTTTGCTTTCCCTGTAAGACATTGGAAAGACTGCCTCCTGCAGTCCTTGTTAGAATGCCCTTATTACTATTAATTATTATTGTATTATGGCAGAGCCTAGGATCAGGGCACCACTGAACTAGGTGATGAACATACGCAGAACAAAAAGACAGTCCCAGTCACAAAGAGCTTACAGCCTCATGGGCACACTTTGGAGAACTGATCTATGTGCCCTCTCCTGAACTTATGCACCCTCATCACCCTCCCTGCAGGCCTAAATTTGGCTCTTATGGATAAGTTGGCCCAGTATGTAACGAGCATCCATGATGTTCCATGTATATGACCTTGGGCATTTCATCTCTCAGTGCCTCACTTCCCCAGTTTGTAAAATGGGGATAAATAATAACACACCCTATCTCACAAGGGTTTTGTCAGGCTTACTGCAGCCATGTCTGTAGAGGGCTCAGATATTATGATGATGAGTAACAATTAATGCCTGTTAGTGAATAATACCTACAAATAAACCGAATATGTTGTTGGGCTTGTGTATCACAGAAGGCAACATGTATTTTTATGTAGGAAACATTAGGCTAGAATAGAACCCTTTATAATTTATATGTGTTTTAGCTACGTATTTATCCTACTTATATATTAGTATAAAAATGTCATGAACATTATGATTGTAAAACATGTGGTAATTATGCTACCTCTGAGCCACATGGAGCATCTGGCTAAATCAATGTGCTCAGCAGCATGCAAGGAGAATATACTTTTTACAATGCTTTCAGACAAGCATCTGTTTAAAATAAACAGACCCATTTACTTTTATCACTTGGCTACCAGCTCCAAACAGTTAATGATCACTTTTAATATTAACCATTTTTATTAGCATTCTCATTTTTTTCTATATATACATATATATTGTAAACGGAGAAATAAGGAAAAGAAATCAGGGGACTCATAGATGCAAAGACCAGCTAGAGAATGCTTAGTGGCAGCTGTCTTATGTATCACTATTTTGTTGCTATCTTGGGAGATGGGTACCACAGGACAACAAGTAGGATTTATTTGAATAGATCCCATGTGTGTTCCTCATGTTGACATCTGGGGCCAATCTTTCTATAGGAAAAAACAGGCAATTTTCCTTTTTGCCTTTGTTTAATTCCCACGTAAAAATTTGCAGTTACTTAAGCATCATAGACATGCCAATATGCATTAAACGGATGCTTTTCTTTATGGATCAGATCTATGTTTTCCTTCCAACTAATAAACATAAAGACCGAGGAAAGGACATGCTCTCATTGTGTAAGGCTCTTGAAATAGAAACCTGAGTATTACAAGCTATAGTATATACTTTGGGGGTATCTACAGTCCCTAGTGGCTCACATCTCAGGTTAAATGATAGCTCATACTCAAAGACCAATAGAAAATAAGGAAAGAATCATACCACATCCCCAGATAATCACCTCTCCTAGGCTAACGTTGAAAAGGGATATGTTAGCATTACAGCTTTTTGTACTGTTTGTTTCACAGACATAAAAGTGAAAACCAGAAATTGTTCATGTTGGTAACATATTTTATTGTTCCCAAGCTAAGAAGTTGTATTTATCACTCCTGTTTAAAGAGTATGCACAAACTAAGATTCATAAAGACTAAGTGCTTATAGTTCCTTATGCACCCCAATACTTTAGTGCTTTGTATTAAATGCATTTTGTCCATACAACCTAACATTTTGTCCATAGATCCTAGCCACATGCCATATTTGATAATGTTTTTTAGGAGTTCTAACAGAGTCGCTAAAGGATTGCATTATCATCTGACATCATTCATCACAGTTATAAGAATGGACTTGCACTATCCAAATTCTAGTTTGAAGGAGAAATAGTGTCAAGCTGAAACATACAGCTCAGCAGAATTTTTGGAGACTTCTTACTGTGTATATCATCATTACCCTTTAGATAAAATTATAAAACAGATTAGATTCTTTGGCCGTCATTTATTCAGCTGTACTTTTTGTCTGACTCTGTGGTTAGTAGTAACACATCTCGCTGCTGACAGAGGACCCAAGGTCAGATCTTGATTTCAGTCCTTCGTTCCTCAGGCAAGTGAGAAGTAAATAATACTTGATTCCAGTGGGAGGAAGTCACTACTGACTGATCTGCGTAGGAAAGTCCTGGTGAAGGAGTAGTCCGAAGTGGGAGAAAGGAATATATGGCTTCAAAGTTATAACTTGAGAACTCCATTTCAACATTCCTTTCTTCCTCCACTCCCTGGTACCTGGATCTTAACCAATCTTAGTAAGGCTGATAAGGACCTGTTATGGCTGCCAAGGCAGCCTGAATAGCAATACAGCAGTTTTGGGGGCAGAAGAGGCATATTTCTAGCTGTGTGATGATTTATAACTTCTACTATTGAGTTATATTTACTCCTTTCCTTCAAGAGGCTCTCTCCCAAGCTTGGCAGGCTATTTGCTGTTGGCCTGTATTGGTTAAATCAATCAGTTTTAAAATGTTAATGGAAAATGAATATAGCTACTTTAGAAGAGAACACCACTGTGTTCCTCTCTATCAGAATGCTAAGGTGAAAGGCAGGATCCAGTGTAAACATTCTTCTGAAAAAAGAAAAGGAGTACTTGTGGCACCTTAGAGACTAACCAATTTATTTGAGCATAAGCTTTCATGTACTACAGCTCACTTCATCGGATGCATACTGTGGAAAGTACAGAAGATCTTTTTATACACACAAACCATGAAAAAATGGGTGTTTACCATTACAAAAGGTTTTCTCTCCCCTCGCCCCACTCTCCTGCTGGTAATAGCTTATCTAAAGTGATCACTCTCCTTACAATGTGTATGATAATCAAGTTGGGCCATTTCCAGCACAAATCCAGGTTTTCTCCCCACCACCCCCCCACAAACCCACTCCTTGTTTTTTCCTACTCTCCCCCCCCCCCACCCGATGTTCTTGTAAAACCCTGGATTTGTGCTGGAAATGGCCCACCTTGATTATCATACACATTGTAAGGAGAGTGATCACTTTAGATAAGCTATTACGAGCAGGAGAGTGGGTTTGTGGGGGGAGAGAAAACCTTTTGTAGTGTTAAACACCCATTTTTTCATGGTTTGTGTGTATAAAAAGATCTTCTGCAGTTTCCACAGTATGCATCCGATGAAGTGAGCTGTAGCTCATGAAAGCTTATGCTCAAATAAATTGGTTAGTCTCTAAGGTGCCACAAGTACTCCTTTTCTTTTTGCGAATACAGACTAACACGGCTGTTACTCTGAAACCATTCTTCTGAAAGGGGAGACAGGAAAACAGGTGGATGGCCATTAGACTTGAGCTCAAGACATTCCCAGCATCCAATCCAGTACCAGGATGAACATTTCTTTAGGAAGATGCTTAAGGAGTTTTGCAGATACCTTCATGTTGGGAGTGGCTTGCCTTAGTAAGCACAAGGAATTTATATTTAGAGGCTACATTTACATGACAGCATTTAGAGCGGCACAGCTGCACGCCACTGTAGTGCTTGTGGTGAAGACGCTGTAAGCCAAAGAGAGAGAGAGAGAGCGACAGTGGGTAAATTCAGCCTCAATGGGGTCAAGGGTTTGGACCATAGTAACAATTTACACACACCTTAGTGTATCAAGCTGTGACCAAATGCTCCCCTGTATTCACACCCGACACACGATTGTAATAATATTTGTACAAATATGCCTCACAAGGTATCATTTGAAAACTAACTCACTGGTCAATAATATCAAGGGGAAATGTGCATAGTAACAGTATATATAAACATAAGCTGAAAGTGAATTTGAAATGTGTTTAACTGACAAGTCTGGCTAAACCAGTATCTCAAAGACAAAGGACAAGCTGATGGCTCTAGCCTGGTGTCTTCAAAGTTGATGGGCCATCACCTATCCAGTGGCCATTCTTCAGCAAAGAAAGGGGAAAGGAACAAAAAGACCTGCATCTTAGCAAACAACAGCATGGAACCTCTTTCAGCATGAGAGTCCATGACTCCAACCTCACAGTGGGAATGAACTTTATCTAGGGATAACACTCAGGAAAATGCATTTCAAAGGGGAACTGAACTACAAAGTGAAGGGCAAAATCACCCCATGGTATCTCTCACTATCTGTCTCTCTCTCTCTTTCACCTAAGAAGACAAAAGAAAGAACCTTTGGAATTTGGGAGCAGATCCTAGCCTGAGAATTTGGTCAGCAACGTTACTGCGATTTGTAAGTGATTTGACCTTGAACCAAGTCTAGTTTGTTAAGTTTATTTAACTACAAAGAGGTAGGTTTTGAGTGAGTACAAGTACAGGCATTAAAGGCAGAAATGGTTACAGGAGAAATAAAGATAAAACTCTTCCTAGTACTAAAACTTGTTTCATTCTTTAACTAAAATTAATCCATAGTTGTGGTTAAACTGGGCTGTGTGGTAACTCCATTTGAAGTACCAAAATGTGGGATCTTGACCCCTTTAGAGGGGCAATGGACCTAAAATATCTGAACTGTCCATGAGAGGGCTGGACAGTGCAGAACACATGTTTTGGGGAAAAAATTGGGGCTGGGAGTGTGTTGGGGTCACCCTATAAGTGGCTACCAAGGCTGGTGGAAGCCAGAGTGTGACTGGAGTGTTGCTGGCAGGTTGCAGTTATACATAGACTGGGTGTGCCCTGTATGCTGTTTGTGAGTGGCCCAGGTGGGAGCTACAGTAGCAAAGCATTGAGAGGCACCAAAGTTTGCACAGCAAGGGTGACACAACACCTCACTGGTCTGGAATGTCATACAAGCCTAAAAAAAGGCTTCTACCACTTGAGCTAAAGGAGATTTCTCTTAGCTGGTAGTTGGAGTAGCATCTTTGTCCACCTTGAGTGCCAGCCACTACACAAAAACAAGTATATTACAGATACATCTCTCCACTCATTTCAGCTAAGATGGGTTTCAGAAAAGATCTGGAATGCCCAGAATCCATGAAACCTTCCATCAGTAAAGGAACTTAGAATGTGTGTTTTCACTTCCACTTTTGGGGGGTTAATGAAGTCCTTATGAGATTCTTTTATTTCATAGATTCATAGATTCTAAAGCCAGAAAGGACCATTTTGATCATGAAGTCTGACTTCCTGTGTAGCACAAATTGCAGCACTTTCTAGAGATTATCTTTTAGAAAAACATCCAATTTTGCTTAAAAATTTTTAAGTTATAGAGAATCCACCACCACCCTTGCTAAACTGTTCCTATGATTACTCTCCCCCTTAAAAAAAGACAGTTACCTTTTCCGTAACTGTTGTTCTTCGAGATTTGTTGCTCATGTCTATTCCACATCCCACCCTCCTTCCCCTATGTCGGAGTTGTCTGACAAGAAGAAATTGAGGGGGCGCGCAGCTCCCCTTATACCGCGCCAGGCAGGTGCCACTCCGGGGTTGCGGGGGGTGCTCCCCCCTACAGGTACTGCTAGGTTGAAGAGGCTACTATTAAGTATTTGTCCTCGATGTAGGCACTTATAGACTGTAATCAAGCCTCCCTCAGCCAGGTACTCAGAGACTGGCCAGAGCAGAATATGGCTGCCCACTCACTTAGAAGCAGTTTTACAGAAAACACATGAACTCCACCGGCTGACCTGGCTTCCAGTTCTTTTTTGGGTCTAGCTTCAGATACAGTCTTTATTCTATGAATCCCTTTGTGACTTGATCCTTGCCTAGCTTATCCTGCCTCTTTCCTGACATTTTTTCCTGGTAATTAATAGCAGGCGGGAATCTCATGCTGAGGAAAATGGATTCTCAGTACTGTATTAAAGACCATCCTCCCCTACCAGGGAATCTCTTTCCATCAGGGAACCCTTTGGGGTCAATATGTCTACACCCCACTCAAGCAATGAAAGGCAATAACTCTCTCCTCCCCATCTCATAGAACCAAGAATGGATCACAGAAAACATACCCTCCCAAGATACTAGTTACCTTTACAAACTAGAGTAGCTTTTGTGCATGCTAAAGCATGTGCCGTTTTGCCCTTGTTTTTCTTTTTCATTTCCTTTTTGGCATACGATACATTTATATATGTGTATGTCTTTGTCTCCTTCTTTCTATGTATCATGCCTTTGCACATTACAGGTTGGGAACCACTGCTATAGAGAATATGGAGGTTAATGAAAAATGAGTTATTGAAAAAGTAGGAAGAACACAAATCATATCACTTGATTTTCAGGAACAGCTAAATTACTACTGTTAGCTCCCGAGTCTTTGACACATGCCTGCATTTTGTTGAGAATGTGGTTTCAACTCTCTAACACAGACAGATTCTTTCCAATATTCTCTCATTGTTTCATTGTGTATGCATGGCTGTACAAAAAGCCTGGTTTTTCTGATGCAAGATATTGCTCCTCTGAAAATTACCAGATACACATACTGGACAGATTTTCTAGCTTTAGCTTAGTAACATATATTTTTCAGGGGAAAAGAAATATGCTTATTTCACATTCTCTTGATGATGGGAAAGGGTGTTTGAAGGTTTAGTCTATTACTTTCATTTTTTCCTGCAAGTTATCAATGTTATATCCTAGAACTATGCCATACTATCATGATCAGTCCAGCAATTGAGTAGGATGGAGCTTAAACTTTCCACATATTTTCATATTTCTGTAAGAATGTTATCTTATTAACTCATTTTTTCTAACCCAGACAAAAGACTCTTCCATCCCAAATATATATAAAACACTTGATCAGACGCATATGAAACATGGACAGCTTAGAAATTTCCTGATAATATAGCAAACCCAACTAGCTGAATAACACAGCTGTTAGTAATGTTGGGCCAAATCAGGCCCCTATGATCCACATGCAGGGTCCCCTTTGCAACACCACAGGAGGAGGTAATATGGTGAGGGGACAAGAGCTGAAAATAGCCGAGAAAGAAAGGAACAAATTTAGCTCACAACAGAAGGGCTTCAATGAAGCAGAAAAACAAAAACTCCTTCAAAATATCCAAACAGTGCAGCATGACTTTCATCAAGTGATCACATTAGGTTGATTAATAACTTCAGGAAATGACTACCTCAATTCAGTTTTTATGTGGCCCAGCACAAGGGTGCAGGGAAGTCTGCATTGCATATTGCTACTATACCTTTCAACTTTTTATGGTTCTCATGAGAAATGTGGCATTCATAATGTGTGTGTGTGTGTGTGTGAGGGGGAGGAATAAAAATCATAGAGGGCATCATAAATCTACAGGACTAAGTTGTGGAAATCACATCTTTAAACTGACACAGCTGTGATTAACTAGCAATGGCTTTTACAGTTCGAAAAGTTTTTTGTTAAAGTTATTTGCCCTGAGAACGTTTCTGGAGGGAAAAGAAAAGTGAAGAGTGTTTAATCAAATCCTTGTTTAGGGGCTAGTCAGATGGCGTGTGTTAAATCACCAGCTCTTTCCTTCCTTTACTTCTGGAGGTTTGGGTTTGAATCCTGTTTAGATCTCACATAAAAATAAAGTGTGGTGGTCTCCACAGTCAGAAGTCTCCAGTGAAAGTTGGCTCACATCATAAAACCACCCACATGATTGAGTAGTCTTTGTTCAGAGAAGGACTGAAATAAATTGGCATAATTGCCCATAAAGATTGAGGTGCAGTGACACAGTTTGGAAGCTTAGAAAGTCCTTGACAATGTAATGCCAATAATTGGTCCCTTGCTTTCATGTACACCAAATTTCACCACTGAACACTAAAATGGGCTGGGGGTGAGAAAGACTATTCTTGCTTGATATCGATATTCAATCTACTATAGGGCCTGGTTATCCACTGTCTTACACCTTGAATGGTCACTTAAACGGGGCAAAGTGTGTGTAAAATGCTACTGTAACACGCTGCTGAGGACAACCAGAGATATAAGCCACTGTGTTACCTCTCTGCCTCAGGAAGAGTGAGCCTTGCTGGAGATGAGACTGTGTGTCAGGTCCTTGCAACACCAGTCTGTCTTCCTCACCAGCAAACTCCTCAAGCCTATCCCAGCCCAAACCTTGCCTAGCAGATAACAACCAGTGAACTCCAGCCCCCGAGCTCCTCTGAGATGATTCTCTACAACACACAGCCCCTATCACTCTGCATTTACAGAAGCTATTATATTCACTGCTCCTTTAAAGAGTCAGTACATTAGAGTTTATTAATTTAACTGGGCTAAACATACCCTTCCCTTCAAACACAGCACTAAATTGGTTTATAGTAAAAACAAAACAAGTTTATTAACAAAAGGATATAGGTTAAGTAATACCAAGTAGAAGGAGTAAGGATAGAAATGGTTACAAACAAATAAAAGTAAAAATAAACTTTTTAATGCCTAAGACTTAACTTAGCTACCATCTTTGTTCAAGGTAATTTTCTCACCATTCTTCCTTTCCTAGTAATACCTGGCTAACTCTTAGCCATGATCTCCACAGAGTAAAAGGTGCTGGTTTTCCTTGTCTCCTCAGGAAAAGGATAATCCAAAGTTTTTCTGTGTCCTTCTATCTCAAAATCTGCCCATGTTTCAAGAGTCAAATTGATTTCCTGGGATTCAGTCTCCTATTCCCTCCAGGAGGCCAACTCCATCCTGATTAAGGTGTCCCCTAGTTTGTTCCAGTGTGATGTTTCTTGTTGCAATTTTGCTATTTAAGTGTTCTCTTCCTGCAATCGCTGATACAAATGAATAGGCCATTGAATTTGGCCATGCCTAGTTTATCAACTCCCCCGGCATGCCTGGTTTAAACACCTCTTAGTCACAGACTTTAAAGCATAATATGAGTGAGCATCCCTAATTCCACACACAGCATTGTCACATACAATTCACAATGCAGTTACTGACCAGAGTGCTATTAGTTTTTAAATTATACCTCATAAGTCTTATTTTGTACAAATATCATTGCAGCAGTGTGCAGGGTGTGAACACAGGGATGCCTAGGGTCACAGCTACCAAATCAGAATGGTAGCACTCACTTTGCCTGAGTACAAATACTACACAAGACACAAAGAAGAGAAGAATAAGGCCTTAGATGCTTGATCTTCCACCATCAATAGGAGCTTTTTTATTGACGTGAATGGACAAAAGATCAAAGTCTAGATGAAACAAATATCTAAGATTTGTACAATATATGTACATTTCTTTTCTTACTGTAGATATGTTTAATTTTGAGGTAGGTTGATGTGGTACCTGGTGTTTTCCCCCAAAGCATTCATGAACACTGTGGTTTGATTGAAAATATGTTATTTGGATACTAATTACCAAACTGGACTTGGATGTGTGCAGGAGTTCCCCTTTTTATACTGCATAAAGGAAATTTCCACTGGATTATATTATGAACAAGTAACCAGTTCCAGTGGGTAGTGCACAGGGGTTCCGTGGATTCCCAGGGAATGGATTATAAAACCGACTCAAAAGAATCAGTCCAGATTTCTGCTTCTGGTGAAGCCATTTGTGAGGCCTGAAAAATTGCTGCCTGCTAGTGCCAATGCACAGACACTCATTAGATGGAACTAGAGCATACTCTGGATGAAATTCTGGCTCCACTGAAGGCAACAGAAGCTTTGCAATTGACTTCAGTAGAGCCAGGATTTCACCCTCTATATATGTACATATGCAAATAATCAGCAAATACTCTCCTTAGAAAACAGAAACTCCAGCTGGCCAGGAGTATATAAAAAACTACTCATGTCTTAGGACAACAGAGTTTTAGAGGGGACTCACAATAAACTCAATCCACACCTGGAACCAAATCCTTTATTCCATCACTACTCAAAGAAGTGTCAAAAGGGAGTTCAGACTTTACTAAAATAAAGAGATTTTTGTTTTTGAAATCCAAATCAATAGCTATACAAACTAAAACTTCTCTAAAGGCATAACTGCCATTAAACATAAAGGCAATTTTAAATTTACTATACCAATTTTGCCTAGATTAAAAAGGAATACTTAGCGTAGGTAGCATATACACAATTCATTGTTTGGCCTTGTCCTTGCCCTTTTTTTTCATGCTGTTTTGGACCAACCTCCTTGCTCCCCATATACAATACTTGGCTATTTTACCGAGCTATTCAACAAATATGATAGGTTCAAAAAACCTTAAATACAGGAATATCATTATTAAGGAAAAAAGAGACTGTTTAGCATTATAACTAGACAATCACAAATTTATCTAATGTATATGTATTGTATATATTATCTAGTAGGATCATGATCATTTTGTAGTGATTTATTCTACTTGCTATGGGATACACTTCAGTGCTCTTATGTTGACCACTTTAATATATCTAAACAGCTCATTTAAAAGGAGTTTGCATGGTGAGATACAACAACATACAGCCCCTTTATTTCTAACATGTAAAAATAATTTCCTGTTCTACTGCAGGCATCTGAACACACAACATTGCTGTGGAAAGTTCTCATTCTTTGATTACAGATGTCTGGATGTTGCACAAAATACACGCACAAATATAAGAACACTGAACAAAAATATGTGTTCTAGAACTCAGTAAACTTTTATATTTACATAAAAGTAGCGCTTTCCAAACCCATGGGTTTGTATACATGCTTTTTTATTACAGGAGTAGCATTTATATTCATGACAGAACATCCCCTTATGTCAATGTTAGCACTTAAAAATTAGCACTGAAATACAAATATAAGGATAACTCTGAGCGAGTGAGTGACAGTTAGGGAAACAGATTGGAAATTCAGATCACATCAGCTTGAGCTAGATATGTAGAATTTGATGTGATTAAAAAAAAGAAATATTCCATCCCAAAGCCCAACCTGTTAATTTTTCATGATGAAAGCACTGAAAGGACCACCCCTGCCTCCCCCCCCCCCCCGAAAGGATGCTGGAGAGGGGAAGAGGTAAAGACAATCTATATTGTCCACCAAAGAATGTCACAAATACGTTCCCTCTCAAGCAGTAGCCATGAATTGGAATGTTTAAGTTGAGAAAAGGTGCTAGAAGAGCAGGTCAGCGATTGTTGCTGAGACTTCAGCTTTGTAATATTTATGATTTGCATGTCAGCATGCCAAGCACAGCATTTGAATTTGCAGATGATAATAGAGAGGCAAATAGTGGAATAACACAATTTCATACAGATGGAATATCACATCAGGAACAACATGTCAGCTAAATGGTAACATGCATACAAGAGCGTACTGCTGGCTTCTGGGAATGACCAAAAACAAGTTTTTAAATCCTCCAGCCCAACATGTTGATGGAGAAAAGCAAGCAAACTAGGTCTCATGTTACCAAAACAATGAATATAAAGAAACTGTATTTGTTAAAGGTGTTTTTGAAATACCCAGAGCAAAATGATCTACACTTGTGAATTGCCATAGCTCCACTGACAATAGAACTGTGAAAATTTACAGCAGCCGAGGATTTGGCCCCCTATAATTTCTTCTATTTATAGGTACCAGTAAATGCATTTTGACAGGTGAGCATCCAAAAAAAAAAAGGGGGGGGGCAGGAAGGGGGGAGTAGAAGGAAATCTATAGTTAATCACCAAAATTACCTCTTCAACAGTTAGAGCGAAGAAAGGAATATGGTCAAATATTTCAGATACAGTATTGAAATAAGTACAACCCATCCTCTCCCATCTTTCTGGAGTGTTCTCCTAATATGAAACACTGAAAAAATTTAAATAACTACACAGGACAGAAGCCAGAAGAAGATCAGCCACAAAGAAAGTGAAATAGTTTTGTTCACAAATTTAACAGTAATTCTGATATTACTCCAAACATCTGCTGGAAGAAAGAGAGATGTTCATCATCTTCTGTACACAGCTGCAGTGGGACTATTGCCCGAAGAGATGTATATGAAGTGAGTTATCATTGATCCACTCAGCTACGAGATGGTGGCTCTGATCTAACCAACAACAATTTTCTTCTCATTTCTCCAAAACAATAGAAGCTTTCACTTTCAAAGTTACATATTCAAAATACTTTGCTGATGATAAGCCCTGGCTTTTGTTGGAACAGAGCTTAAGTCAGGAGTTCCTGTATTTTTTCCAGACATGTTCTCTAGAGACTCCTCTTGCTGTTGCTTCTACAGCAGTTGCTGTTCCTGCTGCTAATGTTATTCCCATTGCCGCACCATTTTTCAGTTTTGTGGTGTAGGCTCAAATCCGATCTGTTCAGGCCAGTGATTGATACACAGGGTACTACTACTAAAAGTGTCTTATAACTTAACCAGAAGCTTCAATTTCCTTTTGGTGAATCCTGCTTCACTCCCTCTGAATATTAATGAAAATGTTTGCAATATTTAAGATATGCTGAGAAGACTATGCTTGGAAAGCTCTATACTTGGCCCACTAAAAAGAGAGTTGATTTAGAACGTACCATTCATATTTCTTTCACATGACACTTGTCCTGATGCCAAACTTTTGCAAGATTCTGAACCCTGCCATGTTTCTGAATACTTTTTATCTGCACTAAAGTATATGTATCTTCTGCCCACTTTCAACCTAGGCATTTCTAGAGTATCCATCATTATGGGATACAGGCACTGGTATTCTCTATATTTTATTGCATTTTTTTCTACACCAAGGGCCCAATCCTGCAGGATGCTGAGTGACCTCACCTTCTATTGGCTTCGTCGACTCAGTTACCATGATGGCAGGCATCTTAGCAATGCCATAGATAGACAGACACCTTGAAGGAGGTGCTCAGTACCATGCAGATGAGGCCTGAATTGTTGTGAACTGTGTAAAAATTATCTGCTGCAATTTGCACTGTAAAGTAATTTAAGGAAAGAAAGCCAGTCAAGCGTGTAAATACATTTTATTGAGTAAAGAGTATATTGCTCATCAACAGTCATAATGTTTTTTCTTAGAAAATGTTCTGCTTCTGGGTTCTGTCAAAGAAGCACATCGGCATGTGCAATTGAAAGATACTTTCCTCTGCTGTAATAATTCTGCATTGCTGTCAGTTAATGTTTAAATTGACAAGGTGAGATAATATCTTTTATTGGACCAATTTCTGTTGGTGACTTTCGAGCTCCAAGCTTTCGTCTCTCAAGAACACCAGAAGAAGAGCTCTGTAGAGTTCAAAAGCTCATCTCTTTCACCAACAGAAGTGGGTCCAATAAAAGATATTACCTCACCCACCTTGTCTCTTGTATATCCTGGATCAAGATGGCTACAACCACACTGCAAACACTGTTTAGATTATGATTTTTCCATGTCTTTTTTATGCCCAAAAATGCAACTGTTGAATAGGCTAACACAGTGCGTAATAAACATTAGCAGAACTGAATAAACTCATTTACCACCCTCCTGAACAAATCTGAGAATATCACATTGGGAAAAGAATCTTCATGCACATTGAGAAACAGTGGGAATGTCTACACTTCAATTAAAACAAGTGCCTGGCCCATGTCAGCTGACTCAGAGTCACAGGGCTTGAGTTAAGGGGCTGTTTTATTGTGGTGCCTTGTTTTATTGTTTTATTGTGCCCTTCCACCTCGCAGGATCCTAGAGCCTGGGCTCCAGCCAGTGCGCAAATATCTACACCACAATTAAACAGCCCATCAGCCCAAGCCTCATGAGCCCGTCAGTTGGTACAGCTCAGCCACTGTTTCTTAGTTGCCGTATGGACATACCCAATCAAATCCAGGAGGTAGGGCACTGGACTACAACTCAGGACTCAAGCTGGTGAATAATGGATTTTTCAGATTGCTGGCAATTGAAAAAAAAGATTCAGGTCCAACTGAAAATACAATTTTTGGAAATGTTCAGTAAATCAAAAAGTTAAAAAAATTCCTTTTGGGTCAAATGAAATGTTTCAATTTTGAGCATTTTAAAACATTTTTTAACTAAAAAATGGAAATGAAATTAAGTTTTTAAATTAGAAAACGGGTAAGTCATTTTGAACTGAAAAATTGAAATGTTTCGTTTGGAAAACGTTGAAACAAAATGTTTTGCTTTTTTGGAATTTTATTTCAGTTTTTTTTTTCAAAACAAATAATTTGGCAAAATCAACATAAATTCACAAACTGGGCCAATGTTGGGTCACGTTTTTCAACAAAAAAATCTTCAGACAAAAATTTTTGGCCATCTCTACTCACGAAAGAGGGTTTAATCCTGGCTCCCCTGAAATCAATGTAGGTTTTGCCATTGACTTCAATGGAGCCAGGATTTCACATCTGGATTCTTGCCCTAGCTCTGCTACCGCCTTACTGTGTGACTTTTGGCAAGTCACTGCTTCTTTTTGTACCTCTCGTTCTCCTCCCAATCTATTATACTTTAAGTTCGCTGGTGTATTGGCTGTATCTTACAATGTGTCTATAAATTGTTCAATATGGATCCAATCTAGATGCTACTGGAATTAAAATAATTAACTTTTTGAAGTATCAACAAAAGCTTCTTCTCTTACATATTTATATGGAATAAATATGGATAAAACTTATTTTTGGAATTCAAAATCATAGGACCATTCACAATTCCTCAATCCAAAATCTGTAATCTGAGATAGTAATATTATGTTACCAAACAGAATCTAAACTGTTCAAAAGATAATAGTTCATATACACCCCTATAACTCAAGAATTACTTCAGCTTTGTAGGTACTGGGAAACAATAGTACATTCACTGAATTAATAACCATTCCTACATATGTCTGTGTATTTTATGAGTTGCAGATGTGCATTTATACATTAAACATATCCTATGTTATGAATGATATGGGCCTTCATGCATTTTCTGCGTGTTTTTAGGGAAAAACATACTTTTACACAAAATGCAGGACAGAAGGTTTTTTTAAAAAAAGATATCATAAAATGTGCCTTGTGACATAACTATATATTTTATATGATACTGTACATTCAAAATGTATAAATCCCCTCTCTGCATCCAATATCTGTATTTTAAATCAAAGATATAATATAACATGCAGTAGTAGTCAGTTAAAGGTGACACAAAATTGTTTTTAACTTCTACCTCAGGTGTTTTTAAAAATGGGTCACTGCAGAGAATGTTTTTTAATAAGCGTAAAAAACTTGGCATAACTTTTAAGTGTTGCCGAGATCATCAAAAATGTAGAAACAGCAACAGACTTCACTAAGGAGAAGAATGATAACCCTCAAACACAGTTCTCACAATAGTGCCCAGAAACACAGTACTTGTTGAACAAATTCAGATTTATTGAAAGTAAATATTTACATTGGCTACAATGTTATAACTGTTACAAAGCTGAATAAAAGGAGGCTTAAATAGCAATAGAAAGCAAGTGCAGTAAAAAGTGAATAGAGAAAATATTTGGCCTTAGTGATCTTTTGGCAGTATTTACAATATATACATATTGTTAAATATTTGTAATAACTCTAAGGCACCATAGGTTAAATAGCAGGCTGCAATACTATTTTGTGCACAGAATTCAAGAAAGTTATTGGAAGAAAAGGATGTATAATTAAAAAGAAACATAGGCATATTTTAATGTTTATGTAAAGGAGTAGCTGTATTTTTTAAACTCAAAAGGTACAGTAATTATTGGGTGAATTTAAAAAATATTTTTAGAACATTAAATTATGCTGAATGCCTGTGTATGAGAATTCTATTTTTACTGACTTGCTGGTAAATGTTTAATGAAATCTATTCTTCAACAGTTTTTCATACTCTAGATATGTTTTGTCTAAAAACTACTTGGTTTTTTTGTTCTACAAAAATGTATACTTAATATATCATACTGTATACAAAATCTCAATGCAATGTTTAATGGGTAGTAATATACATCACTGCTGCACTGGCAGACTAAAATTTAGCAGGAAAAAACTGCCAAAAGGTTTTCGTATTCAGTCTACCACACGAAAATGGCAGCTCTGTGCATTTTATTCCATTTGGTTTCATCAGTGGGTGTTGCTTCAGCTAGTGAACATAAAGCTAAAGCACGTATGCTGCAAAAAGAGCAAAATACTTAGAAACCCAAAACTTCCAAAGCAATATCCCAAGACTCAACCAACCGAACAAAACCTTCATAAATAGAACTCTCCATTATTTACCAGCATTAATTGAAGCACAAATTTCCTTACAGTAATGAGCACTACAAGTGGTGAAACTAATTATAGTTACAACCATGGCAGAGGAGACTGGAGATTTTTTTAGTTACTTTTTAGTCCTACATGTGATATTCTAACTGCTCTCAAATAGAAGACCTTGTTTAGTTAATAAGTTTGCCTTTCATCTTGAGGTAGTGTTTGTAATGAAGAAATTCAGCAGGACATCAGATTAACACCTCAATTCTGCAGATAAAGTATCAAAGGATCCTAAGTGCCCAAAGAGACAACCTGAAACCTAGTCTATTCTAGTTAGGTTTTACAGTGCCCCTCTTACAAGGATGTACAATAACCATGACTGTAGTCTTCAATCAGGAGGAGGCAGTTCTAACGGCTCACTCATGTTAACTGATGAAGGATGCCCAGGTTCTTTAACAGGGACTTGAATTTATAACCTCTCCTTAATCCCATTAACCATCAAGATTGCTGTTGACTTCACTGTGTTACCAATAACAAAATTAAACACAAGCTTAGCCCTGCTAAAATCCATCCAGATTTACTGATTTAAAGATGCACAGAATTCTACATGATGGTCTCATTTGCAATGGGCCTTTGCTTCATAAGCTCTTTTAAAATTTACTGTAACAACAAGGCATGACTAACACATAAAACAACATTCATATTTGTTCATCAAAGGCCCAATCCTAAGAGGGGTTGAGGGGGCTCAGCACCTTGAATGGGGTGTTCAACACATTGCAGGATCAGACCCCTCCAAGCCTACATGTTATTTGAAAATGCTAAGATTACCAGAGAGCTTTTAGTCGTGCACATTTACCTCCTTGACAAAATTTCATGACAACTACCTTTTCTTGCTTGACTTATATTTTCTTGAGCCAAGAAACAAAAATCCATTAAAATGAATTTAATGCTTATGTCATTTTTATATTTATTAATTAATTTTTTAAATAGAGAACTTCTTCACATGTATTCAATTGCTTCTCTTCCCCTACTTTGTACTCAGGAACAACCATGGAAAAAGCTAATTATTTCAGTGGTAAAAATTGTTTACAAATGTAGCTCCCTTGACCTAAGCAGAAAGTCTTCCTTTTGAAATTATCTTATATTTTTAACAATGAAAGAAAGTATAATCTTAGCATTGTTCATCAGATTCACTTTTAGTACCAACAGCTATAACATTAAAATCATACAGCATCAGTAAACAGTTTTTCAAGGGTTTCAGAAAAAAATACAAGCGTAAAAAAATATGGAGTCATTGATGGTGTTCCCATAAAACATTTGGAAGCAGATTGTCAGACAAACTGGCCATTAAATTAAGAGTTACCGAACCAGAGTCTCAGATCGTGTAAACAGGTGTAGATATGTTGAAGAAAATAGAGCTACACTGATTTACATCAGCTAAGGAGACAGCCCACAGTGCTTAATCCCTTGAATGCAAAATTCCTGGCTGAATTTAGGAGAAGTTTAAAAAAATATTTTTCCTGTCTTGGTGTAAAAGTATTGATACCAAAAATTGGATCCTGTGATGAACACTTTATTATTGTGGTGAAATATTATTAGTTTAATTTTAGTTCCACTGCAATCCCCTATTTCTGGGGGCTACAACTTGGTGTCACATCATGTAGATGGAGGTTAGTGGTTCCCTGTCCCAAGACCCCACATAGAACTCTCCATAGGGTAGGGACCTTCACAAGAGTAGGCACGGAGACTGGGTAGTGCCGTTACATAGGGTCATGGCCAGGGGAATAACACATTGTCTCCCACTGAAACCATGGACATTTGCCAGGAAAGTTAATACAGACTGGAGCTACATTCCCTTTCCTGGGAAACATCATCTGTGGAGGACATACCCCTTTATGGGGGGGTTGCAGGGACAGCCATGGCCAGCAGATGTGTCTGATTGCACAGCTCCATTTGAGCTACACTGTTAGGGGGCTGGAAATGCCAGAACTCCATAGGCGCACAAGGCCTTTGTGCAAATGGCCTTGGCCTTTTCAGATCCCCTGAGATCCACATAGATCTCAAGGGATCTGTAGGGCTTCAGGGAGGGCAACTTCCACCCCCTAGATGGAATCATCAGGGAGAAATCCCGCAAAAGGAACGTCACAGAGAGTTTTCTACCTATTAGGGGTCTCCCTGGGGCTTTACTATGGGAGGGGACATGCTGACTGTGCCAACATTCTCTTTAAAGGAAGTAACTGAGGACGCTTTTCCATTCATAGATATGATAGCACTCAAAAAATATTCTCCTGTCCAAAAAAAAAAGACTAAGTTACTGGGTTTCCAAATGAGTTTCAATTTAATTCTACCACTATTCATAATGTGGGGGTTTCCCCTTGTTCTGCCTTCCAGGACCTGGACCCTACAAGGCCGACTGATTTCAGTGGGAGTTGTGGGCTCTCATGAGGTGATCAGTGCATTGCAGGCTCAGGTTCCTGATCACGAACATGAAGACTTCAGAACTTATTTGCTTCCTCGGGGATAATTAACAGCACTTCTTATCGAATTAGGCGCATTGCAGAGATAAAAAAAAATAATGCTGGTAAGAGAAACGGCACACTGTCAGGGCTTGATTCTGCCATATGGTCAGTGTTCTCAAGTCCCAATGAAATCAATAGGAAGTCACAGCACCTTTTCAGGACGTTGCAGGATCAGGCCCTTACTCCTTTCAAAGTTACTGTTAACACTTAGTTTGTATGCACGAGGCTTTAAAAAAAATTACTATCCACCTAAACAAGTAGAAGTTCAACCACAGTAACAGTAATGAAGCAATGGGGGGAAGGGAAGACCTGCAAAAACAAAATCAAAGGGGTTAAGATTGACAATTCAAGACCACACACTGTCTTTAAGGTCCACATGCTCCTCTCCTGTGCCACAGCCCACACATGGGAATGAGCAAATGGAAAAACTCCACGGTTCCTTTGGAGTCACTCAGCATTAGCACAGTCTCTCAAGTCTCGCAGGTGTCTGCAAGGGGCAGAGGGCACCAGTGGGAAGGTGAATGGAGGGCTGAGAGGAGATTCCATAGGAATCCCAGTCCCCATCCCAATGAGGAGTGCACCATGCGGCTCAGAGAGACTCCTTTAGGTGACACTAGAAAAAGAATGATTCGGCCGGTGGTGTGGAGAGGAGGACAGAATCAGTGAAGTTGCTGGGACCCAAAACTTGGGGACCGTAAAGAGCTGACTCCAGGGAGGAATTTGATTCCCTTCCTCCTGAAAGCTGCCCTGCAGCACCGCACTGTACATTATATCATACGAGTGTCTTTGTTTGCATGTAGGACCGTGCCTGTTTACACATATAGTACTCTGCATACTGCTCACCCAACTGTATGTTCTCCCCCAGGCTGTCCCCATCTCTCTGTTCCTAAGCTCGGTGCTACTTTGCACCCTACCAGTACTCTGTGTTCTCCACACACTGTTCCCTCTATGGTCTGTACTACTCTGTTCCCCACCAGTGTTGTCTCCCCCACCACAGTGTCTGTTCCTATGCTCTGTGCAACTCCGTATCCCACTAATGCTCTATGTTCTCCCACACTGTATTTGTGTATATCTCCCACACTCTCTCTGTCCCTCTTGGTGTTGACCTGTGCTTTGTGCAACTTCCCATGCTCCACGTTGTGTCCCTCAAGTACTCCTCTCGCAGTATTTTGGATCCCCTGGTGTCCACATCATGCTTTGAGTTCCCATACAACATCCTGGTTACCCTTCCATGTTCTATGCCATCCCCAACTGTTTGACCACACCCCCAACAATGTTTTGTATCCCCTGGTAAGTGTACCCCCAGTGTTCTCTGTCCCCTTGTGCCCCCAGCACTGTTTCCCCACAGATCATATGTATTTCCCAGTGTCCTCTGTTCGGTTGTGTCCCCACTCTCTTAGGGTCTGGTCTCACCAACAGAGGGTGCCTATTGAGAGAGGTGTAAGTAGGTGAAGTTTACATCCTGCCACATGCTCCAGGCTTGAGGAAAGGAGACATTTCCCTTCACTTTCAGTGAATGTACCCTGCAACTGAGAAGCTGGACTTTTTCCTTTGTCTTCCCCGCTGGCTAAGTCTGGCAGCACCTCTGCTTTCAGTTGGTAAGACAAGTCTTACCATTGGCTCATCAGTTGTTAAGCAGCCCCCGAGGTGAAGAGAAGAGAGTGCCAGACTTAGCCAGCAGGGGAGGCAATGGAAAGAGTCCAGCTCTCTCAGAGTCAGTAAGGACTCCCTACTGGGGATATGAGACCCAAAGAGAGGAGACACACTGGGACAGAGGACACTGCGATGTACATACGTTGAGAGTGGTGGAAACAGTGCTGTGACTAGAACTACTGTCCCTTTACCTCCGTTGCTTTTACTTGGTCACAGGCTTAAACCTGTAGTTAGGAGTTTGGGAGATTTTGGGAAAAGGATGAGGAAAAGACACTTTTGTTACATCCTGCCTGAAAGATGGAGAAATGTTCCCTCTTCCCCCCAATAGTTGTAGCATCTATGGGTACTCCTTATGTGGCTGGCACAAGAGGTCCAGTATGCACGCTGAATTTCACTCACTGCTCTAGTTACTCTCTGTTTCCCCAGAGCAGGATTTAGGCTGTGAATCTGCTGTAACTGGGGGGAGGGAGAAGTATGTCACTTAGAGTAGCTCTGACCCCCTCTTGGCCCCACCTATTTGTTGCACATCCCATATTTGAGGAGGCCCCCTGAAATGGTGGGCCATCATTACACTTAGCCACTGCAGGACTCCTCTGTGGACTTGTTCCCTGCTGCATAGTTCCCCTCAGTTTTTCTAGGTACAGCATTTCATCACATGTTCTATGTTTCACCATACTGTTGAGCTCAGCCTCCTCCCAGTTCAGCCATACATGTATATATAGCAGGATGAACTAAGGAAGAATGGTCAGTCCAGATTTCCAGCCTCAATTCTACTTTCCTTGCATTTGTGCAGTCAGACCCTTCACGCTACCTAACTGCTCCATGTAGATGGATCAACTCCAGAAATCATCCTTGGTGCAAGATGTTAAACTGCGCTGCAGTGCTACAGGTTATTAGTGGTGTCTCCAGAGATGGCCTGGTTCCAAGGAGGCCCGTTAGAGAACTTTACCTTTATTCTAGATAACTTCAATTTTATCCTTTTGAGTGAGGATTATTTTGTGATACAGGGAAACAGGAGTGATGAGGCAAGAAGCAGAGTAACTTGGAATAACAAAAGACTTCCAACAATAAATCTCTAACCCCTAATATCTCTGTACATTATACAATTATTTATATGACTTATGCTCTGTTTAAAGAAACAAGCACACACTGGGGTCTTCCTAATAACCATCATGTTAATAACAGTACAGGCCACTTCTGGAGGACTCAAGGTGTGATCTTCTATGGTAATTTTTGTGCCTATCTTCTCCCTTTCCAAGGCTGCAAGGGAGTGAAGTGGAGATGTACAGAGGGGGATCTGAAATGTTGTCAAAAGGGAAGGGCATGATCCTGCAAGATGACTTCAGTGAGAGCTGAGGGCAATTAGCACTTCATAGGAGGTGTTTAGCACCTTTTAGGATTGGTCCCTGGCCCCTAAAGTGTGCTGCCAACATGCTCATACTCTGGTAACCATTTTATTTTTAACACTTGTAATTCCTAAATCATAAAGATTTAACAGATTTGCTTTGTTTCCTTAGGGATGAATTAATAGTATTTCACCAAAGGGAACTCAAGAGTCATTCTGACATGTTTGTAACATGAAAGGTATTGCTATTTCTTCCTAATCGGACAATCAACTGAAATATATATAGGTCTTGATTTAGCCAGGTACTTAAGCACATGTCTTAATGTTAATCACAAGAGCAATGCCACTGAAAACACCTAAGTACCTTGCTAAACTGAGGTGATAGGTCATTGTAAAAACTGGTTTACAAATGGCTTCGCTACAAATTCACTTCTCAGCCCCTGGAACTCTGGTTAGCTCAGCTTGCATCTTTTAAATAATGTAACTTAACTGTTTACTGAATGGTATAGTTTTTTTTAAGAGAATGAAGAAGACTAGACACACACCATCAATGTAGTTATATTTCTCTTGGCAATAACTGAATACTGCAAAAATGTTTTCTTCTTTTAACTTTTTTTACTCTAAATTCTAGCTGCATTTGCGTACAGTAAAATGAATCTATGATATTGTAAGTAACCAACCTCTTCAATTTGACATGTTCCAGAAACCATTTTTACGGTGTATTAAAATATGTGAATATTCTTATTGCAAAGTGTCCTGTATAATGCAGGTTCTCCGCTACAAAATCTTCTCTCGCTTATATTTCAGTCATTCTAAATTTAAAATACCAGTATACAGTACTAAAATGGTCCAATTAAAGAGTTTAATATAAAAATATCAGCACAAAACTCCTTTTTAAATTGTTTATTGTGAGCAACCCAAATGTCTCTTAAATTGCTATTAGTTGTAGTATATTAATGGACTTTGTACCCCTATAATTGCTAATTCATACCATTTCAGGTATTTCAATGAGATAAGAAATACTAAGTAAGAAAAAAGGAAGTATTCAAAGGGTTAATTTGTTTAGTAGTAGCAGTAGTATTAATAATAATAATAATAAATTAGTTTTTCACATCTTCTTCAGTTCAAAATCCAGCTTTGAGACTGAGGAAGGCTTCCAAATCACATCAATTAAATAAGAGTGGTCCTTTTACCCAGTAGCAGTTTGATTACCAATGACTCGAAGAATCTCTTTGTGAATGCCTGTTTCTTGTGTATTTATACTTGTATCACCCACTTGGCCATCTTCATAACTAAAAAAGTACAGACAAAAAATAAAATTGTAATCCACTCTTTATTCACTATGCAATGACATCAGTGCTATATACTTTACAATGCTCCTTATTTCAACACTAAGCCATGAATATTACGTGGTGAGTGTAAACTCCAGAAGTGTGAAGCTGTTTGATGGCAGGATTTGCCCTTTCACAGAAGAGGCCTAGGGTTTCAACCAGCAAAACTGAAGTCCAGCAGGACCTGCTAGGGCTGCACTACTGCCTATCTCTGGCTCACTGTAAGCTGTTGGAAGCTCATCAGCTGCGGGAGCTCAGATGCAAAGGGCTTCCTTTCATTACCATCACTGGCTCTTGGGAACCTCCTGGAGCGGAGTGTTATGAAACCATGTGTAAGTTACTGCACTCTCCATCTGCAGTAACTGATTCTTTGTCTAAACTGGGGATTTGTTCTGATATCAGTCACTTTTGGTCAGTCACAGGGTACATCTACAGTGAAATAAAAGACCCAGCCACAGCCGGGTCAGCTGATGCAGGCTCACGGGGCTCAGGCTGGGGGGCTAACAACTGATGTGTAGATGTTTGGGCTCAGGCTGAAGCTGGGCCCTGGGACCTTCCCCAGCTCGTGGGTTCCCAGAGTTTGGGCTCCAGGTCAAGCCCAAATGTCTACATGGCAATTATATAGCCCCGCAGGCTAAGCCCTGCAAGCCCAAGTCAGCTGACCTGGGCCAGCTGCAAGTGTTTACCTACTGTGTAGACATACCCTTAGGGATCTGTACCTGTGCAAGTTTCAATGGCGGACATGGTAAACCAGTGCAGCTTACTCCTCCTTAGAACAGGGATAACAGGCACTGATGTAAAACACAGTTTTACCCTGTCTATACTCGGCGTATACATTGGTACACAAATACCAGTGAGTGGCCACCAATCAGGGCAAATCCCCAGTGAAGACAACTCCATATTTACTGCAAATTTGAAATAGAGGAGGCTCTGGGTGGGTCCAGGGGTCCAGCTGGGTGGCCTTCTTTGCAGGATGAGGGCCTATGTCGATATATAGTAGTCTCTTAATGAATCAAATGTGATAAAAGGAAACATCTGTTTTACAGCTAGAGTACAACTTAAAGATATATCTTTTTATCCCTATTTTTGACTTCCTTGGCTTTTCAGAAGTACACTCTAGGAGGGTTGTTTTTTGGTCTCAGGTCAATACAGCGATACACTTACTATAGTGTGACATATTCATATAGATTGGGAACATCCTATAGCCCTTCACCCATTGTTCTCTTTTTTGCTTATTATAACAAAAGGTAAAAGTAAAATAATCTATTGTCATTGATCTTGCAGACATTTCCTTAAAAAAATCAATTCTTGAAAAATTGTTCGGAAGACTTTATTTTTGGTCTCTTAAAGTGGTTGCAAAAAAAATTGAAGAAAACATGGCAAAACAATTTAGGAAATATACAAGTAGAATTTTAAAGCTAAAAAGACGTATTGTACTTACACAAAGAAGAATCTTGTACACACATGATCAGTGTTGGGAACTACCCATATCTCCCCATGTTTGTGCAGATCAGGTGAGGTTATCACTACAAGGAGAGAACAAACACTGAGCAGTGAAAACATCTCTGGAAAACATCATTTAAAAATATCTGTGCTTCCACACGTTTTAAATAGAATTGTGGGAATGTCTGTCGCCTTGTCTAGAACCTTGGAGTTGGCTGAACCTAGGAGTTAGGAGATCAGCTTAATTCTCGCTAACAATGGACACTCCAGTGGTATAGGGTACTGTGGGCCAATTAATCGAACTTTGGCACACAGAAAATTTATGTTTGATGATGAATGGGTGAAAAGTAAAATATGAACGAAAAAGCTGGGAAATGGGTCATTGATTATTTAGTATTATGCTTCTTCAAATGCTGCTAGAACCCTCCACCTCCCCCCCGCCCCCCATGTCAGGAATCAGGGCCTGCAGCAGAGCCAATCTCAGGGCAACTTAATGAGCACAGCTGGTCTGAAGTAGGTTGCCTGACTGGCTTGGCTACACCACCTGATCGACTGGAATGGCCCAGCAACAGCAGTTCAGTGGCTGCTCTAAGCATTTTCCCATGACTGTGATAACTCCGGCCTTGGACCTAGCCCTACTCCTGCCTGGCTTCGCTCCAGGTAACCTGGTCCTGACCATCAGCTCTGACGTCTGGCTCCGTCTCTGACCTTGGCTCTGGCCTCTGACTTCTGCTTTGGCCTCTGACTTCTGCTTTAACCACTGGAATTGGCTTCTGCTCTAACCACTAGACACAACCACCCATGTTCCAGTCACTGACACACATATAGAGGGAATTATGAATCTGGAGAATTACTTCTCTAGGAAACAACTACATATTAGATCACAGATTTTTTTTTTTAAACCATGAAGATAATGATCAGAAATAAGGTTTTCTGGGTAGAGTCCATTTTTGAATACAAACCATTTTGTTCTGAAGATCTTCCATAAACGCACTTGAACACTATTGTAAATAAATGCATGTGTACATAGCTTTACAATCTGCTGTGTGAGGTTTAACTCTTACCTCCTTCTCTTTTTTTCATTTTAAGTCAACATAAACGTTTGCCTCTTGCAACTCATAAACACTGGATGTTTTTTCTTTTATGACTGATTTTTTCATGAGTTATTATATCTTATGAACCCCCTCTCTCTACTCTTCCCTTCCTTGAGATGGATTTTTGCTGATCAAAAGTATATTTTGGCAAATTGTACATTAAAATATGCCAGAGAAACAAGACCTATGATAATTGAAATAGTTTTGCACATTCATTTCTATCCTTTGAATACCATTTACACTTGGAAAAGTATGTTTGGGATATTTAGATTTTTGTTTTTAAATTATTAGAAATGTAAAGACAAATTCTAGTTTCAGAATAGGTCTGTTCCCAGGAATTCTAGAATGACATTAGAAAATAATTGGTACAGTAATGGATTACATTTAAAAAAATGTCATTTAAAGGCTTCATATATGTGTAGAATTTGCACATGCAATTTTAGAGGCTGAGATAAGGTCCCTTTAAAAAATTGTCTTAAATTGTATCATCTTGAAAATTATTCTCCTTTCAAACAGTGCTAAAATATTTTTATAGCTGAGATGAAATCCTTACCTTCCTTTACCTGCTGTCAAAACAGATACATATTTGCTAGACCTTTTAAAAATGGTCAGGTCTTTTGAGAGTGACTATAGTCATACAGATTGGACATAACTATACGGATTTTTAAGCACAAGCAGAGAATAGAAATCAATTCATGTGTAGTGGTTACAAGAAGAAGAGATTATTTGCCTGAGCTGTCAGAACTGGGCTGAGAATTCAGATTAGGGAGATGTTCTTTATGAGTCTTGGATGCTCAAACCATTAACATACGACTTGCTGAGGTTCTTTACCAACCCTAGCTATGTGGTTAAAATTTGGGAGACTGAAAGGATGGTGACCAGTCACTTCCTACACATGATGAGCCCACCTTATTAATGGCCCTAGGTATGCTTGGGGAATGGGTATTGTGGGGGCAATGGGGGATGGGGCTGCATTGAGACTTAAGACCCATAAATTATGTAGGCATCTGCACACCTGCCAATGTTGTCTTATTAAAAAAACCTAACTTCAATTAAAGTTTGTATTAATTTGCATTTTACAAATTCAAACAGGTACAGTGCTGAGAAAGAAATTGGTTTTGAAGGGATTTTCAGCTTACCTTCACATAAGGCTATGCATTTTAAATTACGGCTTTGCAAAAATTGGGATTGCTGTCCTTTTTTCTGTGACTGAGAGATAAAAATGTGGGAAAATTAATTAAAATAGTAAAAGGAAACACAGGTAAAAATGTAACAAGAGTATTGTTTTAAATAGTTTATTTACTGATATAGTCTCGCTGGACACATTTGCATTATTGGGTTAAAAATGCAATAGTGGCAATTTCATAGAATCATAGAATATCAGGGTCGGAAGGGAGCTCAGGAGGTCATCTAGTCCAACCCCCTGCTCAAAGCAGGACCAATCCCCAACTCCCCAGATCCCTAAATGGCCCCCTCAAGGATTGAACTCACAACCCTGGGTTTAGCAACTACTTTATCCAATAGCAAGGTGTCCACTTCATTAGCAATTTGAGGGCTGGATAATATAGGTGGGAGAATCACATTATCAATGAGAAACAAGCTAATAAAAGGAGTAAAATGATAGTCAAATCCTGTTGCCCTGGGGTTTTCAGAAGAAACCTACATGAGGAGACCAGAATCCTCCAATCTGGCTGGGTGCAGGCCACAGAGAACCAGTGTAGCCATCACTCCAGTTCATGAGCTGTATGACTATCTATATCTGCCATATCACTTCTCTCCTCTTTGGTATCAATGGGATGGAATCCTCTTTCATCACGTAACAGCTGGGTACAGTACAATGGCTCTGTAGAACATTAGCTATAGTAGCATGTATTGCTTTACATGGGAGTTTGGCTAGTGCAGGGGTTCTCAAACTTCATTGCATCGCGACCCCCTTCTGACACAAAAAATTACTTCACGGCCCCGGGGGGGACAGAACCCTGAGCCCGCTGAGCCCCACTGCCCCAGATGGTGGTGGTGTGGGGGCAAAGCCCAAGCCTCACTGCTCTGGGCAGGCGGGCCAAAGGTGAAGCTCAAGGGCTTCAGCCCCAGGCAGAGGGCCTGCAACCTGAGCCCCGCCGCCCACAGCTGAAGCCCTCTGGCTTTGGCTTCAGCCCTGGGCCCAAGCAAGTCTAAGCCAGCTCAGGTGACCCCATTCAAAGGGGGTCCCGACCCACAGTTTGAAAACTGCTGGGCTAGTGGATAAATGTAGTCATGGTCTCTTTGGCCAAACCCTGTTACTTTACGCCTTTGGTCTCTGAGCTGCTATGGAATATGGTGACATGACCTACAGAGGATACAGAATTCCTCTGAATGGCTTCCCCACAGCATTTCCCTCCTGTAGCGAGGAACCATGCCGGTATGCATATACTTGTTAAGAGAGATGGGTGTAGAATTTCCTCCTAAGGATTTAGCCATCTGTAAGCCCAATGCCCATCTATAAATAACAGCTATTAGTTTACCTTTGATAAACAGAAACTTACCAGCTTAGAGTTTAGAAACTATCACAAAGAAAATCTGTAGTGTGCTATGAATGGAACTCTAGAGGGTTACAAACTAATTTTATAGCATTACCCATTCTAAATCCATACTGCACACCAATTTAGTAAAGACTCCAGAGTTCACAGGCAGAGGTTTGCCAGGAGTGATACTGAATTAAAGAATCAATCAGCATTTCTTCCCTATTTTTTTTTCAAATAGTTCTTCTTATGAAAGGAAATCCACATTTGCTGCAGTATAATCTGTAAATTGCTACTACCAGCAGTTGGATTATATTTGATCATTACAATGTCTTGGATACCGCTGTTTGTGTTCAATAAAAGAGAACTGTTGACTTTCCAAAGAAGGAATATTAATTCCTTCACAGTTACAAACCCAATATGCCTTCCAGATATACCGTTTGATATACTACTGTACCTGTAATGCATTACTGCCTTTACTGTTTGAAGCAGGTTCATCCTTAGCTGACACCTTCTGCTGCTTCTTATTCATCCCTAAAGACATTAAAATTACTTCAGGTTTACTGGTGTGTAAAGCATTGTAAGTATAAGATATACATGGAGAGTGAAAGCAGATATTGGAGTGGGGTCAGATTCCTCTGCAAAGCATCCTAAAATTCTTGTTCTCTGTCGCATCACATGCTACCACCAGTCTGACTCAGTCCCAAGAGCCACACATTTGCACGACAGTTCCAATGCCTTTAAAATAGCCAAAGTACTTTTAAGCAGGTGCAACAGCAGTTACACATGAGCTTAAATTCCACTGAATTCAGTTTAAGAATGTGCTTAAGCATTTTGCTGAAAAGGGATGGACTTCAGTTTAAAGTTAATCAAGCTTTGCTGCTTGTGGTGTGCTATTGGAAAAATAATTAGAATGAGTCCACAGAAGATTTTAATTTAATATTTCATCTTCAATATTTTATTTATTTTTTATTATATTAGATGCTATTTTATTTTGAAGTGAGTGATCTACATAACATTTACCACATGGAAATCATGCCACTCTCCTAACTCCAGGACATTTAACACCTTTATTATTATTTATATTACAATAGCATCAAGGATCTTAGTCATGGACCAGGAATCGATTGTGCAAGGCGCTGTAAAAACACAGAACAAAAAGATGGTACTTTATGCTACTATATCCTGTCCTTTATTCCTACATGGTCCAATCCAGCAGTGCACCTTAGCATGTACCTAACTTTAAGCATATGAGTAGTCCTATTGACTTAAATGGGAGTACTCTTCAGATTGAAGTTAAGCACACACTTAAGTGCTTTTTCTGGATTGGGTCCTATATGCCTATGCATACGTATATTGCATATAAATATATTTGCATGCTGTGGCCAAGATCTTTAAAAACAGAAGTGTAAAAGCAGGCTCCCAAGTCCACATTTAGGCTCCTTTCCAAAGTAATGGATACCAGTTGCCAAATTCTTCAATGGGAGGTCCTGGCTGCTCAGCACCCTTGAAAATCAGGGCATGTATTTAAGACCATAAATGGGAATTTAGGAGCCTATTTTTTCCATACAGGAGCTCCTGTTTTTGTAAATGCTGGCCTAAGATAGAAAGAGACAAAATTACTACAATGATTAAAACAATGAAGCAGGTAAAAAAAATCAGCAAATTAAAATATCTCTTTACATTCACCCCTCTTTAGAGTGATTTATAAATATCACCTGAGTAACCAAATGATATGCTTGACAGTGGACTAAGGTAGATCCCAATTCCAAACATTGCACCATGGAGCTGAAAAAGAATGTAAAAAAGGCTTAACATTAATTTGATAGTTTTACAAAGGAAATCAACATGGCACATGATCTAAACTGATCTGGATAATTATTTGCCCTCCCACCAATACAGTATCTGATATTAAATTATGTACAAAATAAGTCCTAAGAAAACTTGTGGCAAATATTATACAAACTCTTCTGTATCAAGCTAAAATACTCCTGCATACCCTGAAGACCATTTTTATGGCAGACCATTCCAATTGCCTGCAGATAAAGGAGTTTGCCCCAGTTTATAGCTGTAAAATAGTGTTTTCTGTTTTTAGATCTACTGGTGGTAAAGGAAATTCTTCTCCATATTCTGAAGTTATAGATGTATTTGTGTTGAGATTTAACACTGCAAACCATGAACAAATCAATGTCCTGCATGTTATCAGCAAACACAATGATAAACAATCAAAAAAAGTTAGGTTAAATCTGAAATGTAACCCTTGATCCTGAAAACAATTATGCGTCTGCATGGCTTTATTCATAATACATGTTTGCAGTATCAGGCCCACAGTTTGTATAATTTTTAAATTAGGTAAATAAATAAATGATCGCTGTTAGATTTATTCCAGAAGTCAGTGATGCTTTTGCCTAATTCATGTTTTTAAACAGGGTTTCCAAGAGCACCTGGTAGAAATATAGAGACAGAGTCTGCAAATGTGAATAACTTTAGTGACTTCAGAGGAACTGCTCAGGTCCTTATTAAGGTGCAGCCAAGAGCTTAAGTAGGGAGTGCTGTCATTCTTCCCAACTTTCTCTCTTCCCTCTTTTCCACTGATGTCTCTTTTCCCTCCCTCCCTATTGTACTGTCTCTCTCTTCTGTCCACTCTGTTACCTTTGCACTCTTTATCTGTATTCACTGAATCCTTTTGTTTTATTTCCCCTCTTCTGAACTGCTCTCTGTTAATTTTCTCTCTCCTCTTAGCTTGCTCCATTCAGTTACCTCACTCTCATTCTCCTCCATGACTCGGTCCTTATGATGATCTCTTTAGCAGTACTGAACAACACCTCCCAGATGGAAGAGGAAGCCCTCCATCTGGTACTTCCTCTTCCACTGAAGGTGCTGCTGTGCACAGCCTCAGTGTGAATCCCTAACCTTGCTGAAGTCAATGGGAGTTTAGCTATTGACTTCACTGGGGCCACGATTTCACCATCAATGCTTCAGAAGGACCAGTGGAACAACTGATTACTGTGAAAGAAGGGAGGATATAATTGCACCATTTAGTTTTTGATTGCCAAGATGGCCACCTCAACTGCCTCTCCCCAAAGGTGCCCTATGTTTAATATGTAACCTTGTACCTATGGGTCAGATAAGAACCCTTGTATCTATTATTTACCTGCAGCCTTGTATTGGAAGCAACAACTAAGCCATTCCTCAGGATGGAGTGCCAGTTTTCAATGTGTGAACCACTTAAAAATAAAGTGGAAAGAAGGAAAATAAGTAGTGTTTCAAGACACCCAGAATGAAATTTACCATTTTCTCTAAAACAATGTATTTGCAATTGAAAACCTCTAACTCTTAGAATATCTGTGTTTTTCTTTACACATATTTTCAGATGATGAAAGCACAATAAGAACTGTTAGCATTATTTTTACTAATTCCTTTTTCATACTTACTGAAATGCAAAGGTACTTCCATAGAGATTTTTAGCAGCTCTGAAATTGGATTCTTTGGCTGGTGGACTGCTGAGAAGGAGGAACTGATGGGGAGTGTGCATAAACTTCAGTTGCTGTAAAATATAACAGCACACAAGTGAAAAGATGCTAATGAACATGAACCTGTTGTATTTTCAGAATTAAGTTTTTCTAAGATATTGTGCTGGTTCACGCAATATACTATTACTCCTCAAGTCAGATATGAAATAATTTGAAGCCAGTTTCATTATAATAGCTTGTATTTCCAATCAAATTATAAAAATACCGCCCAGTTTATGAAGTATATGAAAGTGCGTGACATACACGACAACCTAAGATAACCCATGCTGACACCACTGAAATAACTGAATTGAGTAATATATCCATGGTGTTTTGATCAGAATGGTGTGATGCTGTTAGACTAAGTATCAGCTCATGCTAAATCTCCAGGTCTCACTGAACACTTACAAAAGCAAACTGGAAATAGGAATAGTTACTGAGGCCTGGTATACACTACAGGGTTAGGTCGAATTTAGCTGCATTAGGTCGATTTAAAAATGACTGCATCCACACAACCAATCCCATTCCATCAACCTAAAGGGCTCTTAAAATTGACTTCTGTACTCCTCCCCGAAGAGGGGAGCAGCGCTAAAATCGACCTTGCTGGGTTGAATTTGGGGTAGTGCGGACGCAAATCAATGGTATTGGCCTCCAGGAGCTATCCCAGAGTGCTCCATTGTGACCGCTCTGGACAGGACTTTGAACTCCGATGCACTAGCCAGGTACAGAGGAAAAGCCCCGGGAACTTTTAAATTTAATTTCCTATTTGATCAGTGTGGCAAACTCAGCAGCACAGGTGACCATGCAATCCCCCCAGAATTGTAGAGCGTAGAATGTTTCTAAGTTCCCCCTGTCATCTCCGTCCCTGAGGTTACCACAGATTAGAAGGCAAAAAAAACACATTCGTGATGACATGTTTTCCGAGCTCTTGCAGTCCTCCCTCACTGATAGGGCACAGCTTAATGCATGGAGGCATTCAGTGGCAGAGGCCAGGAAAGAATTAAGTGAGTGTGAAGAGTGGAGGCAGGACGAGATACTGAGGCTAATGGGAGAGCAAACAGACATGATGAAGCGTCTGTTGGAGCTGCAGGAAAGCCAACAGGAGCACAGACCCCCGCTGCATCCGCTGCCTACCCTCCTCCCCAAGTTCCGTAGCCTCCTCACCCAGATGCCCAAGAATGCAGGGGGAGGGGGGAGGGGAGGCTCCGGGCACCCAGCCACTCCACTCCAGAGGATGGCCCAAGCAACAGAAGGCTGTCATTCAAACAGTTTGATTTTTAGTATGGCTACAATAAGCAATGTGGCCTTGTCCTTCCCTCCTCCCCCACCCCACCCGGGCTACCTTGTCCGTTATCTGATTTTTTTTTTATTAATAAAGAACGAATGCATGGTTTCAAACCAATAGTGACTTTATTTCGAAGGGGGGAGGGTGGTTGGCTTACAGCAAATTAAAATCAACAAAGGGGGTGGGTTTGCATTAAGGAGGAACACGCACAACTGTCACACCGAAGCCTGGCCAGTCATGAAACTGGTTTTCAAAGCCTCTCTGATGCGCAGCGCGCCTTGCTGTGCTCTTCTAATTGCTGTGGTGTCTGGCTGATCAAAATTGGACGCCAGGCGATTTGCCTCAACCTCCCACCCCGCCATAACCGTCTCCCCCTTACTCTCACAGATATTATGGCGCACACAGCAAGCAGCAATAACAATGGGAATGTTGGTTGCGCTGAGGTCTGACCTAGTCAGCAAACAGCGCCAACGAGCTTTTAAACGTCGAAAGGCACATTCTACCACCATTCTGCACTTGCTCCGCCTATAGTTGAACGGCTCCTTACTACTGTCCAGGCTTCATGAGCCATGGGAGCAAGGGGTAGGCTGGGGTAGGTGTGACCGTGAGGTGCTGCTGGCTGGGAGAGCAGCCTGAGGCAGAAGCCTCCAGCTCGCATGATATTCCAGGACTGAATCTCCATGAGATGAAACTTAAAGAAGAGAATGACCGGGAGTCTCTGGCTCCCATTCGGTGCTCTAAGAGGAGAATAGCCATGTCTGTCCAGGCGCCACTGAGCAACCTCACCAAGGTCTGCCAGGACCACCCAGGAGACATACAACGGCTATCAGTCCTACTGCACCGTCTGCCGCGAAGGCAAGGTGCTGCTGCTGTGTAGCAATGCAGTACCGCGTCTGCCAGCAGCACCCAGGAGATGTAGGGTGACGGTGGGCTGAGCGGGCTCCATGCTTGCCATGTTATGGCGTCTGCATGGGTAACCCACGAAAAAAGGCGCGAAATGATTGTCTGCGTTGCTTTCATGGAGGGAGCGAGGGCGGGGGGCCTGACAACATGTACCCAAAACCACCTGCGACAATGTTTTTGCCCCATCAGGCATTGGGAGTTTAACCCAGAATTCCAATGGGCAGCAGAGACTGTGGGAACTGTGGGATAGCTACCCACAGTGCACCACTCTGTAAGTTGATGCCAGCCACAGTAGTGAGGACGTGTTCCGCCGACTTAATGCACTAAGTGTGGACATATGCAATCGACATATAAAATCGGTTTCTAAAAATCGACTTCTATAAAATCAACCTAATTTCGTAGCTTAGACATACTCTAAATCAAAAAGCCCATGGGCATCTCTTATTGTAATAGTACATGAAAAGTATACAACCATGAGCTTTTGTGTGGATTTTAGAAAGCTAAATGCTATCACCCAACCTGACCCATAGCCCACACCCTGAATAGAGGACTTACTGAATCTATTGGCTGGTGCAAAATTCATAAGCACACTGAATTTAACTTGTGGATACTGGCAAATTCCTTTAGATGCTGATGCCCAAGAAAAACCCACTTTTATAATGGAGTTTGGCCTATATGAGTTTAAGGCTATGCCTTTTGGATTACTAAATGCAGGAACCACATTTCAGAGGCTTGTCAATGAAGTGCTGCAGGGGTTACAAATCTTTGCCAGGCCCTATATAGATGACTTGGGTATTTTCAGTAGCTCCTGGCAAGACCATTTAAACCATGTAGGAATTGTGTTACAAAGGCTGAGAGAAGCCAACCTCAAAGTCAAGGTCTCCAAATGCAAGATGGGGGCTGCTGAAGTATCCTACCTAGGACACAGAGTGGTAAGTGGGTTGGTTTTAAAGATAGAAGTTATTCAGAGTTGGCCTGCTTATTGAACAAGAAGCAGGCCCAATTCTTTATTGGCCTGGTGAACTATTACTGGAGGTTTGTAAAATTACATTGTGGCCCTCATAAGAGACCGTACAAAAAGAAGGAAATCAGACCAGGTGGTAAGGACAGAGGCTGTGAGATAGGCTTCCAGAAAAGAAGCTTTGTCTAAAGAGGCTGTTTTGGTCAACTCTGATTTCAGAAAACAATTTGTGCTGTGTACTGACACTTCTAAAACTGGGTTAAGTGCAGTACTGATGCAGGATGGGGTGGGGAACAAGAGGCATCCCATTACCTACTTAAGCAAAAAACTGACCCCTACTGAACAAAACTATGCTCTCCCTGAGAAAGAATGCTATGCCACTGTCTGGGCAGTTAAGCAACCTAAACCTTATTTGTCTAATAAAAAAATTAAGGTTTTGAATGATCACACCCCTTTGACGTTGCTGCACCGAGCTAAGCAGATGATTCTAGATTAGTTGGAGTTTAGCCCTACAGGAATTTGACATAGAAATAATTCATATGAAAAAGAAGGAAAATGTAGTGGTTGATGCCTTATCAGGAATGAGGGGAAGTGCGAGGTAGCCGGAGATTTTTGCCTGAGCAGTATCTGTAAGGGTGTCAGTGGCGCCCCTTGAGCGCCGTGCCCATGCGTCGGTATATCCGGTGCTGCCAGCCCTACGCCCTTTCAGTTCCTTCTTGACGGCAACTCCAACAGAGGGGCAGCTGGGCAGGTAATGGAATGGACATAAGCAACGCATCTCGAAGAACACGAGTTACAAGGTAGGTAACTGTTTTTTCTTGTTCAAGTGCTTACTCATGTCAATTCCATTCTAGGTGACTCACAAGCAGGGTCAATGGAGGTGGGCTTGGATTTCATGGTCTTACAGCGCGCAGCACTGCTCTGCCGAAGCCAGCATCACCCTGGGCCTGCTGGGTAAGTGCATAATGGGACGTAAATGTGTGGACAGTTGACCAGGTAGCAGCTCTACAGATCTCTTGGATCGGCACCTGAGCCAGATGATGCTTGAGCTCTAGTTGAGTGTGCCTTGACTATTGCCGGTGGAGGCACTTTCGCCAGTTCATAGCTGTAGCGGATGCAGGCCATGATCCAGAATGAAGTCCTTTGAGCAGATACTGGATGACCTTTCATCCTGTCTGCCACCACAACGAACAGCTGCACTGACTTGTGAAATGGCTTTGTCCTTGTTAGGATATAGATATTCACGCCTGTCTGTGAAGGCCTATGCTCTTAAGAATTTAGGTGTATTCATAACACTTAGCTAGTTATAGAGGTATAAAAGAAAGAATCAAAATCACTGTCTGCCAGTGTAAGGGCCTTCTCTTACTGTGACAGTCTGAGGCCCTGTTCTTAGGCTAAGATCTTGGCTAAGCAGCAGAGGCAGTCATAAGCTGGGAAGTGAACGGTCACATCCTTATATTCCAAACTAGTCATGTTGAAATAAGGTGCTATTGGGCTGTTAGGAATACAATCCTGTCTTGATAATGCCTATCACCGCCAGAGAAAAGGAAGTGCCTAGAAAATGTAAAAGGAAACTTAGTTTGATAGCATCCTGTCTGGCAAGAACTCACTTATCAATAGTTGGGATGTGAAATCCTCATTTCTGTGTTGTTCTATCATTGTAGTCCCCATTTCCCATTGTTTGTCTGTATAATCTCTGTCTGGTTCTGTGATTGTTTCTGTCTGCTGTATAATTAATTTTGCTGGGTGTAAACTAATTAAGGTGGTGGGATATAATTGGTTAAATAATCATGTTACAATATGCTAGGTTAGTTAAATTTCAGTAAAATGATTGGTTAAGGTACAGCTAAGCAAAACTCAAGTTTTACTATATAGTCTGCAATCAGGAAGTGTGTGTGTGTGTGGGGAATGGGAACAGGGAATGGGGGTGTGGAAATTGGCATCATGTTTTGCTAAGGGGGGGAAATGGGAACAGGGACACAGGTAAGGCTATGTGGTGTCATAGCTGAGAAAGGGGACACTAAGGAAGGAAACTGGAATCATGCTTGCTGGAAGTTCACCCCAATAAACATTGAATTGTTTGCACCTTTGGACTTCGGGTATTGTTGCTCTCTGTTCATGCGAGAAGGACCAGGGAAGTGAGTGGGTGAAGGAATAAGCCCCCTAACAGTCCTGTTGATGTAGAAGGCCAGCGCTCCTCCTCCAATTTCTTCAGGAAGAAGACAGGTAAGTATGTCCTGTCTGGTAGGAACCTGGGAAACTACCTTGGGCAGGAATGTTGGCTGCGGCTGCAGCTGGACCTTATCCTTATAGAATAATGCATAGGGCAGTTCTGAAGTAAGTACGCTGATCTCAGACACCCTGCATGCGGACATTACCGCAACCAGGAACAAAATCTTCCACAAGAGAAGGAGAACAGAGCAGGAAGCCAGAGGTTCAAAGGGAGGCCCCTTGAGGCTCAACAGCATGAGAGGGAGGGATACAGTCCTGGATGTGAGGGTAGAGACACTGCAGACCTTTCAAAAAACAGACCGTCATGTCATGAGCGAAGACCGACTTGCCTTGGAAAAGAGGGTGGAAAGTCGAAACAGCAGCCATGTGGATCCTGATTGATAACAGGGACAAGCCCTGGATCTTGAGGTGTGGAAGATAATCCAGGATCACCTGCAGCGAGGCCTGGATACATCGTTCTGAAGCCCAGCATGTGAACCTTTTCCACTTAGCCAGGTAAGTCGTTCTTCTGCTATCCAACAAGAGCTGTTGAACCTGGGCTGAACATTCCCGCTTCTCCGCATTCAGCCATGCAGTAGCCATGCTGTCAACTGCAACACCGCCAGGTTCAGGTGCAGAAGACTGCCACGGTTCGGGGATAGCAGGTCCAGCCAGAGAGGCAGTTGCAGTGGGGCAGCTACCGAAAGGTCCAGCAGGGTGCCAAACCAGTGTTGGCGAGGCCACTCGGAGGCTATCAGGATAATCTTTACCCTGTCCTGTTCGGTCTTCACAAAGACTCTGTGGATCAATGGCACTGGCAGGAAGGCGTATATCAGTGCCCCCGACCACTGGAGCAGGAAAGCGTCTAACAGTGAACCCGTCCATCCTCCAGAATGAACAGAACACAAGGCATTTCCTGTTCTGACGGTATGCGAACAAGTCCACCTGGGGAGTTCCCCACTTCCGGAAGATAATAATGACCGCCTCTGGACGGAGTGACCACTCTTGGGGAGATGAAAAGGTCCTGCTGAGGTGATCCAAGATGTTCCTGGTTCCAATCAGGTGCGCTGCTATCAGATGAATGGCATGCCACACAGAAAAATGCCAAAGGCAGAGAGCTTCTTGACAAAGGGCCGAAGACCTAGCACCGCCCTGCCTGTTGATAAAATACATCACAGCTGTATTGTCTGTCAGGACCTGCATCACCTTGCCCTTCAGGTGGGGCAAGAAAGCCTGGCAGGCCAGGCAAACTGCTCTGAGCTCCCTGACGTTGATGTGGAGGGCCAGAATGTCCCGCAACCAGGGGCCCTGGGTGCTCAGCTGGCCCAGGTAAGCTCCCCAGCCCAGGTCCAAAGCATCAGAGACCAGGGTAAGCAATGGGAACGGGGTTGCGAAGGGGACTCTCTCCAACACTGACCTGGGGTCCAACCATCAATCCAGGGATGATCTGATGCGGTCTGGCACCCTGACTACCCGGTCTAGGTTGTGTCTCTTGGGGACGTAGACCGACACAAGCCACGCTTGCAGAGGCTGGAGATGGACCTGAGCATGGCTGACCACGTATGTATATGCGGCCATGTGATCCAACGCCAGCTGAGACATGGTGAGTAGGTGGTTCTTTACATGGGAGATCAGGTCCGACATGGCCCGAAAACACTCTTCTGGTAGGAAGACTTTGGCCTGCATGGAGTCGAGAACTGCCCTGATGAACTCTATTCGCTGGACGGGCAATAAGGTGGATTCCTTTATCAATAGGCCCAGGTTGCGGCAGGTGGAATGCACCAGATTGAGGCTCCTTTGCACTTACTCCTGATACCTGCCATTGATGAGCCATTTGTCGAGATATGGGAAGACCTGGACCCCTTGACATCTCAGGTAAGCAGCCACTGGCGCCATACACTTTGTGAACACCTTCAAGGACGATGATAGGCCAAAGGATAGCGCCGTGAATTGAAAATGGCATCCACCAACTATAAAATCAAGGAAATGTCTGTGACCCTGGAATGTGAAAATAAGTATCCTTCAAGTCGAGGGTGGCATACCAGTTTCCCAGATCCAGGGAGGGGATGATGGAGGCCAGGGAGACCATGCGAAACTTCAACTTTCTGAGAGACTTGCTGAAGCAACGCAGATCCCGAATGGGTCTGAGAACCCCACTTTTGCTTTTGTGATTAAGAAATAGCAGGAATAGAACCCTTTTCTCTTCATGTCCTGAGGAACCTCCTGCACTGCCCCAAGATCCAGGAGGTTCTCGACTTCTTGGACAAAAAGTTGCTCTTGAGTAGGGTCCCTGAAGAGGAACAGAGAAGAGTGGTGGGTAGGAGGGAGGGGTGGCCAAAAATTGCAGGGGATAGTCCTGAGAAACTATATCCAGCACTCAGTGGTCCGAGGTGACCTGAAACCAGGCCGAATGGTAGGGATGAAGACAGTCAAGGAAAGAACAAGGTGGATCTGGGAATTGACTGGGGCATTGCTCTTGAGTGCACCTTCAAAATGAATGCTTCTGGCCCCTGGGATGCTTTGCTGGGCCGAGTGGGTGAGCAGGAGGAGGAAGGGCGGCGACAACTAAAGCTTATGTCTCTATTCCTTCTTCTTGCAGGCCCTTGATGAGGCTGCCAAGGCCTTGGCGGTGGGGGCAGCCAGAACTGCTTTTGAGCAGACTGCGGTGTATGCATGCCCAGCGAGCGAAGGGTGGCCTGAGTGTCCTTCAATCCATGCAGCCTTGTATCAGTCTGCACTGAAAAGAGACTGTTCCCATCAAATGGGAGGTTCTGGATAGAGGTCTGCAGCTCTTGTGACAGGGCAGCGGTCTGAAGCCAGGAGCTGCGCCTCATGACCATTGCCGATGTGAACACACTGGCCACCGAGCCTGATGTGTCACGTCATCTGGAGGGAGCATCTAGCCGCCACGGTGCCCTCCTCCACCAGGGTACCAAATTCCTGGGCCAAACCCTGAGGGAGGGACTCCTTGAACTTACAGAGGGAATCCCATAAGTTAAAACTGTACCTGGCCAAGACGGCCTGATGGTTCATCACCCGGAATTGCAGGCTGACTGTTGAATAAATTTTTCTCCCCAAAATGTCCAACCTTTTGGCCTCTTTATTTTTGGGAGTTGAACTAGTGTGGCCTTGCTTGTCCTTTTCATTGGCCGCAAAAACAACCAGCAAGCCCGGAGGTGGGTGGGTATAAAGGTACTTGAACCCTTTGGTCAAGATGAAGTACTTCTTTTCAGTCCTTTTGGAGGTGGGAGGGATGGACAGAGGGTCTTGGCAACTTTTAGGACCGTCATATACTGGTAGTGTGACATGTGCTGGGGTAGAGGCCGAGAGGACATTGAACAAGGTATCCGCCTGCTCGGCCATCTCCTCCACCTCTAGGCCCAAGTTCTCGGCCACCCATTGAAGCAGGGCCTGGGGTTCCTTAAAATCATCTGGGGAGCTGGAACTCGAGGGTCCCGCGATCACCTCATCCAGGAATGAGGACGATGACTGAACAGCTGTGGGAGGCTTAGGGGCATCAACCCCTGGGGAGAGGGGAATTTTGGGGTGGGCACTGTCTCCTCTACCTCCAACCTCATGAACCGAGTCCAGTGCCGCCAGCTGTTGCTCCTAGGTGGTGGCAGATGAGTGGTGCGAGGGAGGCATCACCATGACCGGCACTTCCCACGTGCTCCAATAAGGACACTGCACTGGTCACGGCCCGTGCCATCAAGGTGTCGACGTCGATGAAGCCTCGGGAGCCCAACTGCATCAGTGGAGTCTGGGTGAGGGGCTGAACTGCTTTCCGTGCTGGAGGAATCCCCATCTGGAGGCCATGTTGGGGCCAGCGATGCCTGAGTCTGCCTGCTAACTGTTGCCGCCGGAAACTGGTGCCCAGAGCAAGGGGATTGGTGCCGGTCCCAAGGAGACTGGTGCCAGTGGGTCTGGAGACATGATGGGGAGCGCTCCCCTGGAGCAGGAGACCAAGATTTGAGCTGAGAGGACGACCGGCGGGTGAATGAACAGTGCCAGTAGTATGGCGATGAGTGTATCCCTCTAGGTGATCCATACTGAGACAGCAGGGACCGCGATCGTGGTGCTGGTGACCAAGAGCAAGCCCCAGAGGATCTGGGCTGTGATTCCGGCGTGGAGGTGGAGAACACTATCTCACCTCGGGGGATCAGCAGAGCTTCACTGTCCCCTAACGGGTCTTAGTGGTTAGCTTGCCCTCGTGGGGTGCTTTTGCCATTTCCTGAGGTTCGTGTTATCAGCAGTGCAGGCGGAGGCCTCTGCTCTCTCGGCACTGGGGGAGCTTGGGAAAGAATTGGTGCCACCAGGGGTTGGGCCCTATTCTGCTCTTGGGAGTCGGTGGTGGACATTTTAAGGGGCTAAGGGCTCCGGGGAGGCACAGACATGTGGCTCTGGAGTGGCCAGGTGGCCCGAACTCCGTCCCTTCCCATGGCCCTTCTTTCCTAGTGCTGGGGAGCCGTACTTCTTTACATTCTTCTTGGACACTGGTGATGGGGAGCAGTGCTGGGCAGACCCTGGTGCCAGGGACGCACTGCGCCCTGAGGCCGAGGTACTTGGCAAGTCTTGGCGGGACGGCTCGGAAGCCAGACGAAGGGCAGACTCCATGAAGATAGCCCGTAAATGAATATCCCACTCCTTCTGAGTCCTGGGCTGAAAGTTCTTACAAATATGGCACTTGTCCTTTACATGTGATGCCCTCAAACACTTGAGGCAGCTGCAGTGGAGGTCACTTACAGGCATAGGTCTGTTACAGTCCACGCAGGTCTTAAACCTGGGAGCTCGGGGCATGCCCCGCCTGGGGCAAAGTTCCCGCTTGGACTCTAACTTCTAACTACTAACTACACTTAACTACTTAACACTAACTACTATCAACAAACTATTTACAAGGCCCTAAGGCTCTAAGTCAGTAGAGACGCAACCGCTAGCCCTTCCTATGCAAGGAAAGGTGCTCTGACTAACCACCACGGGTGGTAAGAAGGAACTGAGAGGGCACAGGGCTTGCGGCGCGTGATATACCAACGCATGGGCATGACACTTAAAGGGGCGCCACTGCCGGCCCTACGAATACCGCTAAGGCAAAAATCTCTGACAACCACACATGTGGGCGCACACACACCTAGAATGGAATCAACATGAGCAACTCGAAGAAGAAAGCAGCCTCGTGTAACACAAATGAAGAACTTTAACAGGAAAGTGCTAATTCTTGTGCATTTGAAGGCAAGAGGCCATTGTGTATGATAATCAGAGATCAAAGACTCTAAGGGTATGTCCACACTACAAATAAAAATCTGTAGCTGGCCTGTGCCAGCTGACTCAGGTGCTGTTTCATTGCAGTGTAGACTTCTAGGTTCAGGCTGCAGCCTGAGCACTGGGACCCTGTCACTTCGCAGGGTCTAGAGCCTAGGCTCCAGCCGTGGGTATTTAATTGCAGTGCATTCCTCTCTCTTCCACCCTCAAAGAGCCCACTTGGGTAGTGACCCTGCCAGCTTGTTTTCTGTGAGAAGAAAATATGGACACAAGGAAAAATTCTTCATCTCTGGAATGTTTGGATTCTAACAGGGTAGAATAACTGAATGACAAGACAGAGATTCCCCAGATAATTCTGAGCAGCCCCAGGAGACTTTTGGAAAATGGAGATTACTACATCTCGGCTCCCATTTAGAATGATAAACTGTGACTCAACTGTACATCTATTCTTATCTGCTTTAACCTTTCGGTAACTCTCATTCTTTTTCTTAGCTAATAAACCCATAGTTAGTTTACAAAAGAAATGGCTACCAGCGTTGTCTTTGGAGTGAGATCTAGGATGCAAATCAACCTGCATGAGTGATTGGTCTCTTGGGACTGGGTGTAACTTGGAATATTTTGTGATTTTTGGTGTAAGTGACCATTTATCATCTAGTCTAGCTTGCCTGGGTGGCAAGATAGACTTGAGTGTCTAAGGGGATTGCCTGTGACTCTATTATAAGACTATTGTAGTACTTGGGGAGTTCACACTTGGTACTGGGTTGATGAAATTTATTTATAGAATGTACCACCACTTTGGGGTGTCTGCTCTGCTTTTGAAAGTCTGCCCTGAAGTAGGCACTCATGGTCGTGAGCCACTCCAGAAAGCATTTCAGGTGGCTTTGAATTAAGACTCTGATTTGAAAGGCCACAGATTCATTCAGTGTATTTTAAACAAAATCAGAGGCATAATACTGTACTTAGGAATGAACAACTCAATTCAAAGAATCCCTTCCACGTGCCATAGCTACTGATTCCTTTTTATAGTACACCTACTTGTGTGCATGCATGCTAAACTATCTTTAACACACCCCTACATCTGTAATACACATCCTAAAGAGACAAAGTGTTCAAAAGGATCTATATTAGTGTGAAATATTGAAGTAATGAATGAGAACAGCAGGATGAATACTACAGAAATTAACCAGATATTACCAAGACTGTGTTGTTTCTTCACACAAATAAACAACACACTCACACACACATCACAAGTGAGATTTTTAAAAGCACTCAGCATTGACCTGAATCTGCTCTCACTGGAGTTAATGGTAATGCTCCTGCTGACTTAAATGGGAACAAAGTTAAAACAATGCTGAGTGATTCTGAAATCCCACCATACTAATATACAAAGAAAATAACTCCAAACTTACCCTGTTCACTGGTAGTTTCACAATATGTGACCTATTACTAGAAATAACCCTGAAATAAAGAAAAATAAATAAATGTATGTATCAAATGGGATAAACAAAACACTTGTATTCTAGGCCATTGACAGAGGCTAGCTGAAGGCCTATGAATCACATGCATTCTACTTAAGTGGTGCATAGGCATGGTGCTGGTCAAAGGCTTGATTCAAAGTCCACTAGAGTCAGTGGGAGTCTTTCCACTGGTTTCAGTGGACTTTGGATCAGATCCTAAAAGCTCCCAGAAAAAAAATTGAATTCCAATAATTGTAAATGCCAGTATTAATTCTTAGGGACAGATAACACCAAATTTAAAATAATAAAATGATTATTCATTCAACATGGTACTGAAATAATTGTTATCTTAATGTAAGTCAGTTCTATACCACTGCAGAAGAGGATGCGCAAGCGGGTCCTGTTTATCCATCTGCTTCTTTATTTCCAAATATGGCGCCTATAAAACAGTAATTATGCTCTTTACTGCTGGTTAAAATTTTGTATATATTACATTACACATAACTCCATCTATAATAAATGAATACATTGGATTCATCATCACAGATTTAGTGACATTTAGCCTTGAAGAGTTATAACTGCCTTGACAACAACAAGAATTACTACAGCAATTATCCTCCCTTAGGTAGAATTTATAAGCTTACACTTAGCTTCAGAACAAGTATATTGGGGCTAAGACTGTTGGTCACAGCAAGAACAGCAGAGGCCATCTAGTAGTGTTTGGCTCTGACATTAGGAAACTGGACTGGACCTTCAGTAAAACAAAGCCTCTCTAAAGTACTCTGTGGTAATTCACTCATAGCTATTTTAACTGCTTCATGGTATTAAATAGGTAAAATCAATATTGGACCAGATAATGTTCACACTGAAAACTCCCACTGACTATATTAGGATCATGAAGTAGCCCTTTAAATCTACTCAGCCCAGCAATAATTATACTTCATCCTAGTATTAAAATGGCAACTTGATAATACAATGTGCAATATAGTAGCTTAATTCTTATACTAAAATTATGATAGTATTTTGTAAACACATCATTTTTCATTCCAGAATCTAAAAGTATTGTACAAACTTAGATTAACTGAGCTTTATAACACCTTGGTGAGGTTACATCTATTTAACAGCATGGTAACACTGTGTTGCTGCATTACTAGTAATCAGTTAACATCAATGGGACCACTTGTGAAGTAAAGTACTACTCAACAAAGGTAGTGTACAAAGGTATCAAAATCAGGCCTGAAGTGCGTATTCAGGAGCTGCATGATCTAAGTCACAGGAACCCTGGCTCCTAATCCCTCTCAATTTCACTTAAATGAACAAAGTTCTAGTTATAATAGAAATAAAGCCATCACCATAGTACAGTGTCACAAAATCAATGACCCTTGCTTTGAAAAATCAAAGACTTGGCTTGGCCTTGATATTTCCTGAAATGCATGAAGCAGCAGTTGGCCATTATTCTGTTACAATGTTCTATTCCACAGATATTATCTCTTATTTAAGCTTCCAGTGACCAGAATTCTGTTTCATCAGTTTTATTTTGTCACTGTCTAGATACTGCAGGTTGTTATTTTTAACACATATTTTTATATTGTTGCAGCTCGGCAGCAAAAATAAAAATACAATGCCATGCACCATCCTCATCCCCCAAAAGAGCAACAAATAAAAACAGGTACATCCTTCAATAAATTACAATTAAGATACTAAAAGACTTATACTTACCTGTGTCATTTCTCTAATAGAAGTAATACTATCCAATGCTTTCATGACTCGATCATAATTCTTCTTCTGATGTAATGTAAAATAAATGAATACATTAATTTTTTTTGGGGGGGGGGCTCTTTTATATATAAATATACTAATTCAGTGCTCTGAGTTCATATACTTTTGGTATAAAACAACAATTAAGAGCAATGACCGACAACCAAGCCTTCTCATATCTCTACATCCAATATTCTTCTTCCATCCTACACATCAACTCATCCACAACCCAGGAAAAGTCTGGAAGACAAACTGACACCAGTAACTTTTGTTTAAATTCACTAGAATCCACTGTAAACAAGGAAATCCACTGTGTAAATAAGACCAATTTATCAACAAATGTTAATAACTATATATGGGTCTGACAGTTATTTAAGTATCAGGTTCTGTTGCTGTTCAACAGAACATGGCAGCAGATTGAGTGGAGTGAAGGGCCAGCAATGAATCAGTTAAAAACCCTAGGAAATTCGACTGTGCCACTGTTTGGCCTTTGTACAAAAAAGGTGAAATTTACCCTTATGCAGAGGGTCCATAGTTCTCACTTAAGCTGTTAAAATGGGGCCTCAGTGGGATTTAAATGCTGTGCTGGTTGCATTGGTCTTGTGCAAGCCCTCCGATTGCAAAAAGTGAATTTCATTGAAAATGAATAGAAAGGTCTACCGTTGTATAGTAGGCAATATTCTTTACCTTGTTAGGTTTCAGAGTGGTAGCCGTGTTAGTCTGTATCAGCAAAAACAACGAGGAGACCTTGTGGCACCTTAGAGAATAACAAATTTATTTGGGAGCCCATGAAAGCGTATGCCCAAATAAATTTGTAGTCTCTAAGGTGCCACAAGGACTCCTCGTTGTTTTTATTTTGTTAGTTATTGCTTGGGAACGCTCTGAAGATGAAAAGTACTACACACGTTTCAAATATAATCATTATTTAAAAAAAATATATTTTAAGAATATAATCATTTTACAAACAAGAACTTTGGAAATGTAAAATAAAAATAAGCAGATTTAGAGCCACATGATTAAATTTTCCCAAAGGTGAACTTTGCTTTGATGTGTATAATATGCTCCCAGATAAACAAATTTTGCATCCACAATTTGCACCCACGAACAGGAAGACTGAAAGTTTACCTCTAGACAGCTTCAAAATGACATTTTATATTGTCTAAAATATTTCATAGGTTCCATGGCTACACTGTTGTACATATACTGTATTTTAAATCTATATCTGTCAGTCTGAAGACACATTATCCTGTGGAATTGGACCTGGCTTTGAAATCTAAAACATGACTAAAAGCAAACATTACCTGTTGAAGAGACAACTACTTACTCTTGGATTAAAGGCCAGCATCTGAGGGTCATTAGGATCAACTACAGAAGGATATGGCTCAAAAATGACAACTTTCCGGGGTGATTCTAGTGCTGATCGACACATGGACACTAATAAATCTACCACCTAGAAATAAAGAAAATCATACATAAAGAAATGTCTCTTTCACAGAACACTATTTATTTTGAGATTCAATAATCTATTCTTCTCCCCAGAATTATCTTCTGTCTTCCTGCATCATAGAATTTTCTTCTTTGATGTTGTGTCTTTAATTATTATACCAATGATTGAATTCCAATGCTTGAATATTTGTTGAAAACCATAAGTCATAGGAGTGGTAATTCCGCATTTTGTAATAACAGCTGCCTGTGAGTGATTTCATATTCATATTTTAGCCTGCATCTTTTGAAATTCGACTTAACCCATTTTTGAAAATCTTTGTGGAACACAATGCCTCAGATTCACTAGCTTTATTCACTGAATAGCTTGTACAATATGGCTGTGGATATACAGTAGCATCTGATTTTACAAGTTATACAGTTGCATGGCAGTGTAGCCCAAGTCACAACTGTACCCTAAACTTGAAATAATAGATTGCATTTTGTTCAGGTATAAAATATTTTTCTACATGTTAGATGAGCTATCTGAATCATTGTCTCCAGATCCCTAATGGGTTTAATGATATTTCTCATCTCAAAAATATGCATTTTACTGTATGTTTGAGGATCTTCTATAATGCACAATTTGGCCTACGGTGGTTTTGAGGCATTTTGTGAGTAAGCGGAGTCCAAGGACTAAATAAATATTATGTTGCACCAATTTTACTTGAGAAGAAACTTAGGTTTAGTTGACAAATGTCTGTCATACGGTGGAGGAATAAGCGGTACATCAAGAAAATTGATAAGCCATTTCATCTACTGACAGAAACCCATCTGTTGTATACAGTGCATTTATATTATACACAAGCAGGAAAGAACATTTTAATTAAAAACTTTGTGTTTCTAAAGTATAAACACTGCTGAAATTAAAGCACTAAAGGCTTTAATTACAGCCCACTGAAATTTTTCCATTCACTTTAATAAGCTTTTGATCAGACCCTAAGGTAAAATCCTATAAAAACTCCCAAAATGGGACAAAGGTTTGGTCCTAAACATACTGTAATGCAGAGTATATTGATTTACCATGGAACAAATCCTAATTCCTCTTGTACATATGTGGAGTCCCCAGATGCAGGAAAACTAGGAGGGAGGAAGAAAGCTCTACAGGGGGTATGCATACCTGTGCACAATGCAGCAGATAACAGCTAACAATCTTGCTCAAGGATGAAGCAAGAATGGGATGAGGGAGGGGCGCAAAGACAGGGTTGGTGGATCTGCACTACATAGATCCACAGGTCATTGCTCCCCTGTAGAACAGAGTTGTAAAAACCATGGCAAGTATTGCCTTTTAGATTTGCAATAGTGGAACAGTTCATGGCCCAGGCTGAGAGTTTCTTCGTTCTTGCCTCTGAAGAGATTACAGCATAGCTTGGAATGTTTGTGCTGTGCACTGATTTCCTGGAATTTGCCCCAGGTTACTGCATGTACATGTACTTGTGCATGTAACATTTTTAACAGTTTTTAACATTTTTAAATAAAAACTGCATCAGAAATTTCATAATTTGAAAATAAGGTTAAGGATGAGATGAGTTTTGTTTAAGAAGCGCTTGTAATTCCTCCGATCATTCCAGATGGACTGTATCTTGACTCATCATTCAAGCTGTTCTAAAAGTTATCATATCCGATCACTCCAGGGAAATAAAAATGAGTTCCCTTTAGAAAAGCAGAATGAAAGTGAGAATCATCAGGAAAGACAGAAGGAATTGTACACTAGTGAGTCACACTGTTTTCCCTTCTCCTCCTCTGCTATCTTGGCATGAATGAACAATCTTCTTCTGATAAAAACTATTCTGGCAATTGAAATAACTGGATACTTCAAATGCCCTGAACAAGAAGGCTACTTTAGCAATTCCCTCCCCCAGGTTTATAATGAAAAGTTTAAAATCCACAGTAAATATTAAGATGTTCGATTTTCTTCCCAGTTTACAAAACCTACAGACATGGAGAACTTTTCAAAATTAGATATTTGTGCTGATTCTCAAAGTAGTCTAAGGGTATGTCTATACTTCGAGCTGGCAGTGTGATTCCCAGTGTGAGGAGACCTACTTGTGCTAGCTCTCACTGAGCTAGGGCACTAAAAATCGAGTGCAGCTATGGTAGCGTAAGTACGCACCTAGAGTCTCTGATGAGCATGAACTCTGGACAACTAACTCCTCCCATACTGTCACAGCTACATTCTATTTCATAGAATCATAGAATATCAGGGATGGAAAGGACCTCAGGAGGTCATCTAGTCCAACCCCCTGCTCAAACCGGGACCAATCCCCAACTAAATCATCCCAGCCAGGGCTTTGTCAAGCCTGACCTTGAAAACCTCAAAGGAAGGAGATTCCACTACCTCCCTAGGTAACGCATTCCAGTGTTTCACCACCCTCCTAGTGAAAAAGTTTTTCCTAATATCCAACCTAAATCTCCCCCACTGCAACTTGAGACCATTACTCCTCATTCTGTCATCAGCTACCACTGAGAACAGTCTAGATCCATCCTCTTTGGAACTCCCTTTCAGGTAGTTGAAAGCAGCTATCAAATCCCCCCTCATTCTTCTCTTCCGCAGACTGAACAATCCCAGTTCCCTCAGCCTCTCCTCATAAGTCATGTGTTCCAGTCCCCTAATAATTTTTGTTGCCCTCCGCTGGACTCTTTCCTATTTTTCCACATCCTTCTTGTGGGGGTGGGGGGGGGGCCCAAAACTGGACATAGTACTCCAGATGAGGCCTCACCATTAGCAAGCTAGTGTGAATGTGTCTCCTCGACCCCCAGCTCAATGTGTAGACATATCCTAAGAGAGTTAGGTGCCAAACTCCTAATGAAATTCTAATCTATCTCTCTGGCACCAATCCTCAGAAATCCTGCTTTACTCTACTTTTTGCATAAGCCTGGATTTTAGTGGATATGAAAATACTTGATTTGTTATTTTATTTTAGGATATCTGCTCTGGGGCCAATCTTGCTTGCAATTAAGTCAATGGCAAAACTCCCACTGGGAGCAGGATCAGACCCTAAATCTTTAAATGCAGTAGCCCAAATTCTCCAGTGCAGTGTAGTGCTGCTGCTTTATGCCACACAGATGGTGAATTTGGGTTCTAAAGTTGGCCTAGTTACCCAAGAATGGATCACCCCAGTATAGCAATACCTTCTAGATGTGTAGAGACAGAGTCATGACTCCTATACCGCTCCCCACCCTGCTCCTGGCATATTGGCATGGCATGGGGAAAGAGGACATGCCTTGAACTTACTAACCACCCACTGATTCTCTCTGGGACCATTGGCAGTTGGTATAATTCAGAGCATCTTGAAGTCTGCTCTAAATTAAACAGGAAACCAGGCCAGTACAAAGCATGCTCAGGACTTGGGGAGCTGCCATTACACTCTTTCCCTCAAGAGATGTGCTGCGTGTGCTCTTTGGCCATAGCCAAGGAGCAGGTAATTGTTTCTGATGACTGTTTGGTACAGCACCTGATTTTAAAAAAGGAGCCAGGGAGAGTCTTGGGAATTGCAACCTAGTGAGGGTCACCTTAGGGTATTAATTGAAAGGGTAACAGAAGGAAGAGGACAAGAATTTCAAAATCGGACACCTAAATCTAGGCTTCAAAGTGAAATGGCCTTATTTTCAAAAGTGCTGAACACTCAGAAGCACCAATTAAAGTTAATTGAAGCCAGTGGGTCCTCATTTTTTTTGAAAATCAGGCTGCTACACATCTGTTTTTGGAAATCATGGGAAGAATATAGCAACCAGTGTGTAATACTTCACTCAGCCCCCAGGGGCTTTGTAACGGATATTGCCCTAACTTATTAAAGTTCTTAAATAATTTTAATGAAATATGATAAAAAGACAACTTGGAAGATACAATTTAATTGGATTTTCTGAAGAAAAATATTGAAGAAAATAAATAACTACAGGGTAAGGAGCATATCCTGCCAGTACTTACAAACAAATTTAGAGTAAAAAAACAAAGGTATTTTTATTAAAATATTAAAAATTAAAAATTAAATTAAAAATTAAAAATATTATATTAAAAGCGCTGCTCCTCTGAATGAAGAGAAGAAAACAGTATAGTAACAATGGATCAGTACTGTGCCCACTGTTATTTAATAATCAAAACAAAAGATGTAAAATGGACACCTGTATCCCAACACCATGAAAAGAAGAGGGCTTAATATTTGCCTGAGAGTAACAATTGCTCTTTAAGATAAAATAGGAAGTATCTCCAAGAAGATAAATGGACAGTCCAGTTCATTTCACCTAACCAGGTGACCAAATTCAACTCAGCAGAAGAAAGAATGCAATTTTCAAAAGCACTTAGCATTGGCCTAACTCTGCCACCATTGAAATCAATGGTAAACGTCCCATAGGCTTCAACAGGAGCAGAATTTGGGGACTACCTAATGAACACCTTTAAAATATCCCGCCCATACAGTAAAGTATGTAATCACATCTCTGCTGGTCTCTACACACTGTGAAGGAGTACATAAGAGTTAGCAAAGAGCAGAGATATGAAAAAAGTTAGTAAAAATGGATTAATAGAAATTATTGGATGTGCTATACAAAATTTGACACATGATTAACATTATATAGCTGTACCTGAGCCCCAGTGGCAATTTCATCTGCAGCTTCATTCATTACTCCTAGAGTTTGGAAAGCAAAAACACACAGCTCCCGTTCACATACTGTGGGCTAAGGAGGAAACAAAAACAACAAAATGTTTGTGTTTTTATTCCAGTTTGTAAGTATTAATTTTTCCATGTACCACCTAAAATATAAATGTAAACCATGCATCTGAATTCCCATTTAATGCTATTCATATTCCTGGACAAAAAACTATATTAAAATAAAATGTTGAGAGCACATATCAGTAATTGAGAGGAAATTGCATTACAGGGATGTTGTAATTATCCCAAAACCAAGTGTTATAAACTCAGGATATTCACAGTACTGGTTAAACTTAAAAGAAATCTATACATCTTATAGTATGAAAATTCACAGTGAGAGCACCCAAATAACCTTAACTCTGCTCTATCAGACTCTTAAAAACTTCCCATATAATTAAAACCCACTGAAATCTTCTGCACAGGCGACATTGCATACTTTTCCCCTGCCTGGATTAATAGTAATTCTTCACTTTTATTCTTCAGAACTGAAAATTTCTCCATCAGTGTCTGTGCTATTCTGTTACTGAGATCATTTGGACAAATGAAAAGGTCTAACAGTGGGTGCTAAATTTCTTAAACACACCTACCTTAACTTTAATTCCTAAACTAAAGATTTACTTGTAAATCTTCAGAAAATTCATTCTGTATTCATAGAGTAACTGCTGTAAGTGCATCCAATGAAGTGAGCTGTAGCTCACGAAAGCTTATGCCCAAATAAATTTGTTAGTCTCTAAGGTGCCACAAGTACTCCTTTTCTTTTTGCTGTAAGTGTGAAGAAGATAATGCTGCATTTTTCATATATAATGAAGAGGTTCAATCCCTGCTTTAAGTGCAAAATTCAATTAATCCTTAACTATGGAGCTATGCCTGACACCTCCATCTTTTATGAAACCATTCATTCATAATGGTTTAATTACAGTTATTTAACAAAACAGAAACAAATGTAACATATTAAAAGAATTATAGGTCTTGTCCATATGGCGATTTAATGCCTGGCAAGCTGGGGTATGAATCTCCAACGCTCTAGCCTATGGCTCACTTAGTGACCATGTGGATTCTGCTGCCACATAGTGAAAGTTCTGTAGTGTGCTTTGATCTGCTGTTGTTTCAAACTATGGAACTTTTAGTACACGGAAGCAGCATCCACATGGAGACTTAATGAGCAGCAGGCAAGAGCACTGTAGAGTTACACCCCGGCTTACAAAATAAGCCCTGTATGCAGATTCACATAAAGCAAAAAGGATAGAAACAAAAAAAAATCAACATAATAAAGTTTTAATTAAAAGAGAATAGGCTCTCTAGGTTTTCCAATAGGATACATTTTATTAGCAAACCCTTGCTCATTACTAAAAGATTATGACTAGGTTCACATATTTAAGGCCAAAGTTGTCTATAATCTAAATATTCAAGAATTAATGAACAGTAAGTTGAGGCAAATAAGCATATGAAAACAGGTTAGATCCCTTCTTGGAGTTTATTGTAATAAATAAAAAATTTCTACTTCAACACAGAAATGGTCTAACATGTACTTTTCAGTTACTGATTGGTGAGTACGCTATATTTAATAATTACTTATGAAACTTAAAATTATGTCAAACAGGAAGCTATTACGCCAGGTACCACTGAAAATCTACCACTGAAACACTATGAGTCTTTCACTGCCATGATAATAAAGGAAGAATATCTCACTCAAGTTCAGACACTCATGCCAATGTCTATAGACAGCATTCATCAGAAATGAAAAATGTACCAAATGCTGCATGAAACAAACACAAAATTTAGCTGGATTTTGTTTCAAGAAATTACTTAATCAGTAATAAGCATATGTTGTAATTCTGCTCACTGTTTCACAGCCTTTAAAATATGCACTAGTTTAGTTTCAAAGATTTTTGATTTACAGAACCACTTGAAATAAGCACTGAAACATTGTCATCACAGTTGCTTTAGAAGAGCTATCATCTTTCAGGTCTAATAGCGTGTCATATATTTGATTTATTTTATCTGCCATGTTACATTGCATTAGGTAGCAGACTAAGCCTAACATGACCCAATTCACTGTGCCACTGCACACTGGACAAAAGGTATTTATTATTGGCATTATTCCTATCCTTACACATTTCGAAAGGTGATTTCGCTATTCACATTAGTGGGAAAAGTATAAAAGAATTCCTATCTTGACTGTTATGAATAACCAAAATTGTTCTCTGATTCAATTTCATCACCCAGTAAGGCACGGACAAAATTCAGCTATGCTTGCCATAAAGCAAAAGAATTCATAGCGTTTTGAATTTGCTTTGTAATCTGCCCACCTTCAGCATTGTAATAAGTTATCATGAAAGTTAAAAGTGACATACAAAGGGGGAAAAAATTGGGTGTGTGTCTTTTTTTCTTCTTTTTTCAAAGACACTGTGATGACTAGAGGGCCTGTGTAAATGATATCATGAGAAGCAGGAGAGTAAAAATTGAGCTGATAAGAGGTGACGGGATTTTAAGTCAGGCTGTATAAAATTCTTTGTATTTTATTTGTTTTTGCTAACTCCTATTTAACTTCAATGCCTAATGAACATTTTTGAATGAAAGAAGTCTATGTTAAAGATTCCATACCTTTCAATTAAGGTTTTAAAGTTTTAAGAGCTCACAATAAACATATTTTTTACCTCCCTCTGGGCTTCCAACAAAGCAAATAAGACCAGACTTTACATTCCTGATATTCTTAAATTAAAAGATAAGCAGGAAACACCCCTCCCACAAAAGCAAACAAACAAAGATCTGCCAGTCTTCTTTATAAATCATAAAGAAGTAAAACACAGCACGAGTCCAATTTTTCTTAAGATCCTTTACAGATCAACTTTAACTAAGCAATGGTCCTGGGAGAAGTGATTGCTTTAAGATCGGTTCTTTTATTTCTTGTTACATAAAAATGACATTTTTTTGACACTCATCAATAGGCCAGTCTATATATTCCTTCCTCGCTTGATGTTACTGCAGTGAGAAACTAATAAAAGTAAGACTAGTAATAAATGAAGAAGCAATGATAAAGGCTTAGTGTTATAAATTCTTTGATAAGGCATTTATATGGAACATATAAGGGTGAGTTCTCTGTACTTATCTGTGCTGACTCTTCAGAGGAAGAGTATAATAGCATCCAGTCAGAAAACTGAGACTGAGTGGGACAAGGTAAGCTGCTGCAGCCTCTAGAGGGTAAGTGTCTTGGCTGGTCATATCAAGATACCAGGCAGAGTGTAAAAAGAAGGGGAGTCAAGATTTTCTATATCCTTTTGTGGATGATTAAAGCCAGGGAGGCCTTTGGGGAATTCCTGCCCAGTGGTTTTTCAGTTGATTTTCTTTCTGGTTTTGTGACTGGTGGATAATAAGCCCTGAGGAAAGAAAAGCCTTAAAAGCACTGAAACTTCAAGCTTTATTTCCATTCCCACCCACTAGTTTACACTGAGCTAGAAACATACTTAAAATAAAAAATGAAAGGTGATATTATTGAGTAGTAAGCTGATTCCAGGAACCAGGGCTTTAAGAAAACTGCAAGACTTGTGAGAAAATCATGAGAACATTTAGCAATATTGTGAGCTGCTTACAAAAATTCAACAATGGTAAGGTGGCTGATCTGTGCTGTGACCACTGCTTTTTATGCTGACCAGTCTCCTTGAACTCTCATTGTCTGTTTGTTGTATCCACCTATTGTCTCTTGTCCTATATTTGGATTGTAAGTGTCTCCAGGCAGGAACTGTCTTTTCATTCTGTTTTTGTATAGTACCTGGCACAATGTGGTCCTGGTCCATGACTGGAGTTTTTAGGTGCTACCACAATATAAATAAATAAGTAAATAAATACATAAAATAAATAATTAACTTTAAATTGATGCACCCCATTTTGTGGATACTTTTATTTTGGTTTACGAACACTTAATATTGATTTAGCTTACATCCATTTCTAAACTGATTTAGTTAAATCAGTACAACTTTCTTGTCTAGACCAGTGGTTCTCAAACTATTTGGTTGTTTACTTTTCCACTGCTGCTAGTGGTGGCTCTCTGGCCACCCAGCTCTGAATGTGCACAGTAAGTAAGTTTTTCATGCCCCCAACCCTGCCTGCCCTCCCAAGCAGGGCACAAGCCCCAGTTTGAGAACCTCTGGCCTAGACAAGATGATGTGGAGATGTGGTCTCTTGGACAGTCAGGACCTAAGCCATACAGGGTTTTACATCACCTTGAATTGCATCCAGAAATGAACTGGAAGGAATCCACTGAAGTCAACGGAGTACATATGCTAACATTCACCATTGAGAATGTGTGCAATTTCTTTCTGCATTGTCTGAAGAACAGTATTGTCACTCTCTCTAAGCAAAAACAGCTTATGACAGAACAATCAACAGTCTGAAAGATATTTTATTTTTAATCAGGATGCATAAAATAAATGGAAGGCCATTTAGATGACCGTCACAAAACGGTTGGCTGAGTGAAGAACATCAGTGCTGAAAGACCATTCAAAGGGATAATTATTCCAGTGGGAAAATGCCAGAGAAAAGTAAGAGCCCTGGTTTCTAACTGGCTGAGATTGCAAGTCTCAAGGAACAGAATGCAAAAATGGTATGATTTTATAGCTCTGTAGGGTTATCTGAGTTTTCTTTTCAGCTATCGCCTCTCTCCATACTCAAAAGCGCTTTTGAGAGTGTCACAGGTGCTATGAACAAGAAAGAGAACTCTATGATTATTCTCAAAAAGAAAAGGAGTACTTGTGGCATCTTAGAGACTAACCAATTTATTTGAGCATAAGCTTCCGTGAGCTACAGCTCACTTCATCGGATGCATGAAGTGAGCTGTAGCTCACGATAGCTTATGCTCAAATAAATTGGTTAGTCTCTAAGGTGCCACAAGTACTCCTTTTCTTTTTGCGAATACAGACTAACACGGCTGTTACTCTGAAACCTATGATTATTCTATCTGCTATAAGACAAGTGGCATTGCCTCAAATGATGGCCGTGAATAGCAGGTAGGTCTTCCAACTACAAAAACATGTGCCTATATTCCTATATGTGGGTTCATGTTGTCTAATATAATTTTCCAGACAACCTTTAAATTAACTGCAATAAAAAAACAACAAATACTCAAATCTCATGTTGACCTGGTTTATCTTGTCATTTTCTAAAGCTTTCTGAAGTTGTGCTCAGAAGAGCAATGTGTCATCCTCTGAAGTACTGAGGGATGCCACACACACACTAATGAGGCTGGAACATGACTGGCACACCTAACTACTATTGATCTAAAAATACTCAAGGAAGGCTCACTTACAGCAGATGTCATAAATGGCAAAGGTGAAACCATTACAAATCTTCTCACTTCTCCTAATGAAGGAACTGGTAGTGGAGATAAGATTTATCTTCAAATATATGTTCTGTGTTCAGCTTCTGACAAGGAAGGTATTGTGCTGTCCTTAGGAGAAAACTGTCTCTGGTTTTACCTTGATTACATTGGGTAAGTGCTGATGTGATGCTGTAGTATTGGCAACACTCACAGTATGCTGGAACAGAAGTGAAAAAATGCATCTAGTCTGTGAAATCTGTTGCAAGCGAGCCTTGAGCTTTTTATGTTTATTTCATGGCTGATTTGGTGTGTGTGTCATGTCGTAGTCTCATTACTGAGTGATGGCAACATAAGAATAGTTGCTAATCCTCCAGTTTGTGAGCTCATACCACCTAAACGGCAATTATCTTCTAAATAAATGATATACTAGCATAGAGCTAAAACATCCAGAGCCTACCAGGGCCTTTCTTTTGTCTTGCTTATACCACACAACTATGCAGACTAGTCTCCAAGCTGTAATTTAAGGGCTAAAATTTCAAATGTCTATATTGAGCCCACAGGAACCCCAGCTACGTCCACAAATCCCACAACTCAATGTATAAATGGTTATTTGTGAATGGAAGTTGGGTGGCGGGTGCTAATGTGAGATTTGTGTACTTTTGGCTGGTGTAATTTAAATGCCCAGGGAGAAATTCTGTTCTAAAGGAGCAATTCTCATTAACTGCAACAGGAGTAGGAGGAAGCTGTATTGTCGGTACAACTCTGGAGTATTACTTTTGTCCTCCCTGCCTCATAACACAAGGACAAGGGAACATTCAATTAAATTAAAAGTGGGAGAAATGAAAAACTGATAAAAGGAATTACAATGTGCAATTACAGGTTTCAGAGTAGCAGCCGTGTTAGTCTGTATTCGCAAAAAGAAAAGGAGTACTTGTGGCACCTTAGAGACTAACAAATTTATTTGAGCATAAGCTTTTGTGAGCTACAGCTCACTTCATCAGATCTGATGAAGTGAGCTGTAGCTCACAAAAGCTTATGCTCATTGATGAAGTGAGCTGTAGCTCACGAAAGCTTATGCTCAAATAAATTTGTTAGTCTCTAAGGTGCCACAAGTACTCCTTTTCTTTCAATGTGCAATTAGACTGTGTAAACTCACTGACACATGAAGTCCCCAAGATAAAGAAAGATTTTAAAAAGGATTGTATATTTATATGGATATCAAGACTATCCAGAGCTAACATAATTTCTTGTAACACATTTTGTGAAGGGATATTAAACCTCATGATTCAAGGTTTAAGCCAATCTTCAACTATTGGAGATTAAGATGAGACCCAATGTGAGGAGCAGATTACTCCACATCTGACAACTGCATGGTTCTGACAACTGCCTCTGAAGTGAATCATATTGTCCACTGTCAGAGACAGGAACTTGAATTAGGTGGACATGGAGTCTGATCTGGTCTGGCAATTCCTGTGGTCCTATGACTCAAGTTATTTAACTCCTGGTTCTGCCACAGGCTTCCCCTAAACTTGGACAAGTCACTTCAATTTTTTTTCTGTGCCTCTGTAAAATGACAAAGTTTTCAGATATTACAGAAATGGGAGCCATTTAAATATATATAAACAGGGTTGCACTTGTGTAACTGATAGCAGAATTTGGCCCTTTGAGCTAAGTGTTCAATTCCAAGTTATTGGATGACCTTCCAGTTTCAACAGAAATATTATACTGAAACACAGTGTATTGGGTTGTACACTATTTCTACTGCAGGAGGCGCAGAACCAGTATAGACTGTGCCATATGTCACAATTTTGAATTCAGGTTTTCTTGTTGGAGATGGAAGACAATAATGTACAGAAAAGATAGTGACCACTGTGATAATGAACACTCTGCTTTAAATATAGATCCCAAGTGCTCTACAATAACACCTGAACCAAGGAAGAAAAATACTGCCGTATTTCCACTAAACGACAACTTGCCTACAAATTCACTCAAGCAAGAGGTTCCAAATCATAGAGTTCTATATTAATTGATTAACATATTTCTGGGATAACAAAAATCTGGCTATGACTCCATTGAAAAACACTACATCATAGAGCAGAGGATCTCACCGCCACCCACTCGAATGTTATCACCATCTTGTTAAACTATTAATGGTACTGGTAGGTGGAGATGAGGAAAATCTGTTTTTTTCTATATTGTGTTTCCTACCATTCTCCAACTGTTCGACATGGATACTCGGGATGCCAGTCGTTGCCAATAATGTGATATGAAGGAGTAAACCCTGGGGAAAAAGTGATTAGAGCCCTGACAAGCAATCCAGGCATCCCTTAGTATCTCCATGTCTTTATAATGGAGCAGCCACCAGGAGTGTGGAATGCTACTTTCCAAAATGCCTTGGCATGCAGGAGGCTATGAAGGCTGGAATAATGTGGTGATACTACAGCAGCCTTTCCCATTTACTTTACATGCAGCCAATGAGAAAGACTGCTCCAATGGGGGAGGAAGAGTTGCCAGTTGAGAGCCTGAAATCTGAATCTCCATCTCTGGAACAAAAGAGGGATTCTAAGGAGCCACCCGAAAAAATAAACAACATCCCATTCCCCGAAGATCACATACTTTCCTTAGTCCCCAATCTTTAGTGACAATGCCCACTCCCTCAATGCTTTACCCCTTTCAACCACCGGCTTCAAAAAACCCATTTCTTCTTAAGGGAGGTGAAATGTTTGTGACACTTTTCCACTAACAGAGTCAGTGCTGTGTACACACTATGGTGATGGGTACATTAGAAAGGGCAAAGACAGACAGACAGGCACTTTGGGCACCTTGTTTAACAATATACTTTCTGGCAAATCTGCCACTGAAATAAAAAAAAATAGCTACTCTTACTAAAAACACAATGGTAAAATTACACACAAGGAGACTTAAAATGTCATCTACTGTGTAACTTCCAAGGAATTGCACAGAGTTCCTGTGTGAAAAGACAGTAGGACAAATGGAACTGAAAGACTTCAGAAGTGTAAGTAATGTGTGTGAGTGCGTGCCTATAATGATAGTACTTTGCACTTCTATAGAAACTTTCCATTCCAGGACCCCCAAAAGAAGGTAGGTATTTGCAAACGTAAATTGCAAATGTGCGCCTCAGCGTTATCAAGTTTGGTTGATACAGGTGAAAGTAAAAAAGATCAAAGAGGAAGCAGAAGAAAAGTATTGACACAAACATAATGCAGAGGATCCTCCTCCACTTCTTTGTCTCCAACTCCCCTATGTTGCTTATGTATGACTCCTGAAAAGGATGTCCTCAGGGATCAGGGAGTGCTAAAGAAGCTAATGAAAAAGTAATGACAGTTAACATCACCAGTACTAGCAGCAGCTAAAACTGGTTTGCTGCTCCAGCTAGCCATATGGGTGACTTTTCTCTTCACTTAATATGAGGATGGGAAGACTGCATGGGCAAATACAATGTCTCAGTATTAGCGTACATCATGGCCATGAAGAAAAGTCTATAATGTCAGGAAGGCCCTTTATTCGCTACTGTGAAGTGGTAATTCAACTCTGACCAGGTGTTCTCTATTTAATTTGACTTCAACTTTCCATGTGATCAGAGCACATTCAGCACAGCTGGAAAGACTGTTACCTATAGGAAGGCAGATAGAGAGCAAGCAGAAATAAATAATCTTATAATCTCTTTCCTGAAACTGTGGGTAATGTTTCCCAAAAATCTCACAGTATGCACATAAATTTTTAAAAAGCACTCCTGAAGAACATGTTAGAGACCATGACACTGGGCAGGGTATAAGAACCTACACAGATTAAATACATTAGATTAGAGTGGCTTGGAAAAGGGACTTATTCTGTTACCCTCGCCCCCAAATTCAGGTGATATGTTCTTCCTTTCTTCTCTTCTTTGTCCTGTGGTATAGTTGCAGTCTGGGCAGAAGAAATTATACTGGTTTCAACTTCAAGTCTTTTCAAATGAACAGATAATACAGATTCAATCTGTGATCTCAAACTGTGCAGGGTTGGATCTGATCACTGCTTGGCTCTAAGGCAAATATGTTATGCTGTAGTGATGTTGGGGCTTGTCCTTCAGAGGCAACAGGGAACCAATTCCACACCATGGCACCAAAGGGCAGGGTACTGCTGGAGGTGGCTTTTTTCAGAGAAGAAGAGGTAAAAAACAAGGTATCGAGCACTTGTGATCATGAAAGATCCTGCAGACCTCTGGCAAGAAATGGGGCATTAATTCCAGTATACTGGTCAAACTCCAGCTTGGCTAAATACATTCTGCATACATATACTTTTCACTGTAGTTCAGTTATTTTCCATTCCACTCCTAAACGCTGTTGTGTAGTACTTCCAACACACTCGCTGCTGCATTACACACCAGGGTGGCTGAATTTCAGTGGTGGTTGAGTAACAGATATATACACATGGGGATGAAATCTTGGCCCCACTGAGAATGGGAGTTCTACAATTGACTTTAACGGGTCCAGGATTTCACCCACAATGAAATCACATTTGAATCCTTCAGGCTGAAAGGCATTCTGAAAAAGTAAGGTTATTATTATTGTTATAGATCTATCAGCATTACCATCTTAGAATTATTTGTGGTGCTATCAGTAACAGGGACTTCAAATATTGTCTTTCAGAGTATTTGATTGTTTACATCCTGCTGCTGAAAAGTTAAGAGCAGAGACATCTGTTCAAGGGTGCTGCTTTTCAAAGGAAATAATGTCACATTTCGTTTTGCAGAGCTTTTCTGTGTTTCTCTGCTGATTCCTCTGCCCTGTTTTTAAAGAGAACGTAATCTGAGATTTCAACACAAGGTGGCACTCTAGAGGAGATTTCTCAATTCAAAGGAAAATTATTTATATGATTTTGTTTCTCATCTGACTGAACACATTCTGGGAGGTTCATGCTCATTGTAACTGTCCCATGTCTCTTTAAGATCTATTCAAATGATGCTAGTTTGTTCTAATGTCCTTGACTATTGACAGATAAAAAGCACAGAGACAATTTGATAGATGGTACATGCATACTATAAACAGTGTTATGTAAAGGCTGAGTGTGATATATTTTTAGTATACACATTTTAATCAGATGCTTAAATTCAATAAACACTTTTGTTAATGATTCATCAGCTCATTATATTTGAATGTTTGCGATAAAAGTACTATTATCATATGCTGGATTCCTAAACTAGTCCCTTTCTTTAATACCATATCAGTTCAGCTGTTGTATTATTATAATATTTACCCCTTCCCTAGAATATAAATACTAACTCTGAAGTAATGGGAAGATTTTCGAACTGCATTAAAGAGATATTATTACCCTTTTATTATAGCACTAAAATGCAACACAATTTCTTTATTATATTTCTTTCAGTTTCCAAAATACAGCTGTACTAAGCTGTTGGGACCAAATTACCCTTCTTACTTTGTGGCTGAGGGAGATGAAAATGTTGCAGACCTGGAGTGGATGGGAGGCCCAGAAGACAGAAGAGTTGCCTCTGCAGCATCGTTCTGCCTTCTCCTGATCTGACAGAAACTTCCCTCTCAGTGATCCATGAGGCTCAGATGTTGTAGAGTGGAGAGGAGGAAAAAATGATCCCCGTCTCCACAACCTCTACACCCATCAATCTGTCTGATACTCTCAGCATTAATTAGCCTCTTACAGTTTGAATGGCAACTTCCACCTTCTCTGTATATATATAAATATCTTCTTACTATATGTTCCATTCTGTGCATCCAATGAAGGGGGCTGTAGCCCACGAAAGCTTATGCTCTAATAAATTTGTTAGTCTCTAAGGTGCCACAAATACTCCTGTTCTTTTTGCAGATACAGACTAACACGGCTGCTACTCTGAAACATCTCAGCATTAACTTACTCCCAATTGGTTCCCCCAATTCAGTATACATCTTCCACATAGAACCCTCACATGTAAACATACCGGGGGAAGCACTGCCTTTAGTTCTTTCTTCATTTAGTTTACATATTAATTGAATTGTTAACTTTTTAGGGCAGGGATTATGTCTCCTGTGCCTTGTACATCATCAAGGACAGAACTGGAACCCATCCATTGATCAGATGCAGAAAACCAATTACCAGGTACATTTTCTTGTTTTCTACACAAATTATCTCTGTGTCTTCTCTTAAATCTCCTTTTTCTCACTTAATTTATGGCCCCCAGGTTTGCCGTAGTGGTTTACCTAATGAATAACAGGTAGTCACATTATCAAATTGTGTATTATATTGTAATTCTCCCTTTATAGCATTCTAACAATTGCTTAGCTGACTGAATGGATAATCCATATAAAATGGCCTTTGTCTGCTAGGTTGAAAAGTGGAATTCTCAGAATCCATTTTGTGACTGACGTTTGGGTTCTGAATTGAGATCCTAGATTGGGACCTTGGAGAGCTACTGGAATACAAATGTTTAATAATATTCATGCTCCAACTGCCTCTGATAAAACACTGACAGAATTCTATGCAATAAATATAGTTCCTTGGATAAACAAAACAGTGTGGCTAATCCCCCTGAGTTTTTGCAGATCTTGCAATATTGGTGTTTTACTTAAAGCTCCAGCTCATGAAGTCAGGTGATTTTGTGAGAACCTCAGCCTTCATTTTTTGTGTAGTACAATTTTAGTTGCCATGATTGTGGAGAAAAGTTTAAAAAACACGACCCCAGGACACTCTAAAGGCTAAAATCCAGGATGCAAATAAAAATAACCCAACTTTTTTGTGTGTGTAAATCTCATGATTTTTAAGCCGATCTCATGCTTTCAGAGCCTTAACTCGTGGAGTTCTCACTGTTTGGAAATACTGAAATAACTTTTTTTCATATATGCACAAAGTGAATCTTATTACAACTTTAAAAAAATTGTTTTCAGCAGTACCCACAATGTGCTAGGTGCTTTCCAAACATTCAAGAAAGGGTAGTTCCTATTCTGAGGCGCTCAGAGTGTAAGGACAGACAAGTAGATACATTAGGAGAAGGGGAACAATAGCAATTCTCTGCAAATGAGACCAATGAACACATATTCAGTAATAAGACATAAAACAAGATATGCAACAATATACAAAAGGAGGTCAAGTTAGTGTTGCAGAGGAACCAACACTCTGAATTCCTTGACCGCTGTGAGCCCACAAAGACTGCATTCTCTCTTCAAACACCACGTCAGCAGCTGAGACCGACTGGACTGCTCTCACTGGCTAGAGCAAGTTGAAAAACCAATAAAAAATGTTGGTTTTTTGCAATATTTCCAAAAATGTCAAAGTGCTGACATTTCACTGACATTTTTCAATTGTTGAAAAATTTTGACTAGCTTTTCCAGACTTTTTTTCTGATCAAAAATTATTTTTTTTAATTAATGTCATTGAAAATTTGAAAGTGGGGAAATTTTACACAGTTCTTGGCTTCACAGTCTAAAAATTCATTGTCATGATCATTTGGGGTAGGGTGTTCTCTTCTGGAGAGCCCTTAATTCAGGAATTGCTTTGTGCATGATCTGACAGAGCTCAAGTTTGCTGTCCAAAGCATGATTCAAGGCAACTATTTACCAAGACTTGAAACAGTGACTGAGCAGGACTGAGTTTCTGCACTGGTTTATGGTGTTTAAGTTTGCCATTATGTCAATCTAATTAATGTACATCGACTGCACTTTAAATTAATCCGATCTTGCCTAAGATAAACAGATAGTTACCTCAGAATTCTTGTATTTCCTATGCTTATTGTCTTGACTTCTCCAAGTCAGCCAATTCTAAGTCAGGACTTTTGAGTCCATTACTCATTGCAAGAAAAATAAGTTGACCAGACTCAAGATATTTCTTCGTATTTTTTTTTAAATTCACAATGGCTAGATGGTGAATAAACTTTGGATCACAAACTTTACTTTAGTAAGTGTTGGTACAGAACCTAACACCCTACCGCAGAGTCAGCAATAATAATAAAAAGAATGATACTCTTCTGCTAAAATGTCTTTGGTTTAGTATCTGACATGATAGCAGCTTAACACAGAGGCTAGACTGGCACGATGCCACCGCTGGAGGTGGCAGGTAGTGTACACATAGCTGCAAGGCACTGTGAAAAGCAGGCTGTGTCCACACTGAGGTGTGTAGCTACCAGTGAAAGGCTCTGGCAGAGGAAAGGAAGCAGTGAAAGGCTTCAGCAGCTTCCCACTGCCCAAGCGTTTCCTTGCAGTGAGTATTTTCCTGCAGTGGGGAGAGACTCCAGCATTGGGGATGCAGCGGGACACTGCACTGCTAAAAGTAGTAGTGTAGACAGGAAGGCCTGGCCTGGGTAAGTAGAGAGCAGTGTAGGTTATGTACTCGGGTACATACCCACACCCCTCAGACATGTCTTTACTTTACTCACCCAAACCATGCCTCTGGTCTACGCTGCTATTTATACCTGAGCTAGAGGTCTACATGCATATGTACACTACCCACTGCTGAAATAAGTGTGCAGGGTAGGTGTAACCAGACGCAAACAAGCCGAACTTTACTGTGGCCTCAAGGAGTTCACCTTGTCTACATCACAAACAGATCTAGGTGGTTCCATTTCCTGGTATATGTTGAACCTACCAAATCTCTTAAAGGCACAGATCATTGCAATTAAACTGCAGGTGCAAGATTTCAAGGAGAGAGGGAGAGGGCACAATAGGCACCCACACTTTAACTCCCACTGTGTCTGGCCTGAAATGCAAGACACCCCAGCAGCACTGAAAAGGAATAGGTAGGGGACACCATCCTGTGCACCGGTCAGGAGACCTATTTGGATGCATGGGGCTGAAAGAGATGCTGCATTGTCTGAAGGGAATAGCAGACATCATGCCCTTGCTACATGCTAAGAAGCTCAGTGAGGAATTTTATCTCTCTGAGCTCCCCCTGGGATGGAGCTCCCCCCCATAGGCGCAAATACAACTAAATATTCACAACTCCTGCTTACCTTCAACAGAGGAGGCAAAAAGCAAAGCTTCACACACAGAATTTCACCTTAGAAATTCAGCTCAAACCAAAGAACTCTCAGCACATTTACAGTGATTACTTTCACTGTCTATTCCCAGCACAGAGCCACCCCAACCTATACCTCATGTTCTCAACACTGAGCATGGGTTTACTCCAGAACTCAGTGTTTAAGGGGGACCAGCTGTACTGCAGCACAACAGAACTCTTCAGCAAGGTGTAGTCAGAATCTCTTGAGATTTTTTATCCAGGCAAAAAAGTGCTCCGCAAGTAAAGTAATCCCAAAGCTGATTTTCACAAGGCAGTCTCTTAACTGTTACCCTTTTATGCAGGATTTCTTGTCTCGGATTCATCCCAAGTTAAGGGGCTCAATGGAGGAGTAACTGAATGAAATTCTATGTTCTCTGTTTTACAGGAGGTCAGACTAGACATCTAATGGTCCCTTCCGGACATAAAATCTATGAAACCATTGAAAATTCCCCATAGAGCAGAACCTTGATTTTATGAACATCAGTCTGAAAAATGACCATTTATATGAACCATTTTTCTCAATGGCAGGGGTCAGGGATTGGAATAAAATCACATAATGAAAGTGATGTTGAAACAAGTCTTTATCACTTCATGTACCGATACCTTTGGGGCACTGGAAATCACTGTGCAGTGGTTTGAAGGACAAGAAGAAAGCAATGGAATGCACCATAAACTTCACTATACCCACTGTAATTCAGGTGTACAATTTTTATGAACTTTTTGATTTTAGGAACTCCTCAGTTCCAAATTAGTTCATAAAATAGGGGTTCTACTGTACTTTTTAGAGGGAAATCTGGGAAATACTGAAAATACAAGGTATGGAGGAGGCATAAAACTGGGACACCTCATTTAATTTTTCAGAAGTTACTGCAGAATCTCATTGTACTATCTGGTTTAGGTACCAGAGTGATTGAGCTGGACCATTGACTCTGGGACTACTCAATGACTCCCAGCTCCAGCATCCCCTTAACTTCAATACTGATCTCTTCTCTTTTAGCCTCCAGGATCTGATATGGTTTAACCTTCACCTTTACTCCTGGATCTGTGATGATGTGGTGATGGATTTGTACGGGTCTTCCTAGAACATATCATGGTGCTGTTCAATCATTTTGATGAACTCTATACGTTGTTCAGTGGTTAATTTGGGCCATATAGCAATTTAAAGGGGGAAAACCTGGAGGAAGCCTGGCGAACCTTCTTCTGACCCCTCTACCAGAAGTAGGTTTACAAACCCTAGGAAGTCTTGTCCTATGAGCAGCAGGTATGCGAGTTTAGGGACCACTTCTGCTGTATCCCTTGTGTTTTCCTGAACTTCAATTTGTACAGGAATGGCTGGGCAGTAATTAACTTTCCCATGAACACATGTTATCCGCATGCGTTTGGCTTGAGACAGCTTGTTCCGCCTAATGTGCATTAAAAAAAAAATCTTATCCAAATAGAATATTGTGATGCAGTGCAACCAGAATAACTTGAGAATATTCTAACAGGTTTTTGTTGTCTATGGCTATTTAAGACATAAAAAATATGCATCACATAACTCAGCCACATTCAACTTACCCTCAGCATGGGGCCATTCTGAAACACATGTGGTTCATCACAAACTACGCAGTATTCATTCAGCACTGGTATCCGCTGCTCAGCAAACTCAATAGTCTGAGAACAATGGAAGTGAGAACAATAACATCTGCTTAAAAATAATTAACAGACAGCTCCTGCTCCAAAGTGTTTCTAAAATGGATTAAGCATGACATCCTACCTGCACAAGAAAGCCATTGTCTCGTATTGGAATGCATTTTGCACCATAATTCGGCTGTAAGAAAAAAGGTCAAGCAACTTCAGTGCTAGAGCTAATTAGAAGAGATGGTGCAGGTTTCTTGTGGAAATGGTAAGAACATTTCTATTTTTTTCTATAAAGGTCTGAGAATTAAACAATATTGGCATCTGGAAATATCTCTAGTTTGCATAGATCAGCCAAAATAAATTCATCTGTCTCTTTACCTCTTGCCTAGGGAGTTTTTGCTTTACCTGTAAACACCCTAAAAACTCTAATACGCAAAAGAAGCACTGGTACTTTGACTCCATGTCAATGTACAAACATCTAAGCAATTATTTTAAAGATGAATAGCATTATTTATTTTTTGTGTGTATCCTGCTTCTCTATACATATATAATATGGACTATGCATTTAGACTTGAATTACTAACATGCCCTTTAAAACAAAAAAATAGAAAATCTCTTTCCACAATACTTTTCATGAAACCTCTTCCTTGAGCCTCATCGTAACAAGTACCTATGCTTAGTCCTTCTTTCTGACACTTTATTTCAAAGTGTTAGTTTGGAAGGTATCTTTGCTACGGTGGCCACTAAGATGTGGAACTCCCTCCCCGCTGACATTTGTCTCAGACCATCTTTTTTACTTCAGTGGGAGATGGACCAAGCTGCTTTGTGGAACTTTTCTTTTCCTTCCCCTGCTGCTTCTTTTCCTGCACAGCACTCCAAGTATCTTGGCAAGGCAGTGGAAAGAAACTAGGATTTTAACAAGTAAAGTGCCAAATTAAGTCCTGATTGCCATTCCACTAAAGTCAATGGAGTTGCACCTGACTGAATACAGGCTGATTTCCCTGAATATTCATGTATTATGACAATAATATTATATTTATTAGTAGTTTTGATTTCACCAAAGTCAGTGGGATTATTTCTATTGACTTTAAGTGTGAGTTTATTCAGGCCCCTAAAGCAGAGACAGTTCAGAGTGAAAAATGAATCCCAAACATAGGTGATAGCACGTAAAGCTTTTTAGTTCACCTTTCATTAATTTTGGTTGTACAAGTTACGGAAACAACCAAGTAACATGTACATAGCAGCTTTATAAGTCACACTATATTATTGCCTTTAGATACAGCGAAAGTTGCTCATAGTTGACTTATTAGGCTAATTTACCATGAGTAGGCTGAAACACTATTAATGTAATTTCATTACAGTTAAAATATTTAATAATATTTTAGACTTACATAACACCATTCGACCAAGGATCTCAGAATTCTGTTGAGGAGGTGAAACTGAGGTACCATACTTATCAATAGTAAAGCTGTGACTAGAACCCAGGTCTCCTGACTCCAGCTCCCCACATCTAACATGTAAGACAACAAGCACCACCTCCCAATGTCTTGAAACAGGAAAGCAAACTGGCTCTTACTTACGCTTACAGTAAACATCCTTCCTATTTGTAGTGATCAGTTACAGACAGAACTAACATTGAAGTGTGTTTTCTATGTTTAGTAAAATACATGTTAACCCTTTGGGTTGGATTTCCCAACCCAAAACAAGAACAACTGTATGGGCATGTATGGGACTTGCCCCAGGTGGCTGCAAGGGGGAAAAATGGGCTTCAATCCCCTGTTCAACCTACCCATATCACCAGTCTGTGCACAGGCTATGGAGCAAGCATACATCCATTGAATATTACTCTTCACCTACACCAGTGCCTACAAGGAGTGGGTACAGCTTCAACTACACTCCCTTCAATGTGCTGACCAGCATGAAAGGAGAAAGAACTTACTACCGGATGGGGCCATCAGCAGATTATTTCCCCCATGGAGCAAGAGAGGAACCAGGGAAGGAACTATGTGACTGTGCTGCTCCTATGGCACAGCAGCAGCATGCTGCCCCTTACTCAGGGGGAGACATAAAAACTCAGTCTTAGCCTCTGTGGTCCCAGTTAGCATGACAGATGTGTATGTGTGCAGGCAACTGTTCAATACTGGCCAAAAAGGTAATTTCCAAAGTGTTTTATTTAATGTTAAATTCTTCTTGATGTATGCATTTACGTATGCCCTGGATATTAATCCATTTTAAAAAACAAACGAGAGGAAAAACATACAAACAGAAAGAATAATGATTATTACGCACAGCAGCTTGTGAAGGTGATGAGGAAGATGGTGTTAAGATACCAATAAGCCCTGAGGTAAGAGAGAGCCTCCTGCCCTCTGCTATGGTGGGTTCCTTGAAAAACTCCATTTTGGATGACTTAGGAGCACTGGAGTAAGACTTGCTGAGTAACTTGTGATTCTTCAGTCCATCTAATTCTTCCATTCTAAGATTACTGGAATAAGACCTGCTTAATAGTTTGTGAGGCTTCAAGGTGCTATTGTGCTCACATCGAGGATCCCCAGAACACGATCTGCTTAGGAGTTTTTGGGGCTTTAGAGTGATGCATTCTTCTTGCTTGACAGCTGCAGCGCAAGAACGATTCAACAGTTTGTGTGATTTAATAGCCATTGTCTGCTCAGCCCTGGGATCACTAGACAATGAATGGCCAAAAGTTCTGTGAGACTTTGTGGCACACACATCCTCAGCCTTAACTGTGCTAGAACAAGTCCTTCGCAGCAGCTTGTGAGTTTTGGAGATGCCATCTTGTTCAGATTTCAGTTTTGATTTGTTTTTACCACAACCAGGTGGAGGATAACTTGGCGACCTTAAAAATAAATAAGGGGAAAACCTAGTACAGGAACAATAAAAAACTCCATGAAACAATAAACAAGCAACTTTACATATAAACACACATATAAACAAGGTATTTTTTAAAAATATCTGTTTAAAGCAGAAGAAAGACTGACGTTTATGGATTATGCAAATTTGTATACAGATTTAATTCCTAAAAGTATATAATAAGTAGCATGTATATCTGTGTATCTGACTAGCTATAGGCATAGGCCATGATTTTAAAAAAAAAATAGGTGCCTAAATTTAGGCTCCTAAATTCATAATCAGGCCATTTACTTAGGCACCTATTTTTGAGAATCATGGCCATATTTTTCACGTAGAGCAATGGACTTCTTCAATCAAAAGGGTAAATCTACTTTTCTTGCACAATTGTTTTGGCATGGTTCTTTCAAGCCATGCTAATTTCTAGACACCACAAGCCAGAGGAGTTCTGCATGCAGATCAATTGCAGGTCATAATGGGCTCTTAGTATTTTAACTGCTGCAGAAGCTTGTATCCAGTCACTCGTATTTATCTCAACTGAAACAATTCTTAAAAAAACAAAACAAAACAAACAAACAAAAAAAAAAACCTCCTCCCCCCAAATAATCTGATTATTTTGTAGAAGACAATTTGGCTTGATTCTCTTCTCACTTCAAGTGGTTTTACTTCGGTGTACTCCTGATTGGCAGCAGCGTAATGTAAGAGAGTAATCAGGCCTAATATGCGTATCAAGAAAACAAAGAATCAACACACAAATGAAGCAACATTCATATGATCTGGATCGTTTTTTCTAATATTTAAAATTTGTTTGCCTAGTACTAAGAGAGCTGGTATCAGGCAAAATTAAATCTTCCTGAATCATTTTTCCATCCTCATACCAAAGTGAAACTTTTTTGGTTTGCTCAAAAAGCAGAGAAATAAAATCCCAAGGGAAAACATCCCTTTAACAGGCTGGCACTGTTTATCCATACTGTTAGCAAATGGTGATCCTGCTGGAAAATGTTCAGTGAAATATGCTGACTCACTCTTGTAAATGATTCATTACCATACATGGATATAAGGGAGATGGGAGTGGTACTCTAACAAAGAAAGGATGCTTAGCGTATGGGCTAAACAGTCTTTGGAGAGGAATTTTAGTTGCAGCTGAGTCTAGGGGAGAAAGATTGGGTTGGCTTTTGTATTCACTTTGTGAATAAAACCAAACCCCAGGAAGAGTGTGTGTGTGTGTGTTTTGACATGCTACAACCTGTGTGAATGTTTGGTACAAAGTGCGAAAGCCTCTGGCTCACAATTCCATCTTCCTCTTTTATTTCCTGTCAATATAAATACCCCTTGACACCTCTGTATGGATACAGTATCCAACCCATCGCCAGTCTGTTTCTGTTGTACCACTCACTGTTACATGTGAAACTTAGAATACAAGAAATTCATCAAGCAACAGAGATGCTCAAACGATCACCCAAAGCCAAAGAGGGGGTGATCAGCCAATCCCTCAAAATTAGAAAAAAGTGCTACATCAGGTGAACTACACCCCTGAAAGACACAAAGGCACTTAAGCGCATGAATAACTTTACTCATGGTAGTATGAACTCCATGGGATTCAAAAGGACTATTCACATGAGGAAAGTTATTCATGTGTATACGTACTTCCAGGATTGGGCCTTTCAAGTCCTGGTGACTGATTTTCAGAGGTGCTGAGCATGCATGCCTCCAAATAAAGTCACTGCTCAGCACCTCTGAAAATCAGGCCCCTTACCCCTTGAAATATCATACACATTTTTTCTGAAAGTGAAGAAAAATACAATTATGAAAAGGAAACTTGGACACAATAAAACTAGCAGGATACTATGGCTAAGGCTACGTTTATGTCATGGAGATTGTCATAAATATTAAGGGAAGAGTAACCACTTTTCTGTATACAGTGCTATAAAATCCCTCCTGGCCAGAGGCAACATCCTGTTACCTGTAAAGGGTTAAGAAGCTCAGCTAACCTGGCTGGCACCCGACCCAAAGGACCAATAAGGGAACAAGATACTTTCAAATCTTGATGGGGGGGGGGTCGGAGGAGGGGAAAAGGCTTTTGTTTGTGCTCTTTGCTTACGTGTTTGTTCTCTTTTGGGATTGAGAGAGGCCAGATTGAAATCCATCTTCTCCAACCCATCCTAATCCAAGTCTCCAATATTGCAACCAGTATAGGTAAGCCAGGCAAGGCGGATTAGTTTATCTTTTGTTTTATGTGAATTTTCCCTGTGTTAAGAGGGAGGTTTATTCCTGTTTTCTGTAACTTTAAGATTTTGCTCAGAGGAAGAGCCTCTGTGTTTTGAATCTGAATACCCTGTAAAGTATTTTCCATCCTGATTTTACAGAGGTGATTCTTTTTACCTCTTCTTTAATTAAAATTCTTCTTTTAAGAACCTGATTGATTTTTCATTTTTCTTAAGATCCAAGGGTTTGGGTCTGTGTTCACCTGTACAAATTGGTGAGGATTATTATCAAGCCTTCCCCAGGAAAGGGGGTATAGGGCTTGGGGGGATATTCTGGGGAAAGACGTCTCCAAGTGGTCTCTTTCCCTGTTCTTTGTTTAAAATGCTTGGTGGTGGCAGCATACTGTTCAAGGCCAAGGCAACGTTTGGGGATGTTTTTAACTGAAGCTGGTAAGAATAAGCTTAGGGGGTCTTTCATGCGGGTCCCCACATCTGTACCCTAGAGTTCAGAGTGGGGAAGGAACCCTGACAGAGGTCATGGAATCCGACTTCTAGAGACCTCCCTGACATTCTCTGCTTCAGCCCCAAGGACTGCCGGACTCAGCCTGCGGGCCCTGAGACGGTTCCAGCGACAGGCAACAACAGCGACACGGGGCCCCCTGCAAAGTTCCAGTGACAAGTGACAGACTCCTGAGGGGGTCCTCCACAGGGTTCCAGCAATGTGTGTGTGTGGCGAGGGGTAACAACTCGGGCGAGTGGCTGGGATGTCCCATTTTCTCTTTGGCAAATATGCTCACCCTGCAGCTCACAGCTCTCCGCCACCAGAAACCATGGAGCTGCAGCAGCAAAAGTCACAGACAGGTCACGCCTTCCCTGAATTTTTGTTGTTTATTGCCTGTGACATGTCCGTGACTTTTACTAAAGATAACCATGACAAAATTTTAGCCTTAACTATGGCTAATAAAATAACAGTCTGCCTACTAAACTAATAATAGCACACACAGCCAAGTTTAACAGTATAAAATGAGTGATTTCCTGTACTAGATGAGTCAGGGTCTTTTAGAGTGTAGGACATGAAAACGCTCCCCCCTGGAATAATCTTGACAACAGCTGAAGTTCCTAGTTAGTTCTTGAAATCATACAAGGTGAGGGCACAAGACCCAAGAGGTAAGGTATAAACAGAATACTTCTCTTTGGAGTAAAGTCAACATTTCTGCTAAACTGCTAAATCTTGTTAAGTATGCTGTGGAATTTGAACAGCATATGATAATAAAAGCATTTTGCTTAGTATTACCTGCGCAATGTAGAAAAGATGTGGAGAGGGGATTTCACCTTTTTCTCAGACACTTTCTTATTGTGCGTACAATTTGATTTTTCTTTGCTATTTTTCCATTGCTGTGTAACAAACGTCTGCATTATTCTGTAAAGGAGGAAAAGACAATCATAGCCAAGTCACAGTAATTGTAAAGCCAACAACTGTACCTTCATCATTTAAAGCCATGTAGTGGCCTCATTCTAAATGAAGAACTTGAGAGTCACATGGGTGGATTGAGGCCAGTACTTGGCTCTTTAAAAAATGACAATGTTATTGATAAAAGCTATATAAGTATACATCATACACATATCAAAGATGAAAGACGTAAAAGTATCTTTGTCATAGAGATGCAGAAACTGTGAGAGCGTTTAGATTTGAGATGTTTGGGTGGTACTGTTAAAGTAGATGGTAGTGTTGGCTTAACTGGCTATTTCATTGATTTTCAAAAGATGAAGATCTTCTTGCCCTCAAACGTGATGAGGGACCATGAGACCTGTGGCTATTCAAAATTTTTGACTTAACTGCATAGTTATGTAGATGTACAATCACAGGTCTCCCCCCTCTGCTTGACAAAATGTATTACACAAAAATGCATTGTGTATGCCTCTTGTAAAGGCTATCTAATGTACAACTCATCGGTACTATAAGGAATGAAATGTAGTATTAGGAACTGATTACTTTTTTCTCAATTTCAAATTACTGCACAGATTTTTAATAATGTTAATTAATCTGCAAGGTTATTAAAACACTGTGCTGATTATTTCTGATTGGTTCTTTAAACCTACCAGCAAAAGATTTCTTTATGGAAGCAAACTGCCTTTTTTTTTTTTTTTTTAAGGTGTAGATGTTTAGGATACATCTACACAGCAAAAAAAAACCCCACAGCAGCGACTCTTAGAGACCAGGTCAACTGACTTGTGCTTGTGCTTCAGGGCTAAAAATAACTGTGTAGCTGTTGGGAGTCAGAGCCCTAGGCTCTGAAACCTGGCAGGGGGAGGGAGGGGAGCCTCACAGCCCAGGGCTCCATCCTGAGCCTGAACGTCTATGCTGCTATTTTTAGCCCTGCAGTGCAAGCCCCACGAGCTAAGTCAGTTGACCCAGGCTATGAGCCTGCAGAGTTGTTTTTGCTGTGTTGACGTACCCTTAAACTTACATTCTTGTCATTTTATTAATAGCAATTATTCATTTTATTAATTAATCTCAATAATGAGAATTTGCAAAAAGATGCATCGTCAGAATTTTAACTAATAACAGTTAGTTATTACTGCACTAGATGACCTCCTGAGATCCTTTCCAGTCCTACGATTCTGTGATTCTTAGCTGCATCCTCTTTAATTTCACACACTTTAGACAGTACAGTTTATAAAACTCCAGTAAAGGGAAAGGGAAACATTTACAGGGACTACCTGTTATTTTTCACCACTGTCAAAACAATTTGAAAAGGTGAGGGGTGAACTTTTTAACTGAAAAAGCAGTCAGGAGCCATTTGGTCCAAAGAGAACTACAACTCATCTGTTAAATGTTTCTTGACCCAACACAAAAGCTAACATAAGATGATTATAACAACAATGCATTAAGCAAGATCGTATCAAATTTCTTCCAGAACTTACTTTTTCAGCTGATGTCCCAACCCAAATCTTTCCTTAGTAGAGATCTGAAATACATCCACGGTAGGTACTGCAGAAAATGTGATATTGGTGATATGTGTAAATTGGAATTGCCATGCTAGAACAGGGTATCACAGAGACCTACTTATTCTATTAGTGGTTTGATATTTACAGGCCGTATTCTGTGCAAATTTATACTTGGGAAACACCATGGAAACAATGGTGAGGGCAGTACTGTTGTCTGAGCCAGTTTGGAACCTGAACACATGAGCAAGAACCAGCCAGCCAAGAACCTGAGTACCACTTCAGAGTATCGGCCCACCCTGTTCAGCAACCCAACTCCAGCCATGGCCATCTCATTTCCAAGTGAACTGTCCTAGTCTTTTACATTTCTTTTTGCAGGGAGCATTACCTTCCCTCACCTTCAAAAGACTTACTGATTTACTTACTCATTTAATCTCTTTTTGGTGCGGAAGTAGAGGTTCCATTACTTGGCTTTCTTTATTTACTGTTCACTATTCTTTAAAAGCCCTTTGGGACTTTGGACCAAATTCTGCCCTCAATTACACCGTGTAAATGCAAAGCGACCTCACTGAAATCAACAGTGTTCCCCTGTTTTCACAACAGGCTGACTGAGGGTAGAATTAGGTTCTTCCCGAAAGAGGACTTGCCTTAGGTCCTTTAGTATCTCATCAGCATTACACCATATTTTCTGGAGCGAAGTGTTTCCTCTCTGAGAGGCCTTCCTACCCAATGCTCATTCCAGACCTTTTTAAAAGTGCAGGAAAACTGGAATATTTTGCAGAAGGTAATTCTGCTTGGAAGAAAAAACCTTTTCTGTATGAAAATTTAATTTATTCAAGTTTCCCTGAACCATTATAGGACAGTAGAATTAGCCCATTCTGTCAGCATGCAGAGACAGTCAAACTCTACTCAGGCATTTTTCTGTTCCCTGTCTCTATTTCTTAGAATGTAAAGAAAACCTACCAATTTATTTTATCTGTAGGGTTTCTTTTTTGAAGGCATTTCAGTAAAAGATCCATAGTGCTTATCATCTGACTGCATCATGTATGAATCCCAATAGCCAATGAACTTTCATCAAGGAAGCTCAGACATCGCCATTCATGCGATAGGGTACAGATCTCATACCATTCCCACCATCAGCACGCCCATATTTACTGGCTCAGATAATTGAAAACATAAGACATGGAGGCTGGAAACAAGCTTCCACTTCTAGCATTACCAAAATCCTTTTGTAACATTTAATAGATTGAAGTGGCAGATGGCACCAAGCACTTACTGAAAAAATCTCAATTCTTTGAGGCAGGATAATAACCAGCATATATTACAAGCATTGATGTGGTCAAAACAAGTGCATTTCATTATTAAAAGAAAAGAAAAGAACTATAATGATTACACTGAAAAAAAGAGATCCTAAAGATTTGGCTCAATATTTGAAGCTAACTTTTATCAGAATGAAATCATGATTTTTAAGCATATGTTATTCTGATCATTATTTTTTTTTAAAAAAAGGCAATAAAAATACCAGTTCTAATCTGAAATGCCACTGTTTGCCAGGTGCTCTTTAGAATGATTGTTTCATTTGCAAATAATTCAAAACATATCTTCTGTCTCCCTCAAATATCCTTTCTTTCAAAGAAACATCAGTTGATTATTTTATCCTTTTGTGCAGTGCTATTATTTAAATGCTGTTTAATCTTTCTGAGACAAACTGTGGTTGGATTTTCAAAAGAGATGGATAATGTGATTAGCAGTAACAATGTATTTAGATTTATAAATTCTAAAGTGTAACTAAATCTCATATTTCAGAGCATAAGATGATTGCCTGAAGGGTTTAGGAGCCCCTTTCCACACAATTAGCATGGGATGTGCTGCATTTCACTTCCTTTTAAACATCAGGTAATGGACACTGCCAGAAGCAGGATACCAGACCTGATGGCAGTGGAGCTGGAAAAATTTGTATAGTGAGGGTGCTGTGCAGCAGCACCCCCAGCACCCCTAATTCCAGCACCTATGCCTGATAGACCAGTGATATCATTTAGTAAGGAAAAGCCATTGCTTCCATTCCTAATATTGTTTCTAGTACGGATCATAGTACAGATAAATGAATTCTTGACAAATATCTATTTCTGTCCATAAACTATACTCTACTGAATGGGTTTTGTTTTGCATTTTAATATATATATATATTCACCTTAAACAGTTAAAGTTGGCAAATTATATGCAAGTGAAAACAGGATCTTTTAATGGCATGTGTTGGGCTACCTTGCACATATACATATATTCATTTTTTCCATTTAGTCCCTAAACAGGAACCTAAAGGTATCTTATCAATATAAAAAATTCCATGCTACTCATAAAAAATGGAAAAGAACACATTGGTAATAATCTGGCTAGGTACTAAATAAGAACAGAAGTTTCAAAACACTTGTATTCTGTATAACACATGTGAAACAGCAGCCAGACATATTTTGCCTCTCTTTGAGCATATGGTACATCTGTTTCTTCCATCAGTGAATGGCAGACACAAAAGGAAAGATATACATATCATAAGGTAATAACAAGTTATTACTCAGAACAGTGTTTCATGGGGAAAGGTTGAAGAGAGAGAGAGAGTTCCCTCATATATTAATATGTGAGATTGATCTCATTGTTCTTTTTTACTGAAAATCACTGGCAGAAACAGCAACTGCACCAGACTCATAAGATCAATAACGGCAAAGCACCTGTCTCTTGCCTTGATCCTGCAATTGACTGCATGAGGCTCAAGGGAGCTTCTGCACAAAGTTAGCTGCAGGATGGGGTCTATAAGTCCTGTTTTAGCCTTGCCAAAAGTGCAGAAGTTTTATTGTCGCTTATGGTCTTGCTAGAACATATCCAGCTGGATAAGGATTTGCAAAGTTTACTCTCTGTTGCTGAGTGTATTAGAATTTTGATTTCATATTGGAGTTGGCTAACAATAATAAATGTTAACATAAAGTTACAATAGCTATTTGCAATAAATAAACACCTGAACATTTATAAAAAAATATATTAAAATAGTAAGATGTAGTGAAACAAGACACTAAGCCAAACACAAATAAGATACTGATATAATGAACAGAACACAACTTGCAAAGAGCAGCTGCAGACAATGGACTCCCTAAGAAATGGATTACGAAGGTATTTTTCCCAGACAAATCATGACTGAAAAAATATCTTCATCGTTCAGTGGCAGAATTCTCTCACATAGATCTGAACTGAGAGGCAGGATTGGAAACCTAAGTGGGTGTGAATAGCAGTTCACATAAAAGTGTTGTACTGTAACTCCTTCGTGTGGATGCTATGGGCACGAATATGCAGGTCCGAGTCTGCACTAATGTAGTCCTCTTTGAAGAGGTGCAAACCCAAGACTTTTTACATTCACATTCGCAGTATCCACATAGGGGAGTTATAGCGCAGCACTTTGGTGTGTACTGCTGTCAACACCCTTTTAGTCCAAACTGCAGGGCAGTGTAGACATACCCTTACTATTGATTGTGCAAACGCTTACGCAGGGGCTTAACTTGAAATCAATGGGACCACTCATGATAGTGAAGTTAAACATGTGCAGATATATTTTCAGAATTGGGGCTTTAGCAATGAACATGTATATCTGCTACTCTCTACATGGCTCACAACTACAACATCGTACATGGCACAGGAAAAATGCAAATGTGACTAACCTGGACCATTTAAGTACTGTGTAAGTGAACAGTGCAATCGCACTATTATAGGTTCTGTGCGGATTACATCCCAAGCCACAGCAATCTCTTCCTGATTCCAGAGAAAAAGAAAAACAACAAAAATCATTAGCCATCCTCAGGAACTGTTTATGTTTTGTCAGTCAACCCTTATGCTGGTGAAATATTCAATGGAATGTAGTCATCTAAGCTATTATTTTCATCTGTTTGCCCACTCCTCGGCTATGCTCCATCCACTAGGAGATACTGGCTCAAGGGGAGAGCAAAAGGAGTGAACAGGGTGGGAAATACAACTGGTCCCACAGTAGAGGGCTAGAAGAAACCAGATGGCATATTGCCCCTTCCCTTGAGACTAAAGAAATCCCATCACAGGAGAGTCAGGTATTCATGAGGTTTCAGGGGCAGACAGAACCATCCTGTGTACCACATTTACCTGGGGAAATTATATCAGTACAGATGCTGTTCCTAGAATCATTAACTTCCACCCTTCTAAAGGGAGGTTACTGCACAGATGTGATGGCAAAATGAGAAAATAATGGCACGAGAAAGAGAAGGTTACTCAACTTGTGCAGTAACTGCAGTTCTTCGAGATGTGTGTCTGTGAGGGTACACCACTTCAGGTGTTGGTGCGTCCCAGAACAATCAATGGGAGATATATGGTAGAAGTGTCCACGCGGGTCACGCATGCACAACAGGCATTTTGCGGTGTTGCTGGTGCCATGTCTAGCACGTGCACCACCTGAGCCCTTCAGTTCCTTCTCTACAGCAGAGTCCTAATGGTGAACTCCGAAGTAGAGGGGAGGAGGGTGGGTAGTGGAGCACCCACAGGGACACATATCTCGAAAAACCTCAGTTACTGCACAAGGTGAGTAATCTTCTCTTCTTCTTCGAGTGCTGCCCCTGTGGGTGCTCCACTTCAGGTGACTGTAGAGAAGTGCCCCTCAGAAGGCAGGAGGGACTTTGGGTTCATTTGAGTCACAGAGGTAACTGTGGTTAGAGCCACAGTTGGTTAGAGCCAACTATGGCGTCAGCCCTAGAGTCTTGAGTGATAGCATAGTGCTCAGTAAATGTGTGGACAGAGGCCCAAGTGGCCGCCCTGCAAATCTCTAATATCAGAGCATTGTTTAGGAATGCTATAAAGAATCATGTGGAATGCACTGTGATGTGTGTAGGAGGGTCCAAGTTTTGAATATGATAGCAATGTTGAATGCATGTGGAGATCTAGACAATCTCTGAGTGGATATCGCGCAGCCTTTTGAACACTCAGTAGTAGGAACAAAAAGTCTAGATTTCCGGAAAGGTTTGGTCCTTTCCAGGTAAAATGCTAACACCTGCCTGAAGTCCAATGTATGCAAGATGGACTCTGTTGGAGTCTTGTGAGCCTTAGGATCGAATGTAGGAAGATGGACTGGTAGGTTCATATGAAAGGATGATGTTACCTTCGGTAGAAATGTTAGATGCAGGCACAGAGTGACCTTGTCTTTGAAGAATATTATGTAGGGAGGATCGGCCACGAGAGCCCCTATCCCATTGACCCATCTGGTGGAAGTAATAGTGACCAAAAAGGCCACTTTCATGGATAAATGTAGTAGGGAGCAGGTGGCTAGGGATTCAAATGGCATTCTGGTGAGGCATTTCAATACCACATTGAGGTCCCAGGCTGGAATAGGTTGACAAACCTCTGGGTAAATGTTCTGGAGACCCACGAGGAAGTGTTTAGTAATGGGGTGCACAAAGATCGATGTCCCATCAATCTCATAATGGAATGCTGTTCTGGTCATGAGGTGGACTTTGATCGAGCTCACTGCTAAATCCGAGCATTTCAGCTCCTGTAGGTATTCCAGCACTAATGATAGCGGTGTTGTGGAGGCTGTCACGTGTTTTTCTTGACACCAGGAGGATAATTTCTTCCATTTTTGAAGGTAAGTATTACATGTGGTCACTTTCCTGCTGTTTAGTAATACGTGTTTGACTTGTTCCGAGCAGGCAAGTTCGCCATAGTGGAACCATGCAGAAGCCATGCTTGAAGGTGGAGTTTCTGCAGATTGGGGTGAAGAGCGTGACAGTTGTTCTGAGACAGCAGGTCTGGATGGGGAGGGAGAGCTCGGGGGCGGATATCGCCATATGCATCTGGTAAGGGTACCAGGCTTGCCTGGGCTATGTTGGAACTATGAGGATGACCCTGGCCTTGTCTAGGCATATCTTGCGTATTATGTGTGATATCATGGGAACTGGTGGGAATGCTTACATGAATTGTGCATCTCATGTGATGAGGAAGGTGTCCCCCAGTGATCGTGGTTCCATTCCCACTCTCGAGCAGAAAATTATGAATTTGTGATTTGTCGGGGATGTGAGCAGGTCAATGAGTGGAGTGCCCCACCAGCAGAATATGGATAGCAGGACTCCCTCGTTCAATTCCCATTTGTGGTCTTGAGAGAAATACCTGCTTAGCGTGTTCGCCATTGCGTTCTGACAGCCGAGAAGGTAGGAGGCTGAAATGTTTATGTTGTGGTGTATGCACCAGTTCCACACTTTCATGGTTTCGGTGCACAGTGAGTGAGATTGAGTGTCTCCTTGCAGACTGATGTAAAACATGCAGGCAATGTTGTTGGTCATTATACAAATTGATTTGTTCTTTATGTGAGGTAGGAAGTGTCTGCCGGCATTGCGGACTGCACATAGCTCTAGTAGACTGATGTGTAGCTGAGTCTCCGCAAGAGACAGTTTTTCTTGAACCATATGCTGATGCATGTGGGCCCCCCGGACTATCAGCGAAATGTCTGTCGTGATTACTACTGATGGGGGTTCCTGTTGGAATGGGATGCCCACACATACATTTTCTGGTCTTGTCCACCAGTGTAGAGAGTCCAGGACACAGGGTGGTACTGTAAGTCGTTTGTGCAGGCTGTGCTTCCTGGGTATGTAAACCGAGCTCAACCAGCCCTGAAGGCAGCACATATGTAGTCTTGTATGTTGTACCATGAATGTTGAGGCTACCTTGTGTCCTAGCAGCTGTAGGACAGTACGAGCTGGTGTTTGGGGGCTGACTCTTACCTCTGTGATAAGGTTTGTCGGAGTTGTGGATCTGTTCAGGGGCAGGAATGTCTTGGCTTCTACAGCACTGAGATGTGTCCTAATGAAGTCCAGTTGCTGGAGAAGGACTAGAGTGGATTTTCGTTTACTTATCTGTAGCCCTAGATCCCTGAACAGATGTGTGATCGTCCTCTGGACAGCGTCCAGTGCTTTTTGTTGAGTTGGACCTTTGAAAAGGAAATTGTCCAGGTAGGGGAAGATCATTATTCACGGTTTGCATAGTGCTTGAATTGTGCTTGCTTCTCATCTAGAAGCTCCTCAGTGAAAGAGCTCAATATCCTATAGTTATCATAATCATATTTTGCTAACAGAGCAGAATAATTGGTGACTCTCAACTGTAAGGTCACTGAGGAGTAAACTTTTTGTCCAAAGAGGTTGAGCACTTCTGGTGTTCCTTATCTTGAGGGGTTGATCTAAACTGTTGTTTGCTGTGTTGACTGGCGGCATCGACCACCAAGGAGCTGGGAGGCGGGTGGGAGAAGAGGAAGTCTACCCCTTTGGTGGGGACATAATACTTCCTATCTGCCCTTTTGCATGTCGGCGTTATTGAGGCTGGTGTCTGTCAGACTGTCTCTGCCAGTTCCAGAATCGCATCATTAATGGGTAGAGTGATCCTGCAAGTAGAGGAAGGTTGCAGAATTTGTACCAGTTTGTGCTGGTTCGTCTGAACTTCCTCCAACGGGATGTCATGGCTCTGGGCGACTTGCTTAAACAGCTCCTGGAACTGTTTGAAGTCATCCGCCGAGGTAGGCTGTGGAGGCATAACTGCTTTGTCCGGTGAGGAGGAAGAGTTGTGTGCAGGAGAATTCGCTTCCTGATCTGCGCCCATCTCAGTGTCCTCCCTGATGTCCTGAGCCTCCATTGGCTGTGGGGTGGGGGACGAGGGGTGCATCTCATCTCTCCTCTGTGAGCTGTGGGTGGTCTAGAGTGACAGCCCCTGTAAGCTGCCCAGGGTTCCCAGTGTGCCAAATGCATTGGGAAGGCCATTGGTGGGTACATCCACAGTGGTCTGTACGAAGGTTAACTCATCTGATTATAAGGATGTTTGGACCTCATATAGTCCAGGGTGGTCTTCAATTTTTTAGTAATGAGTGGTGTGGTGAGAAGATGCATGGTTCTGGCACATCATCATGATCGTCTTCACTGGACAAATGTACAGCAGTCTGAGAAGTGTAGAGATTCCCGCTGAAACATTCCGGAGAGCCTCGGTACCAAGCATGGGGACTGCGGTGCCAACAAGGTAACCAACTCTCTGTTGCAGCAGATTAAGTGGCATTTCTGATGTCGGTACCATTGGTGCCGACGCTGGTGCTGTCAGATGTGATGGCGGTTTAGTCGGGGTGGTCGGTGCTGACTTGGCTTTCTCTACTGGTGCAGACTGCAATATCAGTGCCGGGGGCATGGTGCCTGAGGAGACGCTCAGTATCAAGTCCCTTACAGGCAAGTTTGTGGCCGCGGAGGAGGCATATCTCCATCTGTGCGTCGACTTAGTCTCCTTCATTTGGGACTCAGCAATGCCTGAGGTGCTCAGAGTGTCAGGCGCTCATCTGAGCAGGTGTCAACATTGCAGGTAGCGACCTGGCAGAAGTCTGTCTATGTTTCTGCGGTGCTTTCTGCTGAGACATCTGTGCCCTTCTTCCTCGGTCTGTTAGAGGAAGGCGTGTCTCCTGTCCCTAAATGGGGGGTGCCCGGAGAGGAGGCCGGTGGTCCATCTCTGGTTGGAGAGATTTCTCCATTTTGAGGTGGAGATCCCAGTTGCGCCGGGCTCTCGCCTTTAGGTTGCTACAGTGGGTGCATTTTTGTGGGATATGCGCCTCACTGAGACATTGAACACACAAGGCAGGAACCGCATTGTTGAAAGCCTGGGGAGCCAGCATCTTGAACAGTTAACTGACCCCGCTGCGGGAAACTATGGGGAGGGTAAAACCGGGAGAAGTAAAAAAAATTTTTGTAATAAAACTAACACTAACACTAAGTACAACTTTCTAACTGCCTAACTATCTAAACTATTATTTCTAAAGGTATGGGAAGAGTGAACACTGCCCCAGAGTTCTGTCTTCAGCCGAGGATGGTTGAGAAGGAACTGGAGGGTTTGGGCTGTACGCGCGTTGGATGCGACACCAGTGGCACTGCAAGACACCTACTGGGCATGCATGACCCGTATGGACACTGCTACCATAAATCTCTGATCGACGGCACCAGGACGCACTGACACCTGAAGTGGAGCACCCATAGGAACAGCATTCGAAGAAGAACTATGTTTCCAGGGAGAAGGGGAGACTGGGCAGCACTGTTATCTATGTCCTTTGCCACTCAAACCTTTCCCTAGAAGGGAGCACTGGTGGCAAACTATGCAAAGTGAAACTCATCCTAGGTTGTCTCCCCTCTGGGAGCATATGATGTGGTTCCACATATCTTAGGCCCTGTGGCAGTACCTTTGCCTCAATTCACAAATTCATATGTTCCAAAACCAGAAGGAAACATTGTGATCATGTAGATTGTCCTCCTTGTTTATTCGCAAGGCAATTCTATATGAAAGTAGCAAATAAATAGCTAAAAATATCTTAGTCATGAGTTTGCAGATTGACAGCAAAATGTTTCCACTGAGAATTGAGTAGCAATCAATAACGTGACAGGAGCTTGTAAAGATCAAGAATCCAAAGAAGGGAAATCTCTGACAGAATCTCATATAGGACAGAATTAAATGGGTACTAATGTTCATTATATAATTATATGATTAGATTACTTACATCAAGAAAGCTAACATCAATATGCAGATCAATGTCTACATCATCAATGGCTCCATATTCCCTGAAAGTAAAGACTTATATTACTTTCCAGCTACTGTTCAGCCCAAGAGCATCTATGAGAGGAGAGATCGTATTAAGAATAAAATCAGTAATGGATATTAAAGTTCAAGTTAGGCGAACTTTTCCATAATGGGTGACTTTTTGCTGTATTGAAAGGGATCAACTAGCAGCCTCTGCAAATAATACTCCAAGCCCTCAGTAACACAGATAATCACACCTAAGGAACTGCATAGCTCAAGGGAATTATAATGGGATAGTCTGTAATGGACATCACTGGGTAAATGACAGTTATTTACCTCTAGGTCACTGGTTCACATTTGGTTTTTAGTGACCAAAAGCCATTAACAACTCATGGCCGCAATGAAATGACAGCCTTTGTGTAATGAAGTGTTTGAATCCATTCCAGTTCTCAGTGAACAAGGTATCCACTCTGCTACAAACAGCATCGTAACTGGTAAAGACTGAACAGGAACAGAAACTGAACCATCATTCACGCTTAAATGCTTGGGTTTGTTCCCCAAACAATAGATACGATTCACCTATGGAAACAGGCACAGATCTTTGTATAAGGCTCCTAGTAATGGAAAGTCTGCTATGAGTTGCATAAAGCACCTACAACCTCCCCAGTCCTGAGAGGCTTACAGGGGTCTAGCCCATCTCAGAAAGTGTGCAATGCTGGCTGGACAGCTGGGAGAAGAGGTTAATTAACTGTCTCCCTTTAACAGCTGCCACTGACAGAGCTTCTTTGGATACATTAATGGAGGTTAAAGCTCCCCTTGCCAAAGGAAACCTTCAATATTATAACCACTTGGCCTCCCTGGGGTGAATCCACCTATAACAGTGCAGGTCAGGCTGATGAAGGGAGGTGCTATTTGTGCCTCCCTGAACCTACAAGAGCACACCTGGCCTCATGTATCTATACCTCAGTTTTTTGCAGCTGTACCATATATACTGCACACCATCTTGAATTATTGAATTCTATAAAACTCACTGGGAGCTGTACTGCATTGTACAAAGTTGGTCCCCGCAGAACCAAACTGGGGCACATTGGTCAGGCAGCATGGGGAAGTCTAAGCAGGTGTTGTTTGTTCTGGATTACTTTGAAGATAAAAGGGACTTCATTTTCCAGTAACATCAGTGTAACACTAAATTTACTTTACAAAAGGATTTTTTTTAAAGTTGTATTTTCCATTGGGTGCCACAATAGTAAGGTGCATCTGTATGGCCAACCCAGAACAAATTATAGTCCCTTTAAATGGTATTGATTTCATTAGGGAAAAAAATTTAAAAAGAAAAAAAAATCCAAGAATTTGCACCACAAATCATAGTTCTGATGCATAATGCGCATCATGTTGAAAGCTGACTCCTTTAGTACAAGGAGACAAAAAGAAAACCAATTGGCTCCTTTCTGATTATTCAGATCTACTTGCCTGTATCTTTTCTGTATTCTGTGTGCTAGCATGATGGGCAAAGTCTTTTGACTATAATCATAAAAGTGGATTTCAGACATTGGCTCAGCCTTTTATTTCTTTCTTTAATTAATTTATTTATTTATTGGGCTGGAGGTGGAGGGGGATGGTGGAATAAGGTAACAGCGCCAAATGAATCCTTTACCTAGTGTTCAACAACAAAGCAGCAGCTATACTGACATGGAACTGTCACTGAAAAAGTACTGGATGCCCTCTGATGCAGTTTTTAAAGTTTCTAAAGTTTGTGCAAGTTGAGCACACTTTTCTGAGAGCAGTAAAGTGTACAACGGTAGCAAAGTGCATAATACTAATGAAATGTATAACGGTAGGTTTCTTGATAGAGGGTAGAAAAACTGCTTGAACACGAGCTGTGTAAGCAGACTAATACTTTCATACTGATGCCAAAATGTTCTGCCTCCACTATTGCTCCAATGTGCCATATTTACTTCACATGTGGGCCAGACAGACCAAGACCCAGGACAACAGTATGGGTCAATTCTTCTCCCATTCATGTCAGTAGCAAACTCCCTTTGACTTGAGTAAGGGCAGGATCTTGCCTTAACTTCCAGTGGTCTATGGAGAGGGTTCAGAGAGGAAGGTTACACAGATGATTTCTGTAATATTTTCCCAATTTCATTTTGACTTTATTTGTTTATGTTCTGTTACAACTCAGGGGATGGGATCTTTCATCAACTGAACAATACTGAATGAATTCCCATATATCTGAAGTTTGTCTGTTTGTCAAATTTCAGACATTATCCTTGGCAGCCTAGAGACAAGTTTCAAGGAAGAGTAGACTGAATAGATGGGCATTAAATAAAAATGTAGACTGAATAGATGGGCATTTCTTTCATTTCATTTCAGAGAGGGTTATGGTTTACAGCCTGAATTTTTGTATGCGAAATGCTAAAATAAGGAAGAACTAAATCTCTAAAGATACAAAAAGACATTACAAGTCTTACAAATGTACCTAAGGGCTTCTCATTGACCTCTGCATTTAGACACCTCTGAAAATCCTCACTCTAAAGCCAAATAGTTCCTCTGTGGTACTAATGTGCTGAAGAGGGATGCAAAAAGAAAGCCAGAGGTTTGGGGGCCTTTTGCGGGGAGAAGAGAAATCATACTCCTGTTCCTTCTCTGGGAAACCCTAAGGGCTACTAAAAAGAGTGTCTACAAACTGTTTCAGAAAAATGAAAAAAGCTAAGACCAAGGTGACAGGTGTAGTTGATGTGATGAAACACCCTCCTCCCCAACCTCCCTTCCCCCCAAACCCCCCTGAATGTCTGTCTAGTATTTTGGAGAAACCGCTAAAGAATAACGGAACCTTGAAGACTACCCTGTAATGTCATCAAGGTCAGTGTTAGTTTGTGTTATCTCCCACATGCAGCTAGTGCTGGACTCCCCAAGGCGCAGTTTTAACTCGTGCACATAAGTAAGTATTTTAAAATGCTTGAACTTTTACATTTAATGTGTGATGGGTTTGCTTGTACTGGTTCCTCTTTTGTATTCCCCTCTGATTTTTTGTCTCCTTTCAGTGACCTTCCCTCAGCATATAAAAAAAACTGTTGAAAAATATAGGCTAGAACAACTACCTTTCATGTACATTAACATAAAATTTGTGTTATGTTCCTCTTCCACCTAAATTACTTAAGTGGATAGTATTTTAGAGCAGAATCAGCTGTGTTTTTTCATTAAATGGTCCCTCTTCAAACCATAATTGACCAGTGCTTGCTGTCACAAATAAATGGGATAGCTTTCTTTTCACCCCTTTTCCACTGCTTCCATAGCCTGAGGTAGAGGTGGTAAGAAAGACCTCCCTGCCAATCTATTAAATTTAACAGTGGCCTGAGACTGCATAAATTGACAATCATGCAAGAATTAAACCAAAAAATTAACTTTAACATTTGAAAATAAGACTGGCCTGCAGACAATGGAAGGAACCAGCCCACAGGGCAATTGCTCAGCAGCTTAGTCCAGGCCTACATAGACACAAGCCCTGATCCTTCAATGAACTGAGTGAAGGCAGAGCTTTATGAAGCTGGAGCTGTATTGGCTTCATGGAACTCACTGCTGGAAGGGTCTAAATTTAAGATGTTGCAATACTGTGTGCACTAAGTAGCTAAGCTCACTAACATGTATTAAAATGCAACCAGTGCAAAAGGGCTCACATTTTTTATTAAATTGCTTGAAGAACCGAAAGCCAGATCCTGAAAGCCTATGAACAATGCTTATTTATGCAAGCAGGACCATGAAACTGAATGAGACTATTCAAGTGCTAATATTACTCAAGTGAGTGAGTGTTGAAGGACTGGGCCTTCGAGCAAAATCCCACCATTAAATAAAAATGTAGGCAAAATGACAAAACACACAAAAGCTGAGTGAAATAAGAGAAGATAAAAAGGGTACAACCAAGGGATTTTCATGCTTTCTAAAGCCCACCCCCCATTCATAAGGGACTTTAGGGCTATCCCCCCTAATAAAGCTGCAGGAGCTAGGAAATACTTCTACCACAGCCTACAGCGAGGCAGGAGCAGATGTCATCCCATAGTCCTGATGTAGTAGTGCAGCTCTTGAGATCTTTCAAACAAACCTTCAAGAGGCTGATCCCTCAATAATCACTGTGAACGGACTCTGAGGGGTTTGGTTCATGTGGCAAATAAACAACGTGTGAAGGGTTTGCCCACCTCTAGCATCCAGAGCTCCGTGATGAGGAGCTATATACCATGCATGCCTAGTGTCTGCAGAAACTCCTCTTTTTACCTTTAAAGTTCTCTGGTTGATCGATAATTAGACAGCTGGGGAAGAGGCAATCCTCACAGGGGATAAGTACACAGCAGCTGGGTGAGTGCTTCCCAGAATGGGCAGACAGACACACGTAAACTCTACTTGAGCTACCATGCGAAAAATAGCAGTGTGGCCATAGCAGCATGGGCAGTGACTCAGGCTAGCCTCCCAAGTATGTACCTAGAGGGTCAGGATTGTATTTGGGTGACTAGTGCTGCCACAGTCACTCTGCTATTTTTAGCATGCTAGTTGGAGCAGAGCTAGTGTATGTCTGTCTACCAACACTGGAAAGTGCTCTCCAAGCAGCTATGTAGACATGCCCTTAGATATAGTCTCATTCAGCGGGTGCCCCCAATGTCACTGTCAGCTGGATTTGGTGCAGTAAGGGAATTAGGATTAGAGTAGAGGATGAAACTGAATGCCTAACGTTGCATTTTGTGGTTGCCAAAGATATATGGGTATTCTCAACTGCTGAAGAACATAGGAGGCACAAAAGTTTTCCACATGCCAGAAGCAGTCACAGATACCAAATTCTAATGAATTGAGCCCTAAGAGATGGCATAGCCCACAATGAAGCAGATTATTCAATAAATTAAATGCATTAACATTTTTAAAAGGTTATATTCATTGTTGTAATGTTAAGTGCCTGAGGGAACATATTATAAAGGTATACAGAGTTTCACACAGTGTAGCAGTTAACAGTCTGACAACTAAATGATTATCTCATTCATTTCTTAAGTCATGTACAACTGCTTGGATTTAAATTTCCAATGTCCGTTAAATCAACTGAATTTCCACTTAACTTCAAACGGCAGATAATGAAGACTTTTTTCTTTTAGGAATATCATCCAAGGAATTAAATATATGTCATTAAATGTACACTTGATAAATTAAATGGGCACGTTATTCAGCAGCACCACACAACTTAGTTTTAAATAATATCTCTTTTCTTAGAATAAAATAGTTAACATATTATATAGGTTCATGGAAATTGTCATATGCAAAATATGCAAGATGATCATTAGGTCCCGTGTAGTTTTTTATTTCTTGTCTCATATCATATTATCAAGGTGATATTTTCTCCATCACTTTGCAACCAGATGTGTTAAATCTTGCCTACTGGTCATAATGTATTTATCATTATTATTAAAATAATACCTCATGAAAACATTATGGACTGCATGACAGAGCAAAGATAATTTAACAAATATGTTGAGTTATATTATGCTTAACAGTAATTTTAATCAAAATATAACAGCCCAATCCTGTCCCCATTAAAGTTAAAAGCAACACTCTCATTGACTTTAACGTTTACAAGATGGTGCCTTAAGAAATTGTTCTGAGCATAGGCAGCTGTATGAGTAAGTTCAACAACACTACAAAGCAGAGCTCAGAATCATCACTGCTACATCATAATGTTCATTCACTTTCCTTTAGTTGATATAAATTATCCCCCTAGAAATCTGTAGGTTATGACTAGGGCTTTGTTTTTGTCACGGAGGTCGCAGAAGTGACAGATTCCGTGACTTTCCGCAACCTCCAAGACTTCTGCAGCTATCAATGTGGTTGACCCCAGGGCTGCCCAAGCAGCTGGCTCCTGCTGCTGGAGCGGCCCTGGAGCCAGCTGCCCTGGCCACTGCTCAGGTGGTCCCGGGCTGTTGGCCCCGGGAACTGCCCGAGCAGCAACCAATGCGGCTGGCCCTGGGGACTGCCTGAGCAGTGGTCCCGGGGGAGGCCTCTGGCAGGGGTCCCAGGGTGGCTGGAGCAGCCACTGTTTAGCGTCCCCCGGCAGCTGGTGCCGCGGGCCCCCCTCAGCAGCGGGCTCCCAGGGCACCCCCCTAAGCATCCTCCTAGGGTGCCCCCCCAAGATTTAGTCAGGGGTATTTATAGTATAAGTCATCGATAGGTTATGGGCCATGAATTTTTGTTTATTGCCGGGCACCTGTCCATGACTTTTACTAAAAATACCTGTGACTGAATCGTCGCCTTAGTTATGGCCCTTTCTATAGTTTGTGATGGAGATCCTGCATAAAAGCCTATCTGCAACATGTCAAGCATGCCAGAATATAGCCAACTAGCTTCCATTCCCTAAACTCATGCTGCTGATTACCAATTTCATGTCCGTTTTCCAGCCACAGAACTGACAAGAATTTTACCCAATAAAATGATGTACCTGAGAGATACTGCGTTAGGCCCATAGATCTCTCTCACTGCTGTCAAATCAGCTTCCAGCTGTGGGTGCTTGTGAAGTTCTCCATCGTAGTTAACCTGCAGAAAAATGTAATATGGGGGGTGTTTTTATTTTATTTTTTTACTAGAAGCAACATTTTCATAGTATTCTAAGTGCAATGTGGTAGTGTTACTCAAGTCGTTTCGTGAATTTCATCTGGTCTTTTCTCTTCTATTGTTCGCCTCCATGTTCCATTGATGGTATGTTTACCATGGTACTATACCAAAACACAAGCTGCTGCTAAGGCCATATGAAAAAAAGAAAGGAAAAAATTGACAATGGGATTTTTGTGAAAAAAGTGAAAGCTTCACTTTCAATATTTCCTTTTCTATGAAGATAAAAGTCAGTCTGTTGGTGAGTTTATTTGGCATCTTAGCACTTGACCAATTTCATTTTTTTCTGGTGAAAAACAAACTGGCTATGCAACAGGAAAGGAGGAACTTATTTGCAAAAATTGTGTAAAATTGGCAAAATTCATTCCAAGTTCAAATACAGGCAGAGCCACTTCATTGTCCTCCTTCAAACTCTCCTTTGGCATGATGCCTACAAAAAACTTGAAAAGGCTAGGCCACTCGCATGCTGAGACCACTCTCTATCATACTGACCCGTGTTGTCTCATTGTTTCCTTGTACTCCCCCTTCTGTCTGTAACTATCTGTTTGCTCTTGTTTTATGCTTAGATTGTAAACTCTTTGGGACACAGACTGTCTTTTTTGCTGTTTTTGTAGAGTGTTTAGCACAAGGAGGTCTTGGTCCCTGACTCAGGTTCCTAAGCACTACAGTAATACCAGTAGCAGAAGTAGTTGTAGTAATAATAATAATAAATATATCTTATCGAAAAATCCTATTTTCTATCTATTCCTATCTATTGAATTTAATAGGAATGAAATTTATGGGGATCTATAGAAACTACTCAAAAATACAGTATGAAATCTTGGTCTCACTGAAGTCCTCCTTTCTTCCTAGATTTCTATAACTCTACTTGCTAATATTTCTCCAATCTAAAACCACTTCATTTTAAAAACGAAAATATAAACTGATAAAAAGTCACATGAGACAAGGAAATCAATCACCTCGAAAATAATTAATTAGGGATATAGTATATAATTTTCAAAAGCACTTAAGTGACTTAGAACTCGTCGCTTTGTTATTATTACTGATAGCCTACAACACCATAAACCATATAGAGAAAAGTGACATGACCCAAGATAAAAAGAAAAGGAGTACTTGTGGCACTTTAGAGATGAACAAATTTATTAGAGCATAAGCTTTCGTGAGCTACAGCTCACTTCATCGGATACATACAGTGGAAAATATGGTGGGGAGATTTTATATACACAGAGAACATGAAACAATGGGTGTTACCATACACACTGTAACAAGAGTGATCAGAAAAGGTGAGCTATTACCAGCAGGAGAGCTGGGGGTGGGGGAACCTTTTGTAGTGATAATCAAGGTGGGCCATTTCCAGCACTTTACAAGAACAGTAGGATGGGAAATAAACAAGGGAAAATAGTTTGCTTACAGACAGCCCCCCCCCCCCCCCGAACCTGAAGCAAATACTCACCAGCAACCACACAACAAAAACAATAACCCAGGAACCTATCCTTGCAAAAAGCCCGTTGCCAACTGTGTCCACATATATATTCAGGGGACACCATCATAGGGCCTAATCACATCAGCCACACTAGCAGAGGCTCATTCACCTGCAAATCTACCAATGTGATATATGCCAGCAATGTCATATGCCATGTGCCAGCAATGCCCCTCTGCCATGTACACTGGCCAAACTTGACAGTCTCCACATAAAAGAATAAATGGACACAAATCAGACGTCAAGAATTATAACATTCAAAAACCAGTCGGAGAACACTTCAATCTCTTTGGTCACTCGATTACAGACCTAAAAGTGGCAATTCTTCAACAAAAAAACTTCAGAAACAGACTCCATTGAGAGACTACTGAATTGGAATTAATTTGCAAACTGGATACAATTAAATTAAGCTTGAATAAAGATTGGGAGTGGGTGTGTCATTACACAAAGTAAAACTATTTCCCCATGTTTATTTCCTCCCCCGCCTCCCCTGCTGTCCCTCAGACGTTCTTGTCAACTGCTGGAAATGGCCCACCTTGATTATCACTAAAAAAGGTCCCCCCCCGCAACTCTCCTGCTGGTAATAGCTCACCTTTCCTGATCACTCTTGTTACGGTCTGTATGGCAACACCCATTGTTTCATGTTCTCTGTATATATAAAATCTCCCCACTGTATTTTCCACTGTATGCATCCGATGAAGTGAGCTGTAGGTCACGAAAGCTTATGCTCTAATAAATTTGTTCGTCTCTAAGGTGCCACATGTACTCCTTTTCTTTTTTGGATACAGACTAACATGGCTGCTACTCTGAAACATGACATAACATGACATTTTCCTCTTGAAAATGTACGAATAATATAGTAGGAAATGTATCGTTGCACACCTCCATTGCATATGGAAGGTAGAAACAGCCAATGGAAGTTTAAGATCATAGAACAAAACTGATAGTTTGGTTAGACTGTATGAGGTCCAAATAAGTTATATTTGTCTATACTCTATAAGGATCTACAATCTATCATTTTAAAGGTACCAGGTATTGTCCTTTAGGAAAAAATACTGTAATCCATAAATATTTTTACAGTTATAGTGAATGCCTATAGATGGTGTGGTCACATTGTATCCTGTTACACTAGTTTAAATCTGGAGTAACTCTACAGAAGTCAATTTCCCCAGATTTGGACTAGTACAAAATGAAATGAGAGCAGAATTTGGCTTTGTCTCACAGAGAAAGGCAAAGAATGAAGCACTAGAGTCCAATTCTGCCCTTAAATATCCATGTAGACTTCCCACTGACAACGTTTGTTACACAGGCGTAACTGATGGCAGCACTGGGCCCTTGATTTGTACATCATATGTAGTAGGATTCTAAATCTGAGATTCAGTGGTCTGTATCAAGTCTGACATTTAGAGATGTGTATTTCAACTGAATTAAACAGTACTCATCTGATCCCCCTTTATAAGTGAAAATTAGCCAACGATAATTTGACCACATTTGGAATTAATCAAAGAATCTGAAGCCCATCTGAAACCCACCGATGTAGCAGCAGCACAAGGTTACCAGACGTACTAAGAACATTTAGAAAAGGGAGGGATCTGAGCTAGTGTATCACTGACTTATTCTGGTCAAAGCTGGAAGGCATAGCTCTGGAAAGAATCTTGTTCTTATCCTCTATGCTGCAGAAGCTAGGTCTAATATAGGGAAGGGAAAAAGGATGCTGTTGCTGGGGTACTGGCATTTTGCTGAATCAGACAGAATCAGTTGTCAGGGAGAGGGTGAGTAAGGTGAGGGTGGCAGGACTGCCATCCCTACACATCCCCCATCAAGAAGTAAAAAAACTAGGACCCATCACTCTCTCAAGTTGCTGACATAATCATAAGCTCATCCTTTATTTTTTCATGTTAGATGAGGGAAAAACTATCTTTTTTAAAAAATAAAAATTCCGACACCACATATATATACTCCAGAGTTCTCAACCAGTGGTCCAGGGCCCCCTAGGGGGCCACAAGCAGGTTTCAGAGGGTCCACCAAGGATGGCCAGCATTAGACTTGCTAGGCCCAAGGGTAGAAAGCCAAAGTCCCAACGCATGGGTCTGAAGCTCAGGGTCCCAAGCCCTGCTACCTTGGGCTGAAGCTGAAGCCTGAGCAACTTAACTTCGCAGGGTCCCCTGTGGCGTGGGGCCCCAGGCAATTTCCCTGCTTGCCGATGTAGGCCCTGGCTTTGATACGCAGAAAAACAGTTGAGGCAAAGGTGGGTTGTGGAATTTTTATAGCATGTACTGATGATTATGGAGTCCTGCCTTATGAACAGAGAAGGGTGATCATCCTGTGAATCACAACATACTTGACTTGCCATCTTTTTTCTCCCTATTATATCAAGCATCACAAAAATCTGTCCAGAACAATATGTGGGTTGCCTGGCTCCCCAATATAATGCTTCCCCAAACAATTTCTGGCAATGGATGGCTAAGGGCTGGAAAGGGCAGCAATTCTGTGTTCCCCTATTGGCAAGGAGGAACACCATATTAGGATCATATAAGGTATTGCCCATCCCTGTGATACAACCCTAGCCACATTTATGAACGTGCAGAAGTGAGTGGCAACTTCGATTAAAGGCAGAGGTTTTTTACAACTGCAAGTTTACACCGTAAGAGCAGCATGAATAAGAACCAAAAGCAATGGTAAAAAGAAAAGGAGTACTTGTGGCACCTTAGAGACTAACCAATTTATTTGAGCATAAGCTTTCGTGAGCTACAGCTCCCTGAAGCTCCCTGTAGCTCACGAAAGCTTATGCTCAAATAAATTGGTTAGTCTCTAAGGTGCCACAAGTACTCCTTTTCTTTTTGCGAATATAGACTAACATGGCTGTTACTCTAAAAGCAATGGTGTTATTGTTCCAACAAGAGCTGATCTGCTGTTATCTTCTGCAAATGTACAGAGGGTAGAGATTCAAAGGAAGAACTCATAAAGACTCTCACAGAGAGCAAGTATAAGAGTTAAAGGTCCCAAAAGTAAAAGGTCTGATAAGTTTGCCATATCTGAAAGGCTTGTCTCCACATTTAATCTCAGACATGATACAGATTTTTTTTGTCCCAACATAACAACAATGGGTAAGAACTCTTAAAAAGAGTTCAAATGATTTAGGAAGATAACTCCTAAATCCCATTTCAAAGAGGAGTGCATCAAAGCACATTAACAAACTGTGCATCAGCAGTGTTCACACAGACAATTAGTCTGCAGCAAGCTAACACAGGGTAGATTCACACCCCACCTTGGCATGATCGAATTCTTAATGTAGACAAGCCCTCATTCCCACTGAAAATTAATAGGACTTAGGTGCCTAAGTCATTTAGCTACTGTTAAACTGTTTACCCAATTTATCTTTTGGGGAAATTTTATACAGGTGATGCAAACCTTTCCGCTATGGACTGAGACACTATGGGCATGTCTACACGTAGTACAGAGCTGCAGTGGCGCAGCTGTACTGATGATCTAGTGAAGAGGCTTCATGCCAGCAGGAGAGAGCTCTCCTTTAGGCATAATAAAACCACCTCCAGAACAGAAGAAGCTATGTTGGTGGGAAAAGCTCTGTGCACACAAGCGCTTATGTTGGTGTAACTTATATCGTTCGGGGGTGGCTTATTCATACCCCTGAGAGACATAAGTTATGCCAACATAGACTGTAGAGTAGACATAGCCTATGTCTTTTCTTTACCACCACTCCCAAACCCTTTCCTCTTTTCTACTTTCCCTTTTTCTCACAATCAAGTCTCTCATTGTTTCAGTTGTCACCAGTTAAAAATGGCAAGATTATCTTTGACTAGCAATTTCTTCTCCAGTTGTATTTCTCATGTGGTTAAATTGGCATTTATCACTTTCTAAACAGTTTGAGTATCTAGAAAGAAAGCATCACGCAGACATTAAATTAGTCCAAACAAAAAAGGGCCATGTTTGTATAATTCAATGACTGTGTTGAAAAAAAGATGTAGAACCAGAAATTATTGAACCAAAATTGGTGTATCAGATATTAGGCATACTCAATAGACAAAATAATGAGGGGATGTGCTATTCCACTAATCACTGTCTTTTTTGGGTTCTTAAAGATAAAGCCTTAAGGAGAAGAATACAGAAGAATAGATGGAGGCTACTGGCATGAGTGTCACCATTGGCTGCCACCCCTACCATCTCCATCACCCCTACCAAAGATCTTCTTTGTCTTAATCCTGATGGCCAAAGAGAGGGACACAGATAACATTGCCACCTCTACCAACTCCAGCAGAATCCATAACACCACTTTGGATGAAACAGGACAGGATTTTAACAAGAGCAGCAGCAACAGCCACTCCAGCTCATCTCAACTAACTTCTTCTCTTTTATCCAAAAGGAAGGCATTACCTTCTCTGATACCATCTAAGAGACAATCAAACAAGGTTTTTATTTTTTCCCTTTTAAAACTCTTTCCAGATAAAGGGAAAGGGAACAAGAAATGTCATCAGAATGAAAGTTTTACTTAGTACTTTACATTTAAAATGCTTTAACTGTTTTCTCTTCTTCTCTATATCTTTAATAAAAGGTTAAAAGGCTTTTTAATGGTGTCTTTGCCATCGTACTAAGCAGGCTGAGGTCTCTCTATGCCAAATGCCAGACCTTGTTTAACACTGTTTAATGACAGTCAGTGACTGGTTATGTTAACACCTTTGGTCCATTTATTCTATCTAAATTAACATAACACTTCCTTATGGGGCTTGTCTATTACTTGTCTTCCTATTTGCTCCCTTCATTCATCTCACACTTCTTCTATTGCCTTAATTCTTCATGCTTTTCTTTTCTACACAAAACTCTTTAGAACTCACTTTCTCTTTCTGTGGGCATGTCTTAATTATGGAGCTAAATGGGTGCTGCTGCAATCGATGTGGTGGCATTGATTTAGTGAGTCTGGTGAAGACATGCCAAATTGATGGGAGAGTGCTCTCCCATTGATTTCTGTACTCCACCTCCCCGAGAAGTGTAAGGTAAGTTGGAGGGAGAGTGTCTCCTGTCGACACAGCACAGTGTAGACACTACAGTCAATGAATCTACCCACGGCGACTTTAGTTACGTTATTCACGTACCCGAAGTAACGTAGCTTATATCTATTTACTGCAGTAGTGTAGACCATGCCTCACTCTCTCAATTTATACTCCATCTCATAACCTGTTTCTTTTCCTCTCATTAATGCACTTCTAATGATCTCTCGTCTTCTCTCTTCCTCTTTTTGCTTACCCAATATTTTGTACTCATTCAGGACAATCACAGCTGTTGATTTTTTTTTGCTTTTGGTGATTACTGTATTTTATTCCCCTCTCTCTTTCCATGGAGCCAGGGTGCTACATAAATAGAATGTAATGTTACCAGTTCAAACACCATCCAGGCAAATATTGACCAAAACCTGTTACTATTTAACAGCTAATTGGTAGCTTATGGAATGGTGTTCTCAATCTGATTCCTGGTGGCCGAGTGCCTATATAACAAAAACCACCCCCATGAATGAACACTGTTTGCATTTATTGGTCCCTTAGTTGATGATTTCTGAACATCAAGAGTAAAGAGAGTGCCCTAGTTAAACACTCCATTGACCTCTCAAAAGAAACAAGTACAAAGGGAACATTTTAATTTCCAGTAGGGACTAGGATATGATAATAAATAATTCTGCTGAGGGAACAAGAGGGAAATATACAGAGATATAATTTTTTTTAAATCAGCTTCTCTCTAGGTGAATTAGACTACAGAGCTCAGGAAGGATAAAATTTAGTGTAATATAGATCACAAGAGTTTTGTAGCTTTCGCTTTTACTGTTAAAATGCAGTGCTATTATTTTTACCAGATGACAACCTCAACACATAAGAGTTTACAACCCCATTTTGCTCCATTGATGTCAATAGGATATATGCTTTATAGAGGGAACAGTTATTTCCTGGAAGCTAAAAAATAGATCCCATTTTAAAAAACATCCAAGTTACAATTAGTTTTCTTGTCCTTACAACTGCACAAATTTGAAGATCAATATAAAACACAAAATAAATAATCTCAGAAGCCTTAAAATGACATTGTTTGCAACTTTAAAATTATTGGGAAAATGCTCTCCCTTACCTGTCCCCCATAATAAAATTCTTCAGAATCATTATCTCCTTCAGAATCTTCTTCAACTGCACTATTGTGCCTCGAGTCCTTATTTAAATAAATAAATAAATGTTAGCAAATGAAACAGGAGAATTACATTTGCTTTTCTGCTTTTTGTAATTATGTATGTTAAAAATAAACACTTCACACACTTTAGTTAGAGTTTTCATTAGTAACGTATAGGCAAGAGGATTGTGGGCCTGACTGAAACAATGAATGGCAAAATTCAACTCTCCCCCTATAGGTAGGGCCCAACCAAATTCATGGCCATGAAAAATGCATCACAAACCGTGAAATCTCATTTCCCCCTGTGAAATTTGGTCTTTTGGGTGCTTTTACCCTATCCTATACAGATTTAATAGGGGAGACCAGTGTTTCTCAAATTGGGGGTCCTGGCCCAAAAGGCAGTTCCGGGGGGGGTGTCACAAGGTTATTTTAGGGGCGTTGCAGTACTGCCACCCTTACTTCTACGCTGCCTTCAGAGCTGGGCAGCCAGAGAGCAGCAGCTGTTGCCCGGGCATCCAGCTCTGAAGGCATTGCCCCACCATGCCAGCAGCAGCACAGAAGTAAGGGTGGCAACACCATTCCATGTTGCCCTTTACTTCTGCGCTGCTGCCTTCAGAGCTGGGCAGCCGGAGAGTGGTGGCTACTGACTGAAGTAGTACTGACTGCAGTGCAGAAGTAAGGGTGGCAATATCATACCATGCCCTCCTTACGTCTGCGCTGGTGTTGGCTGTGTCTCTGCCTTCAGAACTGGGCTCCTGGCCAGCAGCCGCCACTCGCCAGCTGCCCAGCTCTGAAGGCAGCGCCGCCGCCAGCAGCAGTGCAGAAGTAAGGGTAGCAGTACCGCAACCCCCCCTACAATAACCTTGCAACCCCCCCCACAATTCCTTTTTGGGTCAGGACCAGTGTTCCCTCTAATTTTTTAAGTCCATGTGTGAATGAATTTTGTTATATGCACCAATATGGAGGTGATGTATGACACATCACCTTCATATTGGTGTACATAACAAAATTCATATGGTGGGGCCAAAGGGTTCTGAGTGTGGGAGGGGACTCAGGGCTGGGGCAGAGGTTTGGGTGAGGGGGGATGAGGGCTTTGGCTGGGGGTGCAGGCTCTGTTGTGGGGCTGCGGATGAGGGGTTCAGGGTGCGGGAGGGGGCTCAGGGGGCTGGGGCAGAGGGTTGGGGTGCGGGCTCTAGGATGGGGCTGGGGATGATGGGTTTGGGGTGCAGGCTGCCCCCGGGCTGCAGTGGGGAGAGAGATGACTCCCCCGAGCCCTCTCTCGCCACAGCAGCTCGGGGCCAGGGGAGAGGCGCCTCTCCCTGGCCACGCCAGCTTCGGCGGGGCTCGGCCGGGCCGAGGGAGGGGCTCCTCGCCCCCAGCCAAGGCTGGTCCATGCTGGGGCCGTTGGGGAGGGGCGGCTCTCCCTGCTACTGCAAATCCGCGCTGGTGCTTGTGCCGGCGGGGAGGGGTGCCTCTCCCCACCAAGGTAGGTCCGTGCTTTGGCAGGCGGGGAAGGGCGCCTCTCCCTGCCACAGTCCTGAGCCCCTGTGCGGGGCTTAATAGGCAGCTGCGTGGCCACGCAGCTTAGAAGGAACTTAGGTTAGGAGCTGTACAATTACAACACTGTGAAATTTCAGATTTAAATAGCTGAAATCATGACATTTACAATTTTTAAAATCCCATCACCATGAAATTGACCCAAATGGACCATGAACTTTGTAGGTCTCTACCTAGAGGACATTAACCTATTGTATTCTGGCAAATCAACTATAATAGTCTATATTAATTTGTCAACAACATAAATAACACTTAGATTTTACATAACAACATTCATCTTCAAATACCTTTAAAAGAATTAACTTATTAATTTACACTCACAATAGGGACGACTCATAGAAAAAGGTACCATTTTATCAATGTAAGTTAGAAAGTCACACTTTAGTTCTTGCTTAATGTCATTCAACTGCTTAAGGACATTATTGCTTGATTTCCCACAATCCATTTGTCATTCACAGCCCGTCTGTTAACAGGAGCTCACATAAATTGAATACTTGATAAAATCATAAAGACTAAATTCTCCTATTTGACCCACACTTTATCTATTGCACATTTTGCATTCACAGGAGGCACAAAACTTCCATAATGACCCAGAAATCAACTGTGTGAATTGAACAGAATTTTTCCTTTAATCTTATATATTCAGAAAAGTCAGATATACTTTTGCCACCAATTCCATGGCCTCATATTCTAATCTTATCTCCTTACCTCTGCCTGTAAATTCATACTATATGCTGTGCATGTGTATACTGAGTGAAAATCGTATTTTAAGCCAATTTCATAGCAATTTTAAGAATTTTTTGCTGGTATTTTACTGAAGAAAAACAAAAGGATGTATTCAGTTTCCTCTGCCTAATAATAACCTTAGCTCCATGGGAAGCATGCTGCAAATATAAACAAAATAAATACACCAACTATACAAACAAAGAAAAATGGAACTCCTCATACTAGAAGAGTAATAAACCCATCATATATGATATAATCACACAATGAAGTAAAGATTATGATTGTCTGGCTCACAGACATGGTTGGTGTTAAAGATTTTCATTAACAGGGTTTCTTAAATAAATGCCTTACTTGGATCCTAATTCAATTTAAAATTTATAAAAAGTTCAATTTCTTTGCCATGAAAATTAAACCTATCTCAAGCTTTTCATCGTGAAAATAAATCTAACTTCAACTAACATTTTTAAAAATAAAAATATTTCTTCACCAGGAATGTACTCCACAATACTTTGCAATTTGTGACTGTTTTGGTTCTCTAAGCTTTAAAGATCATTGAATAAAATTCTGTGATAGTGCAAGTCAAAAATTTCCACTGCAACTTCTTATATAAAATAAGGCCCTATATGCTGCAAACACAACCACATCAGGAAACCTCGCTGCAACAGGGCTGTCCTCTATCTCAGTATAAAACGTGATGAAACCAGCAAACCATTACAACCAAAAGTAGACTACAGTTCAGGAACTTATCCTTATTTAAGAAAGCATTTAACACTAATCATGTGCTTTAGCACTTTCCTGAATCAGGGCCATAAAGTGCTTAAGCCCTTTGATTACAGTGGCAGTAATGTGGTAATAAGCAGTATGATTGGTAATAAGGGTTTGCCAGACTGCTTGTGTGTCAGTTTTCACCAAAGATTTCATCTTAATGCTGTTTCTTAACTAGGTTATGTCCCTGATCAGACCTAGTTATGAAACGAAGTATAAATTACACACTGAAATCATGGGGCCTGATACTCCAAAAAACACCTATTGTTAACTCTGTCATGAACAGGTCCATTGACTTCAATGGGACTGTCATGCTCACATTAGTAAGCACTAAGCTAGGAAGTGAATGTTTGAAATATCTGGTCCTGTGCATAAGACCAAGTTAGGAGACAATTGCTGTGTGACCAGCTTCTCTGACACAGTTGTACTTCCAAGGCAGAAAGCGTCTATTTTATGGGAAAGGTTCAGTCATCCTAGATTGATAACACTTTGCATATCTTTTAACAACCTCCTTGCAAAACTATAGATTGTTTGTGTACATCTGGAGTAAAATCCTGACCTCTTTGATGTCAACGGCAAAAGTCTCATTGACTTTGGTGGGGCCAGAATTTTATCCTTGTGTTTATTTTAACAAATTAAATGCAAAAGAAATATTGTTATGTTTTGTAGTTTCAAAAAGAAAAGGAGTACTTGTGGCACCTTAGAGACTAACAAAGTTATCTGAGCATAAGCTTTCGTGAGCTACATTTCACTTCATCGGATGCGAAGTGAGCTGTAGCTCACGAAAGCTTATGCTCAAATAAATTGGTTTGTCTCTAAGGTGCCACAAGTACTCCTTTTCTTTTTGCGAATACAGACTAACACGGCTGCTACTCTGAAACCTGTCGTTTTGTAGTTTGTTACTCTACCTTCCAATGAAAATATGTATAAGGACTACATTAATAAAGCAATACCATACCTCTCCATTTTCCCTCTGTAATTTTGATTTTATAGATAAGCAACAGTTAACATCACTGGTTTTTCTTAATTCTAAAAAAAATAATTAAAAAGGAAAATAGTTAATAGCCATGACAAATCTAAAAATCATTTTATTTATGTAATTAAAAAACAGAACTGAAATAATAATAGTAGTAGTAGTAGTATTTGCATTACTGTAACACCCAGATGCCTCAGTTATGGACAAGGACTCCACTGTACTAGGTGTTGTACAAACACAGAACAAAAAGACTGTCCCTGCTCCAAAGAGCTTACAATCTAGCAATATAAAAACAAGAAGCCAAGATGCCTCAGGAATCCATGATTCTACAATACAAAATGCTGCATAAATAGATATTTCCCCATCACTTTTATTTACTTGTAAACTAGACTTAAGCTATGTCCACACTTATGGAGGTGTGTACCTGCATATGTAGCTACTCACTGCAGTGAACGGCAGGCTGTGTCCACACTTGGCACTGCGGTGTGTGGTTGTATGCCACAGTGAAAGGCTCTGGCCAACGTGTAGACAACAGGGAAAGGCTCCAGCAGAGGGCAGGCAGCAGAACATTATAATAGCCAGGTAGATGCCCTGGGAGGCACTGCTTGGGAGTTTAGAGAGCCATGTAGAGTATATACCCTGGAGGTTCAGGTGTGTCACTCTATTGTACTTGCCCAAGCCATGCCTCACTGTCTACACTGCTATTTATAGCTGTGCTAGCTGGGTGTGCCATGTCTGTACTCTACATGTCACTGTAATTGGGTGCCATTTTAAATTTCTTCTATGCTGGAATGTTACAAGATGACAATTGAGATATTGATTTTAATCGGATTTTACATTAGAATAAAAGAAACTGGCAAAATAAAGTCATTTCATTTTCTTTATGAAGACAAAGGTTTTGTTTTGACGTTTAATATAAAATTTCACGCTTGATTTAAAATATTATAACATGAATATCTTTAAAGAAAAATATTTATCTTAAAGGTCTGATTACGATCTCATAGCTGTTTTGCTTCTCTGTAACTCCACTGATTTACATCAGTTTAAGTGAGATCAGATTTCAGGCCTAAAATGTTTGCTTTCTAGCAACTTTGTAACAGTTTTCCATTCCTGCACCAAGAGTATATTTTTCAGGATAATTCTACGTTAAACACAAAAGACTATGTTAAAATAACATTATTAAGGTTGCAAAATCAAGCACTCAAAAGTTAGGAAATGACAGAATTAAGGTTGCCTGTGCAGTCTCCTTTCTACCCACTTGCTCCCAGTCCCCTATCCCCATTCCCTGTTTCCTTCCCTGGCTTCCAGTCCCAGTCTCCTTGTCCAGCTAGTCGCAGTTCCCTTTCCCAGCCAATCCCAACTTGTCCCCCAGCTCTGAGTCTCAGCCTCTACCCCTGCCTCTCATCCCAACCCAGCTCCCACTCCCAGTTTTCTTCTCTCCTCCTGGCAGCTTCCAGTTACAATCTCCCACTACCCCCAGGATCCCAATCTACTCCTGCCACTCCAGTTCTTGTCCCCTCTGCGGTCCAATTTGACAGCTTCCTCCTCCACACTGCCTGGGTCCTGCAGTGGAGTCACTGAGAGCACAGAAGAGAGAATTTTCCTACTCTCATTTCACATGTCCAAACCCAAACCCAGCACAGCTTGCAGCACCTCAGAGCTGCAACTGTAGGGAGTCAGTCCTGTGCTGCAACATGCTTAATGTGGACAGGATATTTAAGGAATTTAGCAGCTGAGCATATATGAACTGCGATTTTTAAAAGCTTATAACTTAGCCAAATGTGGGCAGATTTTCATGGGGTTGGTTGGCAAAACGTACATCCCTGACACTACCTGGGCAAATTTCAAGTCTCTGCTCCAAAGCATGAGGTTGCTAGAGGTTTTCAAAGATAAGGGTGCTGGAATTTTTTAACATGGTCAAAACAATGTGTTCTTCCCTAGCTTTGTTCTCGAAAATGGCTAAACCATTTATGCTGAACATTTAAAAAAATTCAGCCTGAGGTAGATACCTGACATAGAAATGTTCATCCCAAATGGTTAAAATTTAGCAAAGTGATAAGCAAATGAAAATGAGGTCTTACAAAGGGAAGTGTTGGGCAGCCTTAATGATCAGCAAATGTGTCCCATTGCATTCAAATAGGATTGCTTTAGCATGATTGCAAGCCATGGAATGAGTAAAAAACATACATTGCCTATACACTCCCCAAAAGAAATATTTTAGTTGCTGCTATTCCAAAAGGTATGACCATACCCAACAATGAGCTTGTGCGAAAACTACAAGATGCACAGCAATCCGTATTGGCATATCATTTTTTATGTATGGGCAGTATCCTGCAGTCCCCCACAAAACTTTAACTTGAAAAATCATTTGTGACTCTTAATATTACCTGTTGCGATTCTATGGAAAATTACTGGGATTGACTCTGTTGTAACTAACACATCTTCATCATTATCTGAACTGGAAACATATGTGTTATCTATAAAAGAGAAACAGTTCTTAGGATAATGGGCACATAATAAGGGCCTGATCCACAGTCCAATGACACCATCCAAGCAGTCTCCCAGGCTGCCCCACTGGTATGCTTCCATAAGTGACATAAAGGAACTACTTCCTATCTGTGGGTCTCCTTTGTGCACTGAAGTGCCTAAATATGCAAAACATGTAAAGGGTAGGAGAAAGGAAGGTTAACTTCCTTTGGCCCTGATCTTGCAATGAGATCTAAGCAGGATGGACCTCCTGTGCCACGCAGAGTCCCACTGAAGGCAATGCATTGGTCCAGTGATCCACTTCTCGCAGGACTGTGTCTTTCAACCATAAATACATGGTGCTCATTTGGCATCATCACAGCATGTGTTAGTTAACACAACATACAAAGATCAATGGAACAATAGGCAATAACATTTCTACGTCAGCCAATGTGTATCATTATGGACATTTATTTACTGGCAAAATACTCAATGTCTCCTACAGGAGTCATGCAGATACACTGTATCAATTCATATTAATGGAACTTTAGTATACTCATTGACAGTATATACAGCTCTTTTGGAGCATAATTATCCTAATATTATGTTACCATGATGAGGAAATGGTTTCAAAGATCATGCTCAGTGCCATTAATACTACATCTAAAAATATCAGTGATACTTTCATGACTTTAGCAATGTATAAACAATGTGGAGACACCCTTACTGTTTAAAATAGTTTTAGTTTCACTTACAACTATGAAACTTTTCAATAGCTGCCACTACTGACAGTTGCCGCATCATATTGGTTCAGGGACTTAAGCTTAATGTTCAGCTGTTTCCAATCACTCAGAGATTTGTGAAGCAATTCATTCAGTTTTAGGTGATGATTTCAACATTGTTACTAGCGCCATAGTGGTGATGTGACATAGGTAATAGAAATGTATGAAACTGATGTACCCATAATTCCCTGAGCTGTTCCTATAATATCTACAAATTTACCTGCTGAGGATTCTCCTTCAGTCTAATTAACACCCAAACATCTAGGGCAACAATCTGTTCTGGGTTATTAAACATACTAGCAGTCTGTTTGGTGATCACAGTCTATTCTTGCTCTGCATGGGCACATGGATCCACTCTTACCTATAAATTAGCAAGATTAGGGCCTTAGTCATTTGTTTAGGAGTTTTCTAAAAGGTGGAATACACATTAAAATGAAAAATATTACAAAAAGAGCATACAGATTCTTGTCACTTATAGCACTTTTGACCTTTAAGACATATTATGTCTTGATCCTAAAAGATGCAGCACTGATGCAACAAAGCACCTAAGCACACGCTTAAGATTAAGAATACGAGTAGTCCCATTGACTTCACAAACATGTTTAAGTGCTTTGTTGAATCAGGAGCCAGAATGTTCAGCTCTTTACTGGATCAAGCCATATACTTCATACCAAACAGGAGTTAGGTTGTTTTTAGATTATCATCATTGACGGCTTTAGACATGGTAAGCGTCACAACCCCCTTCTCGCTAAACTCGTGAATCAGGTTTTCTCACCCTGACCTGGCTGACAAATCAAGGCTGAAAAGGAGGAATGACTGTGAAAACAATCTAACTAACAGGAAATGATTAGCTAAAAGAAGCTCCTAGAACACATTAATGCAGTTTCAAATATCTTCATCTGAACCTCTGAATATTGCTCTAACAATGATATTTGCTTCAAGCACAAGAATGTTGCACTGTACCTGGATAATCCTCCGAGACATGTACTGAATAGGATATGCTGAAAGAAACAGAAAAAGAAAGAAACAAGGGTGTTAATAACAATAACAGTTAGCATAAGAATTTTTCTACTTCTGTATTATCTGTTTATTTATAGATTTCTGACAGCTTCTAAGACAGGAGGCAACAGCTACTTTGACAGCTTTTGAAGTGCTTAGCTAAAAAAATGTAATGCCCCATTTCAAAGGTTTACTTCTGCTAAACCAGCTCAGGTCTAAATTAAACTGTCTTAAAAATATCATGATTTCATTACAAAGTGTTCTCTCTACAGTAATATTTCACTGCCTCCATTGAGCCTACTATGTTTTATTTGTTTAAATGTATACATATGTCCCAATCCTACAATTAGTTCCATGTGGGCATAACACTGACTTCAGTGGGATTGTATAGGTGTAGAACAGGGGTCTCAAACACGCAGCCCGTGGGCCGCATGCGGCCCGCGGGGTTATTTTCTCTGGCCTGCCAGCTCCCCGCATCCCCCGCAGCATTTACCTAGAGCGGCTCCAGCCCGGCATGCACCGGGAGCAGGGCAGGCTCCCTCCCTGCTTGTCCTGTCCCCGCGCTGCTCCGGGAAGTGGCCGGGACCTGGGGGAGGGGCACAGGGGTCTGTGTGTTGCCCTGGCCGCTCCTCCAGGTACCTTCCCCTCCCCCAGGTCCCGGCCACTTCCTGAAGCGGCGCGGGGACAGGGCAGGCAGGGAGGGAGCCTGCCCTGCCCCCGGTGCATGCCGGGCCGGAGCTTTGGGGGAGGTACCTGGAGGAGCGGCCAGGACAACACACAGACCCCTGTGCCCCGCCCTTCCCCAGGTCCCAGCCGCTTCCTGGAGTGGTGTGGGGGCAGTGCAGGCAGGGAGGGAGACTGCCCTGCCCCCCAGTGCACGCCGGTCTGGAGCTTCGGGGAAGGTACCTGGAGGGGTGGCCAGGGCAACACACAGACCCCTATATATAATATGTGTCTACCTGCATATCTAAATAATACATTCTGGTGTGTGCACAGTGCATGATGAGAAAAAAATATAGTTCTGGTCCTCCATAGGCAGAACTCCCAGCGGAATCAAGAGGTGATTCTACATGTACAGGGCTTTCAGGATCAGGTCCTTGGATTAAAAATATCCTCAGGCCAGATTCTGCAAACAACTACAACCAAGTTTAAGTCCTGATCCAAAGCCTGTTGAAGTCAATCGGAGCCTTGCAACTATGATTTTGTCCCAGTGGAGAGTGGGACAGAGGACAGATGTGTGCATAAACCATGAAAAAGAGGCAGAGATGCTTGGAAACCTTGAAGTAATGGAAAAGAAAAGAAAAGAAAAGAAAAGAAAAGAAAAGAAAAGAAAAGAAAAGAAAAAAGGGTTTTGTGTTCCTAAAATAGCCTGGAGTGGGAAAGGGGGACTCCTAGATAAAATCTGCACAAAATTCTGAAGTTTCCTCCATCTGAGAGAGTATAAGGAGAAAATCTAACTGCCAGACTAAAATTAAATGATGAGCTGTCACACGGAAAAAGCAGTTTAAAGAGGCAGATGTGTTCACAAGGTTAAAAATAAATAAATGCTTAAAAACGTAAGGGACGTTTATTTGGAGTAAAAAATAAAGTCTGCATTTTTTATGAGAAACACTGCCAGTCTAGTCTAAAGTCTAAAATTTAGTAGGAAATCTGTCTGTTTCCTATAGATTTCTTACTTCTGATGTTGAACCCTCCCCACCAAAATTTAATTAAATTCACTGCAAATAGTGGTTTCCCCCTTTTAATTAAATATTCTCTGAGCATGCAGGGGAATTTGTGCTGCCCTTCTGGAAGGGCATACTAATGGGGTGCTTCCCATGTATGCTGCAGCACTCAGAGGCACTGTGCCATACGTAGCTCCCACTGGGGCAGTTTGCCTCCACATCAGCCTTTACTTTGCTCTGCCTATCATGCACAATTGAGCCCGTAGTTAGGGAACAACAAAGTTGTTCATTTGAACCTGTGGAGAGAAGTAGCAAAATGCTTACACTTGTAATCATACATAAGTTACGTTCAGCTTCCGGAAAAATGTTTAAAAAACTGAATTTGTTTTCAGTGCCAAAACATCTCTCTCATTTCTATGCATGAAAAGCTACATTATTTTTAATGCATTAACGGCAAGCTACTTCCTACTGATGGTACACCTGCTATATTTTAATTGAACCCTTAAAGCAATTAAAGACTTGACCAATCTCCCTTAAAGAGCTTCAGATTGGCAACACTACTCGAACAATCTCCAACTGATTTCAAAGGCAGTTTGGGCCAAGAGAGAACCAAAAGATTGTGGAGTTAAGTCTGAGCACCTTAATGGCCATTAACGTTAAAGAACATTGTGGATGTTTAGCACCCCACAGGACTAAAACTTTAGAGAGCAAAAAAGCTTCCGTACTTTATTTTGTCAGTGCTCAGAGAGAGGCAATTGAAATTAATTTAAGCCTGGTCTACACACAGTATTACTATTTCAGTTAGGCAGTGCACCGGTGAGCTTCCTGGAGCTGAGGGAGGTACTCGGAGGAATGCAAAGGAAGAAGTACTGAGAGAGGAATGCAGGGGAAGAAGTCAGCCTCTCCCTCCCTAGCCCAGCCAGGAACAAATCAGACCCACCTCCAGGAACCTCCCCCAGCTACAGGAAGGAGCTCCCCAGCTGCTGCCGCTCTGAAGGCAGACCAGAAGTGAGGGTGGCAATCTCACAATCCCCCTACAACAGCTTTGTGATTCCCCACAACCCCTTTTGAGTCAGGACCCCTAGAGTTACAACACCATGAAATTTCAGATGTCAACATCTGAAACCGTGAAATTGACTAATTTTAAAATCCCATGACCGTGAAATTGACCAAAATGGATCATAAATTTGATAGTTTGGCTACTTATACCAATATAGCTTATTTCCCTTCTCATATAGGAATAAGAAAATTTATACTGATATAATTGCATCCGCGTTAGGAAGGTTGCACCCCTAGACAATAACAGCATAGTTAAAGTGGTACAAGTTTTAGGTGGTGGCATGGGCTTAGTGAGGATGCTATCTCAGCATCATTTTTTAGCTTATTCCAGTGACAGACAGCAGCTCCTTTGAAGAAGACATCCTAAAGCAAATACATTCCTTGACCTTGAAGCTCTGAACAACCTTTATAATAGAAATATTATTACAAAACATTTGTTACTTTGCAGACAACATTAAGGGAGCATATGAGAAGTTAGAGCAAGATGTCATGTTTCACTGCTTACAATATTTTAAAGTAAACTTCTTATTGCTTAAAATAAATATCCACATTTATAGCTGCAGCCCCAGTTTAATGATAATTTTATGCAGGGTACGCTTCATGCAAATGGTTTTAAGTGTACATTGTACTAGTTCTCCATTTACAGAGATTATCCTGAAAATCCTTATGTGTATTTGATGGGAGTTCATAAACTGGATTTGGGTGCACATTTGTAATAGACTCTATGTTTGCCACCAAAGATTTTTAAAAGTAGTTATTTTTATGATTAATTGACTATTTTTATATACAGCCTCATCTGTGATTTGGCATTACTGTATTTTTTTAAGTTGGTTGAAAGGTTTGTGGGTACAAAGGTATAGATTTTGTTTCGTTTTCATGTAGTATGTATATAGAACTGAATTTCACAGACAGATACCATATCTGTGTGTGTATATATAAAATTAGATTATGGCCCACTGAAGAAAAGGCTTCCAAATATAACAAATCTGACAATACATTGACATCTCAGAACGCTGCCCCAGGGGGCTTAGGGTTCAATCCAGTGTTTATTGAAGGCAATGCACAGGCTACCATTGCCATCAATATGAATGCTAGATCAGGCTCTTAGCAAACACATTCAATCTCTTTCACTTGATAATTATATGGAAAGAAAAAGATGACAGGTTTATACTAATTTGATTAGAAGCAGCTCATTCCTGACCCACAACTGTGATGCAGTACCAAAATCACACCTGCAAACGGTGGCCCCAGTCCTGCAAAGAAGTATGCCCAGGTGTACTGCTACTCCTGTGTGGAGTCCACTGGCTACATAGGATCAGGCCTATGACAGTAAAACCTTTAAACAATACTCCTCTGCATAGACAACACCAGTGAAAATAATGCTCAAGTAGCAAAACCGTCTACTGAAGCACAACAGCTAAACAACAAGAAAAATTAGTTAACAGTTGTTGCATTTTTGAACTTTAAGATTTCAAGTCATTAGAGTTTTACATGGATTAAAAACAAATAAAAGGGAAAACAAACCACAGCAATGTTCTCACATAATGTTAAGTGTCTGATTTAAACCTGCAAAAACAAATACATTTGGGTTTACAGCTATATATCAACTCTCAACATCTCATCCTGTGTCTAAATATTGCAGGTTTTATGTACAGTTTGAAAAATCATAGGTTTGTCTTTGAGCCACACCAGTTACGCTCCTAAAGTGCCACAATCCTGAAAATACTATGCACATATGTAGTCCATCAAGTTCACACTAACCCAGTGCTAGCCCACCTGTAGGTTTCTCCTTCATGAAGCCCTTTAAACTGGGTTTCCAGCTGTATGGCACAGCAGGAATGGTAGAAAGCAGATGAAGCTCTCATGAGAACTAGGCCTAAGAATACTTGTAACATAGTTTAATCAGATTTGCTGCATACTTTCAAGCAAACTTTACTTTGGACTTTACTGGGACTTTTTCCAAAGTGAGATACTCATCTAAGCTTCCAACCCAGCTCTAACTCAATCCCTTTGCCCTTGAGTACCATCTTCTATCATTCAATTTCAGACCACAGACATCCACATTTCCCTCAAAAATCTCTGTATACCGGTTCGAGAACTATAAACTTACCAATTACTTACAGACTGGAGATCCAAACCTGCCTCACCATTGTGGCATGGATCATGTATCTCAACATATGGGCCATACATAATACTGTGCCCGATCCACCGCCCTGTTCTAATTAGCCTCTCAATTTTAGTTAGAGATCCCATGTCTCTGACCTAGCCTGAGATCAATCTTTATCATCTTCTTCCTGTACTCATGGGTGGCAGGCCAACCCTTTGCATTTTTTGTAATACAGGCTTATGGCTGACAGAAAATGGAAGTGCGGGTGCAGATAATATCATTACACAACTAAAGCACTTGCTATTGTCATAAATATACTGAAGAAAGAAAACGTAAATTTCTCTCTTGTAACAGCTCTGAAGGTCTCCTGCCGATATGCATTGGAGGGGCAGGGTTAAGAGAAGAGAGTGAAGACTGGTTTTCAATCTTAACTGAGCATTTCTACAGTTTCTGACACCTAGAAATTTGGAGTTACAGAATTCTAATGAAGCTCTTTTTGCTTAAGACATATTCACAACCTTAGATCCATCCTCATCAAAGAATAAATGTTAGAGATGAAAAAAGACTTATTAGGTCATCTAGTCCATGCAGGAAGACTCAACAGAATGAGTTAAGGACAGATTTACAACCTCAAATACATCAATAAGACTACACTGAGGGCTTACGTTAAAAAAAATTGGAGTGCCAAAAGGATCCATGGTGTAACTTCACTGAAGTCCACAGAATTACAAAAGGGACCACTTTGGACCAAAGTGTCTAATTAATTACCTATTCATGACTTTTGAAAAGATAACATTATTTAGAACAGACACTTTTACTCTGTATTTTGGAAGTAAGATACATATTTTAGTTTCTACAAATTACATGTGGTGGAGAGAAGGAACAGGAACAAGCATCCAATTCTGCTCTCACATAAATGTAAATCTGGTGTAATTTCATTGACATCAATGAAAGTATGGTGGAATTATTTTGATGTATCTGAGATTAGAATTTGGTCATGAACTATCACAAGTAGCAATAGTATTCGTCTTAATTATCTTCATGTACTGTACAACTGTTTAACAACATTTCATGAATGTCACTGAATTATACTATGTTGTTGTAGCCGTGTTGATCCAAGGATATTAGAGAAACAAAGTGGGTGAGGTAATATCTTTTAGGAGACCAACTTCTGTGGTGAGAGAGACAAGCTTTTGAGCTACACAGAGCTTTTCCTCAGGTCTGGGAAAGGTACTCTGCATCTCACAGCTAAATACAAGGTGGAACAGATTGTTTTAGCATAGACATAGTCTAAGGGACCATTCAAGGTGTAGTGGCCCGTTAACATCTCTGCCGTCATAGGACAAAAAAGGAGGTGGGGGATTAGTGTTGTGCCAGTTTCCAGGACACACCTGCTCTAAGTGGCACCAGACCCTGCTAGAACAACACACGTAAAACCTGCAGACATATCTCCACTGCAACAATGTACTGCAACACCCCCCAAACACACCGGTCAAGATCCATGGATCCTACATATGCTTATCACAACATGTGATATCATCCAGTGCACTCAACAATTATGTGGTATAATTAACAACTATGTGGGTGAAACCAGACAATGACTACGCTCTCAAATGAACTCACACAGGAAAACGATAGAAGACAAAAACATCCTAATTTGAAAGTGAACGCTTTTCACAAAGCAATCACTTTATATCTGACCTATCAGTCCTCGTCTTCTAAGGAAACCTGCACAACCCTTTCAAACGATGAGCCTGGGAGCTTAAATTCATTACTCTGCTAGACACTAAAAATCATGGACCGAACAGAGATACTGGATTTATGGCTTATTACAACAATCAGCAACTCACTAATCCCCTGACCCTTTTTTGTCCTGTGACTGTAGATGTGTTGGGGCCACTCCACCTTAAATGGTCCCTTATAATACATGCTCACTACCTATGCTAAACAATCTGTTCCACCTAGCATTTAGCGGTGACACTCAAAATACCTTTCCCAGACCTGAAAAAAAAGCTCTGTATAGCTTGAAAGCTTGTCTCTCTCACACAGGCTTTGTCAATTTATTATACTGATGATGACTCCATTCCAATTTTCACCTCTTTGCTCTCTCTGTCTCAAGAAGGCACCCAAATCCTCTACAAAATTCTGATCTTCAGCTTTTCTCTCTAACTTCATCCACAACATAATAAGGCCCCTTTTGCCTCACCAAGAATTACAATTTGGTCAGGACTCACCAAGCCAACTCCTTCCCACTTTTCACACATCACCTATGCATCTGGCTCAGCTCCATAACTCAGATTCATTTTGGTTCCATATCTGTTCCATCTTGGACATTCTTTCTTGGCCAGAAAACCTCCACATCTCTGGTTACTGGCCCAGATTGACAACTGACAACTGGGTAGTAAGTCACGTGAGGAACAAACGCAGAAAAGTAATGACTATTTCCAAAAGAAGAAAAGTTGGACTAACTCGAAGAGGGAGTCTCAGCTCACCCTTCTGTAATGCTTAATCTTTGGCATAAGTGTTCCATATATATTCTTGGGGGGGAAGAGCGGGAAGTGATACCAATTTTAAGGTGCTAGTCACCTGGAAAATGGTCAGTTTTCCCAAGAGTAGGTGATTTTTCTCTTCATTTGGAATACACAGTGGAAATTTTTTAAAAGTATAATCGACATAGTTTTAGTCTTAAGCACTTCATTAAGAAGAGTAATATGTCAATTCAAAATTAATAGTTAAAATATTCTGTTTACAGAAGGCTTCAGTTTCATGTCTCTCTTAATTTGCTTGTTAATAAATGTGGCATGCATGCCATGCAAATGAGAGCAGAATAGACCCTGCAGCCATATGCAGGTTACCTTATAAGGACAAAAGACCTCTTTTACTACGTATTGAACTTTGCCATCAGGCAGACCCTACCAAAATGCCACTTTGGAGACAAATATTTGATCTCATAATGAACACACTGCAGACAAAATGGCTGCCTGGTTACACAGATAAGTCATTTAAAAACAAGTAGAGCACTAAAATATTACTTAAAGTTAAAATGTCACAACACCTCAACTCAATGGCTGTGCTTTGTGAAGGTCTTTCAGTGTTGAAAAATCTCACAATTATACTTGTAAGTGAATGCTAAATATTTTGAGTAAAATAATTTAAGAATGATGAACAAGCAAAATATTACTTACTAGAGCCACACTTTGTGACACCAAGCTCTGTACTAACTTCTTAGACAGCTCTGTGAAAGACCTCTTCTAAATTATAGCCTCCTTGCTATTCTGGATCTCTTAAATGAATGCAGCATATTTTGAGGTGATCTGCTAAAGACTACATTTCAGCCCAGTTTTCAGGGTTATATAAATATAGGATGATGGCAGCATCATAGAACTTTTATGAAGTAAATGTTTTATGAAATATTGCTAGTATTTAGTTTACAGTATCTCTAGCCAAACGTACTAACTCCCCAATATAATCTTTAATGGACTGGAAATCATATTAGCATGGAAAGCAATCAGGACTTAAGTTTACCAGCTGAAAAGATCAGCAAATACTACTAGTCATTCATTCATGACATCTTTACAGGAAAGCAGCACAATATTAGGTGGTAAAATATATACAGGACAAAAATCAGTTTCAGTTACGTAAAATGACTGCCACAAAAGTACATACCTACATGCACATACTATATTCCCTCTGAAACATCTGGCACCGGCCATTGTCAGAAGACACTATACTGGGCTAGATGGACCATTGGTCTTACCCTTTATGGCTGTTCTTATGTTATGTTAAACACTGTTCTTATGTTATGATAAACATTTACTTCATAATAATTCTATGATGCCGCCATCATCCTATATTTATATAGCCCTGAAAATTGGGTTGCAGTGTAGACCTTAGCAGTTCATCTCAAAATTTGGAATACAAATACAAAATGAATTAAATTATACCAGTTAGAAAATCTCATGGTGTTTACTGAAGAACATCATGTGACATGACTTAATTCTGAAAATAAAAGTTTGCATCAAGGCTTTTTCAAACAAAAATAAAATATATAGATTTTTTTAAAGTTCAGTCTTCCACATGAATCAAAACATTATTTTTAAAGAGGATTTTTTTTTCCCTGCGGAGGATTAAAATTAAATATAATTAAAAAGTAAAAATGACTTATAAACGAATCATTTCTTTCATTTTATTTACTTATTTAGGCAAACCGTTAAGCTAAACGATTCCCCAAATGATAATATTAACAATAATAAATAATAAAATAATAATAATAAAGGTAATAAGATACAAATCAATTACTGAAACAAGCTTCATTAAATTTCTCGCTATTGAGAACTATGGGAAGGTATGGAAAAGGGGAGTATTAAATGACTACAACAAGAGTGTTTTAATTATTTAAAATATTTGTTCTTTTACTTTTTGATGGTTTGAGCCAAAGCCCACTGAAAACAGTGGTAGTCTTTAGTGCTTAACAAAAGATTATAGACTAACAACAGAGAGGAGACAACTACTGATGCCTAACACACTCCTGCTTTCTGTTTTGTTCTGTGAATAAATAAATATTTAACCTCTCTGGTAAAACTTCCAAGAACTATTCCAGGTAGTCTTTACGCAGACACCAGCCCAGTAGTAATGACTTATATCAGCTCATACATCTATATAATCTTCCACACTCAGCATTAAAACAAAGATCATGAATTTGTAGGTAGCTCAACTTCTTTAACATTGTATGAAAATGGTTTTTGTGTCCCTGCATCTTGTCCTCAGAAATACAGACCCTCTAACATCACACTTGGACAAATGTATTAGTTCAATAAATGTTAACATCTCTTGTGATCCAACACTTGATGAGCGAGGATCAATCATTATTTTTGCAGACAGAATTAGCAAGGTATGCTGCTAGCCACTTGAAATGTGTACACCACACTGTCTCGTATCCTCAGTAAACTCCTAATCTCCTTAAACCTCACTTGCCAATGTCACAATAGCATCATAAATTATTCTGAGTAATCTCTTCCTCTGATAATACAGGTGTTGGAGAATGTACATGTGATCATCTGTTCCAGACAAATACATCATTTCTTTCTCATGACAAATTAAAACCATTAAAAAAAGATACAAGCATTGTCATTTATTGAAAATATTACTCCTTTCATTTCCTGCAGTAACTCAAGGGAAACAGAGATGCTGAGTCAAACGTACTGTAAGTTTGCATTTGTCACTAAGAATAATTTATATCACTGGCCCTTTCACACACCCCAACTGCATCTGAATCAAGTGGTGAAAGCTATTCAGAAAACAGTGCTTGATTTAGCCTGTTATGCAAATAAAAGGAATACAAAATGCTGCAGCTCAACCATTTCCCTTTTGCAGAGTTTCCATTGCATAAGCATGGCAATTCAACTTCTAGTAAACATACACAGCTTCTAGGTCTCAATTGCTGCTAGTCATCTGACAGGAACACTGGATGAGGGTATTTCTAAAATATAAATAATAAAAATTAATGAAATAACTAAATCTGGGAGAATTGAAAAACTGTCCAAATATTTCATTTGAATTACATAATTATTACATATAGAGAACTACATTAAAAGAACTCTATTAAAGTTACAAAGTCAAATACTCAAACATTAGGAAATGCCAGACTTACAGTTGCTTGGGCAAATTTAATTCACCCTCCCCCCTTATGTGTATGCATTATGAAACAGTCAAACTATATAATAACATAATTTTTCCACAGGATCCCTGCCCCACTCAGAGCACAGAATGATTAGTGTTCACTTAAAGAGCAGTTATTCAATATTTTGTTTTCTCATTGTACAAAATGTGGCTACATGTCTTATTTACTGCATACTTTCCAAACCCCATTCAGAACAGAGAATTATCAGTTTCTTGATAGACTTTTTTTATGGCGCTCATCACTATAATATCAGAGTATTTTACAAACATTGATGGATTTATTTTCATAACACCCCTGTGAGCAGGTACTAATTCCATCATTTTACACAAAAGGGACTGAGGCACAGAGCAATTAAAGTAAAAAGTATCCACTAATTTTGGGTATCCAGTTGAGAGGACTGGGACCTATTTTTTCAGAATATTTAGCATTATATAACACTTTAAATGTACAAAGAACAGCTCCCATAGTTTTCAGTTGCAGCAGTGAGTGCTCACCCTCAGCACTTCTGCAATTCAGACCACAGTGTCTCAAATTAGGCACTCAGAAATGAGGAACATACAATCATTGAAAAGTTTGCCTTAAGTGACTTTCCTACATCATTACACAGTCACTGTTGCACAGGAAGGGATACAATCCAGTTCTCCAGGGCAGCATTCAACTGCTTTAACCACAAGACCAACTTTTTCTCCTCCTACAGTCCCCCTCTCTCATTCATTACACGCCTTGACTAACTCCGTCACTTTTGTTCAAGGGGTACATCAGGACTGTGTGCTCTCTGGCCAGATGTGTTTCATCGCCATCAAGCCCTTCCTCTGTCTCCTCCATAACAGGATGATGGGGTTGGTGCTTCAAGAGCTGGACCTGCCGGTGTATGCAAACAACGTGATCCTCGTCGCCCATGACCCAGGAGATGTGGCATGGATGGAGGCTTGCCATGCCATCTATTTGGCAGCCTCTTCTGTCTGGGCCAACTGTGTGAAGAGCTCTGGCCTGATGGTTGGTGATGAGTGGCAGGTGAGTTTCCTCCCACCCACGCTCTGTGCCATCCAATGGGGTGCAGGTTTTCTGCTCTAGCTTGGTGTGTACCTTTCCACCACTGATCCCTCTATGCTAGAGAAATGGAGGTCAGGGTGTCTAATTGTTGCAGACGTGGACGGGGCTGCTGTGGTGCCTTTCCCTTTGGAGGAAGGTGTTGGTGATCAACCAGCTAGATCTGCCCATGTTCTCGCACCAGTTCAACATCCTGCTCCTGCTCCAGGGGACCCTGGCCAGCCTCCAGAAGATACTTGAGTTTCTCTGGACAGGGGTGCACTGGGTCTCCGTACATGTCCTGAGTCTATGGAGGAGGACAGACAGGGCCTGGTCTGCATCCCCAGCCAGGTCCATGCCTTCTGCCTTGAAGCCCTGCAGAGATGCTTTTATGATAATCACAGTTTGACATGGATTGTGCTGGTGCATGCCTTCCTCCAGAGTCTCCAAGGGCTCCGATACGACCAGCAGCTCTTCTATCTCCATCTGAGAGGTCTCCCCGAGACCTCTCTGAGCTGTCAGTCTTTTACCACGACCTTCTCAGGACTTGCAAGCTGGTTTCTGAGACCAGGTCTATAGTAGCCACCATTGGAGAGGATCTGCTTGCAGAACGCCCGCTATATAACCCGCATTCTTGTACGCAGGTGGTAGAGTCCCCATTGGTGCACCGGAAGGTGGTCCTGGCTTATATCACCAGACTCGGAGACCTCCTGCAATACTGTCAGAGGGACCAGGTCATCCCGTAGTGCTCAGCTAGTGCACGGGACTGCCCATCCTGCAAGTCCCCCAAGTGCTCCAGGAGATGAGGGAAGCCTTGACCCCCATTACTTTTGCTTTTATCTTGAGCGGGTCCTATGGGAGTGTGCTCCTGGTCCATCCCTAATCCTTTGCCTGCTGGAGCTTGTCTTTGGGCCCCAGTTCCATGAGCATCCCCAACATGCCACCTAAATCTGCTGAATGCCATCGAGCCAGTCCATCTCCAAACCTTGCCTCAAGCATATCTGTATACATTCGTGCTCCATACCAATCACTTCTTTGCCCTCATGTCCCTCCGCAACACCAACTGGTGGGACCTGTTGCCATCTATGGGGTGGGGGAGCCCCGGTAGGCCAGTCTGTACTCCACTCTTCTTCCATTGCCCGCTGGGGAGATTAACTGGCAGATCCTCCCTGGAGCTGTGAGCAATGAGCATGTATTTGGCACAGTTCACAGAATCCCCTGACACCTGTCTTTTCTGTGGGCGAGAGGGAGACCCTGGAGCACATCTACACAGAATGCATCAGGCTGCAGCCCCTCTTCTGACTCCGCCATAATTTCTTACTGAGGCTCTAGCTGCACTTCTCCCCTCACTTGTTTATCCTAGCACATGGCCACATAAAGCATGAGACCTCCTCATCAACCTCCTCCTGAAGTTGACCAAGATGGCCATCCACCAAACCGGAAGGAGGAAGCTTGAAAGTGAGGTGCTCTGAAAAAGTGGGGCCTAGTTCCAGTTCCTGGTCTGATCACGTCTCTTGGCAGAGTTCCTCAGGGTAGTGTCCACTGAATCCTTAGACACCTTTGAGGAGCAATGGGTGCTGTTGGGAATTCTTTGCTCAGCGTCCCCATCTGTATCCCTGATTTTCAACTTTTGCCCTTCAATCCCATCCCTGTTTTTTTAATTTGTTGTCTCTCATATTAATTTGCTGCCTGGGTTCAGTGGCTCCTGCCCCTTGGTTGAGGATGCGTGACTTTAAATTTGAGCAGGCCTTGGCCCACTCATCCCAGTATCTACAATAAACACACCTTCCAACTTCTGCAACAAATTAGGTACAGTTCTACAGGTAACAGGCTCCTTCACCACAAAACTCTGATTCATTCCCAAAGCAGGACCTAACCTATGCAATGAATGAGGCAGGGGACCTGTGGAGAAAGTAGTATGTGATCATATAATTAAAGAATGTAAGACTGTATCATACTGCATATCACAAGAGGGCTGAATTAAGGTTGCACAGACAACTTTAATTGTGGCATTTCCCATTGTTTGAGAGCTTGACCTTGTAACCTTAATAATATTGTTTTAACAACATTTTTGTGTGTAATTTCCTAGGTTTTTTTTAAAACGTAACTGAAAAAAATAAAAAAGACAGAATTTCCATCATTTGGCAACATATTGGCACCAATATGGGTCATCAACAGGGTTGGAACCTTTAGATCCACCACCCAGACCTCTGCAACTTGAACTAACAAAGTAACTGACAGAGATAGTAGGGTGCCATCCTCTATGTGGAAAAGCACTAGAATAAAGACACACACTGTGTCACTGGGCTTTACAGATTTTTGCTGACAGCAGAGGAATGGTGAGACTTAGGAAACATGGCTTGCAGTCCAGGCTCTGGAAGGGGGTGTGCTCTAGTGGACACAGATTCTTCCTACCCTTTACCCAAGCTTGACCCCATCCTTTCAAACTTGTCCTTGTCCCAGTCTCTTTCCTACTCCTGGATCCTTTTACCACTACCATTCTCTTTGCCTATCCTGTCCCAGTATTCACTTCTCAAGCTTCTTGCCCCAGCCTCAGTCGCATTGTCCAGACAGTCCAAGTTCTCCTCATCCTGGCTCATAATCCAATCTGTGTACCTTCCCCACAGTGACCTCCAGTTACCCCCCTCACTCTGCCACCAAACATGTTCCCACTGGCTCTCAGTTCCAATCTCCCACACTGGGATCTTCGTCTAATATCAGTGTCTTTCTATCCTCTTACCCCCACCAACTACTTGAGCCAGTTTATTTGCCCAACTAGGCCCACTTCTCCTCTCTTGCCACTGTTCCTTGTCAAGTCTGTCTCCCCTCACCTCTTTCCCCATGTCCTAATGGTTCTCATTTCCAGTCTTTCCCTTGCTCCTCAACGAATCTCAATCTCTCAGCCACCTACTGGCTCCTAATAATGTTTCACCCTATTTTCCTCCTCAGCTCCCAGATCCAGTTTCCTTGCCCAGCCAATCCTAGTCTCCCCCTCCCATCCCAACTTCCACTCCCTAGTTTCCCTCTCCCTTCCTGCTTGTTTCAAATCCCAGTGTTCCAACCCTACCCCCTTCCCCACAGGTTCAGCTTTTGTTCCTTTGCATTTGAATGGGGCATTTGAATACTTCTCTGTGGACAGAAGCCTCAAGGAACTTAGCTGCTAAAATCAAGGAAGTCTTTACCAAGCAGGCTTGAACTGCAATTTGTCAAAGACTTATAACTTGGACAAATTTGGGCTGATTTTCACAGGAATGGAAAAAGGCATATCCCTGGAAAAGGCACAACCCTAACACAAAGGCCAATAAATAAACCTATGTAGAAGAAACCATGGAGGCTATGTACTGTACAATCCCATTATGCCATAAAGCAATGGAGATGCTCCTTTTCCTTACATGACAAAGCATTTGGCTAAGGAGTCATGTTCTAATTCTCCTTCTGAGATCACTCTATAAATTCACTGGCATTTTGCTTATTTATCTAATGAGGTGTCTGACAGCCTCTGCTAGTATGGGTGTTGAAAAAAAATAATAAAAAATGAAACCTTTTGCTATTTACTCTCCAATCCTTCAGTATGTTGGACAATATCAGTATAATGGCATCAGTAATTTTACATTTCCCAGAAATCTAGTCCGCAATACTTCCAGATATTAGTGAACATAGCATATCTGTGGACTAAAGGCTAATTTTTTTCCTTTAGGTTAATATCTATGGCCTGTTAACTTCAATAGGAGCTGAATGAACACATTCAAGGACAGAATTTGGCCTTCAAACTATACATTTGGATATACATTTTTAACTGAGAAAAGAATTTTATTTTGGCCTTTTCTGTATTCAATATATCAATCACGTAGAGCCTGTTTTCTGTTAGGCATGTACAATTGCACACATATGTATGCATATACCAGATTTTTTCATGCAAATATGTGTGCATACAATTTGAATTCCTGCATACACACATGGCCAATTACCCACCTAACTGCCCATGTGCACACACAGACTCCTGGCTTAGTAACCACATTTGGGACTGATACACATAAATTAGGCATGTGCAATCACATGTGCCTAGCTTTTAAAATTTGGTCGATAGTATGTATAAACAGTATGTTTTATAAAAGACCAAACCTGTGGCATTACAAACAACACACAAATGTTTTAAGCAGAAATTCTGCTTTCTCTCAGAATCACAGAGTAATTCATATCCACTGTACAGTCTCATTTTTTAACTTTGCTCTTCATTGTGGCCATTGTGAGGAAAATTCCAGAATATTTTAATAGATGAATTTCCTTATGGCCCTTTTAAAGTCACAGGGTTAGTATGGTTTCAAGTATCAGGGGGTAGCCGTGTTAGTCTGTATCCACAAAAACAACAAGGAGTCCGGTGGCACCTTAAAGACTAACAGATTTATTTGAGCATAAGCTTTCGTGGGTTTTTCTAGGGTTAGTATGGAGTTTTTTTAGGGTTAGTATGGAGCACAGAAGCAAATTTTGTATGCTTTTTATTTCTTGGTAATGATGGATGCCTCTTCTGGACTCCAATGCCATATAGCATTGAGGACCAACTGTAACAGTAGACAGCCAGTTAGAAATAAGTTTGTGGTATGGGGGACAAGAAAGGCCATGAAAATTTTTTGCAGGGAGGTGATAGCACCAGTCTGTAAGGTACATGTGATACAGCACCTTAAATGCTGTATTCAATTCTGGGCACTTTAGTATTAGAAAGATGTCAACAAATTGGAGGAAGCTCAGCCAACAACATCATAAATGATTGTTGGTCTGGAAGAACAGGCTAATGAGGAAAGTAACTAAATACGTGTAGAAACTAAATAGGTTCAGAAAACCAATTGGCTACAGCTTGGACAAGCAATGACCTGCTTAAGGGGGATGGGGAATATGATGAAAGTAACTGTAGGATATAAACATGAAAAAAGGATATATTTATAGATGGTCCAGGGGAGAAATAAGTAGCTATATTTGGGTGAAATTAAAAAAAATGTAATTATGCTGAATACCAGGAATATTTTTTTAATGGTGAGCCTCATTAAATGGTGAAGCAGTCTCCCAAAGGAAGTGGTAGAGACAGCTATATTCCCAGTTCTATCCCACTGAGATGGGGTATTTCCTTGGGCAAGGCTCTTAGTCCTATGTTTCAAAAGCATACGCTAACTTAGAGGTCTTCAACTGTAGGCTTAAATTTCAGAGATGCTGAACAACTGAAACTTCAGCAGAAGTCATTGGGGACTGTGGGTGCTCAACATCTCAGAAAATGAGTTCTGAGGTGTTAGCTTTTCAAAGGTATTTGGGCATCTAAAGTTGTAAACATATTTATTTCAATGAGAGTTAGGCACTTATCCTGCTTGAAAATCCTACTAAGCACCCATCTGCAACTTTAGGTGCCTAAATACTGAGGGCCAAATTGTCAAAGATATCATAAATTGGAATCCCACTGAAAATTAGGCCCACAGGAGACAACAATTATAGTTCATTCCATTTGGAAAGGTCACTCACCTTCCATCATCTGATAGTAGGGTTGCCAACTTTTTTTACGGCACAAAACCAAACGCTGCAGCCCCACCCCCTACCTCATCCCTTCCCCAAGGACCCACCCCTTCTCTGAGGCCCCGTCCCTGCTCAGTCCAACCCCCCTCCCTCCATCGCTTGCTCTCCCCCATCCTCACTCACTTTCACCAGGCTGGGGCATGAGGTTGGGGTGCGGGAGTAGGGTGAGGGCTCTGGTTGGAGGTGCGGGCTCTGGGGTGGGGCCAGGGATGAGGAGTTTGGGATGTGGGAGAGGGCTCCAGGCTAGGGCAGGGGGTTACTGTGTGGGGGGAGAAGGGGAGTATGGGGTCTGGGAAGGGGGCGTGGACTCCGGGTGGGGCCAGAAATGAGGGGTTCAGGGTGCAGGAGAGGGCTCTCGGCTGGGGCATGGGGTTGGGGTGTGGGAGGAGTGAGGACTCCAGCTAGGGGGAAGGCTCTAGGGTGCGGCTGGAGATCAGAGGTTTGGGGAGTAGGAGAGGGCTCAGGGCTGGGGCAGGGAGTTGAGAGGTTCGGGGGGAGGGGTGTGGGGTCTCAGCGGTGCTTATCACGGCTCCCAGGAAGCGACTACCAGGTCCCTGTAGGCCCTAGGTGCAGGGCAACCAGGGAGGCTCCATGCACTGCCCTCGCGCCTGCAGGTGCTGCCCCCACAGCTCCCATGGGTCGCGGTTCCTGGCCAATGGGAGCTGCAGAGCCAGCACTAGGGGCAGAGGCACTGCGTGGAGCCTCCCTGGCCACCCATGCACCTATGCAACAACTTGGTGGCCACTTCCGGGAGCCATGTGGAGCCAGGGCAGGCAGGGTGCCTACCTTAGCCATGGCCCCTGCTGCGCCACTGACCAGATTTTAATGGCCCAGTCGGTGGTGCTGACCGGAACCTCCATGGTCCCTTTTGAACCAGGCGTTCAAGTCGAAAACTGGACGCCTGATGGTGTCATTAAGCTCTAGGGAAGCGTTTTGCCTGGGGTAAAATGGAAAAGTAAAGCTGTGCTGCTTTTTGCACCAGGAAAATTAAGGGAGAAAATACCAAGTTATTTTCACTTTAGAATGTATATAGCAGAAGGTTTGAAAAATAAGCAATACTCTACTGCTTAAAAAGATACAATGATATATTAAAGCTGAGAAATATATTACAGTAGCATAGTTTCATAGAATCATAAAATCATAGAAATGTTGGACTGAAAGGAACCTCGAGAAGTCATCAAATCCAGCCCCCTGCTCTGTGGCAGGACCAAGTAAACCTAGACCAGGGGTCTCAAACATGCAGCCCGCGGAGTTGTTTGCTGTGGCCCGCCAAGCTCCCCACCCTCCCTGGAGTTATCCCCGTATCCCCACTCCTCTGCCTATCTCCAGGTGCTTCCCCCCGCCAAACAGCTGTTTGGTGGCACTTAGCGCTTTCCAGGAGGGAGGAGAGAGGAGCGGGGAGCTGTGCACTCAGGGAAGAAGGCAGAGAAGAGGCGGGGCAGAGGCGGGGATTTGGGGAAGGAGTTGGAATGGGGGCCTCATGGAAAGGGTGGAGTAGGGGTGGGGCCCGGGGTAGGGCTTTTGTATCTTTATATGAAAAGGTGTCAGTGATGCGGCCCTCGGGCCAATGTACTAGTCCTCATGTGGCCCTCGTGGTGATTTGAGTTTGAGATCCCTGACCTAGACCATCTCTGAGAGGTGTCTGTCCAACTTGTTTTTAAAAGCTTCCAAGGATGGAAACTTCATGACCTTCCATGAAAGCCTATTCAAGAGCTTAACTACCCTTACAGTTAGAAAGTTTTTCCTAATATCTAACCTCAATCTCCCTTGTTGCAGATTAAGCCCATTACTTCTTGTCCTACCTTCTGTGGATATGGAGAGCAATTGATCGCTGTCTTCTTTATAACAGCCCTTAACATACTGGAAGACTTAACAGGTTCCCCCTTCAGTCTTCTTTTCGCAAAACTAAACATGCCCAGCTTTTTTAAGCTTTCCTGATAGGTCAGATTTTCTAAAACTTTTATCATTTTTGTTGCTCTCCTCTGGACTCTTTCCAGTTTGTCCACATCCTTCCTAAATTGTGATGCCCAGAATTGGACACACTACTCCAGCAGAGGCCTCATTGGTGCTGAGTAGAATGGAACAGTTACCTCCTATGTCTCACATACAAACTCCTGTTAATAAACCCCAGAATCATATATGCCTTTTTTGCAGCTGCATCATACTGATGACTCATATTCAGTCTGTAGTCCACTATAACCCCCAGATTCTTCTCAGCAGTACTACTGCCTAGACAGTTATTCCCCATTTGTAATAGAGCATTTGATTTTTTTCTTAAGTGAAGTACTTTGCACTTGTCTTTATTGAATTTCATATTGTTAGATTCAGACCAATACTCTCATTTGTCAAGGTAAGTTTGAATTTTAAACTTGTCCTCCAAAGCTCTTGCAACCCCTCCCAGCTTGGTGTCATGGATATTTTATATCCATACTCTCTACTCCATTATCCAAGTCATTAATGAAAATATTGAGTAGTACCGGACACAGCACTGACCCCTGCAGGACCCACCAGATATGCCCTCCCAATTTGACAGCAAACCATTGATAACTACTCTTTTGAGTATGCTCTTTCAACTAGTTGTGCACCCACTTTATAGTAACTTCATCTTTCTAGACCACATTTCCCTAGTTTGTTTATGAGAATGTCAAGTGGGACTGTGTCAAAAGCCTTATTAAATCATGATATAACACCTACTGCTTCCCCCATCCATTGAGCCAGTAACCATGTCAAACAAGGAAATTGGGTTGGTTTGGCATGATTTGTTCTTGACACATCCATACTTACTATTCCTTATAACCTTATTACCCTCCAGGTGCTTACAAATTCATTGTTTAATAATTTGTTCCAGTATCTTCCAGGTACTGACATTAAGCTGACGGGGTCCTCCCTTTTCAAAGATAGGTACTATGTTTGCAGTTCTCCACTCTTCTCTTTCATCCCCCAGGAATTCTCAAAGATAATTGCTAACAGCTCCGAGATTGCTTCAGCTAGTTCCTTAAGTACTCTAGGATGAATTTCATCAGGCCTTGCTGACTTGAATATATTTAACTTAGCTATATATTCCGTAACCTGCTCTTTCCATGTTTGGGCTCACATTCCTTCCCCCCGTTGTTAATATTAATTATGTTGAGTACCTGGCCATCAATGACCTTTTTAGTGAAGACTCAAGCAAAACAGGCATTGAGCATCTCAGCTTTCTTGATATCATTAGTTCTCCTTCCCTGCTTAGTAGAGGACCTACACTTTCCTTCATATTTCTCTTGCTTCTAATGTACTTAAAGAACCTCTTCTTATTGCCTTTTATATCCCTTGACAGGTGTAACTCATTTTGTGCCTTAGCCTCTCTGATTTTGTCCCTACATGCTTTTACTGTTCTTTTTCACTCCATTTGACCATATTTCCACTTCTTGTAGAATTCCTTTTAGGTTTTCAGGTCATTAAAAAGCCCCTGATGGAGTCATATTGGCCTCTTACTATTCTTCCTATTTTTCCTTTGAACTAGAATAGTTTGCAGTTGTGCCTTTAATATTGTCTCCTTGAGCTTTCCTGAACTCCTTTTGTCCTCAGATTTTCTTCCCATGGAACCTTACCCACCAGTTGTCTGAGTTTTTTAAAGTCTGCTTTTTTGAAGTCCATTATCCTTATTCTGCTGCTCCCACTCTTTCCTTTCCTTAGAATCATGAAATCTGTTGTTTCATGATCACTGTCACCCACATTGCCTTTCACTTTAACATTCACTACCAACTCCTCCATGTTAGTTAGAATCAAGTCTAAAATGGCTGTCCCCCTTGTTACTTTCTGGAACAAAAAGCTGTCCCCAATACTTGCCAATAACTTATTGGAAATCTTGTGTTTTGCCATCTTACTTTCCCAACAGATGTCTGGGTAGTTACAGTTCCCCATTACTACCCTGTCCTGTGTTTTGGATATTTCTGTTATTTGTTTTAGAAATGCCTTATCCACCTCCTCTTCCTGATTTAGTGGTCTACAGTAGACCCCCACCATGACATCACCTCTATTTTTAACTATTTTATCTTTACCCAGAGATTCTCAGCTGGCCTTCTTCCCACCTTCTTCTGGATCTCAGAACAAGTGTATATATCCTTTATATATAATGCAACCCCTCCTCCCTTTTTCCCTTTTTTGTGATGTACTAAGCAACACATTCAATAAGCGTCAATATTTTTCTGGAGATATTTTTAACAATTATTCTACACCAAGCAGAACACTTCCTGGGGGATGCTGTGGGCCCTCAACTACTATTTACATGAGTGGGAATTTAGGGAGCTTAGCATCTGGCAGGATCAAGGTCTAAATGCTTAAATGAAAACACAGCCTAAATGGAGCAATCATGGAACAGCTTTAAATGATAACACAATTTACCATACAAGTTAGCAACATCAAACCTAATAAAAAAAATTACAGGGAAGATTTTCAAAAGAGTCCAGACTTGGCCTAATTCTGCTCCCATTTTAGTCAATGGCAAAACTCCCATTGACTTCAATGGGAGCAGAGTTAAGTCCATATTGAGTGCTCTGAAAAATCCCATCTTAATCTTTTACTGTTTTTTTTTAATTGCTAAATAGCTTATGCAGACCTACACACACCATACCTGAGAACATCACAGATATTAATGAATGTACCCACACAACACTTCTGTGAAATAGTAAGCAATTATTATCTCCATTTTACAGATGGGGAATAGAAGCATAGAAATTAAACGATCTGCCCTAGGTCATACAGGAAGGCTGTGGCAGAGACAGAAACAGAACTCAGATCTCTATGATCGTTAGCTCTAAGACCACCCTTTCTCCTGTAAAGATTTCTATGGCTGCAGAAACTTGCATGAATTTGTTTATAACTATTTCAGCCAGAAAGGTAATATCCAATATCAGTAAAACAACATAACACCCTCAGATGCAGGAAGCTATAAATGTTACTGAATATAGTGGTTTTCTTGTAAGTGTGGTGCAACATAATGGAATCATGGCTAATATGGAGAAAATTACTTTGTTTCCAATTCTGAGATGCAAAATCTGGCATTGTAGCTTCCAAGATAACAAAGTGGAATCATTTTGATTCAGACAATTGTTACATGTTTATAATATATTTAAGATTTCTGCTTTTGTCTTTGGAACTTCCTTTTCATATTTATGACTGAAACTTTATCCCAACCAAAGAGTCCATTTCATCTCAGTGAGAATGTCTAATGAACCCAGGTGACTATTTGATTGCCATTGGTTCCCATCTCAAGAGAATTCTGCTTCATTGAGTCCACACCAGATAAAATGACTACAAATAGAATTAGAGGGATAATAATTGGTTTGAGTTTTACAGGACTGGTCACACTCCTGTTGTTCTATCATTGCCATTACTCTTTTATCATGCAGTTCATTCTCATTTTATTACCATTATTGGGAGCCAAGGGCTGTGGATGTTATAAACAGGCATTAATTACAAGACTGCAGTCACACAGGAGGTCTCTCTACTTGCATAATGACAGGTTTCAGAGTAGCAGCCGTGTTAGTCTGTATCCACAAAATTTGTTAGTCTCTAAGGTGCCACAAGTACTCCTTTTCTCTCTACTTGAGTATCCTGGTTTAGTCATAGTCTCAGAGACTCTATTATAACTGATAGTTTTGAAATGCAATATACATATAATAGATAGATACACACCGGTACAGAAGAGAAAAAACAAAATTGGGTGGAAAAAGCTATATCAATTGAAGTATATAACTTAGTGTTAAACAAGCTGTGTGCGTGTTTGTGTGTGTGTCTTTTTTTTTTAGTGAAATGTGACTTAGTTTAAGTGTATTTTAAGGGGGAAAGTATTTACTGTAAATGTAGCAATTCACTGTAAATGTGCCTAATGAAGCAGGCAAATTCAGGCAATCAACAATTCACATACACAATGTATTTTCAGCAAGTTATATTTGCCTGCATTAAAATATTTGTGTAAGCAGAAATTATGCAATCTAAATGTAGGAAAGCAGAGTATATCCTCTTTGGCCACATAAAGCACTACAAAATTAAACAATTCAACTTAGGACTCTATTCTCCTTTCGATGCTTGCACATGTCCCCCACTGACCTTAATGGATCTCACCCCCACGTGTTTTATATTGAGAGAACAGAATTCTAATTTAAAGATTTTTGGCATCTCCTTTAACAAGCTCTTCTTGCAAATGTGATATGTAAATGGATTTTTAGAAAGAATCTGCATCAAAGAATTTGAGTCTTTCACTAGGAGCTATTTTAAAATAAAGAAATGAAAAACATTTGTTTCGGTAGATGTATTTGTTGAAGCTAATTCTCCCTGGCTTGGAAGTGGTACAGAGAACGGAGGAACGTGGAGTTGCAGGAGGGGAATGAGATGCTGAATAGCAAGAAAGAGTCTGAATGAGGTGTGAGGGGACTGGGGAGGTGTGTGTGTGTGTAGTGGGTGTGGCTGGGGATCAGGAGAGATATAGAAAAGGACAGGAACAGTAAATAGTTAACATTTCCTAGGTTTAGAACTTAAAGTCCCTGATACACCACCACTGAAAGTGATGGGAGTTTTGACATTAATTTAAATGGGCAAAGGATTTTTCCATGTGGATAAAAGTCTCATCCTCACTCTGCCCATTCCCCTTCACCATATGCCACTCTGGCAAATTTCCTGACCACACCTCACAATGGGGTGCTCTGCTTTGGTGGGCCAAAAGGCTCCCTTCATATTAACCTTATTTACCAATACAGCTTGAATTTTGGGGGTGCAAAACTTGTCCCACTGAAGTCTAAGGGAGTTCAGTCATTGATTTCACCCTTGGCATTCATAAAACTGGGAAATTCCTAAACAAAATATTTATTAATAGAACAAAAAGAATTAATAAAAAGGTGTCTTTCAGTGGAGTCCAGCTATCCTACCCAAAGGGGGTGTGGAAAGGACTGGGCCATACCCCTCTCCACATCTGCACAGACAGCAGGCTGCACTACTATAAGGGATAGTCTTACCTGACCTCCTTTCTGTGCATTCAGACAAGGATTGTGACCTGTTCCTTACCGTGGTGCAGCTCTGCAGCTCAATACAACAATGTTGCCCAATAATTTTTTAGGCAACAGGGTGGAAGACAGTGAAGAAGCCTTTGCCATAACACAGCCACAATGCTGCCCTATTCCTGGCTCTAAATTGGATGTCGTTTATTTATATGTAGATAAATATCACATCACACATTGTTTTACATATGGTGATAAATTAAGGATTGTGGCCTTGGGACATTTTAAAGGATAGCACCGAGGGGTAACCAGGCTAACTAAGGAGGATGTAGTCTGGTATCTTTTTGTTTGGCTTTTTAAATATTCTTTATCACCAATGCATATTCTTTAACTTTACAAGTAATCAGGTGAGCACAAGTCCTAAAAGCTGGTTGCTGAGCAAGACAGATGAAAGTCAATCGTCTCTTTTTGTTTTATGATTCATTCAGAAGAGTTTCATACAGATCAAACGGGGGAAAAAAGGATAATTTACCCAAATTGGATTGCCCTCAAATCATACCGCATTGAAACAAACCTCTGAGAGGGTTCAGGGATTTTGGCTTTGTCTACTTACAAATGAAAGTGGTGCAGGTAGTATTAATTATAAGACAAAGCCACTAGAGAAACTCCTTGATTAGAACAGATTCAGAAAACTGTGGGCGATTCCTTGACCGCACCACATTAAAAGTGCATCTTACATATAAGGCCTTTGGCAGAATATAGCTCTTTGGGTTTGATCCTGAAAGATGCCAAGCATCTTCAACTCACACTGAAGTCAACAGAAATAAAAAGCTATTCAGCACTTCATGCAAGCGCTCAGCTCTGTACAAGATCAAGCCCCTAGCAAACAAACAATTACCAGTTCCCCATTTATTATTTCCAAAGACAAATGGTCCCTGTGCACCCAATAAACTATGATCAAGGTAATTCTAATTTCCCTTGTAATTATCACTACTTAGAAGCCTATGCAAAGCAGCAACACAGAATAATCCAATAATGCTTTCTAAATTGTTCTGGCTGTGAAAGCTCTTATTCATTTGAACCTACAAGGTAAACAAATTAACAATTAATAATACAATTTCTATACTTTTACTGGAAATACTAACTCAAGGACCTTTTAAGTCAGTTTGCCTAGATACATGTTTGTGGTGCTGTATTTGGAGAGTTTTTTTAAATGTGTATAAAAAAAATAATATTTCCAACCTACTGGCCTGGTTGCATGGAACAAGCAAATGGAAGTGTGGTCAAGTAGAAAAACAAAACTGGCCCTCAAGAGGCCTAAATTCTATTCTTGGCACTATCATTAACTATTGATATTATTTTGTGGAAGATGCTTAGCCCTGTGCCTCAGCTTCCTCTTCTTGAGATCTATACATTAAAAGTGCTAAATATTATTATAAAACTTAATTCTTATTATTATAAAACTTCTTAAGTGAAGAATTGTGTCCGAAAGTATAAATACCTCAAGCCAAATTCTCATCTTGCATACATCAGCAAAACTCCACTGACTTCAACAGAGTTATTTTGCTTTACACCAGCTGGTTGTCTGACCCCACAAATCCAATAATTTTAGCTCAGAATTCCAAAAATTCAGTTTCTAAATCAGTATTCATTGTTGACAGGAAACAGATTTTTTTCTTTTGCAAAGCTGTTCTTGTTTTGCAGACGCTACACAGTAAAATCACCCTGTGATTTCAACTCCATAAAGGGAGTGTGAGCAGGATCAGGCCTTTTGATTGGTAAACCAATTCACATGCAGTTAAAAGCTTCTTTAATATCTGTTGCAATCTAAAAATATCTTTTCTGGATGACTCATATGCCATAAAGAAATGCATCTGCTGGTGGAAGAATGGAAGCTGAAGTGCTTCTGTTTACTTTTCTCTTGAAGTCAACAGTGCAGTAATTCTAAGCTGTAGCATGAAGCAGACACAGGCCCCAATTCTGCTAGTTGCTCCAGGCAGGTTAATCAAACAATACTATTTTGTGATCCCTTTTGTGATCAAATATTTTGAGTCAGATGGATATCACTGTCAGAACCGAATAAGCATTGCTGCACTCACACTTAGAGCTTGATCCTGCAGTTGTTCTACACCAGAACAAGATTGAACCAAATTGAAGCCAAGGGTTTTTTCCATGCGTAAGTCTATCTGAATGGGCTTTGCATTGTTTTCTCTAACTCACTTATTATTATGAGCCTGATCCTTCTCTCATGACAAAACTCCCATTCGCTTCAATGGGAGCAAGATTGCCAAAAGGGCCAAAATTCTGAACAACACTCTGCCAGTGGCATGAAGCACCTCCCCAAATCCTCCTTGTCTGGCTTGGCCATGCAGCCCAGGTTGAATGAACTCTTGAGGGAGGACCCCCACATCGCTAAGCAGCAGCAGCCCCCTTTCCCTGAAGTGGAGTTGAGCACTCCACACCGTTTGCTGTATGCGGCAGTGAAGGAAATGAGGCCTGATGAAAGGAGAGGTAGATCCTTCCCTGAAATCCCAGCATGGGAGAAAGGATCTCCACAGCTGTCTGAAAGCTGGGGAGGCAAAACAATCCACCGCCTGCAGAAACAATAGCTCCAAAATGGACATGCCAGCCAGAGACCAATCAGGCCAGTGACTACCATGGATGGAGATTGCCACGTCCCCATCCCCCAAATTCTGGGCAACTGAAATTCAGAATGGACAGAGCACAACACAACGGGGCATCCCATCCCCTTGTATTTCAGGGACTACCTGAAACCCATCCCCTCCCTCATGCTCTCATAACCTTTCAGACACCATCAGTGTCAGCATGTCAGCCAGCATGTCCCTTGGCCCGCGCTGCTTCCCACAGCCTACATTGGCCTGGAGCAGCGAACCACGGCCAGTGGGAGCCGCGATCGGCCGAAACTGCGAACGCGGCAGGTAAACAAACCAGTCCAGCCCGCCAGGGGCTTTCCCTGAACAAGCGGTGGACCACTGCTATAGATAGAACATCCACGGTGAGGGAGTCAGTGGGAGCAGAGTACATTTAGATTCCTTGTGGAATCATGTCAAGACAAATCTTTGGCTCTCATTCAGGACCTGAATGGCCTATCTACCATTACTGTCCTGAGTTGTACCACTAATCTATCGTTTGCAGGTTTGGGTCTTCAATTCTCAAAATGGTCCTAAGCAGGATAAGGATGTAGAGAAAAACCTCCAATGGACTAAGAAATATAGGATTGGTCCATATAGGGTTTAGGGTTCCACCTATTTTCAAGATATTTTCTTTTAAACAAACATCAGAACAGAGCCCTAAAGCCTGATGATTGATAGGAAAAATTAGAAGATACCTATCTTTTAACTTTTCTAAATCCATCTATGTCCTATACCGTAACACTTTGGAACGGAGAAGGGCAAATAACAGTGATTTATTTATCTTTCCCTCAATTTCAAATTGACCTGGATGACAATCTTGTATTTTTACTGATAGGCTGTCACATCCTTTGCAGAGGAGATAAACGCTATACTTTCAACACCTAACTAAGATGTGTTGAGGTTGGAGGTTTGGCAGAGATTTCTACGCTGATTTGTATTTCATGATGATTATTATGAGAAATAGACAAAAAACGGAAAAAGAGGAAAAGAAATTTGAGGCATGAAACAAATGAATAGAAAACAAACTGGTAAATATGATGGACAAATCCATGATGATCAGGAATATTCCATTTAGGATTAAACTAAGTGAAACATGATTTCATACAATCTCCACCATCATAAATCTTTTTGTTTAGATTAAATTCACACATGACTTTCCGAACAGACTCTCTCCCCTAAACTGGACCCAAAGAGCCATAAAGCTTTTTGACACTGAAAGCCACTAGAGATGAAGAAGACTTCTTTCCCAATCTCTATTGCATCCACTCCCCTGAACAAAGCAGCCTGATAAACTACACTAAAAATGTAACTGATAATGCATATCAACTCCAGCTCATACTTACAGTGGTAAACCTAAATAATTATCATTTTTGGATCAGTTTTAAGATGAAATATGTAACTCTGTAGGAATTTTTGCCTATGGAAAAAACATTGCTGTTACATTATTTTGACATTTTAAAAAAACTAGATTTAAGATATAAAATAAAACCTGGAAAGCACTGTCCTTCATGAAAACAGAACTCTGCAGCACACGGTTTCTGGGAAGCACTGAATAAAACCCCTTTTTCTTTTTTGTTTACAATCTTAAAGGGGGCACGCTTATGGAAGAACACATTAGAAAATCTTTCACTAAGGATTACAACATGTTTAAGTTGTTACCTTACAATTCCTGAACTGGTAATTTTTGTTTCTTATTGTTGTCATGAACCACTTATTGGTTTATTGGCAATAATTGATTGATTCTGGCATAGTTCTGGTCTGGCAGTAAGAAACCTCTTCCCTAATAAGCCTCTCTCTCTCTCTCTCTCTTCCCCAGTCTCCGATTTATCTTGTCTATGGTCTTATTCTCCCTCTCCACCACTTTGTTCTATATTTCACTCCCTCATCTTCTTTTTGTTTCAGTCTCTTTTCTTTTTCTTGTTTCCAGGGCCTTCTGAAATTTCCATATTTCACACATTCACACCCCAATACACAACCCCAAATTAGGTAGTTAGGGCTGGTTGAAAAAAAATCCAATTAAACTAATTTTTATAGAAATTTGGGTTCTCAACTAGGTTTTTTTTCCCCACAAAAAGAGTCTGTTTTCCATGGGAAATTTCTTCTTCTTTTCTTTTCTTTTTTTTTTTTTTTTTGGTTAAAAACTGAACACCTGAAAATTTAAAGTATTTTTATTTAGAAATGTTGCTGCTGAGCCTCATGGGAGTTGTAGTTTGTTCCTTCATGTCATCATTCTCCTCTATGGATTATGTTCCACCAGCTGGACTACGTCTTTCATATGACACATAAGAAAAGCAGCTTTGGACTCTTATTCCTGTATATTATCAAAAGGTTACCAAATAAAACAAATCCCCGAGAGCAAATCAAGAGCAGAAGTTCCATAGAAGCAACTGGGTAACACTGGATAACCAGAATACATTGGCTATGTCTCTGGAGTTACACCAGGGATAAATTTGGACCACTGTGCTTCTCAGTACCATAAGCAGAAGGAGCACAATAAATCATAAGGAACAAAGGTCTTGTTTTCTCTCCAACTTCCTTAAAGAAGGGAGGAGTGAGGGCAGGAGAGAAAATTAAAATGCTTTCCATCTCTTTCTATTAATCATCAGTTGGTCCTAAAGCATCGTATTAACTATAATACATTTGTATATAATTATTATTTGTTACTTGTATTACAGTAGTATCAACAAGCTGAAATCATGATCACGGTCCCACTGTGCTAAGCATTGCACAAACACATAGTAAGAGAGTACCTGCCTCAAAGAATTTACAATCTCATTAGTGTTAATGTACTATCCTGTAAAAATGCACAGTACACTGTATTACAGTATGAGTGAAATTCATGGAGCTGCATGTGTGAGGCATGTTTGTATGGAAACACATCCTTCACTTTCCAGCATGAAAAGGTAGCATTACACAAAACACAGCTCTTGTGACTTGAATTTAGAGTGCCCTACATATATGGGGATGGATGGCTCACACTTTTAGTTCCTTCCTTATTTCCAACAGGTGACGACAACAAAACTGATCAGTGTGTGTGACCCTGTCAAGAAAGAAACGTGCTTTATTTCTAGCGTCCATCCGCTGGTAGGCAGCAGTAAACCAGGGTAGTCAATAGGCAGACCATGGGACAAATCCAGACAGCCAGATGCTTTTGAACAGACCCCAAAATCTTTTCATTTACTTATTATCGTTATTGGGGTTTTTTTTATTATTTTGTCTGGAGTCTGGACCTTGACCAACAAATTTGGATCTTGACAAAAAAGAATTGACTAACCTTGCAGTAAACTGATTTGTCTGTGCTAGTATAGGAGAATGTTGGAGAATCACTTATAAATTTCCATTATGATAGCTAAAGCTATAGGCGCTTAGGCAGTGCACAGAAGTGCAACAGCACCCAGGGAATATTTTTGCACATCGCAAAACCATTGCACAGTGTAACACAGTTCATCATAACTGACAGTTTCTGGTCAGGAGGGGGTCAAGAACTGACATAAGATGGCATATTACAAAGCAGGCTTGACATACATTGACAGGGAAGCTAGCACTGCACTATGCCCAGCTTCAGTTAGCTCAGTCATTCTATGACTTACCCCAGCACCAGATTCACCCGAAGAGGGTTTTTTTTCTCTCAGTGGGAAAAGAATAACAAACTTCAGCTGAAAAATGAACTCCTCAATTAAACTTCTCCCTGAGCTATCCTCCAACTTATTACAAAGTATTTACACAAAAGCAGTGAAAGGGGGTGCACAAGCCCAATTAGAGAATGCACAGACTTCTGCATTAAATCAAAATTTTCCATTTCTCTCAATTCATATTCAGACACAGCAATTAGAAATACATCTAGCCTAACTAGTTATTACAATAATAATATTGGTATGACCAGGGCAATATATGCACATCTTGCAGGGTAACCTTTGAGGACTGCCACGCAGGCTATTTTGACCACCTAAGGAACTAAAGCACAAAAAGCAAATCCCACTCTCCCCACATTCACTAAATTATTATACTTGGTGGAAAAGCTATTAGGCAATTTAATATGATCCTCCTAGAGTTACAGAGGAGTGTTTAACATTTTGCCTACTGATAAATATATGATAATGGGTTCTAGTAAAATTATTGTTTCGAATAGTTTGAAATCTGTTCCTTAGCAGAATTCTATCTTCCCCCATGCATTATTAAAGTTCCTCCTTTGATTAATCACTGTGTACAAGAAAGCATATTACTGATACAGCTCAAACGTGAACATATACTATGTCAACAATGCTAAATTATCTTTCCTTTATTACCTAAAAATGCATAACTAAAACAGCAGTCCTAATAAAGCAACATTTAACTCTTCACACAGAGCTAAAGGATGATTCTTCACTAATTTTGACATGAGGCATAAACAGCCATAATTTAAAAGAAAACAGCACCTATATTGTTCAGTACAGCAATCTGAAGGGTTTATATGGAGAGAGTGACTTAGGCCTCTCTACTTCCCCATCAGCTGCATCCAGGAGACAGAAGCAGAAACAGAGAAAGCCATGAGGGGCTGTGCAGACAGAAAAGCAGCCTATGTAGGTCACTCCCCCTCCACATAGCCATATTTGTTTCTGCAAAAGAAACATAGGACTGAGGTCACATAGGAAAAGTGTGCAGGGCAAGGAGTGGAGTGGAAGAAACAGAAAAGAGATGCACTAAATAACTCATCCCCTCACAGATTAAAATCGAATGTCAAGAATGTCCTGAATGCTCTCCAGTCAAATAAGATAACAAAGCCCTTTTCTGGTAGACCTTACATTCTAAATGAAATATAGACCAACGACAAGATCCTCAACTGGTATAAAATGGTATGGCTCCTTGAAGTCAACAGAGCTTCAGTGATTTACTCCCCTGGAGGACCTGTCCCTTAATTTGCAAAGCAGAAGTTAGTATCCAGTCTATATAAACCCCAGTACATTTCTGTCGTGCACATAACATCAAGTGAAAGTATGAAATACAGTAACGGGGGAAACCATGGTTTCATAACTGTACAAAAACCTTGCATTTATTAGCAACGGCAACAAAAAATTATATATTCCCACCAGCATCTCAGAGAAATTATCATGAATAAAACCTCCATAAAGTACAGCATAATTTCTTTAAAATCTCCAGAAAAGTGGAAAAAATAACATAAATAAAAATGATACAAACCATCCCCCATCTTAACTTTGTCTCTATTGAACACACTATCTTTGTTTATACACTTTCCAGACAGTCAGACAAAACTACAATTACAACCTCATGTAGTAGCCAGCACCATTCATCAAGTTGTAAAGTAAATAAATTTGACAAGTGGACCACCAAATCTAACAGTGAACTTTCACACTCCTCAAAAAGTGAACCCTTTTCTTTTAGCATTTCCCTTCAATACATAGGAGTTTGTGAATTACCCTTTTCAGATTATACACAAACAGTGCCAGAAAAGGACACAAAGTTTCTTAATTTGTACTGATGTCTAATAACAACACATGGTTCAAATAAAAACATAAATGTGCTCATTTATGACATATCAGGTTAATGAAAGATGAACTGTCCAAGTCCAACAGGGCTCAAATCCTTACCAGCTGGAGAGTGTCTGAAATGTAGGCATGAGGATGAGCATGAGGATGAGCAGCTTTTCTCCCTCAGTCCTAAAGTGTGAGCCTCAAACTTAGAATGTTTCCCGCTCTTAAAACATAGATATTTTAATATGCCTGTGGTGAATATGAAAGCATTTGCTACTAGTTTAACAAACCATATCAGGAGCTACCAAATGCAGGAATAACTCAGGAGATGGAATTTAGCACAGTGTGTCAAGGATCAAGAGGGACACAAACACTTTCACATGATGCCTCATAATCAACCAGCTAAGGCTGCAAAGGAACAGAAGATGGAAGTGAACTTTGAGATCGTAAATGCCTGATTTTATTTCAAAGATTATTACCAGACAGAGTGTTCCTGAAACCAAAGATTCAGCTGGATTACGCTCCCCAGAAGATAACGTGTCTCCAACAAGCTTATTCCCTCATCATTCAACAACTTGTGACACCAATTTACCAGGGGGTGGGCAAGCCCATTGGACTTTTTTCTGATGCCCACTGTAGTCCTACTCTCATCCCAGTCCATGCACATCAGCTATAGCAGAAGCCAAAAATGATAATCCTGTCACTGCTGCTCCACTGTGAATCATTACCACACTGAGGCTGAGGAATTATGCTGACAGCTGGCAAGGTGGGAACCTGGCTATTACCAGAGACTAGTGCAGCTGTGTATGTTTATAGTCTGTATGAAGAAGAACAATGAATGTCTACTACACCTACTACACCTACACTACATACTGCTGGGTATGAGCTGAGGGATTGTCCCCAAGTCCCCTTCACCGAAAAATACAAGTTTGGTGGAGAGAATGTTACAATGGACCTATAATTTATAATGTGGGGAAGCGGGTTAGACGGTCATTACTCTAAGAGCCAGGAGGATGAGGATGATATACCATTTTATACCAGTTGAGGATCTTGTCGTTGGTCTCCCCACAAAGTCGTTACCCTTGGATTAGGTAAAACGCTGCCACCACCAAGTGGCACCACCAAAACAACTTGAGATTTTTAATTTTTTGGCAATGCAGCTGATTCCCACAGAGTAAAACGTTTTGGTGTTTAAACTATATTAACGTGTCTGCCATTTCTTTATAATACAGTCACTGTGTACACAGCTAGATGTCAGAAACCCTTTTTTCCTTTTTTTTAAACTGATTAATGTAAGAAGAACTTTGCCCTCTTTCAAAGCTTTCTTTGACAGATGTTCCTGCTTGTCAAACTCATTCTGCCCACACAATAATCACAGCTACAAAAAACGAGATGATGAAATTACTGATTCTCCTTCTTCAAAAATGTATTCACCACTCAGATCAAGTTGTAGTTTCTTTCCTAAAACATATCATTATGAAAACATACTGCACAAACTTTTGGAACCATCACTCCTGATCGGTTATTCTGTGAAAGGTTCACTCTGGACGATGTTGGGCACAGTTCAGATTTTTATTTGAATGAGATGAGTTATGACAGTGTGGCAAACTGACAGATGCACTTTTTATAAAAGGTATTTCTGAACAAGGAAATGAAGAAACAGAAACAACAAATGATACAGAAAGCAGTGTGCAGAAGAGGGAGTTGGAAAGGAAGGTTGAAAGACTCAGAATGACAGAAAACCTGTATGAGATGACTGGAAGCTGGCTCTGAGTTGACAAAAAGGTTCATACTAGTGAAACTATGACAGATGAGGAAAATTGTTCCAGTAATCACACAACCCTAGTGAACCTGAGAGTGGGCAAACCGATGAACAAGGTGAAGTAAAGGAGCTAGCACAATCAAAAATTGTAGCTATCCTTAGCCTGGAAACAGCTCTTCTCTGCATAGAATACAGAACTATATAAACTCTATATACGTCTTTGCAAACAAAATCCCAAACAGAGAAAGTGTATGTGTGCGTGTGTGTGAGAGAGAGAGAGAGACTTTTTAAAAAGCACAACCACCAATTTTTTAAAAAGGATCTCTATCAGCATTCACTGAGTTCTCAAAAAATTATTTTGATCTCAGAAACAGATCAAGTCTCAGCTCCAACAGAGAAACATTTCCCTCTCCATCCATAAACCACCGACGACGGTTGTGGTCCTCTGAAACAGCACAGATCACAAGGCCAGGATGAAGTGTGTAAAAGCTAGGGACAAAGTATTCTCATTTGAGGAGATCTGGCTGAGGAACAAACTGCCAAAGATTAGATTAATTCAGAGTCTGATCATCTTTAGGAAATACTGCAAAACCTTCCTATTTGATAAAGCTTTTCCACCATAACCAGAATGATATTCTGTACATCAACCACCTCTAATATCTAAAGGGAGGAGAAATTCCGCAATGTCTATGAAGGAACTTCACTAAGCAATCTATTTTACATAGAAAGCGCTCAGGTTCCAAGGTGAATGGTGGCGCTACACCACTGATATAAGGAAACACAACCCAGCTGATACAAGGAAAATATGAGTGTCCCTGTAAATGCCTTTTATAGGCCAGAAAGACTTTCCTACTAGGAACACAAATATTCCCTTCTCCAGGAGTGCATCAGTGGACTCAGTGCATTCCTGTGAAAACAGGTGCAGGATCAGAGGAATTTACAAAGGGAGTGCACAATTCTGTGTAGCGCAGAGCCCAACTCCATAGGGACTTCCTGTGCAAGAGAGCACAAAGGGAAGTGAGAACAGTCTCTGCTATTATTCAGACCCTCCAGTCCTCCACCACTAGGGCTGCAGATGCTCTACTCTTGCTCAGAGCCTGAGCAGGAATATCCTTTTTCCCCTTTCTACCACAGGATTACTCAGACTTGGTGCTGCTGGGAGTGAGTTTCTCTCAAAATGAATATTGTTCCACATCATCTTTATCCTTATTAACCTGTTTTAACTCAAAGCATACAGTCAAGACTCACATAATATCAATAAACTATTACCTTCATCTGGGCTGATGACACTGCAAGCATTTCCCACAAAATGCTTACAAACTTCTGGATGAATACAGGCCTGTGTCTGCTAGACCAGGGGTTCTCAACTTTTTTCTTTGAGGCCCCTCCCCAACATGCTATAATAACTCCATGGCCCCAGCTGTACCACAGCAACTGTTTTTCTGCATATAAAATCCAGGGCCGGTGTTAGGGGATACTAAGGAGAGCAATTGCCTGGGGCCCCACACCATAGCAAGCAAAGCAAAACTGAGTTGCTCAGGCTTTGGCTTCAGCTCCAGGTGGTGGAGCTCGGGTCCCCGGGCTGCAGTCCCGTATGGCAGGAGTCTGGCTTTCTGCCCTGCGCCCTAGCAAATCTAATGCCAGCCATGCTGGGCCAACCTCCTGAAACCTGCTCAAAGCCCCCTAGAGGCCCCAGACTCCTGGTTGAGAACCCCTGTGCTAAACATCAGGCTCTATTATTTACCTTATTATGACAACGCTGCAAAATGCTTCAACAACATTCAAAGCAATTATATTCGCATGGCTACTTACTGCAAAGTCTTATCTATTCCATACAATTTGTTATCTATTCTACTTAAGAAGAATCTGTTTTTAAACTTAGAATCATAGATTCATAGAATTATAGAATATCAGAGTTGGAAGGGACCTCAAGAGGTCATCTAGTCCAACCCCCTGCTCAAAGCAGGACCAATCCCCAAATAAATCATCCCAGCCAGGGCTTTGTCAAGCCTGACCTTAAAAACCTCTAAGGAAAGAGATTCCACCATTTCCTTAGTTAATCCATTCCAGTGCTTCACCATCCCCCTAGTGAAAAAGATTTTCCTAATATCCAAACTAAACCTCTCCCACTGCAACTTGAGACCATTACTCCTTGTTCTGTCATCTACTACCACTGAGAACAATCTAGATCCATCCTCTTTGTAACCCCCTTTAGGTTGTTGAAAGCAGCTATCAAATCCCCCCTCATTCTTCTCTTCTGCAGACTGAATAACCCCAGTTCCCTCAGCCTCTCCTCTTAAGTCATGTGCTCCAGCCTCCTAATCATTTTAAAGGAGTACTTGTGGCACCTTAGAGACTAACCAATTTATTTGAGCATGAGCTTTCGTGAGCTACAGCTCACTTCATCAGATGCATACCGTGGAAACTGCAGCAGACTTTATATATACACAGAGAATATGAAACAATACCTCCTCCCACCCCACTGTCCTGCTCTGTGTATATATAAAGTCTGCTGCAGTTTCCACGGTATGCATCTGATGAAGTGAGCTGTAGCTCACGAAAGCTCATGCTCAAATAAATTGGTTAGTCTCTAAGGTGCCACAAGTACTCCTTTTCTTTTTGCGAATACAGACTAACACGGCTGTTACTCTGAAACCTAATCATTTTAGTTGTCCTCTGCCGGACTCTCTGAAATTTGTCCACATCCTTCTTGCAGTGTGGGGCCCAAAACTGGACACAGTACTCCAGATGAGGCCTCACCAATGCCAAATAGAGGGGATTGATTACGTCCCTCAATCTGCTGGCAAAGCTCCTACTTATACATCCCAAAATGTTGGCAACAAGGGCACACTGTTGACTCATATCCAAGTTCTCGTCCACTGTAACCCCTAGGTCCTTTTCTGCAGAACTGCTGCCTAGCCAGTCAGTCCCTAGTCTGCAGCAGTGCATGGGATTCTTCCATCCTAAGTGTAGGACTCTGCACTTGTCCTTGTTGAGCCTCATCAGATTTCTTTTGCCCAATCCTCCAATTTGTCTAGGTCACTCTGTACCCTACCCCTACCCTCCAGCGTATCTACCACTCCTCCCAGTTTAGTGTCCTCTGCAAACTTGCTGAAGGTGCAATCCACGCCATCCTCCAGATCATTTATGAAGATATTGAGCAAAACCAGCCCCAGGACTGACCCTTGGGGCACTCCACTTGATACCAGCTGCCAACTAGACATGGAGCCATCCTACTCATTGAGCCTGATGATCTAGCCAGCTTTCTATCCACCTTATAGTCCATTCATCCAGCCCATACTTCTTTAACTTGCTGGCAAGAATACTGTGGGAGAACGTATCAAAAGCTTTGCTAAAAATCAAGGAATAATACATCCACTGCTTTCCCCTCATCCACAGAGCCAGTTATCTCATAGTTCTATTGGGATCCAGGAGGTGGGCGGGCAGAAGCCTGCCCACTGCTAAAAGACCTCCCCCCAGTCTAAGGGGAGGTTCCACAGAACCTGGAAACTAAATGATTCCAGGGGACAACTAATGAAAAAACAGGGACAGGAATGACAGGAGTGGGTGCTCAGTGTGACACACGCAGAGCTTCCCCCCATGTTTAGCATTTTATAGCACTTCATATGTTCAGAGCAGAGTTCCCACTGACCTCACTTGCAGCTCTGAGCATTCAGCATTTCTGAACATCAGACCCCAGTTATCTCATAGTAGAAAGCAATTAGGTTAGTCAGGCATGACTTGCCCTTGGTAAATCCATGCTAACTATTCCTGATCACTTTCCTCTCCTCTAAGTGCATCAAAATTGATTCCTTGAGGACCTGCTCCATGATTTTTCCAGGGACTGAGGTGAGGCTGACTGGCCTGTAGTTCCCCGAATCCTCCTTCTTCCCATTTTTGAAGATGGGCACTACATTAGACTTTTTCCAGTCATCTGGGACCTCCCCCGATCGCCATGAGTTTTCAAAGATAATGGCCAATGGCTCTGCAATCACATCAGCCAACTCCTTTAGCACCCTCGGATGCAGTGCATCCGGCCCCATGGACTTGTGCTCGTCCACCTTTTCTAAATAGTCCTGAACCACTTCTTTCTCCACAGAGGGTTGGTCACCTTCTCCCCATACTGTGCTGCTCGGTGCAGTAGTCTGGGAGCTGACCTTGTTCCTGAAGTGGGATACCAGGAGAAAACACAGGGAGGAGTGTGCAACAGGGGAGGCCTCCTGATTCACACTGAGAAAGCAGGGCAATCAGCTAGTTATCTTAGGTGTCTGTACACGAATGCAAGAAACCTGGGAAACAAGCAAAAAGAATTTGAAGTCCTGGCACAGTCAAGAAACTATGATGTGATTGGAATAACAGAGACTTGATGGGGTAACTCACACGACTGGAGCACTGTCATGGATGGATATAAACTGTTCAGGAAGGACATATGGGGGACAATCCAGGAAGTTTTTGGAGAGTGTTGGGGACAACTTCCTGGTGCAAGTGCTGGAGGAACCAACTAGGGGCCATGCTCCTTTTCATCTGCTGCTCACAAACAGAGAAGAATTGGTAGGGAAAGTAGAAGTAGGTGGCAATCTGGGCAGCAGTGATCATGAGATGGTCAAGTTCAAGATCCTGACAAAAGAAAGGAGGGATCTGAATTACTACAGAGAATTCTTTCCCAGGTATCTGGCTGGTGAATCTTGCCCACATGCTCAGGGTTCAGCTGATTGCCATATTTGGGGTCAAGAAGGAATTTTCCTACAGGGCAGATTGGAAGAGGTCCTGGGGGTTTTTCGCCTTCCTCTGTAGCATGGGGCACGGGTCACTTGCTGGAGGATTCTCTGCACCTTGAAGTCTTTAAACGATGATTTGAGGACTTCAATAGCTCAGACATAGGTGAGAGGTTTATTGCAGGAGTGGGTGGGTGAGATTCTGTGGCCTGCATTGTGCAGGAGGTCAGACTAGATGATCATTATGATCCCTTCTGACCTTAATATCTCTGAGTCTATGAATCTATGAGAGCAGCAGAATACAGACCCTGAATTTCAGAAAAGCAGACTTTGATTCCCTGAGGAAACTGATGGGCAGGGTCCCCTGGGAGGCTAATATGAGGGGGAAAGGAGTCCAGGAGAGCTTTTTAAAGTATTTAAAGTAAAGTATTTTAAAGAAGCCTTATTGAGGGCGCAGGAACAAACCATCCTGATGTGCAGGAAGAATAGCAATTATGGCAGGCAACCAGCTTGGCTTAACAGAGAAATATTCGGTGAACTTAAACACAGAAAGGAAGCTTACAAGAAATGGAAACTTGGACAGATGACTAGGGAGGAGCATAAAAATATTGCTCGAGTATGCTGGGGTGTAATCAGGAAGGCCAACGCACAACTTGAGTTGCAACTAGCAAGGGATGTGAAGGGTAACAAGAAGGTTTTCTACAGATATATTAGCAACAAGAAGAAGGTCAGGGAAAGTGTGGGAGCCTTACTGAATGGGGAAGGCAACACAGTGACAGATGACAAGGAAAAAGTTGAAGTACTCAATGCTTTTTTGTGCCTTGGTCTTCGTAGACAAGGTCAGCTCCCAGACTGCTGCACTGGGCAGCACAGTATGGGGAGGAGGTAAGCAGCCTTCAGTGGTGAAAGACCAGGTTGAGGACTATTTAGAAAAGCTGGACATGCATAAGTCTATGGGGCTGGATCTAATGCATCTGAGGGTGCTGAGAGAGTTGGCTGCAGAGCCATTGGCCATTATCTTTGAAAACTTGTGGTGATGAGGGGAGGTTTCGGACGGTTAGAAAAAGGCACATATAGTGCCCATCTTTAAAAAAGGGAAGGAGAATCCGGTGAACTACAGACTGGTCAGCCTCACCTCAGTCCCTGGAAAAATCATGGAGCAGGTCCTCAAGGAATCCATTTTGAAGCATCTGGAGGAGAGGAAGGTGAGCAGGAACAGTCAACATGGATTCACCAAGGGCAAGTCATACCTAACCAATCTGATCGCCTTCTATGATGCGATAACAGGCTTTGTGGATATGGGGAAAGTGGCAGACGTGATATACCTTGACTTTAGCAAAGCTTTTGATACGTTCTCCCATAATATTCTTGCCAGCAAGTTAAAAAAGTATGTATTGGATGAATGGACTATAAGGTGGATAGAAAGCTGGCTAAATTGTCGGACTCAATGGGTAGTGATCAATGGCTCAGTGTCTAGTTGGCAGCCGGTATCAAGCAGAGTGCCCTACGGGTCAGTCCTGGGGCCAGTTTTGTTCAACATCTTCATTAATGATCTGGATAATGGGATGGATTGCACCCTCAGCAAGTTTGCAATCGGAGTAGAGGTAGATACACTGGAGGGTAGGGATAGGGTCCAGAGTGACCTAGACGAATTGGAGGATTGGGCCAAAAGAAATCTGATGAGGTTCAACAAGGACAAGTGCAGATTCCTGAACTTAGGACAGAAGAATCCCATGCACTGCTACAGGCTGGGGACCGACTGGCAAAGAAGCAGTTCTGCAGAAAAGGACCTGGGGATTACAGTGGATGAGAAACAGTGTGCCCTTGTTGCCAAGAAGGCTAATGGCATATTGGGCTGCATTAGTAGGAGCACTGCCAGTAGACTGAGGGAAGCGATTATTCCCCTCTATTTGGCATTGGTGAGGTCACATCTGGAGTATTGTGTCCAGTTTTGGGACCACCCACTACAGAAAGGATGTGGACAAATTGCAGAGAGTCCAGAGGAGGACAACTAAAATGATTAGGAGGCTGGGGCATATGACTTACAAGGAAGGGCTGAAAGAACTGGGCTTATTTAGTCTGCAGAAGAGAAGAGTAAGGGGGGATTTGATAGCAGCCTTCAACTACCTGAAGGGGGGTTCCAAAGAGGATGGAGCTCGGCTATTCTCAGTGGCGGAAAAGCCCTGGCTAGGATGATTTAGTTGGGGTTGGTACTGCTTTGAGCAGGGGGTTGGACTAGATGACCTCCTGAGGTCCTTTCCGACTCTAATTTTCTATTATTCTAACCTCCAAAGGGTCTGTGCCTTTTCTAAGCCTTCTCTCTCTTCCTCCCTCAGACATTCTACCTGTGAAATAGAAGATTTTCATAATACTAAATCAAGATGAAATAATCAGATCTGAGAATCACATGGAACTCTTCATGTAGAAATCTTCTGAATACAACATAAACAGACAGACTTCTTCCTACTTAATGAGAAATATCAACTCTAAGACTCTCAATTTTCCTTTTAGCAAACATTTCAACAAATTCTCTGTCAGTACCAAAATACAGTATATCACAACTGGAGGAGTCAGAGGGTGCTGGTGTGCACTACCTCTGTCTGTAGAAAAGTGCCTCAATGCCATATACTAACTCATTGCACACACAGCTAGCAGAGACTGGTGTAGGTGGAGCTCACACTTCTTTCGGAGAACTGCAACAAAACCGTTGCATATTTTAATCCTGAATGACTTAACAGTGTCTGCTTAAATACATGAAAAGTATTAAAAAGTATTAATTCATCTTTCTTGCAGATCCATGGAATCACCTGTGACTTCTGATTGTTCCCAAAAGTCTTTAATCAAAAAGGGCATTTGAAATACATTAAATTATTCTCTAGATTCTCCCACATGTTTGTATCACATTGAACTGCTCAAAGGATTATTTTAATATGCATAGTGGATCAGTGACCAGAGACAAAATGGTTTCTGATCATGTTAGCTGAATGCATAACCCACAATGTTCTTACCAACATTAATAATAGCCAAGGGTAAAGACAAAATTGGAAGGTGTGGAGGGCCTGAGTCTCTTCTCATTACTCTGGGGATTACACTGATTTCAGTGGAAGCTGCTCCTGATTTACAATGGCATCAGTGAGAGGAAAATTAAACTCATCTAATTCAGAAAGAATTAGAAGCCAGTTCTCTCCTCCTACTGTTATAAAAAAATCACTTATAATATCTAAAAATAAGAACCCTTATGATCTCACCTTCCTTTAATCTGTAATTTTAAAAATTTAAGATTTTTACATGAAAGACAAATATAAAGGTAAGAAGCAGGTCTCATCTACAATATATGGTATGAACTTATATTCACTGTAAGATTAAAGATGGAACCATATCCAAACACTCCTAAACATCTTCCAAACCAGAACCCTCATCTGGGATTTGGGATCCAACACAAAATGAAAATTCATGGAGCAGGTTCATGTTTCCAGGTTCCAAAATCGCCCCACTTCCCTCTCCAGTCAAATCCACATTCTGCTCCCCTGCCTTTCACAACAGAGATGGTCTTGTCTTCTTCTCCATTTCTCCTCCTGATCAGCCTAGATCCCAGCCCCACCCTTTATTTATTATTTATTTATCATCAAGACTCTTCAGCGAGGGGAGCCCTCTATTTGCAGTCTTGCTATAGAATTCAGATTTGTATCCATTTACCCTTGGCTCTGGTTACAGACATGAACATCCGCTATGTTAATACAGCTCCATTCTCTTCCACAAAACTTTCACTGACTTCCTTTGGAGTAGGATTGGTGAATGCATTTAAAGTCCCACTGAAATTAGAAAGATGTTGCAAACTCCTCTTTCATCTCTCTCCGTAACGTAAGTATGTATTCAATTTTGGCACAGGAGCCAAGAAGTAAAGCATTTTAATAGGCAGACTGAGCCTGTTGTAGCCAAAAACTATTCCTTAATTAATTCAGTTTTAATTTGTTTACCTAAAATCAAAATGGTTTGTAATTCAGCCAGGATTTAGATGCAATGGTTCCTGTTACAATTTACAATCAACAACAAAAATTAGAGTGAGGCAAACTAACAAGCTAGGGCAAAAATTGAAGTTGTTTATTATAGGCATGGCCGGTATCATGACCTATTATTAAGGTTGCCTGCCACTTCCCATGATAAGACCCTGTTTTCAGCTGCTTACAATTTTGCAAAACTTTAACTGCTTGAGCTACTGAAATTTTCCATATTGGTCATCTGCCTCAGGCTGAATTTTCCCCCCCAAAAAAATTCAGTCAAAATGGTCCAGCTGTTCCAAGAACAAGGATAGGGGGAAATACATTGTTTTGCCCATTTTAAAAATTCTTGACACCTTTTCTTTGAAAAGCATTTTAGCTGCTATGATTTTTCTCTGACTCAATAGAGATCTCTACTACCTCACCTTTTTCTTTCTCATCTTTCCATTTCTCTCTCAACTCTAGGTTTCCCCTCTCACTCCCCCTAAGAATTATATTCTTCTTTCTCTTTTCTCTATATCCTTCTCCAACCTTCCTCTTCTCCCCAGAGTCCTCCAGTTCCCCCACCCCCATTCTCTCCTTCTTCTCAGGGCCCTCTCTACCCGAGTTTTGCCATTGGTTATAATGAGGCAACTCCAACTAGCATTAGTTGTGTGCATGGACCATAAATGACCACAGTTTGACTTTTAATCTCTATTTAGCTGTTGAAAGACAAAAAGCAATACTAACAGTGAATGATCATTATACCAACAATTCCCAATACGGTTCTGTCATGGATCCACGGGATCTGTGCTATGCCCCAGCTTTTAAACAGTTACTCAGATGAACCCCTTCAGTTTGCCAGACCCTCTAGGGGTCCTACTCTGCGTTAAGGGTAGGCCATGTGGCCTCAACACCTCCGAGACTGAACTGCAGGGCTCCAGCATTCCTGTTCTACATTGTGAGTTCTACCCAGCAATTCCAACCGAGATAGACTTCTTGTCAGAGACTTTTATACTCTTCAGGGACCAGTGTAGCTCAGCAAAAAAAGTGACACCAGAGAGTCTTTTCAAAACAGAGTAGGGTTTATTAGTCAACTGGAACACAGCATCAAAAAGTCCTTAGGTTAGCATAGAGAAATAAAGGTTAAGACATAGTCCATTCTGGCCAAGACATACAGCGTTCCACCCTGCCCAGCTGCCATGGAACCCATTTTGGCTCTCTCTCCCTGCATGGACAGCACGTAATGGAGGCTGGGGGAAGCTAAGCCTCTCCAAACCTACACTAATGCTTGCCACCACAACTCCAGGGGTAGGCTATGGTGAGGCTCAGAGTTCCTCTGGGTGGCCCGAGCTGAGGGCTCGGCACCAGCTGGTTGCGCTCCTCTGGATGCTAGCGGGCCGGCTGAGGTTCGGGGCTGCTCCGGGCGCCAGCAGGCCGGACTAGGTTTGGGGCTGTGGTGGCAGGCTGCCCAGCGAGACGGGGGAGGTGAGAGTGGAGTGGGGGTGGGGTCTTGGGTGGAAGAGGTGGGACAAGGGACTAGCCTCCCTAAAAGGAGGGGGCATGCAGCGCCCATGTCCTCCTGTCTCTTTGTCAGTCCAAGGTGAGAGCTGCTCTGTCCCTCCGAAAAGCAAACTCTTTTCCCAGCCACATGTCAACCTTTGGTACCTTGTCCAAAACCTTCATACGCATGCTGAGTTCACATGTTCTGCCAGCCAGAGAGTCCCATGGATAAGTGTCAACTGTTCAGTCACAGGCACTCCCATTGTCTTTGCAGATCCTTGATTCTTATGGGTCAATTTCAGCCAGTCCTTTAAGGGCCACTGATTACTCCCCAGACAGTGACACAACACCTCATGTTTCCTGCCCTGCCCCAAGAAAAGCTTTTTAACCCCATTTCACCCACTGGAGAGCAATGCAAAGTAGAGAGGGAAACTGAGGCACACACAGGAATCAAAAATATTCTACAAAATTCCCACTTTGTCACAGGTTATAATGAGATTCAGTATTTCCAGTGATGTCACTAAACATCTGTCATAAATATAAAGGGAAGGGTAAACCCCTTTGAAATCCCTCCTGGCCAGGGGAAAGCTCCTCTCACCTGTAAAGGGTTAAGAAGCTAAAGGTAACCTCGCTGGCACCTAACCAAAATGACCAATGAGGGGACAAGATACTTTCAAAAGCTGGGAGGAGGGAGAGAAACAAAGGGTCTGTGTCTGTCTGTGTGATGCTTTTGCCAGGGATAGACCAGGAATGGAGTCTTAGAACTTTTAGTAAGTAATCTAGCTAGGTATGTGTTAGATTATGATTTCTTTAAATGGCTGAGAAAAGAATTGTGCTGAATAGAATAACTATTTCTGTCTGTGTATCTTTTTTGTAACTTAAGGTTTTGCCTAGAGGGGTTCTCTATGTTTTTTAATCTAATTACCCTGTAAGATATCTACCATCCTGATTTTACAGGGGGGATTTCTTCATTTATATTTACTTCTATTTTCTATTAAAAGTCTTCTTGTAAAAAACTGAATGTTTTTTCATTGTTCTCAGATCCAAGGGTTTGGGTCTGTGGTCACCTATGCAAATTGGTGAGGCTTTTTATCCAACATTTCCCAGGAAAGGGGGGGGTGCAAGTGTTGGGAGGATTGTTCATTGTTCTTAAGATCCAAGGGTCTGGGTCTGTAGTCACCTAGGCAAATTGGTGAGGCTTTTTACCAAACCTTGTCCAGGAAGTGGGGTGCAGGGTTTTGGGAAGTATTTTGGGGGGAAAGACGCGTCCAAACAGCTCTTCCCCAGTAACCAGTATTAGTTTGGTGGTGGTAGCGGCCATTCCAAGGACCACGGGTGGAATACTTTGTACCTTGGGGAAGTTTTGACCTAAGCTGGTAAAGATAAGCTTAGGAGGTTTTTCATGCAGGTCCCCACATCTGTACCCTAGAGTTCAGAGTGGGGGAGGAACCTTGACATGGTGGAGAAGTTTAATGGAACTTTGGGGGCCATGATACGTAAATTCGTAAATGAGCACTCCAATGATTGGGACCTAGTGTTGCAGCAGTTGCTCTTTGCCTACAGAGCTGTACCACATCCCAGTTTAGGGTTTTCCCCATTTGAACTTGTATATGGCCGTGAGGTTAAGGGGCCATTGCAGTTGGTGAAGCAGCAATGGGAGGGATTTACACCTTCTCCAGGAACTAACATTCTGGACTTTGTAACCAACCTACAAAACACCCTCCGAACCTCTTTAGCCCTTGCTAAAGAAAACTTACAGGATGCTCAAAAAGAGCAAAAAGCCTGGTATGATAAACATGCCAGAGAGCGTTCCTTCAGAGTAGGAGACCAGGTCATGGTCTTAAGGGCGCTCCAGGCCCATAAAATGGAAGCATCGTGGGAAGGGCCATTCATGGTCCAGGAGCGCCTGGGAGCTGTTAATTATCTCATAGCATTCCCCACCTCCAACCGAAAGCCTAAGGTGTACCATATTAATTCTCTAAAGCCCTTTTATTCCAGAGAATTAAAGGTTTGTCAGTTTACAGCCCAGGGAGAAGATGATGCTGAGTGGCCTGAAGGTGTCTACTACGAAGGGAAATGTGCTGGTGGTGTGGAAGAGGTGAACCTCTCCATGACCCTTGGGCGTATGCAGCGACAGCAGATCCAGGAGCTGTGCACTAGCTACGCGCCAACGTTCTCAGCCACCCCAGGACTGACTGAACGGGCATACCACTCCATTGACACAGGTAATGCTCACCCAATTAGGGTCCAACCTTACCGGGTGTCTCCTCAAGCTAAAACTGCTATAGAACGGGAGATCCAGGATATGTTACAGATGGGTGTAATCCGCCCCTCTGAAAGTGCATGGGCATCTCCAGTGGTTCTAGTTCCCAAACCAGATGGGGAAATACGTTTTTGCGTGGACTACCGTAAGCTAAATGCTGTAACTCGCCCAGACAACTATCCAATGCCACGCACAGATGAACTGTTAGAGAAACTGGGACGGGCCCAGTTCATCTCTACCGTGGACTTAACAAAGGGGTACTGGCAGGTACCGCTAGATGAATCTGCCAAGGAAAGGTCAGCCTTCATCACACATCTCGGGCTGTATGAATTTAATGTACTCCCTTTCAGGCTGCGAAATGCACCCGCCACTTTCCAAAGACTTGTAGATGGTCTCCTAGTGGGATTAGGAGAATATGCAGTCGCCTACCTTGACGATGTGGCCATATTTTCGGATTCCTGGGCAGACCACCTGGAACATCTACAAAAAGTCCTTGAGCGCATAAGGGAGGCAGGACTAACTGTTAAGGCTAAGAAGTGTCAAATAGGCCTAAACAGAGTGACTTACCTTGGACACCAGGTGGGTCAAGGAACTATCAGCCCCCTACAGGCCAAAGTGGATGCTATCCAAAAGTGGCCTGTCCCAAAGTCAAAGAAACAGGTTCAATCCTTCTTAGGCTTGGCCGGTTATTACAGACGATTTGTACCGCACTACAGCCAAATCGCTGCCCCACTGACAGACCTAACCAAAAAGAAACAGCCAAATGCTGTTCAGTGGACCGGAAAGTGTCAGAAGGCCTTTAACAAGCTTAAAGCGACACTCATGTCTGACCCTGTACTAAGGGCCCCAGACTTTGACAAACCGTTCCTAGTAACCACAGATGCATCCGAGCGTGGTGTGGGAGCAGTTTTAATGCAGAAAGGATCTGATCAAGAATTCCACCCTGTAGTGTTTCTCAGCAAAAAACTGTCTGAGAGGGAAAGCAACTGGTCAGTCACTGAAAAAGAATGTTATGCCATTGTCTACGCTCTGGAAAAGCTACGCCCATATGTTTGGGGACGGCGTTTCCACCTGCAAACCGACCATGCTGCACTGAAGTGGCTTCACACCGTCAAGGAAACTAACAAAAAACTTCTTCGGTGGAGTTTAGCTCTCCAAGATTTTGATTTCGACATCCAACACATCTCAGGAGCTTCTAACAAAGTGGCTGATGCACTCTCCCGTGAAAGTTTCCCAGAGTCAACTGGTTAAAATCGTCCTTGAGATGTGGAAAATATTGTTAGTCTTTATGTACTTGGTAGTATATTTAGAGATGCATGTGTCTTATTAACTCTGTTTTTCCTAGAGCTCCAGGAAGAAATCCCAGCCAGTGTTTCACCCTAGCTGAGATTTGGGGGGCGTGTCATAAATATAAAGGGAAGGGTAAACCCCTTTGAAATCCCTCCTGGCCAGGGGAAAGCTCCTCTCACCTGTAAAGGGTTAAGAAGCTAAAGGTAACCTCGCTGGCACCTGACCAAAATGACCAATGAGGGGACAAGATACTTTCAAAAGCTGGGAGGAGGGAGAGAAACAAAGGGTCTGTGTCTGTCTGTGTGATGCTTTTGCCAGGGATAGACCAGGAATGGAGTCTTAGAACTTTTAGTAAGTAATCTAGCTAGGTATGTGTTAGATTATGATTTCTTTAAATGGCTGAGAAAAGAATTGTGCTGAATAGAATAACTATTTCTGTCTGTGTATCTTTTTTGTAACTCAAGGTTTTGCCTAGAGGGGTTCTCTATGTTTTTTAATCTAATTACCCTGTAAGATATCTACCATCCTGATTTACAGGGGGGATTTCTTTATTTCTATTTACTTCTATTTTCTATTAAAAGTTTTCTTGTAAAAAACTGAACGTTTTTTCATTGTTCTCAGATCCAAGGGTTTGGGTCTGTGGTCACCTATGCAAATTGGTGAGGCTTTTTATCCAACATTTCCCAGGAAAGGGGGGGGTGCAAGTGTTGGGAGGATTGTTCATTGTTCTTAAGATCCAAGGGTCTGGGTCTGTAGTCACCTAGGCAAATTGGTGAGGCTTTTTACCAAACCTTGTCCAGGAAGTGGGGTGCAGGGTTTTGGGAAGTATTTTGGGGGGAAAGACGCGTCCAAACAGCTCTTCCCCAGTAACCAGTATTAGTTTGGTGGTGGTAGCGGCCATTCCAAGGACCACGGGTGGAATACTTTGTACCTTGGGGAAGTTTTGACCTAAGCTGGTAAAGATAAGCTTAGGAGGTTTTTCATGCAGGTCCCCACATCTGTACCCTAGAGTTCAGAGTGGGGGAGGAACCTTGACATGGTGAAGTTCAAATGGGGAAAACCCTAAACTGGGATGTGGTACAGCTCTGTAGGCAAAGAGCAACTGCTGCAACACTAGGTCCCAATCATTGGAGTGCTCATTTACGAATTTACGTATCATGGCCCCCAAAGTTCCATTAAACTTCTCCACCATGCCATTTGTTTGATGGTGGTAAGGAGTGGCAACCAAGTGATTTACCCCATGAGCTTCCCAAAGGTTTTTCATAGTTCCTGCCAGGAAATTAGTCCCTGCATCTGTGAGGATGTCGGAGGGCCAACCTACCCTGGCAAAAATGTCTGCTAGTGCCTGGCATACACTTTTAGCCCTGGTGTTGCTTAGAGCTACTGCTTCCGGCCATCGGGTGGCAAAATCCATGAAAGTCAGTATGTACTGCTTTCCTCTGGCTGTCTTTTTCGGAAAAGGACCCAGAATATCCACAGCTACTCGCTGAAATGGAACTTCAATGATGGGGAGTGGTTGTAGAGGGGCTTTGACCTGGTCTTGGGGTTTTCCCACTCTTTGGCACACCTCACAAGACTGGACATAGGTAGAAACATCCTTGCCCATTCCCTCCCAGTGGAATGACCCCCCCAAACGGTCTTTGGTCCTGTTCACCCCAGCATGGCCACTAGGGTGATCGTGGGCTAAGCTCAAGAGCTTGGCCCGGTATTTAGTTGGAACTACCAACTGTCTCTGAGGATGCCAGTCTTCCTGGTGTCCACCAGAAAGAGTTTCCTTGTATAAAAGTCCTCTTTCTACAACAAACCTGGATCGATTAGAAGAGCTGAGAGGCGGTGGGTTGCTCCGTGCCGCTGTCCAAGCTCTCTGGAGGCTTTCATCTGCTTCCTGTTCGGTCTGGAACTGTTCCCTTGATGCTGGAGACATCAGTCCCTCATTGGATTGTGGACCTAGGCTTGGTCCCTCTGGAAGCAATACAGGGGATGGAGCTGTTTCTGTTGACTGTGAACTGCTCTCCGCTGGGGCACTAGGTTGGGATTCAGGCTCCGGCTGAGCCTCTTGTGTAGGGTTATCGGCTGCTGCCAGTTCAGGTTCGGTGGGGCCCTCTGTTGTTGAGGTTGCAAGTACTGGATTCAGTGCTGGCACGGGGTCTGGTGTTGGTTGTTCGGCTGGTTCCAGTTCTGGGACTGGTTCCGTCTGGGTCTCTGGGACTGGATCCACTACTGCTGTTGCAGACATTGGCCTGGGGTCCGGGTCCATCACCTCTGACTGGGTCCTGATAGAAGTTTCCGGAACAGAGCTAGGCCTCACGGCTTGTTTAGCCTGGCTGCGGGTGACCATTCCCACCCTCTTGGCCTGCTTCACATGATTGGCCAAGTCTTCCCCCAACAGCATGGGGATGGGATAATCATCATAGACTGCAAAAGTCCACATTCCTGACCAGCCCTTGTACTGGACAGGCAACTTGGCTGTAGGCAAATTGAAAGAGTTGGACTTGAAGGGTTGAATCGTCACTTGGATCTCTGGGTTGATTAAATTGGGGTCCACTAAGGAAGCATGGATAGCTGACACTTGTGCTCCGGTGTCCCTCCACGCGGTGACCTTCTTCCCGCCCACACTCACAGTTTCCCTCCGCTCCAAGGGTATCTGGGAGGTATCTGGGCCTGTGGACCTCTGGTGTGATTCCGGTGCAATGAACTGTAATCTGTTGGGGTTCTTGGGGCAGTTGGCCTTTACATGCCCCAGCTCGTTACATTTAAAACATCGTCCAGCTGACGGGTCACTGGGGCGAGGAGGGTTGCTGGAGAACGGGGTGGCAGGACGATAAGGGGTCTGGAGGGTTCTTTGGGAGGTAGGTGGGGCCTTGGGCGGCCCCCGGTAATAGGGTGTGGTCTGGGGTGGTCCCTTCTGGTCTCCGCTCCAACGGCGACCAGTTTTCTTCTTCTCTGCCACCTCCACCCATCTGGCTCCAATCTCTCCTGCCTCGATTACAGTTTTGGGTTTCCCATCTTGGATGTATCTTTCTATTTCCTCAGGAACACCCTCTAAGAATTGTTCCATTTGCATTAGGAAGGGCAAATTTACTGGAGATTCAACACTTGCTCCTGATATCCAGGCATCCCAATGTTTCACAATGTGGTAGGCATGTCGGGTAAATGACATGTCTGGTTTCCACCTTAGGGCTCTGAACCTCCGACGAGACTGCTCGGGTGTTATCCCCATTCTGACTCTCGCCTTGGATTTAAACAGTTCATACTTGTTCATGTGTTCTTTAGGCATTTCAGCTGCCACCTCAGCTAAGGGTCCACTGAGCTGCGGCCTCAGCTCTACCATGTATTGGTCAATAGGGATGTTGTACCCAAGGCAGGCCCTTTCGAAGTTTTCTAAGAAGGCCTCAGTATCATCACCTGCCTTGTAGGTGGGGAACTTTCTGGGCTGGGAAGTGGTACCTGGAGAAGGATTGCTAGGGTTTGTTGGTATATTCTGCTGGGCCTTTATCCTCTCCATCTCCTCCACATACTTCCTCTCTTTTTCCTTCTCCTCCAGTTCTTTGTCCCTCGCTTCCATAGCTCTCCTGTGAGCAGCCGCTTGGTGTTGTTCTGCTTCTCTCGCTGCCTCCCTTTCTTGTTCCTTCTTCAGCCGCATGAGTTCTATCTGTCTTTCATGTTCCCTTTGTCTTTCCTCAGCCTGAAATTTGGCTAATTCGAGCTGTAGTCGAGCCGCGGATTTTGCCATTCTAACCTCTCTGTTTTTAACTAACTTTACACCCGAGGTTTAGAAATAAACAAACAAAACTTGGCTGTAAAATTTTGCTGTGCTGGAATAGAATACCTATTCTCTGATAGTGATTGTCAGCCTACAGAAAAAGACAATTCCCTTGTCTCTGCTCTGGGCCCAACTTAAAGCAAAAAACCTCCAACTACTTGGAAACCTGCTTACCCAGCCCAAAGAAAAAGCAAATGGGTAGAACACACACCCCCTATTTACTTTTAGGAAGAAAAGAAAAAAAAAACCTCTGGGTTGGAAGACTGTGAATTTCCCTGCAGGAGTTAAGTACCCTGCCTCCAGGCAAAGAAAACCTGCAATTCACAAGATAATCCCCTTTTGTCTCTGCTTGGCCACAAAGCAGAGAAAAACAATCTGCTTTCAGTTTCAACTGCTTTCCAAAGGAAAAAAAATTTTCCTTTTTAAAATCTGTATTTCTAGTTCAAAAAATCTCAACTGGATCTCAAAATGATTTCAGGTTAATCCCACCGCTATGCCACCATGTCAAGGTTCCTCCCCCACTCTGAACTCTAGGGTACAGATGTGGGGACCTGCATGAAAAACCTCCTAAGCTTATCTTTACCAGCTTAGGTCAAAACTTCCCCAAGGTACAAAGTATTCCACCCGTGGTCCTTGGAATGGCCGCTACCACCACCAAACTAATACTGGTTACTGGGGAAGAGCTGTTTGGACGCGTCTTTCCCCCCAAAATACTTCCCAAAACCCTGCACCCCACTTCCTGGACAAGGTTTGGTAAAAAGCCTCACCAATTTGCCTAGGTGACTACAGACCCAGACCCTTGGATCTTAAGAACAATGAACAATCCTCCCAACACTTGCACCCCCCCCTTTCCTGGGAAATGTTGGATAAAAAGCCTCACCAATTTGCATAGGTGACCACAGACCCAAACCCTTGGATCTGAGAACAATGAAAAAACATTCAGTTTTTTACAAGAAAACTTTTAATAGAAAATAGAAGTAAATAGAAATAAAGAAATCCCCCCTGTAAAATCAGGATGGTAGATATCTTACAGGGTAATTAGATTAAAAAACATAGAGAACCCCTCTAGGCAAAACCTTGAGTTACAAAAAAGATACACAGACAGAAATAGTTATTCTATTCAGCACAATTCTTTTCTCAGCCATTTAAAGAAATCATAATCTAACACATACCTAGCTAGATTACTTACTAAAAGTTCTAAGACTCCATTCCTGGTCTATCCCTGGCAAAAGCATCACACAGACAGACACAGACCCTTTGTTTCTCTCCCTCCTCCCAGCTTTTGAAAGTATCTTGTCCCCTCATTGGTCATTTTGGTCAGGTGCCAGCGAGGTTACCTTTAGCTTCTTAACCCTTTACAGGTGAGAGGAGCTTTCCCCTGGCCAGGAGGGATTTCAAAGGGGTTTACCCTTCCCTTTATATTTATGACAACATCTGAAAAAAGAAAAGGAGTACTTGTGGCACCTTAGAGACTAACCAATTTATTTGAGCATAAGCTTTCGTGAGCTACAGCTCACTTCATCGGATGCAACTTCATCCGATGAAGTGAGCTGTAGCTCACGAAAGCTTATGCTCAAATAAATTGGTTAGTCTCTAAGGTGCCACAAGTACTCCTTTTCTTTTTGCGAATACAGACTAACACGGCTGTTACTCTGAAAACTAAACATCTGAGTCTTTATGCCATATAATGAACTATCACAACAGAATACATTCAATTGTAAGGCACATACCAGAGTTATGATAGATAGGGCAATATTTGCATAATCAAATTGACTCTAAGGATCCGTTTTAGAATTGACCTAACAGTGCTACTCATTGTTGAAAACCAGAGATGTCCATACTGATATAACAATATGTGCCACAAATAATACCTTCAGCATGATTCAGATATCTAAATGCAAATATTCGCTCTCACATCATATCGTTTCTGGGGTCCATAAACTCATGACTGGATTACACTGCTCCATTAATGCAGTATTCCATCTGTAAAAGATAATCTAGATTTCATATCCTCCATTCTCTGTAACTTTTTAAGAACACCATGTTAGAAAACACATCAGAATGGAAGATGCTTATAAAGAATGGTGAAATAAGGTTGTTTCAGGTAAATTGTATGCTTGACTATATTTATTTTGCACTCTGAATACACGGAATCAGGTTATAAAAAGAACTAACCATTTTTCTTTATGGGTGAGGCTCACCCAAATGGAGAGGGCTGTCATATCCTTTACAATTCAGTGGCCCCAGGATCTCATGCAAGTGGCATAAAGGGGCTGTGGATACTATTTTACTCAATAGATAATAAAGGAGAATGGACCCATATACTAGCACTGCATCATGGTTCTGTATTGAAGAGTGGATTTAATCTTCCCAGCCACTTCACATTTTGCCCACATAGAGTCAAACTCCATTGACATATGGTTCAATGGAGGTATGCAAATTTCCACCAGCTGAGGATATGGTCAACAAATCACAAATACTTTGTCTTTTATGCAGCTGTAGGGAATTTTAGTCAAGAGTAGTAACTCATTAATTGACTCCAGTGACTCTTGACTAGGAGACTCATTATGAATTAGTAAATAAAACAGATACAGTTACAAAAGCTGCTCACTAATATTAAAACATTTCCTTAGAGGTACGAAGAAGACAGTAACCCTGTGTGAATTATAAAGTTTGCAAATTAGAGAAGTTTTATTTACTCTATATTGCATTTTGTAGTAATTTTTTATGAACTCCAAAGATTGTTAAGGACTTGAATCATCTTTACTTTTCATAACAAATGAAGCCTCAGATTTCTCTCTTAAGAAATGCTAATGTTAGCTATCAAATATTATTTATCAGGGCATATCTACTCTATCATTAACTGTCTTACTGTTGTAACAGTGAACAGCTGAACGCTGGTTATTATCTGAATAATGCTGAAACTCCAGTGCCTCAAGAGAATCCTAAACCACATTAATTGATGGAAAATTCTGAAAATATGGGCAAAGGTCATATAAACTTTGTTGAGGATTCTCCTTTAATTAATGGAGACTGAGCAGCACAGTTGCTGCTAGTAATTCTTTTTCTGGTAATGCTATTCACAGTCTCTGAGATGGTAAATGCTAATGAAAATATAACAATGACAAAGACACACACTGAGTATCTGAAAACTATGCCAAAGACATATAATGGCCCAAACTCCAGATTTACTCTGATGAACAGTAACCAGATGGACTGATCCAGCAAAACACTTACGCACAACCCTAACTTGAAATGGGACTACTTATATGCTTAAAGGTAAGCAAGCATGTGTTAAGTGTTTCACTGGATCAGGGAGAATAGCAGAATTTTGCCAACTGAGTTCAGTACTTCCCTCAGTTACTTCTGTGTAACTTAACTGAAATGAGTGAGGTGTCACACGTGTGACTGACGGCAGAATTTGGCCAGTACTAGGAAAGTTAGGCTCAGTTCTTCCCCCACCTATGCAATCCCATTAACTTCTAGAGCCTTGTGGGGGATAGGAGAGAGAAACAGGCTAAATCTGTAAACCTTTCTACATCCAACTTCCATTAAAATACCAGTATATACACCTTCACATTCTTAAAACCACCTTTACCAAACAAGGACACTCCATTAAAGAAGCAGATCACATCATGGAATGGATCACCCAAATACCCGGAGAGAGATCTTGCTTCAATAGAGAAATAAAATTCCCTCTGATCACAAACCTAGCACCCCACACTGAAACCCATACAGGGAATCAAACAACTACAATCCCATATTCGATGGGGATCCCATCCTGAAAGAAATCTTGCCTGAACCCTTCTTCCAGCTGTCAAACAACCCCCTCTCGAAGCTCATCATCAGAGGAAAGCTCACCAGAGAGCAGGACACACCAACTCAAAGCGGCACCAGACCCTGCCAGAACAACAGAATCAAATCCTGCAGATATATCGCCACTGCTACTATGCTCAATACCCCCCACAACACATCTTTTAAGATCCCTGGATTCTACACATGCCTATTACAACATGTACTATAGCTCATCCAGTGCACTAAATGCCCCAGTAACAACTATGTGGGTGAAACCAGACAATCACTATGCTCCCGAATGAAATCATACAGGAAAATGATAAAAGGCAAAAGCACCATAACGTCTATGTATGAATGCTTTCACAAAGTGATCATTTTATATCTGACCTATCAGTACTCACTCTCAAAGGAAACCTGCACAACATTTTCAAAAGACGAGCCTGGGAGCTTAAATTCATAACTCTACTAGATACTAAAAATCATGGACTGATCAGAGACACTTGATTTATGGCTATTACATCTATCTGTAACCTGCCCTTTTTGTCCTATGATTGCAGAGGTGTTAATGGGCGACTCTACCTTCATTGCTCCCTTCGGTATGTGCGAACTACTTATGCTAGATAATCTGTTCCACCTTGCATTTTGCTGTGAGGCTAGGAATACCTTTACCATACCTGAAGAAGAGCACTTTATAGCTCAAAAGCTTGTCTCTCTCATCCACAGAAGTTGGTCCAATAAAAGATATTACCTCGCTCACCTTGTCTCTCATTAAAATATCAGTCAGTAGCAAGACAAATGTTTGCATTATATTCAGGCTTTAAGAAACGTGAATTGACCCACCATTACAGCTACAAACTGACCTATCAAGGACAGCAGTAACACAGATATGCCCAATATTAATATATTTGTCAGTTATGACCAACTGACCTCAAAACAGAAACAGCTGAGTAGGAAAGTCCTAACATCATTGTGCGCCAATCAGTATTCAACCTCCAGCTTAAAATGTCATTCACTTTCTAGAATTATGTCTAAATAATCACAAGACCATTGAAATCACCAGATACTGAAATCAGCTTGAAATTTACTAGTCGTAACAGATTTTCACCATGGCAACCTCTGATCCCAGCCAACTATATTGCAATTCTAGAATCCAGTATAATCAACTAATCTAACAAGGAACTTAGAAATACTGCAGGCAGAACAGTTTGTGTTTTATACCTATTTGAACCTTTAATGCATTTCAGCTAGATACCAAAATTGATATATAGAAATATTAGAATAAGATGTAATGCTAATCTCATTCTTTCCCCAAAATGAAATGAAATGAAAATTTGGCATCATATTCTAACTGATATAATGAATATAGAATGAAATACTGTGACTGTACCAATGTAAGATATGCCTGTCTCCAAGATGGCACAGGAACTATTAATGATTTATCATTAATTTTTATATGATTCTTTATTAAGTTATCTATTTATATTATGGTGGTGGCTTCAGGCCCCAAACAAGACCCCTTCATGCTAGGTTTCGTACAAATGCATAGGAAGAGGCAGTCCCTGCCCCAGGGAGTTTACAATCTAAATAGACAAGAGAAGGGACATGTTATTATCCCTTTTTTAAGGGATGGGAATTGGAGACACAAATGGATTAAGTGCCTTGTCCAAGGCCACACAAGGAGTCTATAACAGAGCCAGTAATTAAATACTGAGACCCAGTCTGGTGTCTTAACCATAAAACCATCCTTTATTTTAAACTTTTTGGGCACTAAACAATCGGAAGAGGTGACCTCCTATTAGGAGACTGCACTCTGACACACACAACATGAGTATTGTCTTCCAATAACTGAACTCAGGCGTAAGATCTCTTTACAGTGTGTTTAACGTTTGGATTCTCTCTGGTTAACAAGCTCTCTGCCAGCAATAACCAATAAGCAACACAGTAGAAAGTTTATATGTAAATAGGCAATGTAATAGTTATTTATATTGTGGTTGTTATTATATAAAAAGGTTCTAGTTCAATTTAAGTAAATAAGTATGTATGCTGCTTGTACTTACCTTTTCTATAACAATGAACGCAGTCCATTTAGCATGAGTACAGAAAGCCATATACAGCCAACAAGAAGTATATGGAATTACTCCAGATTTACACTGGTGTAACTCATAGCTTAATCTGACCCAGAGGCTTTATTCTTTTACCACTTCCTCTATTTTTCTTTTCAACGAGTTATTAATGCTACACCAACAATAACGAAAGGAAACAGTGAACCTTTTCCAGTGGCATGATTCTAACATGTTCAGTCACATATTAACGCTCCCTGGAGCAATGGTGCCCAACCTTTGCAGCACTGGTGGCCGCTGTGGCAACTTACCAGGAGTCTGAGAGGCAAAACCAATTTGCATATATGTTTACATAATTGTACACAAATATGTTGATCAGAGATAATGCAAAAATATTTTTACCATTTGTGGAGCATTATGAATATACACAGTGCTTTAAAACAAAAACGAAAAAACAATAACACAGGAAGAACAAAAGGAAGAAGCATCAATGAGAAGGCTGGTATGGCTTTTCCAAAATCAACTTAGATGTTTGACACTGCTTGAGGTGATCCTACTTATTGCAGGTTTGAGTCTATTAGCCAATTGCTGTGGGGTTTGATCTGCTCTGACTCACAATACAAAAGAACTGTTCTTCTTCAAACATTCTCTGCAAGGCTTTCTATTCTTAGGAACGTAGGCCCAGAACCTCCCAGGTATTTGGGCAGCTAACTTTCATTGATTTTCATGGGAATTAGCCACCTAAATACCTTTGAGAATCTGGGTCTTAGCCATTCTCAACCTGAAACTTGGAAAGCCGTGAAAATTCAGTGGGAGACTATACAAGGAGCTGTGGTCCCACTTCCCTCAGTTACTTCCAAACACCATAGCCTCAGAGCTCAGCACTCTCTCTACTGCTTCTGTTGTCACTCTGCTGGCCACATTACAATTGTTTTCTGGTCATAATGTTTCTTAAAACTTTGGGATAGAAGTTATTAATTGTAGCAGAATGTATGCAATTGTGTGGTTCAGCAAAGCTGTTGCATTTGTCAGTGAGGCTCAGCAAGAGACATGTTTGTTGGTTCCATCAGCCAGTATCATGTTTTACTGACACCACTGGAAAATACTGATTAAAATGATGCCCATCTGGTAACAGTAAGATGCCAGTCTCTGACCCACATACCCACTACCGGAAGCTTGTAGGAGAGTGGCAGTTACCAGGGAAATACACTATTCATGCTGGATTCACTCTCCTTGCCAAGAAAGATCATATATCTCAGTTCAAAATCTTCCTCATCAAAGATGGTACCCTCAGGTAGACTCAGCAAGTCTGATTTTCCTCTCACTTACCCTGCTTTTACATCAGTGAAACTCCATCAACTTCAATGGATTTATCTCTGGTCACAGTAGTGACAGAAAAACCATTTCCATCAAATAAGAGAGAGAGAGAGAGAGAGAGAGAGAGAGAGATTAACCCATCAATTAAATCCCCAGATAAAACTACTCTGAAATGGATTTCAGATCGAGAACATATCATTTATACTAAGGGTAAAAACATTAAAGGGATGTTGTAATTATCTCCAACACAAGCATTACAAACTCAGGAAATTCAGAGTTAAGGTTAACAGCATCATGTGGCTACTCATTTACAGCATATACTGATCCTGATCCTTATCCTATCCCTTGGGAGGAGGCATACCTCAGTGGTTTGACAATGGGCCTGCTAAACCCAGGGTTGTGAGTTCAACCCTTGAGGGAGCCATTTAGAGATCTGGGGTAAAAATTGGGGACTGGTCCTGCTTTGAGCACGGGACTGGACTAGATGACCTCCTAAGGTCCCTTCCAACCCTGATACTCTATGATAGTTACATTATTACGTTGTTTTCAGTGCTTAATAAATAACACAATAATACAGTTAATATATGGTAACTGGTGGATCATCACTAAAGATTCTGAGAGAAGAATGCATTTTACAGAAAGACTGGGAAGAAGGTGAGAGTGTTCAACTTATACACAAGTAGAGGAATGGGGAATTACATAAAAAACAAGCCTTGTTGTTGCTTTGTTGTTTTATTTCAGGATTTTTCTCTGATGTGTAAAACCATACAACCTTTATCAGTTTAAGATAACAAACTAGTTGTGAAGTATTGCTATATTTTGCACACACAAAAAAGATTAAAAACTGGAAATTAATTTTAAAACATCTTCCATCATTTTTATTTAGGCACTATAGAAATCTTAGCGATATTTCACTCTAGTCAGAAATGTTTATCATTGCCTAAAGCAGGCAGGTACCCAGACTCCAATTGCAAATATTTCAACATTATAAAGAGAAAGCCACACATATATTAGACATCAGAAACAGAATGATGTGTATTAGTGAACGTGTGAACTATCGGATTAGGAGTCTGAGTACCCTCTGTTATATAAAATCTCTCAGGCTTTTAAATATCTCTGGATATAAATATAATTTGGAGATAGTTGATGAATATCTCATCTACATCCAAAGGCGGCAAATTATATGGGCCCATGGTGCCCGTGCTCCACCAATATTCAGGAAGTTTATACTGGCAAAAGCTGGTATGTACCTTGACTGAATTTAGTCCAGAATGCTCACGCTGTTAAGAAACATGAAATATTCTCTATAAATAATTGAACTGAGCTAGTTTTACATAATAAATTAGCAACACACAATAGATATAGACATGGGCGCCAGGTTTGTATAATTTTTGGTAGTGTCCAGAACAGGTCCAAGCAGAGCCGTCCCGTCCATAGGATGGACCGGGGCAACTGGCCACACCCCCACGCTTTGGGGGGCTCCGCGCTTCAGGGGGAAGCAGGATCCAAGAGAGTGGGAGGGAGGATAACGGGGGTCTGGTGCCAACAGCAGTGAGCAACCCAGCCCCAGCCTGCCCCACTCTGCCTCCTCCCACCCCTGCTACGCCCCCACTCCTCCCTTTCCACCAAGCTCCCACCCCACCTCTTCCAGCCCCAGCTCCACCTCCACCCCACCTCTTTCCGCCCCCATTCCACCCTTTCCCCTAAGCCCCCGCCCCGCCTCTTTCCAGCTTCCACCCCCTCCCCCGAGCGAAACTAGGAGCTGGTAGGACGGAGCAGTCTGGGGCTAGGTTGCTTGCTGCTGCTGGCGCCAGGCCCCCCTGCTAACCCTCCAGGCTGCCCCGGACACTGCGAATAGAGGGGAACAGAGGCCTCATCTGGAGTTTTGGGCCCCACACTACAAGAAGGATGTGAAAAAATTGGAAAGCGTCCAGCGGAGGGCAACAAAAATGATTAGGGGACTGGAACACATGACTTATGAGGAGAGGCTGAGGGAACTGGGATTATTTAGTCTGCAGAAGGGAAGAATGAGGGGGGATTGGATAGCTGCTTTCAACTACCTGAAAGGGGGTTCCAAAGAGGATGGATCTAGACTGTTCTCAGTGGTAGCAGATGACAGAACAAGGAGTAATGGTCTCAAATTGCAGTGGGAGAGGTTTAGGTTGGATATTAGGAAAAACTTTTTCACTAGGAGAGTGGTGAAGCACTGGAATACGTTACCTAAGGAAGTGGTGGAATCTCCTTCCTTTGAGGTTTTTAAGGTCAGGCTTTACAAAACCCTGGCTGGGATGATTTAGTTGGGGACTGGTCCTGCTTTGAGCAGGGGATTGGACGAGATGACCTCCTGAGGTCCCTTCCAACCCTGACAGTCTATGATTCTATGATTATGCAATACTAATTCTGGGGGAGTGGGTGAAAACTCCTAATTGACCCCCGCTTATGATCAGCTTATGCCCTACGGCAGAAGGATCAATAGCTTTTGTAATTTTTATCCTGACTAATGTAACTGTGACTCCTATTCTCTTCCTATACAGCAAGTGCCTAATCCTTATTAGCTCAGTATGATACTGAGGCTTTCCACTCATCCATTTGTGCCTTGAAGCCAGATGGTGCTAGCTGCCAAAAGTATTTATGCTCAACATGTGTGTTTGTTGTCCTTGACAAAGGCAGATTTTGGCTGAATTGTTGGATCAATGTATGTTTTCTCATGCCTGAATAAATGGTAACTCTTTACACAGTGGTATTTTTTACAATATCTATATATTGAAGTTTAATACATGGACACAATACGGTGCCCAAATATCCAAAACAAGAGGGATAATATAAATCAAACAAGAGACTAACTGGTAGTTTAATAGAAGCAGTTTGTCCCACAGACCCCATCACTATTTAACTCTGGAAAATGCGCATTTAGAAAGCCAGGGTAATAGACCAAATAGTATACTGCTCTTGTGTCATTCAGACATTTGCAAAACTATGAGATGTGTGGAAGTAGGTCTGCAAAAGGATAGAATAAGTCCCTTTGGCTAGCTGATTCTTTTGACTCCCTAATTTGGAAGTTTGACACCACATACTGAGCTCATTTGAAACTCCTATTGGCATCGTAACCTCTGGAGTAATTTCCTTCTTCAGAATATTCCTCCTATTGTCCTAAAAACTTGCCCAATCTCTCTCTTCTCCCCATTCAACTCACATATTGGACCTATAAAAGATCCTCTTTGGACATGTAAACCACATTGCAAAATTCCACCATCCTGAAAGACAAATGAGCCTCCTAAGTATAAAATGCTATAGCATGGTATAAATATAGCACCTCATTAAATCTCTATAAAATCTTATTGGTTTAAATAATTAGTAAATTCTGGAGGACTTGTCCTGGAGAGAATGACCCTTCCCTTGTAGACTGCAGCCATCACAGATTATCAATTATCTCAGTATTTGTGTTTATGGATTTCATGGGCTTGTTTGCCTCAGAGAGCTCTTTATGGGTCTAAAATAATGTGTAGAGTCATGAAAATCTGTGGATATCCGCTTTATATCTGCCAATCTCTGCAGATGCGGATATCTGTGGACCATGTTTTCAGATCGCAGATGGACGTGGATCCAAATTTTATATCCACGCAAGGTTAGAGATGTGATCTTTTATGGTATTTCCACACCCTGGAACTAACACACTCTGAGATGACCAGAGCTCACAGTATTGCCAATTAAGTCAATATAAGCCCTTTTATGCATGTTCACAGATTGTTCTATATTAAAAATTGGTCATTTTTATTCTCAATTAATGATTTCACCTGTAAAATGCTATGACGCTGTTTTGGTTAACACTGAATGCTGATTCAATACGAATGACATATGAAGGATTTTTCATATGGCCTAACAAATTATGTTCTTAAGAATGGCTTCAGTGACAATCTGGTACCTAGATACCAAGGCTCAAAAAGATTCAGAAAAAAAAGTACAGCTTTGACAATTGGCATTCTACCGTTACCCTCTGCATTGGCAGATACTTGATAAGAATGCATGAAAGAAAGCTTTCATTCTTAAATTGCAGGTCTCTCACCATTTAAGAAAGTACTCCAAAATGAGCATGTCTTCAAAGACAGCAGTAATAAAATAGAATGCTGTACTTCATAGCTCCCCTAGTGTGAAAAATCAACTGCATGTTGATTCACTGAAACATTCAGGTCCAAATGAAACTCTCACTTATCCTGCTGTAAACCCAGGGTAGATCTACTCACATCAATGGTGTTATTTCAGATTTACGTTAGTGTAACTGAGATCAGGAGTTTTCCCTCAGTATGTGTTTTTATGACATAAGAATCATTCAAGGTTTTTAAACACATCCTCCATAAATTCCAGCTCCTAATCTGACACAAAAGCATTCGCAATTAATTTCATATCTTCACTGAGCATGGATGGTTGAGAGGCCTGATCCAAGATGAATTTATCAACACTGAAGATGGTGGGAAAAGAAAGAGGAAGCATGAACAAGAGCAAAAGAAAGAAAGAAAACATTCTATCATTTGCAGAAAAGTCCATGACTTGGAATGCCATCTCTATCCTTTAGGCCATCTTTTCTACTTGAAAGCAAATGTTGTCTGCCATAAATGCCATATTAGGTGGAAAAAAACAGTTAATGCAAAATTGTAATTTTCTAGAACTATCCATAAATTAGAAATTCCTATCTGTGAACAGAAAATGAAATCACCATTTGTAACATTTAAGAAACCAAGACTTCAAGATTGCATCCTAGATCATATTTGATCAAATGCTGTTGAATGCTTAGACTGTTATACTGATGGAGTAGAACTTATTTCTTTAATTATCTACCACTTGAGGGTCTTCTTTCTGCAATGCTACATTTCATTACATATAAGGCATGCCTATGGTTTAGGTTTGATCAATGCTTCTACTATTCAGGGTGAAAGCCGGAAGGTTTGCTTGTTTTTTTCTTTTCCAGTTCTATAATCAAGGCAAGTTCTGAGAAAGCACAATGGAAGTCTGCCTCAAAAACTGTCTAACAGACTTAGAATTTGGCCCTGAATAGTGACGGCCCCATTGCTACTTTAAGCCACCACCCACCATAGGGGATCATGCAGGAACTGTCTCCAGGGGTCTTGTGGGAGGGTGGTGTCATAAATATAAAGGGAAGGTTAACCACCTTTAAATCCCTCCTGACCAGAGGAAAAAACCCTTTCACCTGTAAAGGGTTAAGAAGCTAAAGATAACCTCGCTGGCACCTGACCAAAACGACCAATGAGGAGACAAGATACTTTCAAAGCTGGAGGGGCTGGGGGGAAACAAAGGGTTCTCTCTGTCTGTGTGTTGCTTTTGCTGGGACCAGAGCAGGAATGCAGGTCAGAACTCCTGTAAAGGGCTAATAAGCTAATAATCTAGTTAGATATGCGTTAGAGTCTGTTTTGTTTAAATGGCTGATAAAATAAATTGTGCTGAATGGAATGTATATTCCTGTTTTTGTGTCTTTTTGTAACTTAAGGTTTGCCTAGAGGGATTCTCTAGGTTTTGAATCTGATTACCCTGTAAGGTATTTACCATCCTGATTTTACAGTGGTGATTCTTTTACTTTTTCTTCAATTAAAATTCTTCTTTTAAGAACAGGAGTACTTGTGGCACCTTAGAGACTAACCAATTTATTTGAGCATAAGCTTTTGTGAGCTACAGCTCACTTCATCGGATGCATACTGTGGAAAGTGTAGACGATCTTATTATATACACCCAAAAAGCATGAAAAAATACCTCCTCCCACCCCACTCTCCTGCTGGTAATAGCTTATCTGAAGTGATCACTTTGCTTACAATGTGTATGATAATCAAGTTGGGCCATTTCCAGCACAAATCCAGGTTTTCTCACCCCCACCCCCCCAACACAAACTCACTCTCAAACTGGTAATAGCTTATCTAAAGTGATCACTCTCCTTACAATGTGTATTATAATCAAGGTGGGCCATTTCCAGCACAAATCCAGGTTTTCTCACCCCCCTCCTTCCCCCCCCCCCACACAAACTCACTCTCCTGCTGGTAATAGCTTATTCAAAGTGACCACTCTCCTTACATTGTGTATGATAATCAAGGTGGGCCATTTCCAGCACAAATCCAGGGTTTAACAAGAACGTCTTGGGGGGGGGGTAGGAAAAAACAAGGGGAAATAGGCTACCTTGCATAATGACTTCGCCACTCCCAGTCTCTATTCAAGCCTAAGTTAATTGTATCCAATTTGCAAATGAATTCCAATTCAGCAGTTTCTCGCCGGAGTCTGGATTTGAAGTTTTTTTGTTGTAAAATAGCGACTTTCATGTCTGTAATCGCGTGACCAGAGAGATTGAAGTGTTCTCCGACTGGTTTATGAATGTTATAATTCTTGACATCTGATTTGTGTCCATTTACTCTTTTACGTAGAGACTGTCCAGTTTGACCAATGTACATGGCAGAGGGGCATTGCTGGCATAAACCAGTCGGACGTGGACGTGGTAGCTGGCGTGGACGAGGGCAAGGCCATAGATCGCTCCCACTGGGACATATAGCACCGAAAGCAGGACTGATGTTATGCTGTCCATGTGCTCAGGGAGTATAGTGCCTAATGCAAAGCCCAATAAAGTTAATGTGAGTCTTTCGATTGAGAATCCAACTCATAAAGATGACTGTGCCCAGCTCCTACACAACGGTGCAGTGGCGGAGGAGGGATACTCTTCTTCCCCACCCTTGTTCTCTTGCATAAAGGCTGGACACAATCTGTCTCTTAGTTGTTTGATTGCACTGGGGGCTCTACAGATAGTGCCCTACCAAATTTACGGCCATGAAAAATGCATCACGGTCCGTGAAATCTGGTCTCCCCCCATGAAATCTGGTCTTTTGTGCGCTTTAACCATATACTATACAGATTTCACAGCGGAGACAAGCCTTTCTCAAATTGGGGGGGCCTGACCCAAAAGGGAGTTGCAGGGAGGTCACAAGGTTGTTTTAGGGGGTTGCAGTATTGCCACCTTTACTTTTGTGCTGCCTTCAGAGCTGAGCGGCCGGAGAGCGATGGCTGTTGGCCAAGCGCCCAGCTCTGAAGTCAGCGCCCTGCCAGCAGCAGCACAAAAGTAAGGATGGCAATACCATACCATGCCACCCTTACTTCTGAGCTGCTGCCTTCAGAGCTGGGCAGCCAGAGAGTGGTGACTGCTGACTGAGGGCCCAGCTCTGCAGGCATCAGCGCAGAAGTACAGGTGGCAATACTATACCATGCCATCCTTACCTCTGTGCTCCTGGCCAGCAGCTGCCACTCTCCAGCTGTCCAGGTTTGAAGGCAGCACCAGCAGCAACGCAGAAGGGTAGCAGTACTGCAATCTCCCCTACAATAACCTTGTGACCGCCCCACAACTCCTTTTTGGGTCAGAATCCCTACAATTACAACACTCTGAAATTTCAGATTTAAATAGCTGTAATCATGAAATTTTAGATTTTTTTAAATCGTACGCCCGTGAAATGACCAAAATGGACCCGTGAATTTGGTAGGGTCCTATCCATAGGGTAAGCAGATGGATTCTACCTACCCTACGTAGAGTCACATACACTGTGATCTTTACCCACTACTGTAACAGTCTCTGAGTTTATCTTTAAGAGTGACTTTTAACTAATCGATCCACTTTTAGATGCCATCAGCCTTCAGTGTGTGTTTTCCTGAATAAGGGAACATGCTGATTATGGGCTCCTTCTCATGAAGACAGAGGCCAGCATGTGTGAGTTCAATGAAAATTGATGTAAAAATCCTTAATAGTTAGAAGCAAATAATTAAGATGTTCTTGCTGAAATAATGTTAATTCATTCTCGATAGTTACACACTTAGCCATGATTTTTTTTAATGCTAAGGCAAAATTATATCATGGAAACTTTCTAGATTTATTCACAATACAATAATTTCTTTTTATAAATTATACGTGAACTGAACTCCTTCTGTAATTTAAGATTTACTTTGCTTACAGCATATAAATTAAGAAAGTTATTTTGATTTTAAATTATTAGGTTCTCACACAAAAACCTATGAGAATTATTCAAATCCAAACCACTTTATGTTATTTTACAGTAACTAATCCAAAACTAAACTATTGTGTATTACATATACCTGTTAGTAGGCATATATATATGTATATGCCTACTGACAAGTATCTAGAAGTCTTTATTTGTGAACACTGAAAACCACTGCACATTACTATGGTCTAAGGGTAAAAATCAGCTATGGTATTGCTCACTTTACAGACAAAAGTGATCTAAATAAATTTTGTCACAGTGAACTTGGCTTTTAAATTTGTTTGTCTTATCATATTAACTCTTTAACAATGATGGCCCAGAGGTCTATTTTTAGGCACCTGATGTGTTAAAATATGACGAAAGCACACAAAGAAGTTGCTGAAAATATTTTTGCATGTATATTTAATCACTTTTCCAAGCTGCATGCTTAGATAGAATGTTCTAATTTTGGTGCCTAAATGTATGCACCCAAGTCCATATTTAGGCACCTAAATAAATGGTCTCATTTTCAAACGTGCTGAACAACCACACAGTAACATTGACTTTAGTGGCAATTATGGGTGTTTATCACCTCTGAAAATCAGATCACATATTTAGAAATACAAGTTTATGTGCCTAAAATTAGGCACCCAAATCTGAATATTTTGGTCTGAGCACCCTGCTAGAGGAACACAGCACTTTGCAGCATCAAAACATCCACTGACCTCCATAGGACCATGATGGACACCATAATTCTTCTAAAACAGATTATTTTTTACAACAGGTAGTGATGATGATCCAATTTATTTCAAACATTAATGAGTTTCTAACAGCAAGGAAAGAAAGCCATCAAAAAGAAATAAGAACCTTCTAGAAAGAAAAACTGAATATCAGAAAGGAAATGTGAGTAACATTAGCTGAGTAAAGCTGAATTCTTACTTTCCCTGATCCCTTAACATTTGTATTTAATTTTCTACCAATGAGTATTATGGAGAAGTGTTTAATTAATAGCTGGATGCATTAAAAGAATGCCCCGAATATCCAATCATTAATAGTAATTAGTAATAAATACAGATTAATAATGCTGTCAGGTATTATTAGCAGGAGGACGCACACTCTCTGCTTTAAAGAGAGATTTTAAAGCTGAAATAAACTCTAGTTAAAACCCTTATGCAAAACTGTTTTTAATGGAATATGGTCATGGGGCCATGTCCTGCCACTACTCCTTGTACAGAATTCCCCCTGAAGTCTTTGCAAGTTTTGCATGAAAATAAAAATCAATACCAGTCTGTGGCCCATAACTGTTTTATCTAACTAGCCTATGCAGACAGCCGTCTCATATTGCAGGTTTATCTACAGTGTTCCAGGAATATATTCTCCCACCAAAAATGCTAATCCATGCTTCTGTAGGAAAATTAAAACAAAGAGGGTATATACAACTTACTGGGTATTTTGGAACAAAAAGTGGAACATGAGCACAAAGCTGTGCATCTGTGGAATGTATTGGTTTTGTGGAAACAAGTATATACTTGAAGTACTGCCCTTAGAACCCATAGGATGATGGGAAGAATCACCACAAGGAAGCATGTTCTCACCAACAGTAGATTCACTCCCTGGCCTCAGGACATTCTTTTATGGATTCATAAACAGAGGACTCCCAACAAAAACACTCAGAAGAGTGGGTTCCAATTTTTCAGCTTCTAAGCTAGCTGGGAGGGGAAATGACACCACTCCATCTAGGCAGTCACCACCTCTGCCCTTTCCCCTTTACTTTTATATCCCCACCCTCAACCACACATGTGACAAGCAGGGGTTTGAGTCATAACTCCTCATGAGCAGAGGCTTGAGGACCACCTTTCTACCTTGTCACAAGACCTTCAGCAGTATTGTACAATATTTTTTGATAGCTCTCCTCACTGATAACGCGGCTTAAAAAAAGAGTAGAATTGCCATGGTAGCACTGGTGACCAAAATCTCTGTTGCAATGCATTGGCTAAAATTATGGCAAGGTAAATTCTAGAGCTGGTCAGAGAAACTTGAATGGAACCATATTCTATCAAAATTGAATCACCATGAAATCAGGTAGATTTTTCCAGAATTTTGTTTAAGAAGAAAATCAGGAAGCAAGTTCCAACAATATGGAAAGGTCTCATTTTGACATTTTTTGAACGAAACATTTCAACTTTTCATTTTTTGTTTTGGATTTTTTTTATTTTGTGTATTATATATTATAATACAAAAGTCAAAATAAAAACAAAACTTTTTGATCAATCAAAAACAAACATAACAAAATTTCCCTTCAGAGAGAATTTAGAAATGCTTGGTTTTCATTACGATTTGGAACAAAGCCAAACTTCAAAATCCTAAAATCCTTCATGAAACAGAATTTCCATCCTCTGTAGAGCTCTAATAAATTAACTTAAGAAGCCATGTAGATAGACCTAAAATTCCTGTCAGTACCCCATTAAAGCAAAAAAAAAAAAAAAAAATTAATCACATCCACTTATCCTCAGGTTGCTCAAATGAGAAGTTTTGTGGCTAACACCCTACACTGGAACTTCAGTCATCTAGGTTCTGTACCTAGCTCTGCCACAGACTTCCTGTGTGACCTTGGGGAAGTCACTTACCCTTTATGTGCCACAATGGGGATGAAGATATTTCTATGCCTCACTGAGGTAGGAATTAATTCAATAGTTTAAGTGAGGTGCTTTCATATCACAGTAACAAGCACCATGGAAAAACCTATAATTATATAAAAATCAGAGACAAAACTTAAAAAAAAAAGACAATAAATCTTTACATTTTACCATAACTTTAAGGAAGACTACAGAGGAAAATTCTCCTCTCAGAACTGAGCAATCGTCTTAGATCAATTCCATACAGAAATTCAGCTTTACCTGAATGCATGAAACTGCCATTGTTATCATCATTCTGCTCATGTAGGAAGGACAGAACATCAGAGTCAAAGAGCTGCCAGGCAGACTGGAAGGGAGAATTTTGTGGACAAAATTAATCTATGTGTTTAGTTCTCCTAGGCCTTGTCTTGTTTCTTTAAAAAAAAATGCCTCCGTAAAAGATCTGTTCTTCTCATGCACAGTCTTCATTGTCACAGTCCCTCACTGCCAATGGGAGTTATGCACATACATGAGTGAAGAGCACTTGACTTGATCATCTTGTTTATCAGGAAAAAAAGAATTATATTCTCTCAGGACAACCAGGCATTCTTTTCTTGCAAACTAAGTCAAATTATATCTATAACCTGAAAACAACATTAGGGCATTCATTATGTGGCTTCATTACTAAGGTGATAGGTCAGCACTTCTGTTCAGTCTGCTGAGTTTTGGAAGAAGCAATGTGCCACAAAAGGAGTCAGTTTGTAGGACAGCAGAAATAAGAAGGGATTCTAAAAAACCAAGATTCTCAATGTGTTATCATTTTAACATCCTTGTTAGTTCTTGCAGTACAAACCCTAAAGAATAAAGAAAGTATCCAGATGTTTCTGATATTCTGCCAGCAGCAGTTAAATATGGGTAAATCTTGCTCAGTCACAGCACCTGAAGGAACATGTCTCTCTGTGAGAAATATCTCCCAATTTGCCTATCGCTTTCTAAAAATAAAATTAAAAACGATTAAATTTTCATATAATGTGCTTCATACTTAGTGACCACATTATACAACAAAGATGGGTTTCACTAATAAATTTCTAATTACATGTGTGACAGAGTCAGGCCAGATGGCTACAGGAGAGTGACTTTTTTTTTTTTTTGGTCACTTTTGTATTGAAAATTTGTTTAGTTTTCATCTACATTGACGGTCTGTAGACTTTTGAAAGTGGTGACTGGTACGTAGGTAACCAGTGTGTATAGTTTCTTGGATGAATCTTCATCCTCACTGCGTTTCTGGATAAATGTACACGGATGCAGTAGGGAACATTCCTTATCCCTTTGGCCCAGTTCAATCTGGTGTCAATGCATACATCAGGAGTACCCATCTCCTTCATTGCAAATTTACAGATCTCCTTGAGAGCACGGGAGGCGCGTTTCTTGAATCCCACTCCATGGATCCGTTTGTGAATGTTGATGGTATATTCCCTAGTTACCACCTCATTGATGGCAGATCTCCCCTTCTTCTTTTCTCCACAGAAGGCAGATATATTAGCCCCAGGATTTTAGCCCCAGGTTAAGTAGGTCCCTTTTCCCTGCGTAAGGTAACAGGGAAGGTTCCAGAACAATCACAAACTTTCTGGAAACAATTAAGGCAGACAGGCTGATTAGAACACCTGCAGCCAATCAAGAAGCTGCTAGAATCAATTAAGCCCGGCAGGCTACTCAGGGAACCTGGGTTTAAAAAGGAGCTCACTTCAGTTGTGGTGTGCGTGTGAGGGGCTGGGAGCAAGAGGCGCAAGAAGCTGAGAGTGAGAAGGTATACTACTGGAAGACTGAGAAGGACAAGTATTATCAGACATCAGGAGGAAGGTCCTGTAGTGAGAAATAAAGAAGGTGTTGGGAGGAGGCCATGGAGAAGTAGCCCAGGGAGTTGTAGCTGTCACGCAGCTGTTACAGGAGCCACTGCAGACAGCTGCAATCCACAGGGCCCTGGGCCGGAACCCGGAGTAGAGGGTGGACCCGGGTTCCTCCTATCCCCCCAACTCCATACTTGATACCAGAGGATTTGACCGGGACTGTGGGTTCCACCAGTGGGGAAGGTCTCTGGCCTGTTCCCCGATCCACTAGGTGGATCAGCAGAGACTGCAGAGATTGTTCTTCATCCTTTCCCCCATCCTGGCCAGTGATGAGGCTAACTGAGTGAACGGCAGATTTGAGCCATGAGAGTGGCCAAACTGAGGGCTGCTGTGAACCTCTGAGGCAAACAAAATCCACCAATAAGCGCAGGACCCATCGAGGCAGAGGAGGAACTTTGTCACACAGGATTTCAAATCGGCAAGCACCCCAGGACTGTCAAAAAAACTAATACTTTAGAAATGTGATGTGAACACAGTTCATTTTAGAAAAATGAAGTGTTGCCCAAGCAGAGACCAAAATGATTGTTCGTGCTTCACAGGGAAAGGATTATTTATGATAATCCATGCAATAGAAATATGTTTGTTCTTAAAGAAATGTTTTCCCCCTCCTGTAACTTTTCAAGAGAATTCATTCAAATGGCTGGCCAGTCCACTGTAGTCATATTTATGCCTAGCCTAAAACTAGTCTCATATTGTGTAAATCAGTGGCTCTTAACCTTTCCAGACTCCTGTACCCCTTTCAGGAGTCTGATTTGTCTTGTGTACCCCCAAGTTTCACCTCACTTAAAAACTCCTTGCTTAACACAAAAGTGTCACAGCACACTATTACTGAAAAATTGCTTACTTCCTCATTTACCATATAATTATAAAATAAATCAATTTGAATATAAATATTGTGCTTTCATTTCAGTGTATATTATATAGAGCAGTATAAATAAGTCATTGTCTGTATGAAATTTTAGTTTTTACTGACTTTGCTAGAGCTTTTTATATAGCCTGTTGCAAAACTAGGCAAATATCTAGATACGTTTATGTACCCCCTGGAAGACCTCTGTGTATCCCTGGTTGAGAACCACTGGTATAAATAATATAGCAGCTCAATATAGTTTACAGAGACATATGCTGGAATTGCTCTGTATGTAGAATGATAGAAAGATCATGCCCACAGGGCCTGATTCTGTACTTGCACACAAGTGAGAATTAAAAATAACTCAACTGAAATCAGTGTAAAAGCAGTGTAAGTGGTATCAGGACGAGGACCTGAGATAGGTAGTGTGCCTCCTGGCTCTTTCCAGCAGCACACTGAGAACTAGTAACATGTGATGGGGCAGTGCAAGTCCAAGAAGAAAGGGTACAATGCAGTTAAATTGGGAAAATCTCTCCCTAAGTAGAAAAAACTCACAAATATGAACCTTAGAACAGTTTAAAAAAAAAAAAAAAGAAAAGAAAACCAAGGTCCAGAACTTCAGCTAGCAATGAAGCAATGTACACTAACTTTTGTGGAATTACATTGATTTATAGCAGCTGAGAATCTGGCTCTGAGTGCAGAAGTTAAGACCACTAGTAAGTAGACTTAATATGCCTAATGGACACAAATGATATGCAGAAGAAATCCCTAGGTCCGTTTAACCTGATGATTTTATAGGCCAGCCTTTACATAAGGGTGAGCAGTCCTAGAAAAAGGTCATCAATCAGTTAAACAAAAAATACTCTACTTAGCATCAGACATAAAACATATTTTCTTGTTTCATGTATTTTGCTCTTGCACTGTAGACAAAGTAAAACCATACTGTGCACTAGCTTTGAGTTTCCAGGGCTCGCTAAAAAAATAGCTAAGGGACATAAAGCACTAAAGGATAGAACTGCAAAATGTGGCTACAGATAGCATCTTGTAATCTTCCTTACCAACTGATCCATCACTTAGCCATTAAAATTTATTTCTCAGTAAAAAAGCCCAGAGTACATCCCTTGTCCCATTTCTTGAAACCATGCAGCGGTGCCAGCACAAAAGATATAAAATCAGACAATTGCAAGTATCTGAGGTGATAATATCAGGAGTATCACCTGATACTTATTCTACAAGCTGCTATGTACCATGAGCTAATAAAGTTTGTCATTTAGGGGCAATTCCTGCCAACAGTACTCAAACCACAGAAGAATTGCCAGTGGGTGGCAGGGAACCTATAGCTGCTGTACTGTGGACAGGGATGGGGTTGGTGGCCAAGCTCAGGGAGGGGAATGCCCAATAAACCCAGTTTTAACTTGGAGGGGATACACTCCCAAGTAGGGAATACACAGAAGGCCACTATTACAGCCCTCTACAGAGTCTGCATTAGTGGCTGCACAGCTGATTTGAGCTCTGGCTTTGGGTTACATGTGGAAGTATTACATCCTCTGCAGCCATGCATCGTTTCCCTGCATGAAACTCGTTTACTCAGCTTTGGCATGGGAATCAGAATTTGGCCCTTAATGCTTTGCACTTTATACAAAAAGAAAGCAAACAGAAAACTCAGCTGCCAGTGCACCTCTGTGTACTATGGATATTCTGAAAGATTGGGGGGGAAAAACCCACAGGAAAGATGAGAAGTCAGTATGAATCCCTTATTTTAAGCTATTGATTATTTTTAAGTGTCCTTTAAATGTCAGAAGGAATGTAAAATTTGAACATGCACTATGGAAACCTATTTGTATCATCTTCTCAAGGCATAACATGAGATTTTAAATTCAATTTGAATTTTCCAGATCCTGAAACTGGTTCTCAGTGGCCCGTCCAGTAAGACTCCACTATGTGTTCTAAATTCCAGATCTGATTAGTAAAAGTGAAAGCATTTTTTTAACAATGCAGCTTACTTTCCACTAGTTACGCTTTGATACATTTTTACTGCACTCAGTTTGGACAATGGAAACAGCAGTCTGTTTCACTTCCCGGTTCCATGCTGAAACATTTGGCTTGCAAACACTGCATGGGAATGTTTAAATCTGAACGACTGTATCCTTTAATTAAAGAATAATAATTTCATGCTCATATTACATCTTATAAAAACTTTGTTTAAAGCAAAAGAAAATTTTAAAACCCCTTTATCTGGGCCTTAAGCAACCTGAGAATATCTCTAATTCTAAACCATTAGGCACAGGATAATAGTCCCCTTAATAACAGGAAGTTTTGCCACCCCCTTCAGTAGGAGCATGTGGAGGTCATTAATGTGACAAAAATATTTTTTGAACAAACTGCAAACCCATTTACCAGTTATGGTCCTGATCCTACAAGCTGACCTGGGCAGGTGGATCCATGAAACTGCACAGAACCCACTGGTGTCAACAGCGCCCTGTTCAGATGTAGGTATCCACCTGCAAAGTTCATCTCGCAGGATAGAGGCCTATAACTCCTAATGATCCATTCCCTTTTAAACTGAGGTGGCCTGAAAAAAGTAAGCACCAAAGATAGTGAACTGTTGAAGCTATCTAAATCAAGAGACTTCTTTTTAAACCTGATAAACTATATTTAGTCTTGGATTAGGATTACAGTTTTATAAGTAAATGTCAGTGAATGTCAATTTCACCATACACACACAAACCCATGAAAAATATTCCCATAGTTAATAACTGAACTCTCTCTCTCTATAGGCAAAGTAAGTAAAATTGTGCTTGAAAATTTATTAGTTTGATTTAAAAATATTTACTTTGTATATTTTGACATGTGATATTGTAATCTGAATCTCAATATCTACTAGCATTAAATAATTACTGTTTTACACTCCCCCCATAATTTCCTACAACTGTGAAAATTTAAAATCAATAAAAATGGAAAATGCTTAAAAATAAATATTGATTATATCAGAATTATTTTTAAAAAATAAATTCTACTAAACCTAGCTATACTTTATTATTTGGCTTAATATGAACACAAATACAATAGCAATTCACAAACTAAACAAACAGCTGGGAAAAAATCCATTCACCAACAGGAAATTTTTTTAAAAACTGAGTTACTTTGAAAACAGACAGGTATGCAGAATCCAGGCTAATGATATAACACAAGCAATGAAATGCAACTGAAGAAGTGATATAAATTGCAACCCCCTATGCAAATAATAAAAATGAGTATCCATTTAACATATACACCCTAATTTGTGAATATACTAAAGTGTGCTTACAAGCAATATTTAGATTTATATTTGGTTGTTTAAATGATTATCTGCATCATAAACTTTATTGACATTTTCATTTAATTCCTCTATACTGTTAATTTGTTCTATTGCAAAATGATTTGCATCTATTAGCATCAAATTCTGGTCTCTCTGTGTTACTCTGGTGTAAGAGTAAAATTTGGCCTATTCTTCTTTATTAGTTCTTATAGTCAGTTTTTTTAAACGTCTTGCATTCAATGGTTTTTGTTTTTCTATACCATTTGCACCAGGCACTAATTTTACTTATCTTTGTAGACTGAATATCAAGACACACAAATTACACAGAGGGAAAACTCTGATGAATAGGTCTCTGATGAATGGGATCACCTCATAGATCACCTGCTCAGACCCAACACTCTCTCTCTAGTTAATTATGTCCCACTGGATGTTAATCATTTGCTTTCATTGCAAAAGAAAAAGAAATTACTATTCAACAATTAAGAAAAAAAGAGACACTAGCCAGTGAATGGGAAATGAAGTAACTCATTATTACAGAGAAGTACCTTTTGGCGCCTCCAATGTAGGTGAAGGTGAAGGTGGAGTCTGAGTACCTGAAATCTAAAATACAAAGAATTGCATTATTATCAGTGATCATTTCTAGTTCTTTGGTTTTGTCTAAAATAGCTGAAGTCTCACCCGCCCTCATTCTGCTACTGGTAGGGGGGTTAACATCCATCAGAGCACCCTGCAGCCAGCAGGGAACCCCCCCTCCCCTTTGCAACAAGTGCCCTGGTGCTATGGCAACGGCTGGAATTTCCATTGTCAGTGAAGGCAACAGGCAGCAACAAGCCAGGCAGCTCTGGCAAATCAAATACTGTAAATAGTGAACACCATAAAGCAACAAGCAAACACCAAGGCTTTGCACAGAAAGGACTCATTTATGACTGCTAATATTCCAGCTCTGGATCAATGCATTTAGGGAACTAGATGACCAAAAAAAAAAAAATCTAATTTCCCCTACAGCAAGAGCTAAGCAGCCCCAAATGGCAACGACCTAACCTGAGCAGCTACAAAGCGGGCTGTATTCTACCACCACCGCCAACTGCGCAAAACAACTCGGCTCCAAACCGAAAGTCTTGCATTAAAAACGACCGTGGGCTGAGGGGCTCCCTCTGATCTGAGGACTGTCGTGGTAGCAGATGCTAAGAACAGATAAATTGCTCTCTCTGTGTGTATTGCATTCCTCCCTGTGCTTAGATACATTCCACTTCTGTATCTGTTTTCTCATACAGTACCTGTTCTGCCTTCTCTTGCCAGTGTGTTGGGGGGGGGGGGAAGGAAAGGAAGGAGACCTATTTCACACACATACACACGAAGACTTAAGGGTCAGCGATCGTCACTGTAACTGTTGCAAAATGACAGCAGAAATGGGACAAGGGAACCCCAACCAAACATGTCGCGCTGGGGAAACGTCTGAAGCAGGCAGAGAGGGAGGGGAAGAGAGTGGCAGCTGGTAACCTGGAGCCCAGCCGGAAAACTCACCTGTAAACAGGCAGTCCTTCTCCGCCTTGCACTTTTGAATCACAACGTCAATATCCTTCTGAATCCTCTCTTGTCTTGAACACATCCCCATGAAATAAATCCCAAAGGGGGGGGGGGAAGCAGCCTTTATCCCCAGCCCACCCCCCTCTCTTCCAGTTTCAATATTCAGTTATAAGATGGAACCTCTGGCTTGACTGCAGAAGTATTTCCACCCCCAAAGTGATCCACTCGGGTGAAGGAAGAAGAGGAGGAGGAAGCCGATGTTGCATGCCCAGATGTGACAGCCCAGATGTTGCTGCTGCTTCTGCTTGACTGCAATTTCCTCCTTTCCTGACAATAGATCCAGCTGATGAGGATGCTGGTGGTGGCGGGGGTGACTGAGACACACACACACCCACCCCCACAAAACCCGTTCACATTCCTGCCCCTCCACCCCTGGCCGTGCTGGGCTGTCTGAGCCGGGGAGAAGAGAGCGACAACAACAATCACCAGCGGTGGCAGGAGCAGCTCGGCGAGCGGCGGAGACTGGAGGCGCGCACACACGATCACTCCCAGAGAGGCCGAGACGGCTGCTGCAGCTACGCCAAGCCGCAGACCCTCCCCTCGCCGCCGCCGCCGCTGCTCCCAGCCCCAGACAGACACGCCGCCTGCCACACGTCCTTTGCTCCGCCGCTGCCGGCTGCTGCTGTTAAGCTGGGGGTGTCAAAACAGCCGGCGCCGCCCAGGGCAAAGGCACCCAGCAGAGGCGGAGCGGAGGCAGCTGCCCAGCGCGGTCCAAGGCTGGCAGTCAAACGGCATGTGCAACAGAGACAGCCGCCGCCACCAAGACGCTCCCTCTGGCGCAGAGGTTACTGGCGCCACACGGCGCTCGATGCAAGAGTCCCGCGACCCAGCCCGGGTCGGTCGTGCACAGGGCTAACGGCCGACCGGACCTCGGGGGCACGAGGGGGGAAACCGTCACCTAGAGCTACCGGGCTGGCACGAAGCCAGGTAGTACGGGGGCGGGAGAGAGACAATATTTATAAAGCAATTTCTCAGGTGGGAAGGGGGGAAAAATACCAGGATCCGCAAGGGGGCAGCAGCCCTTCAAAGCCCCAGGCTGGGGCACTTCGGCTCCAGCACGTCAGCAGGTCCCCCTACACTCATGGCAGCAGGGGGTGCACCCAGCCACTGGCGTAAACATACTCCTCACCCCTAGGAGCTGTGAGAGGGAAGGGGGAGCTGGCCAAGGGGGACGGGACTGCAGTCCAGTCAGGGCCCTGCCTTCTCCCTAGACCAACAGAGGGGACCTTCTTGCTGATCCAACAAGCTGGGGCAAGAGGCCCCTTGTGGCCTGCCCCTCTCCCACAGCCAGGGGCACTGGGGAGCTCTCCCCCAGCAGCAGAGGTGTTTTCCTGAGGTCGCAGGCTGGCAGGAAGAAGGGTGGTGGCATAAGTGCTGGAACTAGGAGTGCTGCTGCAACTTCTGGGTTGAAGTGGTTTCCATCATATATACAGGGTTTACCATTTGGTTCAATGGCTCTCAGCAACCCCCCCCCCCCCCACACACACACACACACTAAAAATTGTTCCAGCATCCCTGAGGTGACTAAGACCACTTATTCCCCATCCCTCCTGAACCTGGTCCAACAGGGGAGACACACTTAAGTGGGCCTGTACCCCCAAGCCCCATGGACTAGCAGAGAATAAAGCTTGCAGGAGCAGTGGTGTCAGACTACTTTCTTCTGTTTTGACTCTAGCTGTTTTTTCTCTGCCAGTTCTGTCAGCATTTCATCTTCCTTCCCTCTCCCTCAGTCATTACTTCTTTTTGTATTCCTGTGCTCCAATGAACTCATCCCCTACACTTCCCTGCTCATCCCACCCCCTTATTTATGTGGGTGGGGAAGGTAGGGGTTTATTTGTATATATCAACCCTATGGAACTACTATTAAATTTGTCACCCATCTCTGATTACACAGGGTATATATCACATCCCTTATCCACCACTCTTTGACAATCCTGTTTTAGATAGTAACCTCTTCAGGAAAGGGACTTTTACTCTGTTGTACAGTGCCTACCACCATGGAGTCCACATCAAAGCCTCTGGGTGCTTCTGTAATACAAGTAAATAAATAACCATTATAACACAATTCAGAAGGAATGATGAAGTCTCACTCAATGCCTGCAAAACCAATTACCCTTCATCCTCCCAAGAGCTAGGTGAATAATTCATAATAAATAAATGGGAATGAACATAACAGAAGACAATTTGTTTAAAAATTCAAAAGAATATTCATAGAATTTGTTGTTTCAGTCCTCACCCAGCTCTAATCAGCTACCATGGATTATTCATTATTGAGCACAATTGCTTTGGTGCATTTTCATTAGGCAAATTTGTATTAATCATGTATTGTTGATTTCAGGCACAGGGGAATAAATGTGATCTTTATTTTATTATGTATTTTAAAGTGTAAATACATTTAGAAAAAATGCCATAAAAATGACATTTTCTGGGGGTCCATATTTATCCTTGCTCCAATTTCATTAAACAAGAAAAAGTGGTAATGAGGGGACAGAGATTAGTGAGAAAAGTGAACAGATACAGCTCAAAGACAACAGAGTAGTTCTAGGTTGATAGAAATACTATACAGTGCTAGAAATACTATATATAATCTCCACCACTAAACAAAGAAGGGTTATATCAGAATTTGGCCTTCCAAACACTTCAGTGATGCTTGAAGTGATGTGGTCATTCAGCAGAGTGTAGGCTACCCTGCAAGATATTACTGTATCTGAATACAGTTAACAACAATTGTTTTTACTGACAAAATTTAATGAGACTTTATTGGCACAATATGTTATACAAGCTTGGTCAAAGTGTATAAAGAGACCCCTTGTGTATCTTCAAAGGTTACGCTGTGGTTTTGGCCTGTGTCTATTTGTCATTAGTGTCCATTCCTGATCAGGTGTCAGATTGCTATGTAGTGCAATGCCATCTCTGCTGCATCTCTCCTTTCTCCCAATGCTCTGCAGGATAGTGCTCAGCACAAAGCAGGATAAACCACATTTAGATCGCATCTGCTAACTGTGATTAAAGTCCTGTGAGAAGCCACTTGTTCCCCCTTCCTGCTAGACTAGGGGTTTAATCACAGTGAGGGTTTAAATAGTTAGCTGACATGATGCTGTACAGAATTTGTCCTGTTCTACACTGACCAACCCTTTTTTTCAGCATCATGTCCCTTAACATGATTGATGACTTCCCTGTTCAGCCACAGTAAAATTTCATAGACCAGACACAAGTGAATAAAAACTTATCTATAAAGCAACACCACGGCTTCAGTGGAGCTAACACAGAGATGAATTTGGTTCATGATGTCACCACCTGGACTCAAATAAAGTAGAAAGCCTGGTGCAAATGTCTGTATCAACATACTGTATTTTGTTTATTAATCATGAACCAAGCTCAGTGCCTTAGTCTAAATTTCCAGATAATGAGCCAGTTTGGTCTCTGGAATATCTCTGCTGACTCTAGTGCAGTTACACTATGGACAACTGAGCCCATCATAACAATATTAGGATTTATGATCAGCCAAATTCATAAAAATTGATTGAAGATGGAACCTGTTGTAAAACTAAGGAGACAGTATTGTAGAGCTAAAAAAATAAAAAAAAAAAACCCATCTTTCAAAACATTCAGAAACTGTGAACAGACCTAATATCCTAAATTTTATTGTAACAATGATCCTCTATCTCCACAACACCATATGCTGTAACCAGAGTGATGTTGCACATTATACCAATGTCAAACCAAAATCTTAAAAACAAAAGCTTTACAAATAATTTAAGGTTCCACATGAATTCAGATTCAAGGGCAACTGAGAACAATGAAAGCAATATCATTTGAGAGTCGAGTGGTCTCTATCCTGAGATATTCAATGCATGTCATTTCTAATATAGCCTTGAGTCCAGCTCTGTCAGTCAATGAAACAGGTTTGCATTCCTGTGGGCCAGATTTTTCTCTGGTTCACACAAGTGTAAATTAGGTAATTCAGATGAAGTCAATGGAGTTATACCACTGTAAAATCAGTGTGAGAGAAGGAGTGTTAAGAGATGGCCAAAAGGAAGCACGTTGAAATGATGAGTGACCAGTGAATAAGAGAGCTGTCTAATAAGACTTTAATCTGGCAGCTCCTTACACAGCCTGATTCTGTCTCCCTTACACTGACCAAGTCCTTTCACCCAAGTGGACTACTTGCACAGGAAGGTACTACCTAACAGTGAATAAGGGTGGCAGAACTGGGCCACTTAGTGAGTAGTCCCATTGATTTCTACTAGGGCTGTCAAGCGATTAAAATAATTAATTGTGATTAATCACAGAATTAATCATTCTGTTAATAATAGAATACCATTTATTTAAATATTTGTGGATGTTTTCTACATTTTCAAATATATTGATTTAAATTACAACACAGAATACAAAGTGTACAGTGCTCACTTTATATTTATTTTTATTACAAATATTTGGCGTATAAAAAGCAAAATAAATAGTATTTTTCAATTCACCTAATACAAGTACTGAGTGCAATCTCTTTATCATGAAAGTTGAACTTACACATGTAGAATTATGTACAAAACCAAAACTGCATTCAAAAATAAAACAATGTAAAACCTTAGAACCTACAAATCCACTCAGTCTTACTTCTTGTTCAGCCAATCGCCCAGAGAAGTTTGTTTACATTTGCAGAAGATCATGCTGCCCGCTTCTTGTTTACACTTGTCACCTGAGAGTGAAAACAGGTGTTCGCATGGCACTGTTGTAGCTGGCGTCGCAAGATATTTACGTGCCAGATATGTTAAACATTCATATGTTCCTTCATGCTTCAGCCACCATTCCAGAGGACGTGTTCAGGCTGATAACCGGTTCTGCTCAATAAATGTGCAAAGCAGTGCAGACCGAGGCATGTTCATTTTCATTATCTGAGACAGAAGCCACCTGTAGAAGGTTGATTTTCTTTTTTGGTGGTTTGGGTTCTATAGTTTCCTCATTGGAATGTTGTTCTTTTAAGACTTCTGAAAGCATACTCCACACCTCGTCCCTCTCAGATTTTGGAAGGCACTTCAGATTCTTAAACCTTGGGTTGAGTGCTGTAGCTATCCTTAGAAATCTCACATTGGTACCTTCTTTTCATTTTGTCAAACCTGCAGTGAAAGTGTTCTTAAAATGGTTTCAGAGTAGCAGTTTCACTCTGAAACCTGTCATTATGCAAGGCACCTAATTTAGTCGTATGGAGTGGAAATCTATCAACTTCATGAAAAAACTTGTTCTTAAAATGAACGTGTGCTGAGCATCATCCAAGACTGCTATAACATCAGCAGCACTGCTATGGGTACCCGCATGGCCCCACAGTATGCCAACATTTTTATGGCTGACTTAGAACAACGCTTCCTCAGCTCTCATCCCCTAATTCCCCTACTCTATTTGCGCTATATTGATGATATCTTCATCATCTGGACCCATGGAAAAGAAGCCCTTGAGGAATTCCACCATGATTTCAACAATTTCCACCCCACCATCAACCTCAGCCTGGACCGGTCCACACAAGAGATCCACTTCCTGGACACTACGGTGCTAATAAGCGATGGTCACATGAACACCACCCTATACTGGAAACCTACTGACCGCCATTCCTACCTACCTACATGCCTCCAGCTTTCACCCAGACTACACCACACGATCCATCGTCTACAGCCAAGCTCTACGATACAACCGCATTTGCTCCAACCCCTCAGACAGAGACAAACACCTACAAGATCTCTATCAAGCATTCTTACAACTACAATACCACCTGCGGAAGTGAAGAAACAGATTGATAGAGCCAGAAGAGTTCCCAGAAGTCACCTACTACAGGACAGGCCTAACAAAGAAAATAACAGAACATCACTAGCCGTCACCTTCAGCCCCCAACTAAAACCCCTCCAACGCATTATCAAGGATCTACAACCTATCCTGAAGGGCAACCCAACACTCTCACAAATCTTGGGAGACAGGCCAGTCCTTGCCTACAGACAGCCCCCCAACCTGAAGCAAATACTCACCAGCAACCACACACCACACAACAGAACCACTAAATCAGGAACCTATCCTTGCAACAAAGCCCGTTGCCAACTGTGTCCACATACCTATTCAGGGGACACCATCATAGGGCCTAATCACATCAGCCACACTAGCAGAGGCTCGTTCACCTGCACATCTACCAATGTGATATATGCCATCATGTGCCAGCAATGCCCTTGTGCCATGTACATTGGTCAAACTGGACAGTCTCTACATAAAAGAATAAATAGACTCAAATCAGATGTCAAGAATTATAACATTCATAAACCAGTCGGAGAACACTTCAATCTCTCTGGTCACTCGATTACAGACCTAAAAGTCGCAATATTACAACATAAAGACTTCAAAAACAGACTCCAATGAGAGACTGCTGAATTGGAATTAATTTGCAAACTGGATACAATTAACTTAGGCTTGAATAGAGACTGGGAGTGGATGGGTCATTACACAAAGTAAAACTATTTCCCCATGTTTATTTCCCCCTCCCCCCACCCCCCACTGTTCCTCAGACGTTCCTGTTAACTGCTGGAAATGGCCCACCTTGATTATCACTACAAAAGGTTTTCTTCCCCCCCCCCCCACAACCTCCCCCCCCACTCTCCTGCTGGTAATAGCTCATCTTAAGTGATCACTCTCCTTACAGTGTGTATGATATCACCCATTGTTTCATGTTCTCTGTGTATATAAATCTCCCCACTGTATTTTCCACTGAATGCATCCGATGAAGCGAGCTGTAGCTCATGAAAGCTCATGCTCAAATAAATTGGTTAGTCTCTAAGGTACCACAAGTACTCCTTTTCTTTTTGCGAATACAGACTAACACAGCTGCTACTCTGAAACCTGTCATATGGCAGAATGTGGGTAAAACAGAGCAGGAGATACACACTTCTCCCCCAAGGAGTTCAGTCACAGATTTAATTAACACATTTTTTTTAACGAGTATCATCAGCATGGAAGCATGGCCTCTGGAATGGTGGCCAAAGCATGAAGGGGCATACGAATATTTAGCACATCTGGGATGTAAATACCTTGCAATGCCAGCTAGAAAAGTACCATGTGAATGCCTTTTCTCACTTTCTGGTGACATTGTAAATAAGAAACGGGCAGTATTATCTCCCATAAATGTAAACAAACTTGTTTGTCTTAGCAATTGGCTGAACAAGAAGTAGGACTGAGGGGACTTGTTGGATCAAAGTTTACATTGTTTTGGTTTTGAGTGCAGTTATGTAACAAAAAAATCTACATTTGTAAGTTGAACTTTCATAATAAAGAGATTGCACTACAGTACTTGTATGAAGGGAATTAAAATATTATTTCTTTGGTCTATCATTTTTATAGTGAAAATATTTGTAATAAAAATAATAATATAAAGTGAGCACTGTATACTTTGTATTCTGTCATAATTGAAATCAATATATTTGAACATGTAGAAAAACATCAGAACATATATAATAAATTTCAATTGGTATTCTATTGTTTAACAATATGATTAAAACTGCAATTAATTGTGATTAATTTTTTTGAGTTAATCGCATGAGTTAACTGTGATTAATCACCACTCTAATTGCTATGTTAAATTATTTTCTTTGCAAATTTTTTATTAAGATTTCTGAAGTGTGTTAATGAAATCCTAATAAAGACCAAAATATGTAGTCATACTATTATAGGGATTGCATGTAGCTTAGGCTAATGTGACTTATAGGTGATGAGTAAGGAACATCTTCCAATAATTAGAACTTTATCTGTTTGATGCTTTTCTTGATACTACCTTCTAGCTAGTTAATAGAATCATGGTGAATTATTCTTCACCAGTTAGTCCACTCTAGTCTAAGTGAGAACACTCTAGCTGTATTCAAGCTAAACTAAACTGACTTGTCTCTAAAACCAGTCCTTTTTGTATTTCTATTACAAGAGGATTTCCTAAAGAAAGAAAAACAAGGATTTTAAGTTTCACCCCAAACCTCCCAGAAAGCAAAAACACTGTCTCCATCCTTACCTGCTCTGAGCAAGAGGGACACTAGTGAGATACAAATTTCTAAGACTTTTGTATCTAGGGAATTTGCCCCAGTTCCAGCCACTGATCACCTTGCACCAAAGTTGCTGCACTGGTGCAAACCACAAATAGTATGTGGAGCTTATCACTGCTGGGCATTGATTGCTGTAATCAGGATAACAAATGTGAAGTTGTAGACTATCCAGTGGGAATTATTAACCCCTGATAAAATAATCCATGAATAAGGGCCTACTTGAATCACAGGATGATCTAAAAATAATTATGGCAAAGTTGCGGACAAGATATGGAAAATCGTGAAAAAGTAATAATGGTATTTATTAATTGTGGTAATTTGGAAAAGCCAGAGAAGACCTATTTGTTTAAGAAAAAATTGCTGGAACAATATGAACACTCAAGTATTATGTTATACCTGCTAATTTTTTTTTGATAACCAGACATTTTGCTACAGCTATATTAAATTCATTTTTTAAAAAGTGACTGTTACAATATAAAATTCAGAAGACTAATAGTCTTAACACAACTGCTGTAGAAATCAAGTCCAGTCACTTTAGATTTTTACATTTTACAGGTATTGAATGTTGGTGCAGTGCTAATTGCATTCTCAAAATGTACGCAAAATTGTGGACTATGCAAAGTAAGCTAATTAAAATAAAAATTGCAGAGGAAGCCTAATATTGCAGGATTCGCAATTTCCGCAGTATTGCTATGAAGTAGGGCCTTATCCATGAAATTTGTTCAGAAAAGGCCAAATTGTGCTTGGCCTTTATATGAGTGCATGGCGGTGAGGGTGGAGGAAAAAAATGTAAGGTAATGTAAATGTAATGTAAAATGTAATGTAATGTAAAAATTGTGTGTACAATGTAAGGACAAGCAGGATTGCTTGGGGAAGTTCAAATTCTGCAATCCTTGGGGCACACAGAAAATCAAAGAGGGGTAAGAAGGCAGTGAGCAGATGGGGATGGCCACATCCTACAATACACCTGTCAGTCATATAGATGGTAGTAAGCTGCATGCCATAAAGGGTGTAGCAGCAAACATGCAGCCTCTGTGCCCTGAGAGATCTGGAAGACAGAATGCCTCCAGGAACTCTCCTGGGGAAGTACAGCTCCTACCAAACCTTCAGATAGGCTATGCCAATGACACAAAAATTCCAGCTTCTGAATTGTGAGGTCTGTAACAATAATGCTCCTCTCATTCCCACCATCACAGAATCTGTGCGTGAATTGTAAAAATATCTTCCAAAAATTAAGTAAGCAATATTTGGTCTGTGACATTAAAATAACTTTCACCAAAAGTCTGCTAAAAACAATTATATGTTTGTACTTTGCAGAAAGAATATTCAGCATCTTCAGATAAATATTCTAGAACCATTACATTCTTGAACCTCTTGGCCATCACTCAAACCTATTGGTCTTGACTATGATTTTAAGAGGTGTTAATATGTTCTAACACTCTAAAAGTTTGATGTAGATAAGGCAGTTTATACACTAGGATAAAAAGTGTCTTTTAAAATATGATCACTAATGAGATAACTATTTAGTAACCCAGGAGAGATGGGGTAACTTGTTCTTTAACATATGTTGGCAGGTCAAGCAGAACATTTGGGGGTAAGTCTAGAATACACAACCAGCTAATACATGTTAAGGTACAACCTGTCCTATCTGCATTAAGATTTTAATGTATTTTTAAAGCACATCTTTTAACCAGTAGAGCTGGATGGGATTTTTTCAACTAAAAGATTTTTCATTGGAAATACTGATTGTGAAAACCAAAACTGTTCATGGAATGGTTTGGTTTGGATGAATTTTTCAACCCTAAAAAAATGAGAAAAAAGTTTCAAAATTGTCAAAATGTTTTATTTCTAAACATTTATTTCGAACATTTTCTAAACAAAAATACTCCAGTTTTCTGGTTTAAAGTGTTTTATTTTTGTTTCAGAATGTAAGCTATAGTAAAAATAGTTTTTAAATTAAAAAATTCTCAAATAATACTAAACATTTTGAAATTATTATAATGAAGTATTTCAATTGACCTGAACCAATTTTTTTTGTGATAATTTGAGATTGACTTTTTGTCCTGAATCTGGACAAGAAAGTTTTTTAATATCTCAAAAAAATTTCACGGGATGTGAAAACCGTTTCCCACCCAGCACAAATGAACAGGCCCTTATAGCTAACACATTCTAACAGCACACGTTTTATCTTAATCAACACAAACCTCAGATGACTTGATAACATGAATGCAGGAAAACCAGGTGAAGCTGAAAGTTTTATGTTGAAAGGTTGAGGGAGGAAACACAAAATGGAACAAAACGCAGTGGACGCAGAAAGAAGAGGATGAATATGAGAACATTTTAAAGCAACAAGATCTGAAAAGAAAATGCAATGATAAAGAAGCTAATGGAATTGACGACAAACTTCTTGGGATTATAAATGAGCTCAACCAAGATTGCAAACTCCTTGTGGCAGAGACTAGTTTTACACTACATTTGTACAGCACCTGGAATAATAGAACTCCAATCCCTGACTGGAGACTCTAGGTGCTACTGTAATACAAATAATAAATAATAAAACAAATTAATGAGAAACAGAAATGGAAAGATTTGGATTAGAAACTGAAATTAGAAATTAAATAAAATAATCATGCACCAAGACTGAACACTCAATAAGAGCCTTTAAGCTGTGTTCACAAAAAGTGGACAAGAAACAGTATATGAATTCTAGAGTCCTGTGAGTCAGAAATTGAATGCAACCAAGCAAGATTAAGTACTAGCACACCTGAAAAGAAAAGCAAAGTAGTTTCAGAAGAAAACTTTGAGGTGATGAAGTTCTTCAGAGTGAAATAGGTAATTTGAGCACTTTAAGTAGAAGTGTTAGTTCATTTGTCTGTATGGACTTCAAGTGGGAATATGACAGAGAGAGATGGAGTCCAAGACCTCTTTGAACTTTATTGAGTAACCGGAAAAAAATAGCAAAGCATTAAAAGATGAGCCAGGGACAAGGACTTTTTTTAAATTCATAGCTGAAATATTCAAAATGGCTGTAATTTTTTTAATGCATCATATTCAACAGCAAGGACCATCTCATATAAAATAAGTCAAAAGAAAGCACTAATGCCCAGGCACAGACGTATAGTATTGCTATGACAGTGGCACCACTAACTTTTGTACAAAGGCCAATTTTCATCTTATGGACACCACAAAGGGCCACATTAGTGATGTCATATGTGACAATCCTATCTCTGTAGTTTCTGCTGCAGTGGGAGCTGGGATCACACTTCAAGATGCCACTACACCTTAAAATTAAACTTTCTGATTCTATTAACCTTACTATATCTTCCTTCTTTTAGTAATTGCTCTGTTTTTCCTCCACCACTAACCTCATTTCTTTCTCATCTTCGACAACCCCCGTCTCTCCCCATTACCCATATTCTTCCCACCCTTGCATCTTTAATCACTCACCCAATTCTCATTGTATCCCTTTTCTAAAAAGTTCATTCATACCCTCCTTCTTTCCCTCCACCTTCATCCCATCCATCCCTCCAATTCCATTTCACGCTCCCTTCCCCTTTCCCCATCTAATTTCCTCACTTCCTCATCTTTCCCTGTTCTTTAGGGTGAACTGGGAGGGGAATGAGTTGCATCTTCTCTAACTCTGCCCTGAAAGAGACAGGAGCTGCCCAGTGCAGCTTGCTCTTCCCCTTTAGAGGCAAGGGGAGTTTCAGCAGCTCTCTGCTTTCTTCACCACCTCACCTGACAAGGATCCAGAAAAGGCTGATGGCTGCTATAGTTTTTTATAATTTTAGAAGTTTAAGGTTAATGAAACCAAGGGAAAAAACAGAACTTTTAAGGGAAGTTTAATGGGTGGTCAGTGAGGTGTTCAACACCTTGCAAGGGGGGGCTCTTTAATGTTCATTGAATTACTCTACTGCACACAAACTATTTCTAAAATCTATGACATTAATGCATCATTTACACCAGCAATTTATATACTGACAATTTCAATTGCCAAACAAACATATAGGAAAAAATCCTAGTAATAAACCTTAGTGGAAAGTTTATCTGCACCCAGACTGACAGTTGCTTTTCAAACGTGTTCTTCAAAACCTCCAGTGATGGGGATCATTCAGGTTTCCTTACCACAAGCGGAATCATTCAGAGGCTGATTGCTGTTCCAGGACCCACGGGAACAGAGCTCTAGAGGAACCATGCTTCCAGGTGGGCAGAGGTATGGGAATTAGTATAGAGGTGCAGTGCTCCTTGTGCAGATAACTCCAGTCTTCAGCACGTCTTGGAAGATCCATGGGTGTTGGGGGTCAACTACTCTCCCTGTTCTGGAGCGGATAGTAGGAAAAGGGAAAACCTTGCTTTCCTCCCCTCCCCACCACTATTCAGAATGGAACAATGAGTTGGAAACTCCCAAGTCATGCAGGAGACATTATTCACATGCTGTGATCTTGATATAAGAAGAGGCTGAAGGAAAGCTAATCATTCTGGACCTGGGTTTTATTGATAATCCAGCTACATGTATTGTATATACTATATGATCCTTCCAATCTGAACAACATTGAATTAAGGAAGGCAACTTGAGTGTGGAGCAGATTAGTGGTGGCGCTGAGGCTGCTTCTGCAGCAGAGGCAGAATGGATGGGTAGTCTTACTTATGCTGCAGCTCTGGATCTCTCACTTCCAGAACAACCCTTGAAGCATAGGCAGCATGGCATAATAGAGAACAACCTTCAGTCTTTTCTGCCTTACTCTGGGAACAAGCCCCAGTCTCCAACCAGCCACAAGATCTGGACAATGCAAAGGTGGCTTAAAGCCACTTTCCCCCACTTCTCCACACTCAGCTCTGCAAAGCATATATTGGCCACAGATAGGGATCCAAGCCAAAATTTTCAAACCTGGATGACTAAAGTTAGACCTCTAAATTCATATTTTTGGCATTTAAATAAAAAAGGCCTGATTTTAAGAAGTGCTAAGCGTCCATAGCTCCCCCTGAAGTCAGTGAGAACAAAGAGTATTCAGATTGGAAAATCAGGTCACTTTTTTATAGTTGCCAAAATACAGATTCAGGAGTCCAAAGTTTGGTCCCTGGGGTGTGAAAATGAGGGCCCCAGCCCTCTTTCAGTAAAGACTTATGAGAGGCATCTTTTGATTAGGACCTTAAGAATTTTACAGCTTGCAGTCTTGGAAGCCTAAATCCACTTTATTTGATGTCATTTTAGTTGAGAAACACTGGAATATATGCCTTTAATTTTGTATATGCAGATCTATGATATTTAAGTAATTCTCTCACCACCTGTGACCTTGGATAAGGCACCTAAATTAGGTTCTCATTTTAGGAGTTTCACTGATCAATGTACAGTAGTTATTGTACATGTTTATTCTAAATCTCATAATCATTTTACATTTGAAACTCAGTATAGTTTGTGTGAATTGTACTGAACAATTATCCTGAATGTGTTTGCTTTTATGGATGAAATCTATAAGTCTGTCTTTTCCTGGTGACTGCACATCTTAAAGTTTGTGTAGTGATTTAAAGACCAGTGAACTTCAGTTTAAATGCTACAACAGCAGTACACACACTCTCAGACTGTCAATAGAAGTAAGATAGTTCAGTTTGATCATGGCTCAGTTTTCAGAGCTCCTAATATTAAAAATGTATATTTTCTGATAATAGGATTTTTGGGAGTTCTATGGTGATACTAGGTCAGAAGTAAGGTTATTTCGCCTGTATTTCCAAATGTTCTAAAATCTGAGGTTTTTAAGTAAAACCTTAACTTTGAATTTCCAGCCTAACTGCTCATTCAAGAGATTTTCTTCTTAAGTAATCAATAGATATTTACAAACCTAGCCTGAACTATAATTTTTTTTTTTATGAAACAGTTAAGAATTGTTCAATGAATGCAGTCCCTGTGGAGTTTGCAGCTATACAAGGATAGTTCCCCAGTGAGCCCCGGTGGCTTCCTCCCTTCTACACCTCTCCCTCTCACAGAGCGCTCTCTATTCCACCTGTCTACCCATCATAGAGACCTGCATGCTAGATATGTACAGTAGATTTATTGGATTAATTTGGGGAACAGATTCAAGACTGCTAGATTAGCCTCTTTCTTTCCCAGACTGCTCTTTGCTCCATGTGGTTCTTTATCTTCCACTCCTGCAACGTGCCCCTGTGTGGTTTTGTTATGGCTACACAGCTAGCTGCACCTCTGAACCCCATTCTGGTCTCTCTGAGTGCACCCCCTCAAATGTTAGGCTCCATGCCTCTACCTTTCTTGGGATGGAATCCCATGATCCTAAAACAAAACAAGGGCTCCATGCAGGTCTCTCTTACCCAAAGATCACAATTACCTAGATGCACAGGCAGGCCTAACTTCTTCATCTCTTCATCGATGCCTGTATTTGTCTGTTCTCTGTGAACAGCTCCCTACCCCTGGATAGAAAGAGTTTTAAACTATTTACAGTCCTTTTTGGTCTGTTCTTTCCCATTCTTGGCAAAACAGCTGAGTAACTGGGCTGAAGCCAAGGAAGTGGGTTCTTCACAGTTAGTAGCTCAGGCATTGTCTCTTAACCCTTAAAGGATCTACCAGGAAGTGTTTTATTTGGCATCATTATTTGGCTGTCCTGCTTATTTCCCATCCACCTGATATTAAACTAAACCAGCATATGTATACAATAATCACCTCAATGATCCAATAAAGCCATACAGTGACTATTCCAATAAGCATGTCACATACAGTATTCATAAATTACAGGACATTTCTGTGTGCTTCAGAGCGACTTCCCCCCATTATGGCTAGTTAACCATCTACATCAGGCCCATGCTGAGTTTATAAGTTTTATTGTGTCCATAATGCACAGCACATGGAAAACACTATTAAAAACTAAACAATTCCACAGACTCTAAACAAGTCAAAGATACCAGTCCTTGCCAGAACCAAGGAGAAACAAATTTGTAGTTCCTAGGCCAAGCCCAATATGGAATTAAGATGAACCAAAAAAAGGAGAATGTTTGAAGAAGCGAGTTCATTTCACTTTTAAACCCTTCAGATGATGTACTCTAGATCACACCTATGATATTTCAGGTGGATGGCTTTTGTTTTCATTAAGTTAGGGAGTGGTTTTAAAATCACATTAAAAATAGGGTTCAACCTTCACATGGAGGAACTAGTACCACTCCATAAAACAGGGACAGCAATGATTAGAACAGTGAACATAAGAACATAAGAATGGCCATACTGGGTCAGACCAGAGGTCCATCCAGCCCAGTATCCTGTCTGCCAACAGTGGCCAATGCCAGGTGCCCCAGAGGGAGTGAAGCTAACAGGTAATGATCAAGTGATCTCTCTCCACCCTCTGACAAACAGAGGCTAGGGACACCATTCTTTCCTATCCTGGCCAATAGCCGTTAATGGACTTAACTAGATAAATTCATGGAGGTTTTCTTTTAAACCCTGCTATAGCCCTAGCCTTCACAACCTCCTCAGGCAAGGAGTTCCACAGGTTGACTGTGCACTGTGTGAAGAAGAACTTCCTTTTATTTGTTTTAAACCTGCTGCCCATTAATTTCATTTGGTGGCCCCTAGTTCTTATATTATGGGAACAAGTAAATAACTTTTCCTTATTCACTTTCTCCACACCACTTATGATTTTATATACCTATATCATATTCCCCCTTAGTCTCCTTTTTTCCAAGATGAAAAGTCCTAGCCCTTTTAATCTCTCCTCATATGGGACCCGTTCCAAACCCCTTGCCCCTCTCTGAACCTTTTCTAATGCCAGTATATCTTTTTTGAGATGAGGAGACCACATCTGTATGCAGTATTCAAGATGTGGGCGAACCATGGATTTATATAAGGACAATAAGATATTCTCTGTCTTATTCTCTATCCCTTTTTTATTGATTCCTAACTTCCAGTTTGCTTTTTTGACTGCCGCCGCACACTGTGTGGATGTCTTCAGAGAACTATCCACTTTGACTCCAAGATCTCTTTCCTGATTATTTGTAGCTAAATTAGCCCCCATCATATGGTATGTATAGTTGGGGTTATTTTTTTCCAGTGTGCATTACTTTACATTTATCCACATTAAATTTCATTTGCCATTTGTTCTTCACAGTCTCCTTTGGTCTTAACTCTCTTGAGCAGTTTAGTAGTGTGCTTTTGAAGGGGGAGGAACTAATGAAAGAAAACTGAATGACCCTCAATGTTTATAAAGCAAATGCAAAGGAAAATGCGAACTAGTTACAAGAAAAAGCTCTTTCTTGCTGTAAATTTACAGAACATTTATTGTGCTGGTGGTACAGAAGTTAATCCAAAGCCAGCAAAATTTCTCAACTTTGAGAGCTCACATGTTTTTTTTGTTTGTTTGTTTGTTCTGCTTTGAAAGAGTGCTACTTTCCTGCCAGACAGGTTTTTGCAATCTCTCATAGCCATAATACTGCGAAAATTAAGTAAGATTTATTTATGTTCTCAATCTTCAAGGCAATCAGAACTTAACCAAACACTGTACTTTCTTCAGCCAAAGCTTTTAGTAAACCTCATCATTCAAGCTTCCTGTGTGATGCTTTATACTGTAACATATATTGTGTGTCAAATAGCCCCATAGCCCTAGAAATGGTCAAGTCTATTTTAAAAATGTATTTGTTTAGCCTTGCTTTAGACTACCTTATTGATGACTACAACATACTTCAAGACTCTTATCTGAGTGCTGCTACAGATGAAAAAGATAGATTAGGTAAAAACATGTTGTATGACAGAGTTGAGTAACTAGTGCAAAACGTGAATAGTCACTTTGATTTTTAAAAAGAAAAGGAGTACTTGTGGCACCTTAGAGACTAACCAATTTATTTGAGCATAAGCTTTCGTGAGCTACAGCTCACTTCATCGTATGCATACTGTGGAAAGTGTAGAAGATCTTTTTGTATACACACAAAGCATGAAAAAATACCTCCTCCCACCCCACTCTCCTGCTGGTAATAGCTTATCTAAAGTGATCACTCTCCTTACAATGTGTATGATAATCAAGTTGGGCCAGGTGGATTTTGAGATTTTGAACCAGAAATTCTTGGATTCTTTACCAATCAGGGGTTAGAAACAATCATGTGACTTCTGACTAACCACAACTAACCAACACAGCTTGAATAATAAATATTCCATGAAATTACAAAAAAGTAATTGAATAATTTTGAAAAAGGAATAAATTCAGGAAAAATCTTGATCTGCTCTTGGAATATCAATGAGCAGAAAGTGAATTTATAACCATTACATTTTTGATTTGTCTTCTGAACTATAATGTACTATATTATGTTCCAAATTCAGAGAGACTCATTTTGGGGTAGATATTTAGCTGGGATAAGACCAGCCTTCTTGTTTGGAGATGTAAATTGAATTTCTTGCCATCCCCCCAAAAAAGAGTGGGTTCATTCTGGGTTTAAATATTAGCTCTTAGATGCTAAACTGTTTGATTTGTGGGCATAAACTTTTGCTCAAGGAGAAAGGCCACAAGATGTATAGACAGCCTTTGAAAGTCAAGATGATGTCTGACTTCTTTGTGGTGCTCATATTGACGGTGCAGAAGTTACTCTACAATACACAAGGCAGGACCCTATGTGGCAAGCCCAAGGTCACACCTTAAGTACCTGGCAAAGATGCTCTCCTGTCACCTATTTGTTGTATCAACCAGGCAAGGTACTAACAAGCTTCAACGGGACTTTATTTTCAAAGTGGAAACCTCTTTACCAAGCTGCTGCTGCACCCTCTGTAGCTGTCTCTCAGCCTCTCAACTCCTCCCTGCTCCTTCCTGTTTCCTGTCCTTTCAGACTCCCAACAGCCAGTGCTCCCAATTCTAATAATTATAAGCAACATCTAAGCACCACACTATTCCTTTGCCTTACCACAATAAGAGCTATCTTCCTCGTTTCTCAGTCCTTATCATATATTCAGAAGTTATAATTCTATCAAGGAGTTCTGGCAGTGCAATAAAACCAAGACTGATGCTTGAGAGGTTTGGGTAATCACTAGAATCCTACGAAAGAATTATAAACTTTCACAGAAATTAGAAAATTTGTCTTGTTGATTTTATACGTACCTGGATTTGATGCATTTTCAAGCTCTTCCATATCTTTCTCTGTTCTTCCTCTCTTCCCAAATGCCACTGTCACTAGGAGCAGCGCCTCTTTTTGTCTTAAATGAAACTGAGTGGTCACCACCTGAATTACTTATTTTGCAAATCCTGCTGGAGCCGCCATCTGTTTTGGTTGAATCTTGTATTCCCTGACCTCACACCAGACCCATCAGTACAAATGGTGCATGTTCATAATTAATTGGTGTGATGGCCTATGAATTATGAGGTGGTTTCACATGGATTTTAGTGTATCTAACACTGTGGATCTTGTATTACAAAACCAAATTCTGCTCTATTCAGTATATGACAAATATTTATAATAGTATTAACAAACTAACTCTAATCAATGATAGACAAATCTGGAATGGGAGATTATATATCTATATCTCAAGAAGTCACCATTGAAAACCAGGACATTTTTTACAGATTCCTTGTTTAAAAATGGAGTAGATATTTAAAGCTGTGTTTTAGATTTGATGAATCATTATCACCAAAATGATGCAAACTGCACGGTCACACCTAATCTTTGCACATATGAATGTTTGGAAAATAAATGCTTGCTTTGAGTGGAAGTTGATAGCTTTTCTTTATATATCTGCTGTTCTCCTAAGTCAATTATTAATCTGTCAGTCATTGTCCTTAAACTATTTTGGTTTTACAGAGATGCTGTTTATTATAGTTTAGGTTATGGTGTGCAGAGCAGTGATAAAACGTTACATAAGAAGATTTATTTCAGTCATTATGCCTTGGTGATATTTGCTATGCACCAACAGACTGTTCAGTAATATAAACCCTATTTTATTTTTTATTAAATTAATTTTCCATCCTCCTACATAATTATCTAAATTCTCTAAACTACACAGATATAGCTCTTGGCACAACATTGTATACTGACAAGGGAACGTTTAAAGAGAAATGTAGCTGGATAGACTCCTAAAATACTCAGGGAACTGACTTATGCATTTGGGTAAACTCAGTTACAATATAAGAGCTGGATAAATAGTGTGAAAAATTTTTCATGAACACACTTGAAAATCTTTTTCAGTTTGGCAACATTCCCACCCCTTTTACTTGCTTGTTCACAAAAAAAATATTAGGGAATGGCTGTTTTCTGGGTAATACCCATATGCAACCATATCAATATATTTACATTTGAGGCAGAAATGTTTGACCGCCTATTTATACAGTCGGTCATACAATCAGGGGGCCGATATAATAACATGTGACACAGCTGACCAATCACACTTCATGAGGAAATAGTCAGATATATGGTTGAAGCGATTAATTTGCAAGCAACCCACTGCCTCAAATATGTTCCCAAAGTAGTTAAACAATGACATGCAACATAACACATACATTCATAAAAATCAGACTCCAACATGTTGTGACCCATTTGCACCTGTCCAGTAAAGAAAAGGGGCTAGAAAACCTGATGGATTCAACCAGCTGAGGATTTTCTTGGCATTGGGGAATCCTTAGGTGATGTAGAAGTGTAGGAAACAAGGCCAGGAACAATGGGTACAGGTGGAGTGAGTTTCCCTGCTCTTCAGAAATTCAGGGCTGGCAGAACAGTCCCTGATAGCTGTTTTTGCCTGGCATAGTTCAAAGCAGTCTTGAGGTTTCTCTAAACTATGATAGGGAGCAGGCTGGCATCAAGTCAGTGACATAACTAAGGAACTGCCAGTAGAGTCTTTATGCCCCCTACCCCAAAGCTGCATCCAGTGTTGATTGAGTAGAGTTAGAAATCTGGCTCATATCTCTTCAAGGATAATTTGGAACAGGAAGAGTGCCAAATTAGCTATTAGTGATTAAAATTATTTTGCCCAGCACTACAAAGCACCTAATCATCGTATGCTTGATTTTTTCCTGTTTGAATGTGGCTATAGTTTCTAGCTATTCTGAAGACTACACAAAGTCCTACCACCTGATTATGCTTTCTCTTACACTGACTACAGTGAAGTTACTCCTGATTTACACTAAAAACAACGAGGAGTTTTTAGTGTAGAGACTAACACATTTATTCAGGCATAAGCTTTTGTGGGCTAAAAATCGCTTCATCAGATGCATGGAGTGAAAAATACAGTAAACAGTATATATATATCACAGCACGTGAAAAGATGGAGTTGCCTTACCAAGTGGGGAGTCACTGCTAACGAGTCCAGTTCAATTAAGGTGGAAGTGGCCTATTCTCAACAGTTAACAAGAAGGGGTGAATATCAAGAGAGGGAAAATTACTTTTGTAGTGCTAACAAGGCCAATGCAATAAAGGTGGACGTCACCCATTTCCAACAGTTGACAAGAAGGTGTGAGTGTCAGCAGAGGGAAAATTACTTTTTGTAGTGACCGATCCAGTCCCAGTCTAATTAGGCCTGAATAAAGACAGAAGGGCCTAGGGCTTACAGGAATCCCCTTGGTCTGGTATTGACATTCTAGTTAAAAGCGATCATGCATGGTTTCTACTGAAAGCCTGTGTCACACTGGTCTTCACAATCTTTGCAAAACAGGTGCAGATAATATGCAAGGAGATTTATTTATATATACACACACATATACACACATACAGAGAGAGAGAGAGAGAGAGTTTGTAAATTACGTTCTCAAGGCCTTGTAGTGAATTGCAGGTTGAGACAGATTTCACAGACAGGAGGTCGGAGTAACTTATCTCCCTAGCTGACCATTGTGTATTGTGTGTCTTACAATAAAAGTCTATTGGCATATTGAGTCAAGTGCTAATAAAGAGTTTGTGGTGACTTCAGAAGGAAAATTAACAGTAAACAGTGTGGGAAGGGGACACCCTCCTTTGCAGCTGACAACAGAGAACTGATCTAATCTCTAGGGGGTGCAAAAATACACCGTGCAATCCTTCCTGGGGGCAAATAAGCTGCCAGTGGCCTTTGTCTCTTGAAAGTAGAGCCTCAGCCATCCTGGTTAAAAAACACAGAGAAGGACTTTTGGGTAAACAGCATCTTATTAGACAAGATAGCTTCTTGTTGAGTTTCAGCTATAGAATGTGCATTATGGTTTCATTTTGAATGCAACCCTTTGTTTCCTATATTTCTGTTTGCTAGCATATGAATCTCAGTTCTTTGTTAAATAAACTTACACTTGCTTTTCTCTATAAACAAATCTAAGTGCTTTGTGTTAAGTGGAGTTGTGTTCTAAGTGTAACTAGTAAGCTGTGTATGGTGCACTGCTCCTTTTGGAACAGAGGAGCTGGTAATTCTGAGAGCGTCCAGGGAAACTGATGCTGGACACCACAGGGGGATGCCTGGAGGCTGGAGTGTGCCTGTTGCTAGCCTGGAGGGACAGCGGAGCCTGCTTGGGCATAGATGCAGGTCCACAGACGGGGCGGGGGGGCAAAGGGGGCAATTGCCCAGGAGCCCAGGCGATTTAAAAGCCAATGCTGCTGCAGAGGCCAGGAGCTCCGGGCCTTTTTAAATCACCCGGGCAGGCCACAGGTCTCCTAGGCACACGCGTGACCGCGCTAGCCAATCGTGCCAGCCCACGGAACCCTCCAAAGTGCGGGGCCCGGAGTGGTTGCACATGCCTAGGAGTAACGGGCAGTCCCAGAAGTGACAGATTTGTCACTTGTGCCCCAGGCCCCGCCCCACAGCTCTGAGGCCCAGAATTTCTGTCAGCGGACTGCGGAGATGGGTGTGCTTGTGTTGCCTGTGGCTGGGAGTGTCAGGGAGCTGATCCCTAGCAGGTACAAACAAGGTTTCTCACACTGAGGGCAGGTGTTAGTGAGTGGCTTCACAATCTTGGGTTGCCTTGCAGGGTCAGCCAGCTGTGTGGCCCTGCAAAGGTGCCAGGAAATGGTCTCCATGCTGGCCCCATAAAGACCACTGTAGCAGGGTTCTGTCTCCAACCACCCCTCTTTGACGCACAGGATGGTCCTGCAGACATACTGCCCACAGCTCCTTGGTTCTTGCAATAATTTGCTCCAGACTAAAGTACTGAGAACAAGATCCCCTTTGTGGGGTCTTATTTATTAACTTTTTTACAAATACAAAACTTTACCCCTCCAGTCCACACCTTCTTCTAGGGTCCAGGTGTTAATTCAAACAGGCTTCCTCACTTAAGTTCAGGAGTCTGACACTTCTCCTTTTGGGGTTTGTATAATAGTGCAGGTAGGCTTCCTCTCCTTGGATCAGAAATCCCCCAGCCCTCCCTCTGGAGCTGGGTTTAATTCAAGCCAGCTTCAGTCAGCAGCCAGCTTCTCCCAGCAGGCCCATTTCCACTCAGTTCTTTCATCCCTAGGCTGGGAGGGGTCAGCACACCTCCTCCCGCTTGAGTCTTTGTTATTAGGGAAGAGTTAGCACATGCACTGCTCTCCTTCCCAGGGCTTCTCCTATTTGGCTGGGAAAGAGGGGAACTTTGTCCTACTGGGCTCCAGGTCTCAGACCCTTCAAGGAACAGTAGCACAGATTTTTCCTCAACCACTAATTATTCCCACAGATCCACTTCCTCTCTCCTAGTATATGCCTCTGCCATTTCCGAAGTTCTTGTGTACATCAAAACTCCTAAAACCTGACAGGGCATGCCATGGTCAGGCTGGCTGACCCTTACCCCCTTAAAGAAGAAAGATCACTGCTGTTACAGCCACTTTGGGGGTGGGCTGACAGCAAGCCTGTGGATTCACAATTCCGAAGATTCAATGGTCCAAGTACCCCAAGTAACTGGCTGTGAGGGATGCAGCTGCTATCGTAGGTTCTATGGTAGCTCATACCCTTTCCCCTGGGAGATAAATGTTACTTCCCAACTTGCATCAACTCCAAATACACTAGGCTGAAGTGAGTTTTCATCCTATGACATGGAGGATTACTTGCACAAATAAGGGTTGCAGGACTACGCCTTTAGTCTTACTTCTTTAAACATGGTAGAACATTACTCTGTGAATTGTTTTTGAACAACAAATGTAAGTGATGAAGAAAACCAATACACGGGAAAAACATGCTTACTCATATATCTGATCCTAATTTCAGAAATCTATATCACAGAAATCTATATATATATTTTTATATATCTATCTATAGATAGATAGATATAGATCACAGAAGTCTATATTTCCTTTAGTACCATATGGCCCATCAAATATTTTACGATATGTATGTATATGAGAGAGAGAGAGAGAAAGAGATTTTTAATATCTTTTAAGAGATAAATGTAATGTTTCTAATTGTTTAGAAGCTAACAAATCTGGACATCAATATAGTTTTATGTATTCTGTTTGTGAATCTGTGCAGCTTTGAACATTTTAATATACTTAAATTATAAGTGTCTCTTCCAGTTGTTACCAATATATTGGAATCAAGCTTATTCTGATTAATTTAAAAAATAATTTGTTTCATGGGCCATGGAAGCCTTTTCTCTGTAACAAAGCAAAAGTAAGTGTTCTGAATACACGGACACAGCAAAGTCTACAGATTGCACATAACTATAGGACTTTGTTGCCTGTTACACATCCAGAAATAACAGAAAAAAATCTCATTTGATTCTAGTGTTTGTCTTAACATGTCATATTTTAGGGATCTTAAATATATAGTACAAAGTATAAAAAGGATTTTAAATGCAAGAGAACTTTGCAAGTTAAACAATACCATAGCACACCAGGCACTTCTATTGTATTTGATATCACGGCATAAAATACATAAAACATACAGCTATCTTCAGAAAGGGGGCAGAAGGATGTGTCCTACTATCCTCTAACTGTATATAATTAGAACTGTTCAGAAGTGTGTCACAGGCCTGGTACTTCCAAAATCTACAAGAGCTAGTTCTTTAGCTACAGTGGTAAGGACTGTGCTTGTACAAGGGGAATCTGAATTGTAGACCCACAGATGCCAAAGAATTCCAAGTGTGCAGCACAGTAATAACTATAGGAAAACATGGAGGGGCCACAGATTTATTACAGCAGTCCATGCTCTTGGGGATGCCTAACTTTAAGGGCCAGCAGACTGAGCCAGAATGAGTGAAGGGTGAGAGTCTCTTCAGGCTGCTGAAGACAACCTCATTCCCCCAACTCCCTGATCTGATTTCTTGCCTAAACTTCTGCAAGCAGTCCTTTCATTGACTGGCTGAAAACAGACTCTCCCCCATTCTGACAGGCCACAAGTGTCTTTGTGGGGGGCGGTATACTGGACATTTCCTCCTCTCCTTGGTGGACTGAAGGTGTCTCTAGGTTCCTTTCAATATCTGCCGTCACAGCTCTAATCTCTTTGCTACCTACTCCTCGCAGTCTGCCAAGGCAGTGCTCCTTAACACTTGTGCAAAGAACTTCAGCAATATGACCTTTCCATCAGAATCAGAAAGTGAACAAGATATTCTGCATAAAGACTTAAATTAGTGTTTTTTTACTCTATCTATAAAAGTGTGAACTTTGAGTATTGACTTGTCTGAGTAAGGGAATATCCACACAAGTAAAGATTGCAGGATCAGGACCAAATAAGAGATTGCCATTTAAGGGCCCAATCCTGCACACTCTCTTACTCACACAAATGGTCTCATTGTCTTCAACAGGACACTATGCATGAGTAAGAACTAATTTGCAGAAGGCCCCAAATTAGTCACAGCACAGCAAGGACTGCCAAAGAAGGGAAAGGACTGTGACTTTCTCTTTTATAAAGTCCCTGGGCCAAATCTGGCTCTATGACTGATTTGGTTAACCAAATCTCTCCATTTGTAGTACACTGCCTTGCCAGCTATCCTTACTCAAGTATAGTGTGGACTTCCATAAGTATTGTTCAGAGTATATCTTTCTATGAATGTAGATGATTCTTGTGGTAATTATAAATATTTTTCACCAAATTAATTGAGTGATCCAATCAAGCTATACTTTTATATATCCTGTGATTAAGGGTCTTCTTCTTAGCATATGCACAACATGCCTCAGGTGACACGTGACCAGGATTCATAGCCGAATTTGGTCTGCTGGTAGGATCATTAGCTTCCCTGGCTTCGGCGAGGTACTGACAGGGAGTGCAACATGAACACTGATCCATGCCCCCTATTAATGGTCATTTTAGGATATATTTATATTGAGTATTTTTTCATATCCAACTGACTGAGCACCAGCATCTGTAGACTTGGCAATTCATAGCCCCAGCACCTCTGGGTTTGCTGCATCAGTTATGAATGTAAATAAATTACTTGAGTGCCGGCACCTAATTGCTTGAACCCCAGCACCTCTTATATTACAATTTAAGCACTGCTTTGTAGTGCTTCTTTTTCCTTTTCTTAGAAGCGACTTGTTTTGTTTTGAGAGTACAAAAGGAAGATAAATATCAATCCTTTGTTTTTGAAGCTGAAGTGACTACATGTAGTTTAAGCAAAGCCTGAGGAAAAACATTCTGTGTAAGCTATCAACTTCTTGTTAGCATGTGACCACCCATACTTTACCTTTAGGTTGCACTGTTTTCTGATCATGGCCTCCTATGGAAGTTGCTCAACTGAAGCAACTTAAACACTGTTGTGAGCAGGCCAGAAGTTAGATACAAAGTTTGAATACAATTGTGAAGTACACATTTAGCAAAACATCAAGAGTAGCTTTTGCTGGACATGGAGTGCAGGATAATACTCCTCACTGTGTAGCACTATTGTTAATTTTAGAATGTATTTAACAATGTGTGCCAGGGGGAAATATTACACATTCCAAATTAGCAAAAGAAAATGATGTGTTAGTAATTATGTAGATTGCAATAGCAGTCTACATTGTGTGCTAAGCACATAGGAAGCAGTAGACCTAACCAAAGAGTATATAATCTAAGGCCTTGTCTACACTGGCAAGTTTCTGTGCAGTAAAGCAACTTTCTGCGTTGTAACTCCCGAGGTGTACACACTGCCAAACTACTTAGTGTGGGAGAAACTGCGCAGTTGCATCGCTGTAATAAACCACCCTGACAAGAGGTGTAAAACTTTTCTGCACCGGGGCTTCAGCGCACGGTGCCAGTGTGTACATCCTGGTCAATTACAGCGCTGCTATTGGCCTCCGGGAGGTGTCCCACAATGCCTGTTCTCACCTCTCTGGTCATCGGTTTGAACTCTACTGCCCTGACCTCAGGTGACCAACCATGAGTCCCACCCCTTGAATTCCTTACGAATTTTGAATGTCGCCTTCCTGTTTGCTTGGTGACATGGGCAGTGGTGTCAGCGCATCTTTCCAGGTGGCCGTGCCTGCTCCATGCACCAGCTGATTCCCTGCTTGGAGCAATGTCGAGCTGCTGGACCTCATCAGCATTTGGGGAGAAGAGGCTGTGCAGTCCCAGCTGCGCTCCAACTGTAGGAATTATACTACTTACGGACAGGTTTCACGATGCATGACAGAAAGGGGCCATGACTGCAGTGCAGGGTCAAAGTGAAGGAGCTGCGGAATGCCTACCACAAGGCGTGGGAGGCAGACTGCTGTTCCTGTGCTGCACCCACGAGCTGCCGGTTCTACAAAGAGCTGGACGTGATACTCGGGGGCGACCCCACCTCCACTGCAAAGGCCCCAGTGGATACTTCGGTGGCTCGTGTGCCAGTTGAGAGTGGACAGAGCCAGGAGAAGGAAAACTTGGATGAGGATGTGGATGGGAAGGGGGACCCAGAGGCAGAGGACGACTCGGAGGTCAGAGATGCATGCAGCCAAGAGTTCTTCTCTACCTCAGAGGAGACTAGCCAGTCACAGCTGTTGGAGCTTGGAGAAGTGCAAACAGGAGAGGAGGCCCCTGGTAAGTGGCTCTGATTTTGGGAATCGCTGAAGCGAGTTGTTGTGGGGAGGAGGGTTGCAGAAAGCAGGCTTTTGTCTGTATGATGCGTGTACCACCCCACATGCCTAGTCTGAGCGGTGGAACAGGGTGTTGATTGACTCCCCCTCTTCATGGGAATATGCCTCAGAGATCTCAATAAAACTCTCATGGAGATACTGGGCAATCCACTGCTGCATGTTCTTTGGAAGAGCTGTTTGTTTCTTGCCCCATTAAGGGTAACTTTCCCACACCACTCTGCCATCACAGGGTGGAGGGACCATTGCTGCACACAGGCGAGCTACATAAGGGCCAGGGCAGAAGCTGCAGTCTTGCAGAAGACCCTTCCTTGATTCCCTGCTCACCCTCAACAGTGAGATATCTTCCATAATGAACACAGTTTGTGGAAAATGTGAGGACGGTAATGATAAGGCCCCCCCCACAGTGCTGGCTCTCCCTAACAGCCATGTGTCCAATGTACAGTATGGTCCTGGAACACTCATTTCTCCTGCCCCTGCGGTTACTCACCATTTTGCAGGTCTTGTGGCTCATGTCTGCTTGCCTGGGCTCAGCCAGTTAGTGATAGGTATGTGAATAGTGGCTGTGTTTTAAATCACTGAATCAGTGGTCTGTCTGCTACAAACACTACTGCTTTGGGAAAACGTTGCAATTCGGCTTCACAGGTATGACCTTGGGAGCCCAGCCTCCGTCTTTGTTATCGCCAGCTGAATGGCTGCTCAGAATTAGAAAGTGGCCACGAAGAACTAAAGAGGACTTTCTGCATGATGTCATGATGCACTCCATGGCCGAAAAACAAGAATTGAAGGAGTGGTGGGACAGCGAGAAGAGGGACTGAAAGGAGAACGTGGCACTCTAGAATGAAGCCATGGAGGGGCTCTTAAATGTTATGGAGCGCCAAGTGGACATGCTCCAGGCACTACTAGCATTGCAAACCGAGTAGCTCCGTGCCCACCCTCGCCTGCAGCTGCTGTCACAAAACTCTTTCCCATGTGCCTCCCAGACACCGCCAACACACTGTTATCAACCTCCTGGCTCCAGTCTGTACCCACCACATTCCACTCCTGCCCCATCACAGTCCAGCCCTGCGGACTCCCAGTACCCACTACACTCAACACCCATCCCTCTGCAGTTTAGCCCTGCTGAAGTACAGTACCCACTGCACTGAACTCCAAAGGAAAAGGTTGGATATGAAATCTGGACATACACAAATCTTTAACCGTCCTGGGACCCCACTTCCTCCTGACACCCTGCCTTCCCCCATCCCCCCCTCAGTGCTGATGTGTTTTTTTGTTTGTGTCTCTCGTCCAGGTGTTGTTTTTTAATAAAATAATTGTTTTGGTTTGAAAGCAATCTTTATTCTATTATTGAAAGCAAACAGAGACCTGCAAAGCAACAGGCAATTTTCTTACACCTTCATAGTGCATCATCTGCACCAATCACAACCACCTCCTAGCATTAAAAGCACTGCACGCCCAAACATAGCAACAAATATTAGTGGCTTTCAGCTTCAAATTGCTGCCTCAAGGCATCCCTGATTCTTATGATCCTGTGCTGTGCCCCTCTAATAGCCCTGGTCTCTGGCTGTTCAAATTCAGCCTCCAGGCACTGAGCCTCAGCAGTCCAGCCCTGAGTGAAGCTTTCACCCTTCCCTTCACAAATATTATGGAGCATACAGCACGCGGCTATAAGCATAGGAATATTGTCATCAGCCAAGTCCAGCCTCCCATATAGGCAGCACCAGCGGGCCTTTAATCATCCAAAAGCACACTCAACAGCCATTCTGCACTTGTTCAGCCTGTTGTTGAACCGCTTGTGCATCTTCAAAGATTTACAACCTATCCTGAAAAATGATCCCTCACTCTCACAGATCTTGGGAGACAGACCAGTCCTTGCTTACAGACAGCCCCCCAACCTGAAGCAAATACTCTCCAACAACCACACACCACACAGAAAAAACACTAACCCAGGAACCTATCCTTGCAACAAAGCCCGATGCCAACTCTGTCCACATATTTATTCAAATGACACCATCATAGTACCTAATCACATTAGCCATGCCATCAGGGGCTCGTTCACCTGCTCATCTACCAATGTGATATATGCCATCATGTGCCAGCAATGCCCCTCTGCTATGTACATTGGTCAAACCGGACAGTCTTTACGCAAAAGAATAAATGGACACAAATCTGACATCAGGAATCATAACATTCAAAAACCGGTAGGAGAATACTTCAACCTCTCTGACCACTCAGTAAAAGATTTAAGGGTGGCAATTTTGCAACAGAAAAGCTTCAAAACCAGACTCCAACGAGAAACTGCTGAGCTTGAATTAATATGCAAACTAGATACCATTAACTTGGGTTTGAATAGAGACTGGGAGTGGCTGGGTCATTACACATATTGAATCTATTTCCCTAAGTTAAGTATCCTCACACCTTCTTGTCAATTGTCTAAATGGGCCATCTTGATTATCAGTACAAAAGTTTTTTTTTTCTCCTGCTAATAATAGCTCATCTTAACTAATTAGCCTCTCACAGTTTGTATGGCAACTGTCAACTTATCTGTATATATATATATATATCTTCTTACTATATGTTCCATTCTATGCATCCGATGAAGTGGGCTGTAGCCCATGAAAGCTTATGCGCTAATAAATGTTTTAGTCTCTGAGGTGCCACAAGTACTCCTGTTCTTTTTGCGGATACAGACTAACACGGCTGCTACTCTGAAAGCTATCCACAATGTCATGCACGTTGCCCAAAGTCATGGTCTTTCAGAGCAGGATGCGATTAATGGCCCTACACACTTCTGTCAACACGAGTCCAATTATTGACTTTCCCACTCTAAACTGGTTAGAGACCGATTGGTAGCAGTCTGGAACAGCCAGCTTCCACAGTGCAATCGCCATGTGCTTCTCCAACAGCAGGGCAGCTCTCATTCTCGTGTCTTTGCCCCGCAGGGCTGGGGCGAGTTCACCACACAGTCCCATGAATGTGGTTTTCCTCATCCAAAAGTTCTGCAGCCACTGCTCGTCATCCCAGACATGCATGATGATGTGATCCCACCACTCAGTGCTTGTATCCCGAGCCCAAAAGTGGCATTCCACTGTGGTCAGCACCTCTGTGAATGTCACAAGCAATCTCGTGTTGTAGCTACTAGATGTGGCGAGATCAATGACAAACTCTTCTTGCCTTTGTAGTTTAAGGAATAACTCCATTGCCACTTGTGACATGTTAGTGAGAGCAAGCAGCTTATTGGCCAACAGTGTGGGATCTATTCCTGCAGACTGAAGAGGCAGAACGCGCAGTACACAAACTGTTGAAAGATGATGCCAAATGCAGACAGAAGCACAGGGATTGCTGGGATGCAAAGCAATGAATCACGGGGCATTGGGACAGGACCCAGGATGCCCCACGATCCCCTCTGCCTTCCCACAACTCTCAGTGGCAGAAGAGGAAGAGATGCCCTGTGGGATAGCTGCCCAGGGTGCACCACTCCGAATACCGCTACAAGTGCCGCAAGTGTGAACACACTATTGCGCAGGCAGCTGACAGTGTGAACACACAACAGGGGTTTCCCTTCAGCACTCTCTGAGCGATGCTGTAACTGCCAATGCTGTAACTCTGCCAGTATAGACATACCCTAAGCTGACAAATGAAGGGTGTGGGCAAAAGGGATGCAACATACAAGGAAAGTGATTAGGGTTATAGTAAGTATGTAACAGGTTTTTTTGTTGTCACCCTACCCCCAGTTTTAACATGCAAAAATTCTCCATAATTAAACCTCATCTTCTCCTATGCAGATTCTTTCTTCACTTCTAATATCCTTATGCCCCTCTCTTGATATACAGTTATTGACTATAAGTAATGGGAATAACATAACATTTTAGACTCTGTACCAAAAATAGCAGACCTCTTACCCATTTTTACCCATAATTGATCTACAAACAGAAATAGAATAGATTCTACAAATAGAATAATCTCCAATGAAATAGAACAACCCTGAAACAGCTGGAAACCATAAAGAATCCCAAATTGTCTGAGGACCAAGGCAGCCCCTTAAAGTCCTGACCATAATAAACATATATTTCTCCCTTACTCAGATGATGAATTAATCTAGCCCAAGTTATAAAAAGATATGTTAATTGAAATTGACTGAAGAGTATTATTTACAATAACCAAAGGGATTGGATGTTTGCTTCAGAGTCAAACTCAAATAATAAATGTCCTGTGTCTTGATATTTGAACTCTTGGGATTGGCAACACTAATCAGACTGAGCTACATAAAAATCTTAAAATATGAAGCTAAGTATTTTAGTAGTTCAGATTTTCATAGTCCTTGTTTGAAATTATTCTATTTGTAGATCATTTACTCATTTATTCTCAGAGTCTGAAAAGCCCTTCCTCCTTGAAAAGTCTGGCAGTAGTGGCAGATCTTCCACATAGAGTGAGAGGGATAATGGATAACAAGGGTAGTTTAACTTTGCAGCAGCGAATCCAACATTCATTATATTCACAGCAGCTGAAATACCACCTGTTAGTTTATAATACCTCGGCCCCCATTGCTTCCTCTGCCAATTACCAAGGAGCATCAGAGGGGTGGGGGAAAAAAAGGTTTTGAAATGAATGCTATAACTGTAAGAAATCATTGCCAAATCCCAAAGAGACAAATGGATGAAAAATTACATGCATAAGTATATAGGTAAACTGCTGACTATAGTACCAGATAGGCAGTTTTTAGTGCAGCTTAAAAGTGGTGGATGAGCAAATTTTTTACATATCGATGTATTTTTGCTCTACGAACTGCTAAAACATTAAGATTACAGGTAGTATTATTTTACTTCAGACAATACTGTGTTGGTGTCTTAAATTTCACCTACCACTTTACTTAAACGAATAGCATTATCTTTACCGTTCGTTTTCTTCAGATAGAAATGAAATATTAAAAATCTGAACTGACATCAAATCTACTTTTTAAATGGGTGGGAATAAAGAGGGAACTTAGAGGGTTATAATTTACTGTACTTTTGTGGAGCTTCACAGTACTTAATAATTGAAGAGTTTGCTTTTCCTGGGACAATGAACTGTATATTTATAGATGACTGTGTAAATTGCTTTCAGAAAAGAAAAAGCTCTTAGAGGTGCACAATATAATCATTGGATTAGAATTAAAGCGACACTATCCGTTGAAGCTCAGGATCAAAAATTAGTATTTGGGGTGTGTTTTTGTTTTAATAAAGGCATTACAAAATCTAATGTTGAGAAACATTTTCAAATAGATCATTCAAAATTTTAATTATGGTGACCCTTAACCTTAGCCGATTGCCTTGTACTGCCAACCGATTTGATGGTTCTTTCAATAGAGTAAAGTAAAAAAAGTTTGATGACATTAAATTAACCTTGTTAGAGATGTAGGCCCAGATTCTCTCTTGCTTTCCGGGCACTATGTTGCATCACCAGTGCAAATTTGTTCTAAACCTGGTGTATCTGACCAAAGCAGGGCTGGGGTAGGGCTGGGGTAAGGTTGTGCAAAACGCAGTATTGTCAAGGCTTCAAAGTATCACCAAATCCCAAGCATTCAATAATAACGAGTCAGGCCTTCAAAATAAAGAGATTGTTTTAAAATTTCCTGGTTTTAAAGTCAAACACCAGAGTTTTGGTTCCTTTTGTTTGCCATGTTTGGTTTCTGGGCCACTATGGTACACCCAGGTCATGTTTTCAAGCTTTTGTTAAGGAAGGCTGTGATTCTCACTTAGTCACATGCCTCCAGGAGCAGAGGTTTGAAGAAAAACACCAATATTGTGAGATTCGTGATTAAAAAACAAACACAAAAAAACCACAAGAGTTGGTAATGCTGCACCCTGGTGATCCCTGGTTGCCAGAATGAGACCAAGTATCAGAGGGGTAGCCATGTTAATTTGTATCCACAAAAACAATGGGGAGTCCGGTGGCACCTTAAAGACTAACAGATTTATTTGGGCATAAGCTTTTGTGGGTAAAAAACCCACCCATAATGAGACCATTGACAGTTGGCTGAAGTTTTGAGCTGCTGTAATTAATTCACGGGGAAGGGAAGGGAGAGACAGATTCAATGTATGGCAATTGCAGGAGAGGGAGTGTACAAAGCTGGCTTAAAGTCAAGCAGTCCTTGGCCATATTCAAGGATCTTGGGCCTAACTCTTCCAGAGCTGACGTTCAATTCCTTTTATGGGACCAAATCATAAGAGTTACTGAATACCTGCAGCTCCCATTGAAGTAAGAGACTCAGCAGGTGCTCAGCATCTCTCTGGAGTTGGTTGATAACACTGAGTAGCATACTCTGAAAGCAGCCACATTAGAATGTACTTCCTCCTTAGTATGTTACTATGATATTTTACATAAAGAGGCTCCACATAGTAAGGGGTGGGGAGAGAGAGAATAGTAATTTTGACAAAGTCTTAGACTAACAAAAATAAACAGAATGAGAAAATAGAACAAAGCTTCAAAGACCAACCAACCAAAAAAAAAAAAGGGGGGGGGGGGGCAAGACACTATGAGAACCGACACTTAAATACAGTGCACAGATACCTAACTAAAATTTGATACTAAGGTTCTCTTACTCCCCCATCTCTTTCTTAGGAATAGGAGATGCTATGCCAATTGTAGCCTCAGCAGGCAAGCCTGACTTGCTATTCACTGCCTGGGAGAACCTTAAATTAAGCACTGAGGTCTTCAGTCCACTCACCAGATGAGCCTGAGATTTTGATTCTATTCCAAATGATGCACCTTGCAGAGAGCCTTTGTTGATGTATGCTTCCTCCCCAGGCCCTAGGAAAACTTGTGCCACAGGTGTCCATCCTGTTAGTTTCCTTGGCAACTTAGCATGTAGTTCAAGTAGCTTCCCTTGGCACATGCCCATTAAATCTCATACCTAGATGTAAACATTTTCCTGCAAAGCAACCCAGACACAGTAGCATTGTGCTAACCCATGAGAAGCAGAAAGCTCATAGCTTTTTCTGCATTACAAAATTTTCTACGTGCAGTTTCTTAGTGTATTCCTCGGTGGGATCTGAGGAAAGTGGCCTGTAGAATTTGGTATTGGAGAGTTGTCTGGTAGCCAGACCTGTTCATGATGACAACAGCAGCTCCTTTATCAGCCTCTTTGATTATAATGACAGGTTTCAGATTAGCAGCCGTGTTAGTCTGTATTCGCAAAAAGAAAAGGAGTACTTGTGGCACCTTAGAGACTAACAAATTTATTTGAGCATAAGCTTTTGTGAGCTACAGCTCACTTCATCGGATGCATACTGTAGCCCACGAAAGCTTATGCTCAGATAAATTTGTTAGTCTCTAAGGTGCCACAAGTACTCCTTTTCTTTTTGATTATAATGTCAGGGTTGTTTCTGAGGCTGTGGATGGCATTGCGTTCTGCACAACTTAGGTTATGAGGCAAACGATGTTGTTTTTCCACAATTTCTGCCTGTGCACGTTGAAGCTCTGGTTGCTGACGTTGGGAGGGGTCACTTCAAATCAGTATACTCATACAAATGAGCAGAGTGCCCGGTCTCAATGCCAAATGCGAGTGAGTATCCATCACTGATATGGATTGGTATTTCCAAATTTGTTCTCCCTACACGTGAAATAAAGAGAGTTTTTCACAGTGCCTTGCTATGCCTGGTTATAATCAACAACTTCTAGGTTCCATTGAGTCTGAGCTACTGATACCTGGTTATCTCATTTTAATCCCTGTTTGGTCTTATCTGAGGGCAGGGAATGGCAGCTTTGTTCCTTTTCCTTCAGGGTATTCGTGTATCTCTAAATGTCTGTAACCAGAGCCAGATATTAGAGGGATGGACACATTACAGATCATAGAAATGATTACTGTTACAAAAGTGCAAAGATATGTTAAAAGAAAAGGAGTACTTGTGGCACCTTAGAGACTAACCAATTTATTTGAGCATAAGCTTTCGTGAGCTACAGCTCACTTCATCGGATGCATACTGATGAAGTGAGCTGTAGCTCACGAAAGCTTATGCTCAAATAAATTGGTTAGTCACTAAGGTGCCACAAGTACTCCTTTTCTTTTTGTGAATACAGACTAACACGGCTGCTACTCTGAAACCTGTCAAAGATATGTTGTCATGACTTGGTCAAAGTGAGGGAGGAGAGTTACAAGGGAGGACAAGGGGCTCCTCAGAGTTCTAATAAAAACCTAGAGAAAAAAATACTTCTTCCCACCAAACTGCTAAGCCTGTAGGAGACACAAATTGATGACAGGCTACATGCATAAAAATATAGGCAAATTGCTGATTGTAGTACCACATCAGTAGTTTTAAATGCAATTTGTAATGGTGGGTGAGCAGATTTTCAGGTACAGAAGGTGGACTTCTTGCTTCAAAAAAAATAAACTAGACAGCTGAGATGAAATCTGGGATGGCATTTGAATTATAACATAAACCACACATACAGAAGGGGGGGAAAGGTCAAACAAAAGCCCTGACTTGAGAAAGTTATACAAAAGAAAAAAAATTCCTGCAGGAGGAAAAGGGGAAAGCAGTTTAATTCACTGATAGTTCTTTTATTTATGTGTTTGTTTGTTTATTATGGTGCGGGAGGTCAGAGAGAGAGAGAGAGAGAGAGAGTGTAGGTATTTTAGGCACCTAAAGATTCAGATAAGCTTTTATTGTTGGATTACAAAAGTGCCTAGGTGCCTCTCTCTCATGGTGTTAAGCACCTAGGCACTTTTGTAAATCTCCTAGAAGACCATCTGCATCTTTAGGTGCCTAAAAAAACTTTTGAAATCTGGCCCTTAGACTAAAATCTTCAAGGCAAGTGTGATAAATGAAGTGGTGGGGAATAGCTCCCTTTGATGGACACCCAGCCAGCCAGTTAGCTGTAAAATCCCTCTTGGTAGCTGTTCTCTGCTTGCTTTACCTGTAAAAGGTTAAAAGTCCCCCAGGTAAAGAAAAGGAAGTGGGCACCTGACCAAAAGAGCCAATGGAAAGGTAGAACTTTTTAAAATTGGGAAAGAAACTTTCCCTTTGTTTGTTCTTAGGAGAAGGAGACATGAAGCAGCAGTGCTATAAGCAGGAATGCTGTGTGAAGTTTGAACCAGATATGAAAACCATCAGATCATATCTAGAACTATTTTTAAAAACCCAAATATGTAAGTAAATTAGGAAAGTTTAGGAAGACGCTATTAGGTTTATTTCTGTTTATTTTTTAAGGCTTATGGACTCCTCTGTGTTAACCCCAGATGCTTTTGTTTGCTTGTAACCTTTAAGCTGAACCCCCAAGAAAGCTATTTTGGGTGCTTAATTTTTGGAATTGATCTTTTAAAATCTAGCAAAAGCCTAAGTTCCAGATGTATTTTCTTCCTTTTTGTTTTTATTAAAATTTACCTTTTTTAAGAACAGGATTGGATTTTTGGTGTCCGAAGAGGTTTGTGCACATGCTGTTTGATTAGCGGTGGCAACAGCTAATTTCCTTTTTTTTCTTTCTCAGCTCTTCCCTGGAGGAGGTGGTGGTGAGGTGAAAGAGCTTGAGGGTACCCCACAGGGAGAAATTCCCAAGTGCTCCTTCCTGGGTCCAAGGGTTTGGTTTGGTTTTTTTTGGCATTTGGATGGTGGCAGTGTTTACCAAACCAAGGTCAGAGGAAAGCTGTAACCTTGGACACTACAAGTCTGGAGTGGCAAGCATTAGTTTTTAGAATCCTTGCGGGCCCCCCACCTTCTGCACTCAGAGTGGGGATTCAGCCTTGACAGCAGGGACCATAATTTTTCATATTTTTTTTTAAAGAAACATGTAAATTTATGGTGCTCTATACATAACAAATAAATAAATAATAATTTGAACATACTGGTAATCACCCAATTTATATGGATTGTCTCAGCAATAGCATGTTTATATGCAGGCAAAAATGTAGGTAACAACTGCATGGGAACCTGAGGACTCCCCTTACTGAAAATTTTTGTCTTACTATTCACAAGTGGAAGAACCAGAGTTTTACATCTTATTCAAAAAACAACAGGCCTAACACCATAGTTCTCTCTTATTCCATTTTGGTTCAGTACAGATTCTGAGGGAAGCATATCAAGAAACTAATCACGAACACCACTTCCTGCAGCAGTCTGGGTTTTCCTTGGTGACTCCTATCTATGTAAAATGAACCTGGCCCTCTTTAACTTCTTAGATCTGAAGAGGTCACAGCCTCAAGCTGGTATTGCAGCAGGTAGAAGAGACATAACCAATTCTATATTAAATGTTAGATTTTAATTATTAGTGGGGAAAGTGATCCAAAAGAGCAGAGTGGATTATATACTTACCTCTTTTTACCTGAGTACTAAACCAATCTTCAGTTTGTTTTGTAAATCAATGTTTTGTTTCTGTTAGGAGGAAAAACTGATGAAGTCAGGTATTTCTTTGAGGCAATCCTGTTTATTTACAAAGAATATATCAAGTTTCTCTGAACACCATAAGAATCAAAACAACAGAGACCATTTCTCTGCTTACAATTCCAAGTCTATTTCCAGCCAGCACTCCACCCAAAAAAGCTATCTTTTAGGGCTTAACATATAAGATAAGATAAACAGAATAAGATTAATGCAAACTAGAAACCGTTTAATTCATGCCAGTGGCATCCAGACAGGAGAGTTACAGTCCAGCACTTTGTTGCTCACTGCTATTTACACCTGCTACAATCCAAGCTGTGGGGCAGCTAAGAGTATGCCTCCACTTTTTTGAATGGTCACACTACAAGTGCTTCTTTGGCACTCTCTGGGCATCCTTGGTGCCTTCTCTGTGCACTTTTGTGTTTCCTTACACACACTTCATCAAACAATACCCAACCCCACATGTGCATTCAAACCCTCAGGCTAGAGTAGGAGTTGACCCATATGGTCTATCATATGGCCAGTGTTTTAGACAAGGGGTCCTCTTGTTTCAGCTATCTATTCCACAATAGGCTTTAATTGCTTTTTAAATTTATCCTGAATGAAGGGTGGCTATTATGCCTACAAGCTTCAACAAGGTTTCACCCAATCTTCAACACAATTAAATTTTATATAAATCAGCAGCAAAGCTGGCACTTAAAGGGTCAGTATTATCAGAAACTGAATACAGGCAGACTGTGTATGGTCACAGGTTAGTAACCTATTGGTACACTACAACAGGACATCATTGTCCAAAAAATTCTTTCAGTAAGTAATGATGAAAGTTTCTGACATGAAAACATGCAGTAGGGATTGGATAGCTCAGGGGAACAGTAATGGTTTATAGAGCTTTTTCCCTGCTAGCTCACTGCTTCAAATCCAGCCTCCATTAGCAGTAACTGAACATTGCTAGTATCAGGTAAGTGTTCAGTGGCCTATGTCAAATCCACAAAAAAAGCTTGAGGCCCAGACACAGAAGCATTATTCCACACTGTATGGGGATAAGAGTTCTCCCCTTGCGCAACTCAGCTGCATTATTCAACTTTTCGACATTGCCTTAGTGGAAAAAAAATAGAAAGAATTCAGAGAAAGGAAACAAAATTGAATAGCCTCTTTGTCTGACTAAGGAGAAGGTCTTTATGAGAAAATAATAAAGCGCTAAATACATAGCTATCCAGTGTCTGAGGGTAGGACATGCTAACAGTCTACAAATATCTCAAGGGTGTAAATGCAAGGGCTAGTCTACACTAGAATTGCTACAGCTACTGATGGCAAAAACACTCTATGCCAATGGGAGTAAGCTCTCCTGTTGGCATAATAAAATCCCCTCTCTGGGAGGCGGTAGCTATGTCGGTGGGAGAAGCTCTGCCGCTGACATAGCACTGTCTACACCGGTGCTTAGGTGGGTGTAACTTATGTCACTCAGGGGAGTGGCTTATTCGTACCCAAGTGTAGACACACCCCAAGAATACAAGAGTTCTATTTAATGTCAGAAGATGCTATAATTAGTCGTAAAAAAAAATTGAGGCAACGTCAGCTTTGAAATCTTGTCAATTTCAAAAAATGAATTTAAAGTAGCATCAGGTATTGCAAATACCCTGGAGTGTCCCTGCCAATTTCTGTGGTTTAAAAGTCATGTTTTCCTGTTTTGGTCTCAGAAAGATACACACACGCACCAAAAGGCGAAGTGATTAACTGACTATAACCAAAGTACTGCAAAATGCACAAAGTATACAAGCTGAAACAATAGAGGAAATCTACAGTTATTTCCTATCTTGATTATCACTTGTAGTAATAGTAGGTAAGAAATAAAAATCAAGCAGAAGTGTGATTTTTAAGCTGATTTTGTCCCTTTAAGTTAAAGAAAACTGAGGCTAAGTAGTAGGAAAATCTTTCTATCATTGAGGTCAATTACACTGTAGCTTCATCTCCTAACAAAAGTAGTGGATGTCTCATCACTTGAGACAGATACCTGTCAGGTCTGTTTTTTCTTATACTTTGTCAACACTTGTATAGCTGTCATGCCAAAATGGCTCTCTGAATTGAAACATATTTAAAAATATTTAAAGGAATCCAGAATATACAGTAGGGAACATTCATGCACTTTCAGGGGATGGACTGGATCATCCAATAGGTCTTTTCATCTCCAGTTTCTCTGCATTAGATTATCTCACTTTATTTCCAAGTAGGGAAGTGTCCACACCTCAAAAATAACCAAAGCAGCTCAGATTCCTCGTAGGTAGGCCAAGTAGTAAGACTAAGGCCTGAGTAACCAAGTTGATCAAAAAGTGCTCGCCCACTACATATGGTGGTGATTCCACAACAGATTTAAATCACGTTGCCTTGCCACAGTGGGGCATTCACAGATTGATAAATTCTATGGTCAGACAGGACCACTGTGATCACCTAGTCTGATCTGCTGTTTAATACAGGCCATACAATTTCCCAAAAGTAATTCCTGTTTGAACTAGACCCTTTCTTGACTTAAAAATTGCTGGTGAGGGAGAATCCACCAAAACCCTTGATAAATTGTTCCAGTGACTAATTACCCTCACTGTTAAAAATGCATGCCTTATTTCCAGCCTGAATTAGTCTAGCTTCAACTTCCACTTTTGGATCTTGTTAGACTACAGAGCCCATTGTGACACTGCACCCTATGTTCTTCATAGTGCTATTATTATCTGATTATAGAATTATGATGTATTTTATGCAAGACAGGTCATGTAAGGTGTCATTGGAAAAGTTATGATTTTCTGAATATGGTTATCCTATTTGTACACATGTATCATTTTTGTATATGAAGTTATAAATACTGGCTATGTATTTGTACATCAAATGTAGTCACACCTGGGTAATTCCCACTAGATGATGCTTTTAGTTTCGACAGTTTGTTGGGAAGGGCCTATTCAGGGCAAGGAGACATTAGGGAAAACAATAGGCCTTAGGAGAAGCTTATCTCCCACCTGGTGAGCCTTTCTGAGAACACTCCAGACATCCTCTGAGTAATGGCTGCTATGACTCTACAAGGACATGTGATGAGACTACATGTCTCTGGACTCCATCTTGGGATGTCAGTATTTTTCTGCAAACCCGCCGGGGACCCAAGCTTTGGAACAAAGGGTTCCTGCCATATGCTAAAGCTATATAAGGCAAGGAGTGACATTATCTGTGGTTCTTCACTCCCCACACAAGAAGACTCCTGGGAACACCTGAGGAACAAAAACTGAACTGGGGGAAGTGCTGGACCCAGGCTAAAGTGATATCTAGCCTGTGTATGAAAGACCTGGGAATTCTAAGCTGTAAAGCAAGTGTAGCTTGTCCCTTAAGAATCTTCAAGCCTGCTTGTACCATCTCTCAGTATGAGAATTTGCTAATTCATATACTATCTTTCTAGTATCTTAGACTTAGTTTGTGTTTTTTGCTTGGTAATCTACTTTATTAGTGATAGCAAATAGATCAATCAATTAAAATCTATCTTTTGTAGTTAATAAACTTGTTTTTCTTTATCTACACCAGTGAGTTGGAGTGAAGTGCTTAGGAATCTTAGCTGAGAAAGTCTGTTGCATATTCCTCTCCAAAAAGGGGGAGGAGGGGGAGGGAACTCTATGAGCTTACGCTATATAGTTCCCTGTACAGCACAAGACAGTATAATTTTGGATTTATGCTCCAGAGGGAGTACATGCCTGGACAGCTTTAGCCTTTCTACTGTTGGTTCATGCAATGGCTAGTCAGAGAGCATGCATGTCACTGCAGCTGGGTGTGTCCCTCCCTGTGTAAACAGGCACCAGCTTCTAATTTTCCCTGGGGGTGCTCAACCCCAGGCCTCACCTGCACTCAACCCCTTCTTCTATGGCCCCAACCATGCCCCAAACCTCTTCCCACTCCACCCCCACCCCACCTCTTGCCTGCCCCCTCCCCTGAGCACACCCTGTCCTCACTCTTACTCCTCCCTCCCAGTGCCTCCTGCATGCTGCTGAACAGCTGATCCGTGGCATGCAGGAGGCACTGGGAGGGAGGGGGAGAGTTGCTTGGCGGGTGCCCGTGGTGGGTGGGAATGGGGGGGAGGGAGGAGAGCACCCACTAATTTTTCTCTGTGGGTGCTTCAACCGTGGAGCACTGACGGAGTCAGCACCTATGCTTATGTGTATGCTGGTGGAAGTGTAGGACCTGGAGCGGGTCTACACCTTGTCACAGGAACACAGTGTGAGAGGGAGCCCAGGCTGGTGGGTCAGAGGGCTCAGTGGTATCCCAGTTCCAGGTGGCACCCCAGGGGGGAGCCTATCACATCCATAATTAAATTTTTGTTCACCAAGTAAGTGCTTCAGTGTGATCCATTCAGCCCTTAACCTTCTCTTTGTTAAGGTTACTAGATTGAAGTTATTGAGTCTTGCACTATAAGGTATATTTTCCAATCCTGTAATCATTTTGGTGGCTCTTCTCTGAACCCTCTCAAATTTATCAACATCTTTCTTGAATTGTTGACACCAGATCAGGACACACTATTCCAGCAGTGGTTACACTGTGCCAAATACAGAGGTAATTTGTCCACCCAGGATTACTCTGTTTATGCATCCAAGGATCACATTAGCCCTGCACTGTTGTTTCCTATAGATATACGGAGCGCTTTAATTTTCAGTGCGAACAGTTAAGTGTCCAGAGGCAAATACGCAGCATAGGACAGTTAACGAAGCTTGCAAAACTTGCAAAAATTCATTGAATTTGGGAAAAAATGAGTTTCTTATTTTAACTGGCTTCCCCATCTGTTATACCAATAAAATAAAAACCAGTAGGATCTTATTAAAGGGGAAAAGACAAAATACCACATTTACTGTGAATACAGAAAGAATCATAGTAAGCAGTTAGTTATAGCTATAACATTCCATTCAATCTCATATTTATTCACACATTCATTCATTCATACACACAGGTTCTGCAAGGTTGTTATCATAGTTACCAGCCTTAGAGTTGCTCATGCCAAGCCACTGGCCAGGTGGCCTGGACATGAGGAGGGAGCAGGGCCTCATCAGATGCACATCTGATGCTCCTGGAAGTTGGTTTGCAGAATCAGACCCCAAAGTTCTCACTTTCAAGAGTCCATTTTTATAGCAATTTCTTTCTATGTCAGTCTATGGGAATTGCTTCATCATGCTATTGCTGAATCAATCAGAAGATGTCACATTCCTGACAGCTCCGTGCTGCCAGATATTATCTTGTTCTTTGGTTCTCCCATTCTTGAGGCTATTGGGTGGATTCCAGTCTGCCCTCCAGGGGTCCTCTGGTTATTTCCAATTGACGCCTTCTTCAGCCAATGAACACTGCATTCTTAGGCTGGCACCTCCCTGATCATTCAGTTATTATCCACACCAAGCACCCATCCACATACATCCTCTATCTCTACTTTAATCACAATTGTTAACAAAGCGAGATGAATACAACAAAAGGGCGGGGAGTCTCTGGGTGCTGTTTCTATTGTTACGGAGTACTGCTTTGAGTCTCTCTCTCTGTGTGAGTAGTTGTTGTTACAAAGAATTGCTTTGAGAACAGACTCTGTCTTAGAATGTACTAACACAATTAGCAGCTTGCAAGTTTCACACATAAAGGGAGAGAAACAGTACCAAAAACCAAGAGACCTCTTAATTAGTAATACCCTGGAATTTAAACTATGGGGAATCAAACTCATTTGAGATTTTAATACAGAACTTCTTTAATATGATCCAACACATCCATAGTTTGGATTATACACTCTTCACCTCAAGAGCTAAAGAGGAGTACACAGACTCACATTTCCTAGACGCCAGCCTCTTTTGGGACGCTGGTTATCAAGATCTGTTGTACAAACCAAATATCTAGGACTACACAGGAAGTTTTATGATAGAAACAATAAGTAAAATAGTAGTGATTGGATATTCACATGACCTACACATTTTATCTCATCTTCTCTATTATTTTCAAACCTTTCTTGAACTAAAGGGATAGAGAGAAAGTAGCATTAAAGTAGAACATAGGCACAGGAAAATATGGCAATAAAGCTATGATGGGTCATATTTATTTATAGAGAACAAATAGATTAACATGTAAATTATAACCCTTGCCCTTTCCCACAAGAGGGGAAAATTACTCACAAAATTTCTTGAGTTAACCCTGAATAAGTTTAAGGCATTATCTGGGGGTGGCTCTCCAATAGTACCAGTGTCCATCTAAGGCCATAGAGAAATTCTGCATACCATGGTGCATATCTTGCACTACTCCTGCACCCCCTCGCCACTTATTTTCTTTATGGCCCTGCTTCCTTTAAAGATCCAGAACGCTTTTTTTTTTTTTAAACCAAGTGAGGGAACACAATGCACGCTTTACTAACTGTGTTAGTCATACCATAGATCAGACAAGCTGTACAGCTGGCACAAAGACAAGGGAATGGAAAGTATGTAGTTTCCAGATACAGTTGGCCCAGGTTGCAAGATTCTGACTTTTTTTAGGTTCCTCTATTGTAAGACTCTCGCTTTTTTTTTTTTTTTTGTAGGTTCTGTGATCTATTACTGGAGATGCACAGAACCTGTCCTCTCTCACATCAGGTTAATGATACCAAAGATTACTTAGCAAGAGATTGTCAGCAGCAATACAAACAGGCTTGCAGAAGAGCAGAGTATATGAAAAGATGCACTATTTAGTCAACCGGTGGATTAAGTTAAATAGCATGCAGGCCAGATCACATTCTCCACTTCCACACAGATTTACTTCCTCCTTGTTTCTAGGCCTGGCAGGAAAAGCTAGTTCGAGGTGAAGGAGGTAGAGAGCACCAGAGCTATTCTCGAGTCCCAAACCTCTCGCATGGATATTTGTATCTTCACAGATTCCATTAGCTCTGTATGTTCCGGTGGCTGGAATCCTCAGATCTGGCCTAATATTCTTAACTCCCACTTTTATTGTCTACAGAAATTATTAAAAATTAGAGGAATTGTTTTTCTTTTGCAAATTCTATATGTATTGTTTGATAGCCCTTGCCTAAAATAAATATTTTATTTTGACTTTTTTTGGATGTCAGAAGACAAGAAGACTCATGAATTTTCAGTGGTCCAGGTGACTTCTGCTGTACACAAAAGCTGGGGAAAATATAAATTATAATAAGATCTTTCTTTCTTTAGGTTTTCTTTTCCCTTCTCACGAGAAGGTTGCAGTCTTCAGATGTACTGACTGTAAGAATAATGATCAACTATCCTGCAGTGATAAATTGAGATGCACGAAGTGACCCAGCAGGTCCCTTCCTATCCAGTCTATGAGTCTATTATTTCCTAATCAAGATTGAGTAAAACAATGACTAAGGGAGTCAGAAGAGATGAGGGGCATATTTTCCAGCCACTTTGTTCATGGAATCTATGTAGGTGACTTATTTAGCAATATATTCCTCTAGTTTTCTGTTTTATTCAGTAGTACTTACAGTATGAAGCTCTAGGTCTCCATGCTAAGAAAAAGCCATCTCACAATTACTTGTAAAAAGTGTAATTAATACCTGTGCCTCCCAGGTATTATGTATTGAAATAACTATATACTATCACCCTGAAGGGTGTATTACCTAGGGAAGGGAAAAATCTTAAAAAAAGGCCTATTAATTCTAAATTACTTAGGGAACTTTGCAAGAGGTTTTAGATATTTTATGAAACATTCAGCCATGCAATTAAATGAAACATGTATTAATGAGAAACAACTGAACTTGGTTTCTAAATTAGGAGATCATTGTACAGGCCAAATTCAGCAGTGGGATAAGTCACACATCTGAAGTTAGTGATAAAGTGGGTGTCATTGATAAGTTAGTATAACTTGCACAATAAGAGCCAAACTGTGCCTACCTGGGACCCCTGAACAGGTGACCCATATGAGAAATACTACAATGGGAGGCATCAGAACTCAGTGTCAAAAAGCCTCCTGGAGCATCTTGGTGCACAGAGGAGTGCATCCACTGCCCACTCCTTAAGTGCACCCCACATTTTCTGTAAGATTAAAAGAAAAGGAACCAAGACCTAACAGGCCATTAGAGGAAGACCCTGCAGAAGTCCGGAGGGTTTATTGTTGTTTATTGAAAACTGTAAGCGGTCACTTGAGATGCTCAGAAATATTTCCTAGTCCTGCTTTCAGGCTAGGGGGCTCTGCAGGGAAGTGTGCAAAGTGGGTGTAGCAGCAGTTAGCAGCCAGCCAGCCGAGAGTAAGGTTGCGGGAGTTGTGCCTCTGATTAAGGGAGCAGCCTGATTTGTCTGTTCAGGTTCTTGTGTTGTTATCATTCTAAATATTAGAGGAATGTTAGGTTATAACCTTCCCACAGGAATCCTGTTTTGATCTAACTTCTGTTTGTATGCTGTGAAACATAATAGTGACTTGCTGCCCAACTGGAATTCTTTAGTTGAAAGGAGCAGTCTGTCCCTGTGTGCTCCCTTGTGGCCAGGTGTGGCACAGCAGCTGAGCCCCACTTTACATTCCCTGATTGGGCATCAATAAAATTCACTTTAACAGGTCTGGGCAAGGAGAAGCTAACACATATTAACAAAATAGCATGTCCCCTTTAATAAGGTTTTATGAGAGGAGCAGTTATAATCAACAGTTCATAAGGCCCTCACCATAGGACCCTGGTTCAAAACTACAAAACTTAAAGTCCTCAAATAAAGTCTGAGTTTGGTCAGCCTAGTTTCCTGGAGCCTGAGAGAGAAACCACAACCCACTTCAGCCTACACAGCTTCTATTTCCCCTCTCCCTTGCTCAGCTTCATGTTGCTGTTCAGAAAGCCCAGCTTAGGGCAGGGTCTCCTTGATTACACTCCGGGCTGTTCCTGGCCATAGGCTCCAACCTGTCCCTTAAAGGGATGGTACACACTCCAGTTAGAACATAAGAATGGCCCTATGAGGTCAGACTGATGGTCCATCTCGCCCAGTATCCTGTCTTCCAATAGTGGCAGTGCCAGATGCTTCAGAGGGAATGAACAGAACAGGGCAATTTATCAAGTGATGATTGAACTTGGCATCTGTAATTTCTATAGACAATGCCAATGATATGAGAGCACCCAAACACTTTGCCTGTGTGGAAAACCATGGGATTCACACAACCATCCCCAGCTGAGCCAAAAACTCAGCTGACCACATCCTGGACCTGATCTTAAGTGACAAAGCTCATGCAGCAGTGGAAGCTTTTGACTCTTCCACATTTTCATTACCTCCTAAGATGGCAAATTGTTTTAGTTGCAGGAATTTTCATCTTTATCATTTATTGAAGCAAGAGTAACTATTAGTGTTTGGCACAAGGAAGAAGCTGCTAGAGGAAAACATTTTAATGGGTCAGTCTTCCTATGTAACCTTAGGCAAGGTCACTTAGTACCTCCCGTGACAAAGTACCTCCTCAGCCATTGTGCCCCAGTGTGGTATTTTTCCTCTTTATAGTCCCATTGACTGGCCATTAAGATCTGCTTGTGGTCCCCTTCAACTGGTAACTTGGCCCTCCAGCCTGGTCACTTAGTCCAGCCCCTTTCAGGGTAAACCAGAATTCAACTCAACAATAGACCCACAACCGCAAATCAGATCATTGGCTCAAGTCCAGGCCCAGTAGTCCTGCTGGCCTTTATGTCTGAGGTCTTCATGCTAACCTCCTCAGTGAGGCTGTAGGGGGACCCAGTCCCTCCCTCTATCCTAGGTTCCAGCCCAGTCCAGTTCCAGGACCTTACAATAAGTGATTAAGACCTGTCTCATCAGAGCTCTTGAACTACGTCCTATGTCAGCCTGTTTTCTCCTCAGGGTGCTTGCATTATCAGCAGGGTTCTGCTTCTGGGCCCCAGCTCCCATACGGCAAAGAAAACTAAACAAATAAAAAAAGAGGACTAGGCCTCTTGTCCCACAAGAACCCTCCAGCCATCTGTATGAACCCTCTGCGCTCTCAGGATACTTAAAGCAGCTTGGCTTTCTGCTGTGCTCCTCTCTGGAAGTTAAGAATGAGAGAGCTGTCCACTTCCAAGGGCTAGGGATCTCTAGGCTGGGGTTCTCTCTTTCAAGGCTCCTCTTCCAAGTCCAGCATGCTTCACAGGCGTGGTAGGACAGAGCCACGTGAGCTAGATAGCGCAAAGTTTCTGCTTACAAGATTGTTTCAAAGAATGGAGGAGGTGTGTCACAGAGATCTGAGTCATCTAAATGTTCAGATAGACCCAAGAGCATAGCATTTAATTGTTTTATATTATTTTCACAAACCTCAAGTTTCTTAAGACTTGATGCTATCTTTAATCAAAGCACCTGCTATGGTCTTGGTGCAGTCTCCTCTAGGTGGTGTTTTGTTTTGTTTTTTAAACGTACTCCTCTAAAAAGTTCCATTTGGTAGTCTCTAAAACTAACTTCAAGTTGAATTGATCAAAATGTGTTTGTAGACAAAATTGTATCAAATGATATAAATTGTGACAATCCAATAGACGGAAGATAATTTATCCAATAGCTGCCAAGGGAATTGTGATGATGAGAAACTAGGAGAAAACCCTTTGCTTTTCTCTTCTGCTTGTAGGAGTTGCAAAATCTGAGACTTCAGGACAGGCATTGTTCCATTGGCTTCCATGGAGCTATGCCGATTTACACCAGCTGAGTATCCAACCCTATTGGTATGTCTGCACTGCAATAAAACACTCACAGCTGACATGGGTCAGCTCACTCAGGCTCAGGCTGCAGGCCTATAAAACTGCAGTCTAGATATTTGGGCTCAGGCTGGAGCCCAGGCTCTGGGCCCTTTCCCCTTGCCTGAGCCCAGACACCTACACTGCAATTTTATAGTCCCACAGCCTGTGCCCCACAACTCCAAGTCAGCTGACCGAGGCCAGCCATGTGTGTTTCATTGCAGTGTAGATGTATCCTATATATTTTTCTGTAGCTCCACATTTTCCTGTGGAAGGTCCTTTAAGAGGCAGTATACAATAAGCTAGGAGAGAAGTAAGGGAAAATAGATCATTCTTTTTGCTTATCCCCCCAAAATTTAGCTTAGGACATAGTTGGAAAATATATAAAATTATCAAGAGTTTCAGAATCCAACCCCTGAAATGTAGACTGTGAGAGAAGAGCTCCATCTTAATGTTCATGTTTAATGTTTTATTTTGAAGTAAACAACGGTGTACCAGTCTTTCTTAAGCCTTGGCTACATGGGGAAATTTTCTGTTGATTATTTGATTTTAAAATGCCAACATTTTCCATTAATGTTATTCACAAGTTATTCACTGGCTATAGACAAAAAATATTTTCTTTTGAAAGTTTCTTATTGCAGACAAATGAGTCAGTTTTGTGGGTTTCCTTCCTTTTTCAAAACCCTACTGTCACTGTGTGCAATTTCCTCAACCACAGGCAAAACATTTGCAGACCAAAAAGCATGCAGGCTCTCCAAGAGAGGATTTTCTGCGTGCAAGGAACTAGAGATATTTGCAGGTTGGTTTGTTGTTTTAAACACCTTTTCCCAAAGAACAATATCTAAGATTATGCTTGACTGAATCGGACACATTTTAACCAGTCTAAAACTCTGCCCCTCAACTCCATTTGTGTGCTATATAAATTTTGTTTCTACATTAGCTCTCACTGCTTAGTGAAGATACATGCATCATTTCAAAGTCAATAAGTATTTTTCAATATATCTGTGTCTGTTATATACGATGTTACCAGTGAGGGAATTTAGTGCATGTGAAAAATACCAGAATGACAGAGAGAAGCCTTCAGTCGTTGGGGTTGTCAAAAGAACAGGGATAACACAGCGAGTGACCGCTACAAGGCATGCCAAACCCATGAAAAAAATCACAGAAATTGGGCTAGTTTTTGGCTTAATTGGCTTGTGAGTTGTTTGTTGGCTAGTTTTTGACTTGCAGCTTGTTGCTTCTTTGGCTTGTTGCTTCTTTTTTTTGATTGGCTCCCAGCAAGCGGGGGGCAGGGGGAGGGAAAAGAAAGAGTCAGGGGTGCACAGCAGGCCCACCACAGTTCCAGACTGCATGAGATCTAGTCACAGAGAGTTGGAGTTCTTAGGGATTGGCTTCAGAGTAGCAACCATGTTAGTCTGTATCCACAAAAAGAACAGGAGTACTTATGGCACCTTAGAGTAACAAATTTATCTGAGCATAAGCTTCCGTAGGCTACAGCCCACTTCTTTGGATGGATAGAATGGAACATATAATAAGAAGATTTTATATATATATACACAGAGAGAGAGAGAGAGAGGGCGTGAGAGCATGAAAAGATGGAGTAAGAAGCTAATTAATTAAGATGAGCTATTATCAGCTGGAGAAATAAACCACTCATCTTAATTAATTAGCCTCTTACTCCACCTTTTCATGTTCTCTGTATGTATATATAGGGATTTTTTGGCCTTGTTTCAAAATGAGTTTAGCTTGGTTTTTGGCTTATTGTGAAAGTGGGGGTGCTTATTTACTGCATGAAAGTTGGCAACTGTGCTGCAACTTGTAGAAAAGCTGAAATTGCATGAAAAGTTAATGGTTTTCTTGCTTTATTTAGGCCTGGATCCTAAAAATGCTTATGCATATTCTTCTACTGACATGCTTACAATTAAGTACTGTTGGCAGGACTGGGGCCTTAGTCTGTAAACTCTCCAGGACAGGGAGAAATGTGCATTGCATGAGCTACATATGCTCTAAAATTAATAATGATAGTGCAAGCTTCCTCATTCCCTCCAAATGTGCTTCAGTCCTTACAGAGATAAACCACTTCTAATTCTGCTTCCCACACTTTGACTAACCTCAAGATTTTATTATGAGTTTTGTGATGTTTGAGATTTCTACTCAAAGCTCCAGCTCATGGAGTCTTGTGATTACATGAGAATCTCAGGTTTCTTTTTCATTAAAAAAAACAAGCAAATAAAAAACAAACAAACCTTCTAGGCCTACAGATTGTAGATAAAAGCTTGAACATGTGATCCAAGTGCAACGTAAGGGCTCAAAAATCAAAACACAAATGAAAATGAACCGAAATGTATTTATTTACTCACATAATATTTAGGCCCGACTACTGATTTTTTAACATAGAGTTGGCAATCCCTATCCACTTTTGTCCATTCTTTGACTTTTAACTTTGATTAACTGATGCTGCTATTGTGTCTTTTATAGTGGCGGTTCTACAGTCTTCTGGTGGAAAAGATATATCCTACAGAGGGTAAACAATTCAATTGTTTACATTTTCAGAAAAAAATGCAACAAACTACATAAATGCAACATTAAGGATGAACTGTTCTATTTCCTCTTTAAAAAAAATCCAAGAAATTCAATAAAAACAATGCTAAAGTGAAGTTAAAGGATCACTGCCAACTTAAAATTTTAAAGGCAGATACATTTTTAAAATTCAATTTTCTAACAAAGCACATTAAATCACACTTCCTGAAATATTTGGCAAAACATTCAGTTCAAAAATTATAATTTTTCTGCTCACTGTTGATGTTTACATGAGTCTTTTGGACAGGTCCTGGAGTAAAAAACCAAATATACTCAGACCTATCTCTTTCCTGACTGTGCATACTCCGGCCTGTCTCCAGATGTTGTCTCAGGCCATGTCTACACATACCAGGGATTGACGCTGCTGCAATAGACGCAGTAGGGGTCGATTTAGCAGGTTTAGTGAAGACTCACTAAAGCAACCACAGAGCGCTCTCCGGTCGACTCCAGTACTCCACCAGAACAAGACGAGTAAGTAAGTCGATGGGAGAGCATTTCCCGTTGACGCAGTGCAGAATAGACACCGCAGTAAGTCGACCTCAGGTACATCAACTCCACCTACATTATTCACATAGCTGCAATAGTGTAATTTAGGTCAGCTTACCCCAGTAATGTAGACAAGGCCTAAGTTTCATGCCCCCACCATTCCTACTCCTGATGGTGCTTCAAGGGCAGTATAGCACAATGGTGGGAGATTTCCCAATGTAGTCTACTACTTGCAAGGCCTTTGATGATTTTATCTTTGCAAAAGAAGAAGATCAAAACTTAAAAAAAGAATGCAGATGCTTGAGAAAAAAATTCAGGAAGAAGTGCAGCGATCACAGGAAGGAGATTATCATCAAAGTCATGCTTTTCTGTTTGCCCTGATACTAAAGCTGATATTTTGGAAAACAAGGCTGTGTGTTTCAGAGCATCAGACCCTGTGACAAAACATATGCACTGATGTCACAAAGGGAGAAAAGCTTCATTATTTTTAGATTTAGATTTAATAAAATCCCTATCAAAACCTATAGACGCTTGTACAGTACCTTTGTAGGGCTGATCAGGTTTCCATCTTAACTCTCTCCCACCCCCCACACACAGAATGCTGGGTTTCTAGGAAAATGTTCATTTAATTGAAAAGCATCTGCTTTTGTAGTAAATTTCAACTTCCTTTTGGCAGAAAACTTCAAAATAAAAAAAAAATTTTGGCTGCAAACTTTTTGGTTTTCAGTTTTTTGATGAAAAGTCAAAACTTTTCCATGGAAACAAAACCTGCTCTGTATGTTTGTGGATTTTTTTTTTTTTAAATGTGTTCCTGAAACACCAGCTTTCCTCTCATAGCCCATTCATACCACCCCAACTAAGATTGCTAGGTGGAGGTCACCTCTCTAATGACGGCACCACAATCCACACCCCCACGGGCACTATGGGATAGATCCCCAAAGACACCTGAGCACTGTAATGCTGAGTGTTGCAGCACCTAACTTTTAGGTGCCTTGCCACTCGATGGAATTCACAGTCCTGAGTTAGGTGTCTTGCCTCCCTATAAAATGAATAGGGACAGTTAGGAATTTAAGTGGTATTTGCAAAAGCCAGCACAGTAACCAGGGAATTGCCTAAGCTAGCCAGTTGGAAATGCTGAGGAGACAGGTAGGGGCCTACACTCTGCCCCTCAAAGGGAGTTAGGCACTGAAGTCCTTTTGTGGATCTAGCACTATGTCCATATAGAGGCCTACCTAAATTGTAGTAAATGACATGGAGCACACTTAGGAGTGGTTTTTCAGTCCTCTAACATTTTCATTCCTGAAACCCAGGAAATATAAGAGGTCTTAGTGAAGGCTACCTCCCCAGTCTTGCTAGTTACTGAGTGCTACCTGGGAAGCCATGAGAATTGAAAGCACTCAGAACCTTCCAGGAAGTCCACAGGAATTCACAAGATCAGTCCCGTATTTCATGCTCAGATTCAAGTTTCAAACTTGGTTCATTTCTTCAAGTTTACTTTTGAGTAGCAAATGAGTATGGAAAGATTTTGTACAAGGAGTTAATTCTTGGGAATGCTTCTGTAACATTGTTCTGCAGTCTTAAAGTTGTCACTACTAGAGCACGTAATACTTATTCTGGCTTTAGGAAACAATATTTATTACAGGGAGATATTTTTATTTTCATAAAATAAAGTTACATATTAGAGAACTTAACACCATTCAGAATACAGCAGGGCAATTTTTTTAAACCAAAACTGCAGATTGGCGTCAATTAAAAAAAGATTTCAAAAAGTGTTTTGTTTCAACATTTTCAGAAAGAAATATTTCAGTTGTTTGATTGGAAGTGACTTTGTTTTGAAGATCACTTCAACTTCATTTAAAAATTTAAAAAAGGATGAAAAAAGTCAAAACACAAAACATTATTTCAAATTGAACAAAACGTTATGTACAACCCCAAATGATTTTTCCTGTTAGTTGATCTTGCTCATGGCTCAAACACTGGCAGCGCCAATCCTGTGGTACTTTAAGTGAGAGCAAGGACCCAAACATACCCAGTAGATGTTGGATTTGTAGTATGTCTTCACAGCAAAGAAAATCCCACAGCTGACCTATGCCAGCCTGCAGGTTGGAAGGGTCCCAGAGCCCAGGCTCCAGCCTGAGCCCAGAAGTCTTCCCAGCAATGAAACAGCCCTGCAGCCTGAACCCCACAAGCCTGAGTTGGTGGGCATGGGCCAGCCATGGGTTTTTCTTTGCTGTGTAGACATACCCACTTTGATCTCCTCATGGTGCAACATAGGTATCTTTAATGAGAAGTGAATAGGAGGGGGGTGCCTAGACTTCAGATGGCTGGCAATCTAGGCACTTACTTAAGCCAAGAAACTGACAAAATGAGCAAGAAATCAAAAAACTATACTAGATCAGACAACACCAAGCCCCAAAAAGGTTCATTCCAGCAGTATGGAAACTTTGGTTGCTGCAAAAAAATTGGCTAGGAAAGAAAAGTTTGTTCACTACCAAAACATGAGTGCACATTGGAACATAGAATGTGAGAACTCTATATCAATGTGGCAGAGCCAGAATGATAATGGTGAACTCAAAAACTAGAGCTACATCCTTTTCCATAGATACCAGTTTGTGAAACATTGGACTGGCAGTGGCAAATTTTTTATAAACTGATGTAAAATATTTTTCTTCTTAAAGGACAGAATGCCCACAGAGAAAGTTGCTTTCATAGTATCAGAAAAAGCTTAAAATTCTTTGAAAAGAATTCAAGAATTTGAAAAGAAATTCTTTGATTGTTCTTTCAAAATCTAAAGGTGCAGATCACACAGGGTTTGTCTTCACTACGGGGGTAAGTCGACCTAAGTTACGCTACTCCAGCTACGTGAATAACATAGCTGGAGTCGACATAGCTTAGGTCGACTGTGACACTTTGTATCTCGGGGGAACACCCGGCACCCCCATAGTCATCCTTATAATAGAATTGTTTGGTATCCAGTGCAAAGTTTGTCATGTGTCTTAAGAAGGCTCAGGATGCACTAAGCATTGTTGTTATAGTAATGTTACAGGTTGTAATTTCATATATATAGTTATGAGGCTGAAAACATGTCCCCATGGCCTAAAACAAGCCCAGGCAAAACTCTCCAGGAACAGAGGGGCAGTTCAAACCTAATTCAGGGCATGTATGGGACAAACCCAGCCCAGCCTCACAGGAACAAAGGACACTAGCCTAGGCAGCAACAAAGGATCTGCTGGACTCTCAAGCGAGTCACCCCCCACTTTCCTTGGTCAGTCAGGGACTATGATGAGGTAATGCTCACCTGACCTTGAAGGGGGGGGGCAAAGCCAAGAGCGAAGAAAGAACATGATAAAAGTGAGAGATGTTTGCCATGCTTTTCCTCTCTCTTCCACCTCCATCTACAGACACCACCACTAAGCGACTGAAGCGCTGATCAAAGGGGAGAGCCTGGCTGAAGGACAACCAGCCGGCCTGTGGTGAGCAGCATCTAAGTTTGTAAGCGCACTGAAAGTGTTAAGATCAGCTTCGAATGCATGTTGCTTTTATTTCATTTGACTGAATCTGACTTCTTGTACTTTGACTTATAATCATTTAAAATCTATCATTTGTAGTTAATAAATTCGTTTATTCTACCTGAAGCAGTGTGCTTGGTTTGAAGCATGTCAGAGACTCCCCTTGGTATAACAAGCCTGGTGCATATCAATTTCTTTGTTAAATTGACACACTCATATAAGCTTGCAGTGTCCAGCAGGCATAAGTGGACACTGCAAGTTGGAGGTTCCTAGGGTTGTGTCTGGGACCAGAAATATTGGCTAGTGTCATTCGGTTGCACAATCCAAGCATCTTACATGCCAGAGGCTATGTGTGAACAGCCCAGGAGTGGGGGTTCTCACAACAGAGCAGGGTAAGGCTGGCTTCCAGAGTCAAGGACTGGAGTGACCTAGCAGATCACCAGTCCAAATAACACCAGGGGAATGTCATAGTGGTGCAGCGGGCAGGGTGTATGTGCAGCTTGTTACTCCAAGTGAAGTTCACACTTTAAGCACTGATATTTGTGATTTTAAGTGAGTCTTAAGTGCAGTGGCTAAGAACAGTCAGGACACGGTCACAGTTTTGTTATTTTCTGTTTATTTCGGGTGAGGGAAATAAGCACACAAAAGCAGAAAAATTACTCCCAGTGAGGTTGCTACAAAACTAGAGCTGGCCAGACTGGAAGTGGAAGAGAAGGAAAAGCACCACGAGTTTCAAATGTGGCAGGCAGAAATGAGTCTTAAAGAAGAGGAGGCTGCACACAGAAGGGTTATGGGAGAAAAAGAGAAAACCCAGCTGGACCTGCTAGAGAAGCAGAACCAGAGGCCCCCCCGTCCCCATTGACTCCCATCACTCCAAAAATCCACAAATGGGAACACTTATGTCCTACATACAGTGAGGAGGATGATATTGCTGAATATCTGACTACCTTTGAAAGGCTGTGTATAATACATGAAATCCCTGACGATAGGAGAGTTCCTACCCTGATTGAGAAATTAACTGGTAAAGCTCAAAATGTATTCAATGGAATGCCTATTGAAGATGCTTTAGATTATTGTAAATTTAAAAACACTGGTTTTGCAAAGTTTTCAGATTACCCCCTGAAACATAGAATTAAATTTAGGAATCTCAAAAGGGATATTGGGATGAATAATGGGGGATATGTAAACAAAATGAAAAATTTGTTGGGAAAATGGGTGAGGTGTAAAGAGGTGGCAAGTTTCGAAGGAATGTTGGCTCTTGTTGCTCAAGAGCATTTCCTAAGCATATGTAAGACTGATGTAAAGCAGTGTCTATGGGACAAAGATGTAAAGACTGGCTGAGATGGCTTTTTTAGCTAATGCCTTTGAACAGACTCAGGTGTCTATTGAGGGCAGGCCACAGAAAGAGGAGTTTAAAACTGGTGGGAAGGGAAGATCCCATTTTGCCCCTGGGAAGAGAGAAGCAGGTTGGGAGCCTAAACATTCTCCTACCCAGGAACAACCTCTCTGGCCACTCAGTAAAAGATTTAAGGGTGGCAATTTTGCAAAAGAAAAGCTTCAAAAACAGACTCCAACGAGAAACTGCTGAGCTTGAATTAACATACAAACTAGATACAATTAACTTGGGTTTGAACAGAGACTGGTAGTGGCTGGGTCATTACACATATTGAATTTATTTCCCTAAGTTAAGTATCCTCACACCTTCTTGTCAACTGTCTAAATGGGCCATCTGCTGATAATAGCTCATCTTATCTAATTAGCCTCTCACAGTTTGTATGGCAACTTCCAACTTATCTGTATGTATATATCTATATATCTTCTTACTATATGTTCTATTCTATGCATCCGATGAAGTGTGCTGTAGCCCACGAAAGCTTATGCTCTAATAAATGTGTTAGTCTCTAAAGTGCCACAAGTACTCCTGTTCTTTTTGCGGATACAGACTAACACGGCTGCTACTCTGAAATCCCTCTACTGGTAACTCCTATCCCAAATCTCCTGTAAAAGCAGAAGAGCCCAAAAGGTGCTATCAGTGTAATTCCACTAATCACCTGAGGAATAAATGCCCTGTGCTAGGAGGAAGCAGGCAACCAATACCTCATGTTAGTTCTGCTGTCCTCAACACAGAAACCCCCCAAGCAATTGGAACCTATCATATTGGTTTTGTGAGATTAGCCTCTGCAGAACCAGATATGGAGCATGTTAAAGCTGTCCAAATTAATGACAGGGAATGCTTAAAGTAGAGGGATACAGGGGCCCAGATCTCTCTGGTTAAGCAGAGTGTGGTCCCAAAGGCCAGTATATCTGGCCAAATGGCAGAGATTGTGGGGGTGGGCAAAAGCAGATTCCTCATACCACTAGCTAAAATCCATGTGGTGTGGGAAGGTTTGGAAAGTGTTTTGACTGTGGGGGTAATGGAACATCTCCTAGTTGACCTGCTTCTTGGTAATGATTTTTTCTGTGGAGCTCAGGTTAAAGTATTTGCCTGCAGCAGGAGGGAGTTTTATGCTTGGACCCCCGAGGGAAGGGGTAAGATCTCAGGAATTGCTGAGAGAATGGGAGTGTGTCTCCTGGATTCTTCTGCAGCAGGGGGAAGCCACATGCTTCCAGGTGGGAGGGTGGTTGAGACCAACTCCTACACTGCAGCTGGAGGCAATACATCAGGAAGGGATGGGGGTGTAATGCCTGCAAAGGAGAGAATTGGCCCAGTTGTTAGCTGCCAGCAGGTCGCTACTGAACCCAAGACAAACCCAGCTCTAGGGAGCCTAGAGAAATATGTCCCAGAGGAGAGCCCAAAGAAGGGGCAGGGAATCTCAGAAACCACTGAGGTGGATGAGGATTCCTGTGACTCTAACACAGGGAAGCAGTGCACTTCCAAGTATGGGAGGGACTGAGACTAGCTCCTTTCCAGCAGAAGGCAACATGCCCTCAGGCGCAGGAGAGGTGTTTTCAATGATTAAGGAAACTGTCCCAGTTGTTAGCTTGCAGTTGAACAAGGGATAGAACCCTTCCTACGGAGCACAGCGAAATGTGTCTTAGGAGGGGGCCCAGAGGTGGAAACGGGGGAAGGAATAGTGGGGATACAGGAATGTCTCCTCACTAGTCACTTGAAGCAGGATGCCCAGGACACTAGGAGGATGGCTGGGTCAGCATCTGTGCACCCAGGCACTCAGCCTTTGACCCAGGTTTTGAGACGGAACTGTGTAACTGATCTCCTGGAGGGGAGCAGTCACACAGCTGACTTCTCAGGGACAGAGAAAGGGGTGGCGGAGGGTACCCCAATCCAGGTCCCAATTTTTCAGGATGCTATTTCTGATAAGTTTTTGGAAAGCAACTGTTTCTTTAAATCAAGATGCAGCTCCAATGCCTGTGGTAACAGAGGAGTTGGGACCAGGAAATTGCCAGGGTGGTAGTTTGCCAGAATACAAATGACCCAACTGACAGAGAAGGGGGTGTTTTCCCCCAGGCTGGTGAGACACAGAGAACAGTTATGGGAAAGCTGCTGGGAAAAGGTGAATCAGATCACAGCCCTCTATGGGGCAGGGAAGGACTCAGTGCTGGGAGGGGGAAACACCAGGTAACCCCAAAAAGGGAGCTGAATTGTCTGTATATGTACAGTCCTGGGCTTGGGAGACTGCTCACCAAAGGGCCAACCAATGTGCAGGATCCCCCTGAACACCTATCTTGCTAGACCCTGAGGCACCAAAATTCCAGAAACACGATTAAATTAAGAGCCTACATAGAGGGGAGCACTGGAGGGAAAGAAGAGCCAGTAACTGATTGCATGGGAGAGAGTCAAAGGACACCATGGGTAAGGAACAAACTAACATATCTGAACAGAGGGCATGGTATGAAAGATACCTGTAAACGCACATCTGTGATAAAAATTTTGGTATTAATGTTGAGTTTTGGGAAAGAATTTTTGACATGGATGTTAAACCTTATGATAATGCAACTTTTCAATTAATACCTGTAAACAGACTTACAGCTTATGACAGCAGAGAAACCATAACAAACCTGGTTTGCTGGGTGAGGGGGAAACTGAGGCACTTGCCTCATGGCCTTGATGGCAGGATGCCAAGAGAACTATAACACAAACTGCCTTCGAGATAGTCAGTGGGGCAGGTGTGACACTATCTCGGGGGAATACCCTGTACCCCCATGTTCATCCTTATAATATGATTGTATGGTATCCAATGCAAAGTTTGTCATGTCGGGTGTCTTCGGAAGGCTCATGATGCACTGAGCATTGTTACAGTAATGTTATAGGTTGTAATTTCTTTTATATAGTTATGAGTCTGAAAATGTGTCCTCATGGCTTAAAACAAGCCCAGGCAAAACTCCTAGGGTTGTGTCTGGGACCGTAGATATTGGCTAGTGTCATTCGATTGCACAATCCAAGCATCTTAAATGCCAGAGGCTGTGCCTGAACAGCCCAGGAGTTCTCACAGCCAAGCAGGGTAAGGCTGGCTCCCAGAGTCAAGGATTGGAGTGACCTAGGAGATCACCAGTCCAGATAACACCAGGGAACCGTCACATTGACTTATTCCAGTGTCTTCATTGCTCTGCGTCAATGGGTCTTCACTAGATCTGCTAAATCGATCCCTGCTGCATCAACTGCAGCAGCATCAATCTCCCCACAGTGAAGACCAGCCCACATAATGAGCATTGAACTACAGGGGAAATATGGCCCTGTGACATAATACAAACCTATGCACCCACACGATGCAGGAGATAATGTCATAAACCAATTGTACAGTGAACTTCAGAGACTTCTCAAACCCCATCTAGAGATTTTTTGCTCATAATGAGATACTTTAATACCAAGATTAAAGTGGATAAGGAAAAGGAGGAATAGAATTAAGAAATGAGCGAGATGACAGACTGATTTTTGCTTCAGTTCTACATTACTTGTTTATAACACATACTGCACTTCAGCACAGGTAAGTCCGTATAGAAGAATGGATTTCTAATGATGGTACTACAAAAAACATGATCAACTTCATCTTAGTAAGGCCATGCTGGAAAACAAGTGGACTAGACTGCAAGGTCTACAGGCACCTAAATGCAGACTCAGACCATCACTGGTTGCAAGAGTCAGGATCAGACCAGTCCTTAATTTTTTTTTATTATTATTATTTTAGACAAGAGACTCTATGATCTAATAAATGTGTTAGTCTCTAAGGTGCCACAAGTACTCCTGTTCTTTTTATAGTGGTGAAGTTTTGAAAAACACAGATACTATGGTAACCTTTCAGAACACCATCGGTGGCTGCTTTGTCCCTCTTAGACCTAAAGGACACAACAGTAGAACCTCTCTGGGCAGAGATGAAAGACATCATTCCTACCTTGAGCAAGGAGTATTTTAGGGATGCAAAATGGAAAAGACGGGGAAACTGAGGAAAAAAAACCTACCAAGAATAAAAAAGGAAGCATATCAAGAACATCTGAAAGCTTAAGATTGCCCCAAGGAGAAAGTACAGACAGCTCAACAAGGAACTAAAAAGGCTAAAGAAAAACTGGATTGAGAGAGAAAATGAAGAGCTTGAACCACACTTACAAAAAAGTAATGTGAGAGGGTTTTTTCAGAAAGATTACTGTCAAAGGCGTTACAGGTGTTAAATAAGCTGTGTGATGTTTAGGGGACCTATGTAATAGATAAAGATCAAAACCTGAAAAGATGGAAAGCATATTTTCATCAGCTATTGAACATGTATAGTCAAGTAGACACAGCTGTCCTTGAGGCTATCAACTGCAACAAGAGGAACACCACATATCGGAGGCGGAAACTGAAGCCACAATCAGGTTCCTGAAAAACAAGGCACCTGGGTCCAGTTGGTTTCCCATCTGAAGTGTTAGAATAGGGCACAAGAGGCATGGTCATGCTCCTTTGCAGACTATTTAACCTCATTAGGGTGAAAGGGGAAATCCCTGAAGATTGATACAATGATTGAGCATTGACAGTCTTTAAATAAAGTGGCCCAATAGACCAGGGGTGGCCAACCTGTGACTCCGGAGCCACATGCAGCTCTTCAGAAGTTAGTATGCGGCTCCTTGTCTAGGCACCGACTCCGGCGATGAAGCTACAGGCGCCAACATTCCAGTGTGCCGGGGGTGGTGCACACTGCTCAACCCTGGCTTTGCCAGGGGCCCTGCCCCCACTCCACACCTTCCCACCCCCTCCCCTGAGCCTGCTATGCCCTCGCTCCTCCAAGCCTCCTGCGTGCCACAAAACAGCTGATTGGGAGGTGCGGAGAGGGATGCGAGGCTGATCAGCTGGACTGCTGGTGGGCAGGAGGCTCTGAGAGCAGAGTGGGGGAGCTGATGGGCAGGAGAACTGCTGACATATTACTGTGGCTCTTTCGCAATGTACATTGGTAAATTCTGGCTCCTTCTCAGGCTGGCCACCCCTGCAACAGACTGCAATAACTACAGACAAATAAGTCTCATAAGCATTCCTAGCAAGGTATTCTGTACAGTGATTTTTGGCTGAATGAAAAAAGAGTAGAGTAAATCCTTTCTGAGTCATAAATTGGCTTTAGACCTGGACATTCCACTGTAGATCAGGTATTTATTTTTTGTCATATCTTGGAGACCTGCACAGAGTTCAGCAGTCCCCAATTTTGCACGTTTACTGACCATAACAAATGACAACCAATATGAAGAGGGCATTGACAAGAGGATAGCTTGCCAGCAGAAAGTTTGTATTTCTGAATATAAATGTTTGGAATCTTAAATCAATGTCCCTGTCAGCTAAAGCCAGATTATATACAATACTCATTGTACCCACATTACTTTCTGGTCATGATACATGGGTACAGACAAAGTGTCTGGAGCAAAAGCTGTAAACATTGTAAATTAGGGGACTGTGGCATATCCTGGGCATGACAAGGCTAGATAAACCAAGAAATGATGATAGCCATAAAAGATTGAAAGTACAATACATAACTACAATCATCAAAAGGCACCAGTCACAGTGGTTTAGTCATTTTGCTAGAATCACTTTATACTGACTGCCTAAAAAATGTTCTCTGTGGAAGAGTGCATGGTGAGATGGCCATGGACATCTAAGGAGACAGTGGTATAACATAGTATATACAACCATCCAGGCAAAACCCCAACAGGCTCAAATAGTGATTCAAAACAGCCATGAATGGAATCTGTTCATAACCTCATCCCTAACCAACCTTGTTATTGGAAAAAAGAGATGATGATGATGAAAAAAGTTTGGTTTTGCATGACTTGAAATTTTTTTATTTTGGCCCCTCCAAAAAAAAGCATTATTTGCACATGTCTGATTCAGAGCACTGGTCCCATCTAGTCCAGTTACCTGTCTTTGACAGGAGTCCAGAGAAATAAAACCCAGTCTATCAGCCCCCCACTCCAAATATACACGTAGCCAATTGTGCACTCCCTCTATTCACTCAAAGCAGCCATTCCCTTTTGTGACAGGTTTGGTCACAGAGACTCCCTCAAGACTGTCACTATATGTGCTGGGATACCACTGTGTACAAACCCCCCTGTCAGAGAAAGCTTCCCTCCACTCCCGTCTTGCTGAGTTAGACATTCCAGTCAGCTACAGTACAGATCAAGAGGTTGGGCCACACCCCGCTGCAGTACACAGAAAGTAAGACTCACTTAGCCCAGGGGCTTCTCAGTTCACAGGGACTTTCCCAGCACCCAGTATTCAGTCTTTTCTGAGAGCCAAAACCCCAAATTAACCTGTTTTACTCTGTAAAAAGCGTACAGAGGTTAAACTCAAATTGTCCACCCTCTATAACACTGATAGAGAGATAGCAAACAGCTGTTTGCTCCCCCAGGTATTAATTATTTGCTCTGGGTTAATTAATAAGCAAAAGTGATTTTATTAAGTACAAAAAGTAGGATTTAAGTGGTTCCAAATAATAACAGACAGAACAAAGTAAGTTACCAAGCAAAAACAAAACAAAACATGCAAGTCTAAGCCTAATGCAGTAGGAAACTGAATACGGTAAATCTCACCGTCAGAGATGTTCCAATAAGCTTCTTTCACAGACTTGAATCCTTCCTAGTCTGGGCCCAATCCTTTACAGACCAACATCGTGGTTTATGGTCTGGGTCCCACAATCACTCACATCCCCGTAGTTATAGTCCTTTGTTCTAGTTTTTTTCAGGCATCTCTTTGGGGTGGAGAGGTCATCTCTTGAGCCAGCTGAAGACAAAATGGAGGGGCTTCCAGGGCCTTTTATATTCTCTCTCTTGTGCATGGAAACCCCTTTGTTCTTCTGTGCAAAATCAAAGCAACAAGATGGAGTTTGTAGCCACCTGGGCAAGTCACATGTCCATGAATGATGCTGCTTTTTGCAGGCTGACACCATTGTTTACATCTTAGTTTGAACATTCCCAGAAAAGCTCAGGTGTGGATTGGCGTCTCCCAAAGTCCATTGTCAGTTAAGTGTTTCTTGATTGGGCACTTACTCAGAATAGACCTTTCTCAAGAAGCTGACCAAATGCTTCACTGATGCTACTTCAAATCAAACACAATGAGATACAAATACTAGCCAATATTCATAACTTAAAATACAAAAATGATACACACACAGACAGCATAATCATAACCAGCAAATTACAGCCTTTCCACAGACACCTTACTTGACCTCCTTTGTACAAGATTTGGTACAACTATAGGACCATGGTTGCAACAATGATCTATACAGTCACAGTTCATGTCAATAATGTCATACCTTTCCCCTAGATTATCGTTGTATTCTTTGCTCCTTCTCTCTCTTCCCCATTCATCCTCTTTCCCTTCACTCTCACTCCTCCACATTTCTGACTATCACCACAAGTTGTCCCCCCTACTCAGTACTACTGGAGCAGTAAAATCCCACCAGGTCCTAATGAGCAGCTTGATCACTCAGCTTCAGCGACAAAGACCAGGCATCATCTCTAATACACATTTGGGTATTGTCAGGTCAATGGGTTTCCAATCACTTTTGACAATTCCTTTGTTATCGTTCCATGTAGTTGCATTTTTGCCCCATTAACTTCTTTTATAAATACATGTTACTTTTTTGGACTAGCGGTGCTGTCAGCCTGCCTGATCAGGAAGGTTTCTGGGTTATCAGGAGGAATGGGTTGAATTTCTTGCTTCAGTAACCAATAAAAAGAAACTGATGAACCAAAAATTCTCATGAACTTAGAGAGGGGTACTTGGATAAAATGCTGCAAGTATTAATTATTAACACAATGTTTATTTTCAGCAATATCTGATATATTGAGGCTATTTTCAAAGCTCATTTTGGGCTCATTTCACTCAGCTGACATGACAAGTTATAGCATAGACATTCCAGGTGACTAAATCCACAAATCAACACTAAGCAGTTTTCAGGATGCTATACTTGATTTCAAGATTTTTTGATAGTCAAGCATCTGCTCCAACTCAGAGATTGCTGCCCATCTGAAACTGTTACAGTTTCCTAATGATTGCCTTGTGAAAAGAAGTCTCCCCAAAGTCCTAATATAGTTCTAGTGTGATGGGAATGAGAAGTAGGTAGGCAGGGAAGAACAGGGAAATACTCTGTGGACATTTCTAGATGGACACAAATTACATCAAGGATGGATTTAGCTCACTGTTTAAGCAGCAATCGCACTCTCCGCATCTTGAATCATGGGTCTGCCAAAACGTTTTGAACCTTAAAGCAAAGTGACATCTAATTCATTAAACCCATTTTTTTTGCCAGAATCTCAGTTTTTCAGTGGTGTCTGGCTGTTTAGAACTCTGGTGGTTTGTGAGATATCTTTCCTTAAGCTATTTTATCTGAGAGTAACCCACTATTCAATATTGCAAGTTCTGGACCTTAAACCAGAATAATTTTTAAATCCTGCTGAAAACATTTTTCCCCCTACCTCTGTGCTATAATCTGTTAGATAGTCCTTTAAATTTTGCTGTTTCTCCCCCCTACTAGCTGCTTTCCCCCATCTGATCTCATGAGTGGCAGAATCCAGTAGCTCATGAAGGAATGGTTAACAGACTGTGCTTACCCTGTAAATAGAAGTTTGTATGGTTCCATGTAAACATGGGACCTAAACAGTAACCATTAGTCAGATGGTGAGAGTGAGAGACATGGCAACTATAGTATCTAACATATCAGATTAAATCTGCTATATACTGCCTACTTAATACATCAGGTGTCTGATTAAAAACTACAGATGGACTTGAACCCAGATGAACTTGAAGGTCCAGATTCAAACATCTCTGAACTTTAAAGACATTCACATTCAGATCCAAACTTAGCAGCTCAAACCCATCTCTAAAACCTAGTGATCCCAATGTTTAATAAAAAATGGATTTATTTTCACAGATGATGCCTACATTTCAGTACAGCAATGATTTGGAGATCTCTCTTTGTAACATACAAATTCTGGTTGGTTTTATTAAGTTATTATGAACTGCTGTATCATGCATAGCCCGTGTCAAAGTGTATCCACTATCCTTGATCGGGCCTTCATTCAAATCAAATAAGTACTTTATTTTAATGACAGTGCTTTGACTGGACAATATATATGCTAAGGGAGTTTGCTCAAGCTGGGAACAGATCCTTCAGACAGAGGGGTAAGTAAGGTAGGAAGTGGGGAACAATGGAAAGTTACCAAAACAGGACAAAGACAGGTTACCACAGCAAAAGGTTGGAAAATGTCATAGGAGAGAAGTGGGGAAGACACACGGGAAATTTGGGCAGAGGAAGCCATTACCAAAGCCATTACCAAGACTTACCAATGTCAGAGGGAGCAAGCAAGCTGACTTAGGGAGAAGGCTCCATGTTTCAGAATACAAGCCATGTACTGCAGTAGAAGGACTCTGCCTGTGCCAAAAGGACTCAGAGCCCAGCCCAAAGAATGCCCTGGAGTGATGAGGAAACTGAGGCAGAGAAATTAGTGTAGGGTTGGGGGGAGGGGTGGTGAATCATATTAAAGATCTTGAAAGGTGTGTTGGGGGAATACAGAGCCTCGTAGCACTGGAGATATGTCTGGAGCTTTTTCATCTATTATTATGGCAGGGTCTGTTGTTGCTTTGGTTGGTGTGCCCCGGTCTGTGGGGAGCTTGCTTCTGATGATGATCCTGGTGAGGTTGGAGCGGTTGTTTAAATGCCAGGAGAGGAAGTTCAGGAAAGATTTCTTTCAGGATGTGGTCCCCATCGAGTAATGGTTTTAATTCTTTCATGATAGCTTGTGTGGATTCCAGTGGGTGTAGTAGGTGACAACTAGGGGTGTGCAGTTAGTGTTTGGAGGTTTTTTCCCATATAGAAGTAGATTCTCTCAGGGCATTTGGATGGCCCGTTTCATGAGTCATTCTACTTCTACTTACAGGAAACCTGCACAAAACCTTAAAGAGATGAGAACTGAGAACTGAAATTCATAACTCTGTTAGACACTAAAAACCATGGACTTAATAAAGATACTGGTTTATGACGCATTAAACAATTTTGAACACCCCTGCCTGCTGTCCTGTAATTGCCCACTTCATTTTAAGTGGTCTTGTGACCCAGCACTCTGGTCACTACAACTCCAATTAGGTGCTCTAGAGTAGGCCTTAAGAGCTGTGCCTAATTGATAGATTGGAATGGGAGGAGGAGAGCTAAGAAGACAATTAGTCCATTAGGCAGAAGGTAGAAAAGACTCAGGGAGGAAGTGCAAAAGGGGAAAGGGAGGTTTCCAGAGTCCAAGGGATCTCTAAGGAGGAAGATCCCTTCCAACTCCCCCTATCCTTGGCCAAGGAAGGTAAGGATTGTATGTTATTGTAAATGAGGGACTGCATGAGTCTTTAAAGGTGCTGGGGAGAACACTGTGAAATAAATCACACAAGCAGAAGTCTCCAAACTGTTCGCAACTTAAAAAGATAGAGGAGTGGGACTCCCTCCCCACCCCATCACACATGTGTCTGAGTAGACAAAGAATTGGATGTGGGAAGCTGGTGTAAAGGTTCAGTGGCCTGGAGACCCTGCAATGGCTGGTGAAACAAGAAGAGGAAATGCAGAAGACCCTGCAAAGTTTCCAGTGCTCCCACCACCTGGGACGGTAGGCCTTGGTCGCCTGGCAGGTGGAGGAGCAAAAGAGCTCATAGGACTTTGTAAGAGAACAAGCCAACATGCAGCAGCAATGTCTGCAGAAGCTGGTAAGCCCATGGTGGGGAATGGCAACCAGACGCAGAATATATAAGAATATACAGCAGTGGGTCAGGTGGCATTTACTGGGTACTGTGGAAGCAGCCATGAAATTGACAGAGGAATTTTCAGAGGCAGATGACCCCAGGAAAGAGGGCCAACTGTATAGGGGATTGAAGCTTGGGAGGAGGACCAGAGAACCTACACCTGGAAAGGGTATAGAGAGGAAGATCCCAGAGCAGCTCTGGCTGCATCCGTTACATGTTACCAGTGTGGGTATCAGGAACAAATGAAAAAGGATTGGCCGTACATGGAATGCAGGTTTGCCAAGTTTTGTGGCATGGCCAAGACTGGAGGAAAGGAAAAGGGACAGAAACTGTCCTGCATTTCAGTAATATTGGGGAGAAAACTTCAAAGGGATCTCGTAGATACAGCCTCAGCTTGCTCTCTGGTCTGGTAGGAGCTGGTGAAACCCCACTGGATAATTCCAGGAGCAAGTTTGAACACTGAATGTATCCATGGGGATAAGAAATGCTGCCCTGTGGCAAAGGTGCCTCCTTGAAAACAGGTTGGGATAGTGGAGGGGTTGCTCTACCCGTTGTGTTGGGCACTGACTGAAGCCCCTTCCCAATAGGAAACCGAGCTGATGTAGGGGCCAAAGTTGTCTGAAAGGAGTCCTGGGAGGGGGGAAATGAAACACAAATGAAACACTAGAATGCCAAGGAAAAGAAGATGAGGTGCAGATTGGAGGGTTAGGAGACCAAATCCCTGAGTAATCAGGAAGGTGAGGAGAGACCATTCAACCATTCTCGGAAGAGATGGGCTCCCCAGGGTGCCTATGGTATGAAGATTTGTGAGCCAAAACACAGCTGTGGGGGCAACCTTGCCCCACCAAGTGTGATTTCTGTGGGAGGAGACTGAGAGGCCCTCATAAGGGGGACCTGTATTATTACCCTAAGGATGGGAGAGGAGGGAGAACATGGGGAAAGAAAAAACCTTTCTGTTATGAAAGGGGGCAGGTATGTGACAGAGTGCTGGGAAACACCCACTGATCCAGCACTCTGGTCACTACAGCTCCAATTAGTTGCTCTAGAGTAGGCCTGATTAAGCCTGAGGAGAACTACATGTTGCTGTAAATATGGTGCTGCACAGTCTGTAAAGGTGGTCGGGAGGACAGTGAAATAAACAACATGATGTGCTTACCAGAAGGTTTCCAAACTGTATGTAACTTAAAAAGACAGAGGAGCAGGGCCCTGCCTTGTTACAGATCTCCTACAGCATGTGTGAACCTCTTATGCTAAACAATCTGTCCCACATTGTATTTAGCCAAATACAGATTATCTTCCCTGGACTCGAAAAGAGAGCTCTGTGGAACTCAAAAGCGTGGCCCTTCCACCAACAGAAGCTGGTCCAGTAAAAGATATCACCTCACCTACTTTGTCTCAAATTCTGGGACCAACATGGCTACAACACTGCAAATAATTATGAAGTTACGCACAAAACTAAAATGTATTATTTAAAAATAAAGGATTGTCTTTGAAGCAGGGGTGCTGGAACAATTTTTAAAGTGAGGGTGCTGATGATGGAAACTATGTATTTGGTGGTTGTTATTACTGCTTCAAGCCAGGGGGTGCAGCAGCACCTCCAGCACGCCTAGTTCCAGCACTACTGCTTTGAAGCAAAACATTTTTTTCTCAAAGAAAACGGAATGTTAAGGATCCCCACATAACTCTGACCAGAGCCATCAATGAGGAATAGTCGGTCTAGATGAGCCCAAACTTTGAAGGTAACATTTTTTTAAAAGCTCATGTGATTTAGGACCCTAGTCTAAATTTCTAAATTAATTTAGTTATTCATCTTACTGAGGCCTCTATCCACATTTAGAGATCACACACAGCCATGGAGATTGGTCATAGAAGGGCTTCCATGCTTTATACCTGTCATTTTCTCACACTTATCGAGTATCTGGGGGAACGGGCGGATGCAGCCACTTCCTTGCAGTTCCAGGTCTCCCTTCTCCAGGGCACGTAACGTTGTTTAATTTGCCCCATGCTTTCAAAAGGCTGCTGGTAGGGGCTCCAGGCTGTTAAATATAGGATTGCCAATTTGGGTTAGGTGTATTCCCGGAGATTTCACCACATGCCATAATCTTTATTTGAAGATTAATCTTTAATTCCCAGAGACTCCAGGCCAATGCTGGAGGGTTGGCAACCCTAGTTAAATACCAACATTAGGCATAGTGATGCTGGGCCAGGGGAGGGGGATTGTGCTGGGCAAAGACTTGGCGTTGCTGATAGAGCAGCAGGGTTACAGGAAGCTGGGCCTAGCCTGTGGGGTATCATGCCCCATCCCTGCCTAGGCAGTAGCCCAGAGCCGCACTGGCTGGAGAGGAGCACAAACCCCCTTTGCCCCCAGATTGAGCGCCCCCCCCACCATTGTTAGCCATCTGCTCTCCCTCCCCTCCCTTCCGACTCTTTCCCGCCCCCTACCTCTGTCCCACTTTGCTCCCGGAGCAGAGGCGGGCGGCAAGTGAGGGCGGGCGCAGTACAGCGGCTTCTCTTGTCCGCACTGAGCCTGCTCCTGTCCCTCGCGCGTGCTGAGCACCAGCCCGGCGGGAGGCGCCGCTGCGTGACTCGGGCGCGGCAGCCGGGCGCAGAAGGAGTCTCGCTGCGGAGCTACTGCAGCTGCCCGGCCCGCACCATGCGCGTCTCCGGCTCCGGGGCGGGCTCCGTGCGGCTGCAGCTGCTGCTCTCCCTGGCCGCTCTGTGGCTGTCGGATGCTAACGAACCAGGTAAATATGAGCATCCTCCCTGTTGTTCTCCGCACCGGCCCCCGGCAGCTGCGTCCTTCAGGGGGTGTTAGAGGGCAGCGAGGCGAGCGAAGCCCGCGGGTCTCCTGCAAGTGGCGTCGCCAGCCGCCGCCTGTCTCGCTAGGCTAACTTCAGGACATCCATCCATCCCCTCTTTGGATCATACTGGGAGTGAGGACGTGCTCTCTTGCCTCTGTTAACTGCAGCCCAGCAAAGATCCCCTCCGCCCTGAAGCATCCCTAAGTTTCTAGCTTAGATAGTGAAATTCTCCCACACGCCCCATGAAAAAATAATCACTTTATATGGGCACGTCAGATTTGTCTGATGCAGGGGTTCGGGGGTTTTTACTGTATTTTTTTTTTTTGTTTTGTTTTTGTTCCTCTTCAGAAGAAACTAGAGCATTAATTGGAAGGCGACCGACGCTTCCTGTCGCTTTGCACTAGACTTTTTTTTTTTTTTTTCAATCACCATCCCTTCCTTCTGTGCTTGTGCAGTGGCTGGGGATTGTTCTTGCTCCTTAGAAACTTTAAGAACAGTCTCAGTGTGTACCAGTAGAAAGTGCAAAGTAGTTCTTGCACTGTGATCTTTGAGGAGACCTAATTTGACTGCAAGTTAGAGCATCTTCCATGTCACAGTCTATTTAGTAGCCAATCTCCTCTTTTTCTCGGGTGTGGGGTTACACATAGGTATATTAGATACTAAAATCCAGGGGCTAATCTAAGAGTTTAAATTTCCTATCTCACAGATTTATTGGGAGGATTCATTAGTTAATGGGGGTACAGTACTTTGAAAATGTCAAGTGCTGCAAAAGGTCTAAGAATCAGCAGTCTAATGTAAGGCTCTCAAGCGATTAAAAAACTTAATCGCAATTAATCGCATGATAAAAAAGTTAATCACATGATTAAAAAGATTAATCACGATTAATTGTGCGATTAATCACACCATCCGATGAAGTGAGCTGTAGCTTACGAAAGCTCATGCTCAGATAAATTGGTTAGTCTCTATGGTGCTACAAGTACTCCTTTTCTTTTTACAATTAAATAATAGTAGAATACAATTTAAAGATTTTTGGATGTTTTCTACATTTTCAAATATATTAATACAAAGTGTACAGTGCTCACTTTATATTTATTTTTATTACAAGTATTTGCACTGTAAAAAATCAAAACAAATAGTATTTTCAAGTCACTTAATACAAGTACTGTAGTGCAATCTCTTTATCATGAAAGTTGAACTTACAAATGTAGAATTATGTACAAAAAAACCTGCATTCAAAAATAAAAAAATGTAAAATTTTAGAGCCTGCAAGTGTACTCAGGCCTGCTTCTTGTTCAGCCAGTCACCCAGACAAACAAGTTTGTTTACATTTGCAGAAGATAATATTGCCCGCTTCTTGTTTACAATGTCACCTGAAAGTGAGAACAGCTGTTTGCATGGCACTGTTGTAGCTTGCATCGCAAGATATTTATGTGCCAGATGCACTAAAGTTTCATATGTTTCCTCGTGCTTCAACCACCATTCCAGAGGGCATGCGTCCATGCTGATGATGGGTTCTGCTCTATAACAATCCAAAGCAGTGCAGACTAATGCACGTTCATTTTCATTATCTGAGTCAGATGCCACGAGCAGAAGGTTGATTTTTTTTTTTTTTTTGGTGGTGGTGGTGGTTCGGGTTCTGTAGTTTCTGCATCGGAGTGTTGCTCTTTTAAGACATCTGAAAGTATGCTCCACACCTTGTCCCTCTCGAATTTTGGAAGGCACTTCGGATTCTTAAACCTTGGGTAGAGTGCTGTAGCTATCTTTAGAAATTTCACATTGGTACCTTCTTTGCATTTTGTGAAATCTGCAGTGAAAGTGTTCTTAAAATGAACAACATGTGCTGGGTCATCATCGGAGACTGCTATAACATGAAATATATGGCAGAATGCAGGTAAAACAAAGCAGGGGACATACAATTCTCCCCCAGATAATTCAATCACAAATTGAATTAACGCATTATTTTTTTTAACAAGCATCATCAGCATGGAAGCATGTCCTCTGTAAGGTGGCCGAAGCAGGAAGGGGCATGCGACTGTTTAGCATATCTGGGATGTAAATACCTTGCAATGCCAGCTACAAAAGTGCAATGCAAATGCCTGCTCTCACTTTCTGGTGACATTGTAAATAAGAAGAGGGCAGCATTATCTTCTGTAAATATAAACAAACTTGTTTGTCTTAGCAATTGGCTGAACAAGAAGTAGGACTGAGGGGACTTGTAGGCTCTGAAGTTTTACATTGTTTTGTTTTTGAGTACAGTTATGTAACAAAAAAATCTACATTGTAAGTTGCATTTTCACAGCAAAGAGATTGCACTACAGTACTTGTATGAGGTGGATTGAAAAATACTATTTTTTATCTTTTTTACAGTGCAAATATTTGTAATAAAAAATAATACACACTTTGATTTCAATTACAACACACAGAATACAATATCTATGAAAATGTAGAAGAACATCCAAAATATTTAGTAAATTTCAATTGGTATTCTATTGTTTAACAGTGCAATTAAAACTGTGATTAATCGTGATTAATTTTTTTAATCATGATTACTTTTTTTGAGTTAATTGCGTGAGTTACCTGCGATTAATCGAGAACCCTAGTCTAATGCCAAAACTATTATTTAAGTCTTTGTTTTATAAAAGAGGCACTTTCTGAAAGCTATTGTTGGAAAAACTCCATGTAAACTAACCATGACAGCCTACTTTTGGCAGCTGTTGAAGATCTTATTTATTTATTTGGACATCATGATATTTTAAAATTCAGCACTTAAACAATGGAGCATGAAATAGGACCCAAAGACTATGGTCTGTACCCTGTGGGTAATTGACATGGTTCTCAGCAACTCCAGGGCCTGCCAGTCTATTCGGAGGAAAGATCAGCCTGTTCACAAAGGTCTCTCTCTTGAATTAAGTGTGTCAGAGCTGGATAGATAAGTAGTGGAAGGAAAGCTCTGGTCAGTGACTTCTCTGACACAAGGCACTTTCTGTCTTATTTTGGAGTGTCCTGTACTACAGCCAAAAAGACATGGCCTATATAAATGAACATTGTATTGCTGCTATTTATGGTTTATTAATTTTAAAACTATTTTATAATCCCATCTACTAATGCATATAGTTGTGGGGGGAACTGATAAAAACTGAGCAGAGGCATGTAAGATGTCTTCACAAACCTCTCCACTCTGATAGGGCTGTTTGAGTCAGTCTATGCAATATGAAACTCATGTAGTTTCTTGGCGTCTTCTGCCTCGTCCCCACATATTTTTCTTCAGGTTGATATGGCATGGCCTTGTCATAATTTTATTATGAAAATGTGAGAAGATAAAAAGTCCAGAAAGAGTCCCTTTCTACTAAGTCTTCTGTAAGCTTTCAAAACCTACTGTGTCTTTAAGTGCATTGATGTCTATACAGCAGCAAGTACATGCTATCCTTCCATGAGGATTAGAACCCTGCTGCCAGACACAATTCCAGGCAATCCTTGTGTTGATCAGACCGGTCCCCTGCAGCAGTTCTGGGCTTCCAAGTGCAATAACAACACTTACCTCATTTACCTGATGGATTAGGATTTTTCCATCCCTTCTTTATTAGTTCCTGCAATGTGAAGTGATGCCCTCATGTTCTTAACCCTACTTGCTTCCACCGTATGCTGCCAGGGTCTTTGTTTGATAGAGGCAGGTGGACCTAACTCAGCCTGAGTTGTAAAAAAAAAGAAAAAAAGAAAAAAAAGAGGCAGGCCAAATCCCAAGCTTTGCTAATCAGCCAGCTTCCTCAAGCATGGTCCTGACACTCTAGTAAAGAGGGTTGAAGAATTTGTAAAACTCTAGGGATATAGCAAATATGGAAAAAACAAAAACAAAACCCAGAGTCTGATGCTTTGTTGGAGAAAGCTGTTTGGCTATGGAACAAATGTACTGAATATCTGTAAGATACAATTAAATACCTGGTGTCAACCCCATTAATACCCAGGCCCTTAGCTGCATTGTCCCTCAACATCATCCCTCCGATCAAACTGGTTCATTGATGACCGTAACTGGTTGAAGTGTGAAGGAAAAAAACTAGTACAGATGGCGTCAGACAAGTCTGGTCTGAACTTGATTGTGACACAAAGAGTTCATATGATTCTGTGCTGTAGACACCTGTGAGAGAGGTCAAAGAGATCCTTCTCAATCTATATTGGACAGCAGTGCTGTTGGTAGGAAGAGGAAAGTACTTTATGGAATTGGCAAATGTTCTGATTTTGCCTTCTGCTGAAGGTAGTACACAGTGTCACTCCATCTAGACACACGCCTGCTCACAGTTACTCAAAGGGCAGCAGCAATTTTTCACATCCTGTTTTTGCTACAGTACTGGCTGTTCAGCAAAGCCTGGTTTTTGTTTCAATCTCATCTACTTATAGACATGAACAAATTTTGTTCTTTCTGTGCTTTTTAGTCATAAATGTAGCAATCATTTGTTTGTGGTTATTGCCCATGTAATAATAATTATTAAATAACTTGAGGTGAGATTATGCCATTTAGGGGAGCCATAGTACCCCTTTGGGGAGCTCCTAGGCACGCAGAGATAGCAAGCCTACTGCAAAACTGGCACATTCTGTCAGCCAGCGTATGGGAGCAGCTGAAGACATGACCTTACTTCCTCCTCATCTTTCTCTACCACCTTGGGGCATCAGGCATTCTCAAGGGAAGAGTGACAGAGCAACCCCTTCCCCATCTTAAGTATACATACTGGAATGTTTCTATCCCTTATTAATTGGTGGGAGGGAGGATCTTTGTGGTTTCCCTGCCTACTGTGTACCAATGTGGGGCCAGTCAGAATCTGGCCCATAGCAATTTTAATGAAGACTTCACACTACTGCTTTACCACTAATATCACACCCTGACAATTGACATGTATGTGGTAAAGGAAACTGACTGAATGGAATTCTTCTGCAAGGTAACTATAGCTGTGCACACTGAGCCAGACAGCTGTTTGAAAGAAATTCAGCCCATATTTTTATTTAGGTCATGAAAAGAACTAATTTCTAATTCAGTTATATCTGTCCCATCATTTCAACTGAAAGGAAATAAAATAGTTTTAACCCTTTTTTCTTCCCAATAGGTACAGCTATGACAACACGAGATATCAATCAGCAAACTCGAGAGAGCATTTCAGATTATACCGAAAAGGGACATGACTTATCTACCCCTGGTAAAAAACAGAAATCTTAATTGTTATACTATAGTATGTTTAAGATTATAATTCTTTTCCCCCATTATCCCTTTTCTCAAATGGCCGTGACAGTATGATGTCTTATGAAGTAAGTACCTCTCATGAATTCCATTCTTCAGAAGGGGAGACTGAGGCCCAGAACATTTAAGTAGCTTGTCCAAGGTCATACAAAAGTCATTGTAAGAATCAGAATTTGAACTCATGGGTTGAACCCTGAAATCAGTGGGAGTTTTGCCTTGGCTTCAGTGGAATTAGGATTTTACCCCATATCTCTGACGTCCTGGGCCAGGCCAAATCAGCTACACCATGATGCCTCTTAAGCAAGTTGCTCAACAACCTCTGTGTTTTAAATCCCCCCTCTTAACACTTTTTCTTAAAAAAAAAAAAAAAAAATTGCACTAACCCTCTAGGTCACAGTTTTGCAAACCTCAGTCGTTGCAAGTCATTTTTTTCTGAATTCCTATGATTTTGCAGAGGTTTCACGCTGACCATTCCCCAGCCTCAATTTCTAATGGCTCTATTGACAGTCACTGACACCTCTCAGGATTGGGCTCCTATTTATTAGTGATCTGCGTGCGCACATTTGTCGGTCTTGATAATATTGTACAGATTCAGTTTGTGGGTTTTTTAATCAGAAAATGTCTTTTTAGTTGTGCAAAATATATTTGTTGTTCAAATATGCAATTTTTGGTTTAGTGACTTCCCTGCTTTATTCCTGAAATACAGACAACACCTGAGAGCAAACAGTACTATTGAATTTGAAAGAAATAGAATTGTGCTTTACAGTGGTTACTGTTTGCATGACAGCTGCTTATTTCCTCCATTAGTAAGGCTATCTAGAGTTCTGAAAAGGCAGCCTCAGAACAGCTCATTGTCTCCTGTCTAATGGCACAGGAGTTTTAACTTCTTATGTGGAAAATCTGGAATTTTCCCCCACCCCCAGTTTCCATTGCAGTCCTTGCCCTATAAAATTCCTTCTATTCCTGCAGGAAGGAAGTGTCTTTTAAACATGAATGCAATGTTATTTAATAGGATCACTATGCAGAGCAGGAGATTCTCTTCATGATAGGAGGAATTTTTATGGACCATTGAAATCAATGTGAGTTTTGTCATTGATTTTACCCCAGGACTGTATGTCTAGTCGTGGTGATTCTTATTTTCACTGTAATCCCAGCTATTCATAGAGGACCCATTTCATCAAGGTGCTTAACTGTATTGCTGAATCAAGTCCTAGCATAGCTAGATATTCCACTTGTCATGGTCATGGCTACAGTGTTGTAGCAAGAGCCAGCAGGCAGAAATTAACATTTAAAAATGGCATAATAATAATGATGATCTCACGCCACCACTAATTTCATATTCTGACAATTAATACATGATACATGGCAAAAAAGCTGAGTGGAAATTAGTCTTCTAGAATGTCCCTGCATTTCTATTAAGATTATTAAAATAAACAGTTACAATATATCAATAACACTCTGCTGAATAATGACAGCTGTATGATAATCACTTCAACTTTTCTTTTTTGATAGGTTCACATCTCACCACACAAGATTTTAATCAGCAGACTGAGGAGACTGTATCTAATCTCACATTAGCGGTGTATAGCATATCCATAGATGGTAAATGTGCTTATTCTTCACCCTGTAGCATGTTTAATGTTAGAATTATTTTTCCAGTTATTCTGTAACATCAAATGGCTGTGGTAGTACAAAATTATTTGCTTGTACTGCTTCATCTTTATGCCTAAAATGTATTTAAGGTAGGCATGTCTCTTATCCACAGTTTAACTAGTAATACCACAGTAGGCAAAAACTTAAACTACATGCCTTCTAGGAGAGAAAAGAATAATAAGCTTGGCCCATTATTCATTGTTATTCCATTCTAATAGCCACTTATGCTGCAGAAAATCAGACTCAGCATTTTATTAAAAACACAAGTTGGAGAAATAAGTATTTTGTCTTCTTTGCTAGGAATGACAAAATGTGTGAACCATAAATCACTTTAAGGAGTGGGAAATACACTGTTCTAGTGAATCCACCTATAGATAAGTTTAGGGCATACTGCACCTTGCAGGAGACACTCGGCATTTCACAGGAGTGGGTACTCTGGGAGGATGAACGGAGAGCCACAGATGGATCATGTAAGGCAGAAACTTCCAGTTACCCAACTGGAAGCTATAACAAATTAGTAGCAGAAACAAAAACCCCAAGCCATCCCCAACTATAGCAGATTAAAATAGACAGCAGTTTCTAAGTGTCCAGTTCCACAAGGTGTTGAGCATCCTCAACTTCCATCGGGTGAAATTCATGCCGTACATTGGGCCAGTGTAATATTTTGAAGGCTGAACTGGGATGGAAGTGATGCATAGACCTTGTGCTAGACTTCCATGTGAAGCCACTAGAGTTTAATATTTCACTAACAGTTATCTCTACCTTTTTACATCTCTCAGTACATTTTCCTCTAGCTACTCAGATGCTATGGTGATTGGGACTATAGAAATTCCTGCATCTAACACCAGAGAAGTATAATTTCCCATTCATCTGGAGTGCAGCATTTTAAAAATAACAAATCTTGAATGTCACTCATATTGTTTTAGCCTTCATGATTCATCTGATTGCAAAATTTACACTAATATCCATTTGAAGAATCACCTTGATTCTTGATTATACACAAATCTGGCAGATTTAATGCTCTTATTATATTTTTGCATCTAAGAGATGTCACCAGAAATAGATAGTTATTTTTAGTAAATGGATTGTGGTTATGACTCCACTCTCCTACAGAAGAAAACACAAGACCTAGGCCTTATACTTAAAGTTTAATATTCCTTGATCTGGGGCTTTAACATTCCACCTGTGGAATTTTAAGCTCCCTTGATCTATAAGCCTCAAATGCCTGTGTCAAAAGCATATTAAAAAAAAGTGTTTTGTGGTGAGGCCTTGTGTGCCTTGGAATGATGCTTTTCCATTTCCTGTGTTGTATCTTACTTGACTCTTAGATTCCAATTTCTCTGATGAACTAGTAGGGCATGCTTTATGGCTTCCTTTCAACCGCTGTTCTTCTCAAAAAGGAGTTGAGTTGTGCAATGCAGTGCAACTCTTATATGCAAGGTATGCTGCAGGGTATGCTCCCAGAGAGCAGAACTCCATCAGACATACAGTCAGGCCAACAGCAGTTAAGGCAGCAGGACAAGAAGGAAGGTGCAAGGATGGAATGCAATGTCAACACAGGGCTTGGGGATATGAAGATTTATTTATATCTTTCAGGATCAAAAGGCTTGTTGTTCACATGGTTTTTCAGCCTGTAGAAAGTGTCTATTTGCAATCAAAACCCTTTTGGTTCTGCAAATCATTACACCCAAAAGGAACTGGTTAAAAGCCAAAAATGTGTCATTTTCACTGTGGATATGGGAATGTTCTCACATTGCCGCTTGCACTATTGGTAGTTTGCCATTGGGAAAGCAGCAACAGCAGCAGCAGATGGATCTAAAGATAGCTTAAACAACACATGATCAGCTCAAGCAACAGTCGTGTTGGGGCCTGATTCAGCAGCATTGAATTTGGGAGTTTTGCTGTTGACTATCTAAAACTGTAGGCCCAAAAGGACCAGAGTGTGGAATTTTCAAAAGCACCTAAATGTCTTAGGAGTACACATACTATTGACTTTCAGTGGGATGTGTGTGCCTAAGTGACTTAGGCACACAAGCAAAACAGTCACATGTGTGACCCCCAAGACAGTCACACATACTGGACACTTTTGAAAGTGACAACCGTAGTCTCTTTTGTAATTTAAAGCTCTGGTTCTATGGTCTTACTTACGCAAAGCACTCTTTTCTACATTAACACTGTCTTAAAAGATAGTTGCTTAAAACTGTGGTTCTGTCCACATTAGGCAGCATATATATGAAAAAATGGGGCCAAATTCTGCCTTCATTTATGCTGGTAAAATCCAGATTAATTCCATTGCTGTCAGTGCAGTTATTCTGTATTTTCATCAGTGTAAATGGAACCAGAATTTGGCCCAATAATTGAAAGATATCCCAACCCCCCAAAAGGAAGTAGTATGTTTCCTTCAGATAATTTCATCTGTTTTATTCTTTGATAGGGTTTTCCAGTGCTCCAGAGGAAAAAAATGTCATATTATACAGTCCAGCTAACATTGCACTCTCGTGTGACTTGACTCGCCCATCCACTGATTCAGGAACTGTTGAAGTGATGTGGAAGAAGGATAATGAAACAGTCAAAAGTAGCAATGTCACCGTTAATGAAACCAAAAATGTCTGGAGTACTCAATATACGTGAGTCTTCTTTACAGTTTGCCTGGCACAACTGAAGGAATTAAATCAAATACATATGTTGTTGGGTAACCATTATCAGCTTGGGCTGTATGTGCTGTAGTATATCTGATGAAAAATGTTTTCCATGTAAAGGTGTGATATCTATAAAACCAGGTATGTTACAAAAGATATAGACATTAAAAAGGTCACATTGAATGAGGAACAATTCCATGACCCATACATGGGAGCCAAGGATTATGTAAGGGGTTGGGGTTAGCTCTGTCGCTTCTTCCTGGCGTGAGGTAGTTCAGTCCCCTCTCCTCTCTGTCTGGTAAACAGAGGACTGCTCCAGGCAGCGGAATCTGAAATGGGAGTAGTAGGCGGAGATGGTGCCTGGCTAGGGAGGAGAAGTTGGTTTTCCCTTCGCTCAACTAACTAGAGCAGCCTCTATACCAGTGTTTTTTAAAGTTTGGGTTGTGACCCAGTATTGGGTCATGGCATGTAAGGCACTGGGTTGCCTTGTTCAGCACCCAGGGACCCTAGCGGCTCTGGTCAGCACCTCAGACTGGGATGTTAAAAGTCCTGTTGGCAGTGCTGCCCAGCTAAGGCAGGCTAGTGCCTACCTGTTCCAACCCTGCACTGTATCTCGGAAGCAGCCAGCAGCAGGTCCAGCTTCTAGGCAGGGAGGCCACGGGGCTCTGCACACTGCCCCTGCCCCGAGCACCGGCCTGGCCAATGGGAGATGGGAGGGGGTGGTTCCTGCGGGTGAGAGCCGCACAGAACTGCTTGCACGCTTCCGCCTAAGAGCCGGACCTGTTGCTGGCTGCTTCTGGGGTGCAGCACAGTCTGCAATGCCAGGCGGGAAGCCTGCCTCTGCACCCCGGCTGCGCTGCTGACCAGGAGCTGCCGGAGGTAAGGCCACGCCCCAACCCCATACCCCAATCCCCTGCCTCAGCCCTGAGCCCCCCTAAAACCCGGAGCCCCTTCCTGCACCTCAAACCCCACATCCCTGGCCCCACCCCAGAGACCAGAGCCCTGACCTCCTCCCGTACCTCAACCCCTTGCCCCAGCCCTGAGCGCCCCCAAACCCAGAGCCTCTCATTCCTGACCCCTTCCCGGAGCCCTCTCCCCCGCACCCCAACCCTCTGTCCCAGCCCTGAGCCCCTCCCACACCCAAACCCCTTATCCCCAGCTCCATTGGGTCATGGGCATCAACAATTTTCTTCAACTGGGTCCCCAGAAAAAAAGTTTGAAAACCACTGCTCTATATTACCTGTTAGCCTCTCTTCTAAACCACCTGTATTCACTACCATGGGAAGAAGAGATGGAAGAGCTCTTTGCCTTTCTCTTCCCTCCACTCCATCCGCTGCACTAACTCCTCCTCCATATATTACTTGGTGGATATATTTTGGGGGGAAAATATTGAACTGTATTTAAATCTTCTAAAAGGGAGTTTTATCAGGTATTTCAAAAGTTTCCAGAGAAGAACACTCTAGAGCCACCATTTTTATAACACTACAAATTCTCCATTGTGGTAGAAATTGGGATAGGGAATATCAGGGTTGTGCACTTACGCAGCTACCCATTACTGCACATGTGCATGCATAGTCTACACGCGTGACTTCCATACTGGCTGTGACAGAGCCAAATGGGAGTCCAGCACTTGCTCTACTGTATGACATCCCTTTAAAAATTATTCTGTAGGGTGATCTACAGCTGCAAGATCCATAGGCTTCATGATGATGCATAGACTTTAAGGCCAGAAGGAACTCATATTGTCTGACTTCCTGCATAACACAGGCCTTAGATTTCACTCAGTAAACTTGCATGTAACCCAGTAACTTGTGGTTGAATAGAGCATTTAGAAAGACATCCTATCTTGAGAGCGTGTCTATGTGTGAATTTGTGAAATACAGAAAGAGTACAATATATGTGCATATTCACCCATGCGTACATTTTCTAATTTTTATATTTCATAGAGTTTATTTATTCTCTTTCTGTCAGACTGCATGAAACCTGAACCCAACCCTTTTAGCAACTTGTATTTCATGTTCCAGTACTAATATTTTCTAGTTTCCTTTTTTTCTATAAGTGTCTAGTATCTTAAATGTGAGACAGCAAAGATATAGGCATTAATTATTTTGCTTTTTTTTAGGTTGAAGATCAGAGATAGAAACCAAATGGGAAATTACACTTGTGTTTTTAAAAGGGACCAAGAAGTTAAAGCCACATTTCATTTACAAGGCAAGTTGTATTAACTTTGGTTGTTTCACTTGAAAATCATATAAACATTAATAGATTATAAGGCAAGAAGGGACCATTGTGATCATCTATTCTGACCTCCAATATAACACATTGAACTATAATCATAGTTGGCTAATCATATTAATAATTGGCCATTAAAGCTGAAAACTGTTATTATTTCTTTATGGTTAAAACTATAGCAGTAGTTGCTAAGCCTCTTAAGCTAAGGGTATGTCTATACTACCTGCTGGATTGGCGGGCAGCGATCGATCCAACGGGGGTCGATTTATCGCGTCTAGTTTAGACATGATAAATCGACCTCCGAGCGCTCTCCTGTTGACTCCAGTACTTCACCAAGGCGAGAGGCGCAGGCGGAGTCGACGGGGGAGCGGCAGCAGTCGATTCACCACAGTGAAGACACCGCGGTGAGTAGGTCTAAGTACATTGGCTTCAGCTACGTTATTCACGTAGCTGAAGTTACGTAATTTAGATTGATCCCCTCCACCCCAGTGTAGACCAGGCCATAGTGAGAATCTTGAGTAATTTCCATGCTAACCCTTCCAAAGATATGAAATGAAGAGTTTTGAACAAAGGCTAACCTTTTATTTAACAATGGATTAAATTAGTGCCTTCCTTTTAGTTCCTTTCTTTACATGGAAAAGGCTAAAAGAGGGTGTAAGCCTAAATTCTGAAGTGCCCAGCTGGAGGCATCTTAAAGTGGTCTGATTTTCAGAGTGGAGGCTCATTACTCTTAGAAAAATCAGACCTCTTAATGGTGTCTCAATTTAGACATTGCAAAAGACATTGAGGCAACCAAATCACTAGTCACTTTTGAAAATGTAAACCTCAAAACATAATTGAGTTTAATAGGAAAATCACTAGTGACTGGTACAGTTGAGACCGATCTGGGATAAATTCAGATTTGGATGAATATTGGCAATTTCAGATTCAAATGAGCATTTGCGAATTTACAAAGAATATATATATATATATATATATATAAATATATATATAAAAACACATATATTTGCAATCTATTTGAATAGACTGTATTAGTGTGTCCATTAAATATATGCATTTTAGAATATGTTAGAAATTTTAGGATGTACCCTAAATACTGGCAGGTGAAATTCAATTGACTGAGAAACAGGTAAAATGGACTGTAAAATTTAGTGACATTTAATCCAAAAGACATTCTGCCCCTTGCTAACTTTTGGAGCCATTAAAATGAAAAGAGATGCTCAAATAAGGAAATGTAAAGTGCTCTTGAGGAGCTCCCCTACCCTCACCACCCAAAACCAATAAGCAAGCAAGCAAACAAACAAGAAAGAGGTTAGCACTCACTGGTTTGTTAAGAAAACCAGTGGAGCCAGTATGCAGCACTGGGTAGAACTCTGCTTGGAGACATTCTTTAAAATAAAAAAAATAAACCATACAGAACTTGTAATCAGTGGGGCCAGAAACCAGCACAGCTCCAAGGAAATCAGTGGAACTCTGCTGATTTACATCAGCTGAGGACCTGGCCACATAACTTTGAAAAAATAAAAAAGAAGAAACTTTATCCTATACACTGCAGTCTTTCATAGAAGCACGACATCTGCTTTCAAATCTCCAACCACTGGAGAGCAAGACTGCTACAGTGCAATTACTTCTGGGTTGATAATAAAAGAAAGAAAGAAGCATAGTGTTTTATTCAAACTCTCTTTCATCGTCTGAAATGGCAATATATTTTTTCATTATGAGCATCTGAATAAGTTTTAGCTGAGTGCCTATTCTAGTGTGTATTTTAAATAGGCCAAAGGAACTCTTATTCTTTTGAAAGTATAAAATAGCTACTGCGAAAAGTTAATCAGAGAAGTCACCTCTGTCAAAACACGATGAATAGGCACTGGTTGATTTATCACCATAAGATGGGAGAATTGCTTCAGAATGGTCAAGAGCTGCCACTTTTGATGCCATAAAAGCTGCTGATTTGACATGCTCTCAGATTGATGCCAATGTGCGGGAAATGGGGAAAGAGTGAGATCTGAATCTTCCAGTTGCTAATGTGGTGAGAATAATTTCCAGATCACAAGCAATGACAGATATGCTAGTACATCTGATTGCTAAACACTGTGGTTTAAAGTCCACACGACTAAAATTAACTCCATGATTACAAACAAGGGATGAATTTAGCACTAACAGCACTTAAGCTTGAATGCTAGAATTCTGTGAAAAAGACCTAGGGTGAAATCCTGGTCCCACTGAAGTCAATGACAAAACTTCCATTGACTTTACTGGAGCCAGGATTTCACCCAGGGTGCCTACAAGAAATAACAGGAATGTAAGAGAAGTTAAGAGAAAGAGATTATAGAGACCATAGGATCTAACACTCAGAGAGTGCTCTAATGTATTCATTAATATTAAATGTCCACACAACACATATACATATCTACAATAAGCAAGAATATATAGGAGCATCAGGATCCTGGGCAAACGTAGGCAGGACTAGTTTCAGGAGTTTGGGGTCCAGAAACTGAAGCTAGAGGTCAGAGCCAGTATCGGGGTCAAGAGTGAAGCTGAAGGTCAAGCTGGAGTCAGAGTGAAGAGTCAGCCAAGGGTCAGAGCCAGACTTAGGAATCAGGCCAAGGATCAGTACCAGGTATTGGGGGCTGTGTTAGGATTCCAGGGGTCAGAATCCAAGTCAGAGCACGGTCACTACTAGGTGTTCAGCAGCAGGGCAGTCATGACAGCCAGTTCAGGATCCACACTGTAATTTGAACACTTCTTGGTACACCTCTGCGGATTGTGGGTCAAAAGGAGGAGCTAGCTTATATCTGCCACTGATGTAGTGTGGGGATGTTTGTTACCTAGTTCCCCTCCAAGCCTGAGTTCAAATCCTGCTGTTCCTTAAAAGGAGAGGTTTATTTTTCAGTTGTAACTGTTCATCCTTATTTAAGGCTATATTGTGGCTCCCCACAGGAAGGGAGCAATCTAGGACTTTAAGCAACGCAGCATTCTAACCCTAGTGCAAGTAGAGGTGGGCAAAGTCATTGCCTACTCAGCACCCCTTCTGCCTCCAAGGCGCTGCAAAAGTGGATCAAATTGGTAACGGCCACTGCATTTCCCTGAGCTGTAATTCTGTGTGTCCTTCAAGAAGACCATGCAAAAGCCTGGGCGAAGACTCCAAACTCTCTTCCCTGCATGAATTATGTGTATGGCTTCCCTGATGTATAGTGTTAGTCACATAAACTGCCAGTGGCAGCTGTACTTGTAATACCTAGAACTATATTCTGCCATTGCATGCGAAAATATTTCTTAATTCAGTAAAAATCCTCTGGAAGAATACAAGCATTTTCAGATTTTTTTACTCAAATTTGCCGCCTTTATTATTTGTACCAGTTCCTTTGCTCTGATCTTTTAGTTTTGTTTTTGCCCTCTTCTCCCAAATTGCGCAGGATTGGCAACAGTTTTTACTGATACTGTCCCTTTTTACTAAAACAGGCTAATGATTAAAGTTACTCTGACTTTAAAGGCCCTTTTTAAAGATATAATGAGTAAAATATGGAATGATGGTACACGGTGACAGCTGGATTGATGTACATTGCTAACGTGTGTAACAACTAAGCTTCCACTAGTAACACTCATCTAGAATTGAGCAAGTAGTGAGAAATGTTCTTGAATATTCATTTGAATTTTTTATGAATTCTCTTCAGTCACATTTGCACACTTTTCTGCAATCACATTATACTAGCATGAACGCTCCTGGAAAGTGAATTTGAAGACTTCAAGCTTGAATACTCACAGAAAGTGAATATTACATTTATTTATTTAAATTGAAACAGAAAACGTATAGAATTTAAACTCATCCTATTAAGGAAGAGAAAAAAATTACTTGAGGCAAATCTTCAGCTGTTATAAATTATCATAGCTCCATTGAAGGCATGGATCTGGCCTGTTATGTCTTCTGTGGTGACGTAGCTTCACTAAGCACGTCATCTCATATTCCAAATAGCAAGGCAGAGCCAGTGAAATGTAAGAAATAAAATACATTTGAGAAAATCATGATCGGCTAGTAGACATTCCAAGAACAGGAAAAAAAGAGGTGACATTCATCAGGTAAATGATCTGTCATGGTTTATTTGCTCAGTTCTAATTATATCGGGGGTGCAGCAATATGTTCAACAGAGGATATGGGCTTCTGGGAAGGCTTTAGGTCATCTAGAATGATGATAAAATTATAGCACAAGTAATTCCAAATTAACATCTTATTCATTGTTTCTTGTGGCCCCGTACTGTGTCTTGCAGGCTTGGGCTTCACTTGGCATCTACATCTAGTAGTCAGTGTTTGAAAGTATAACATTTCCATCACCCCTTCATTTTTTTCAATCAAGATGAAGTGAAAAACTGTTCTGAAGCAATATTTCTCAGCACACAAAACTGACCAAATACTATTATTTTATGTTACTATAGTCTGAAAAGAAGTCTTGCAGTTTTGGAAATTATATGAATTTTTATGCTTAGCTTATGTATTCATATAGATTGTAGCAGAATCTGAATCATGGATTTCTCACAGATGGGTATGGGGGTGGGAGGGTAGAAATACCACAAGTCAGTTAATACTTTAGCTTTTAAAGTTAATTTATGATAGCTACTGCACTGATGCCAAATCCTGCAACTGCTCTGCAAGCAGAATTCCCATAGATATCAATAAAAATTCTGTATGTGGAACACCAGCCAGAATTAACCCTTACATACTTCACACATTAGAAGCCATATGCTATACAATGGTTTGCGAATTAACTGGGGATATGAAAAGAGAATGGACTTGCTACTAATACATTCTTAAAAATTAAAAGCTTTGATGTGATATATATTTCAGTTAAAACCCTTAGAGCTAACTTAGTAAATTTTCTCTATTTATTCTTAGTACCTCAGATTGAAGGAAAAGAACATCACGTAGTCAGTTATGTAGGAGATTCTGTTACTCTGGTATGTAAAAGTATCAAATATGTTCCCATCAACTGGATCTGGTACATGAGTAATGGAAGTGACAAGGTAAGATTTCCCTTAATTGATCACACAAAACAATGAAACAATTGATTGCAAGCACATTGTCATTTTGCAGGGTATAATTAATTCATGCTTTGTAGACCTACAGCAGCTTTCACAAATCCTAGCTTATCCTTTAGATAGAGTTGATATGAATTCACCCAAATGATAAAACTATAATCTATCAGTATCGGACATCATAGATATCTTTACTGAGGACCTGCACCATATGATTACGCAATCAAATGTACTCAAAACAAATCAGATGGGTGGGCCCAATCCTGAGGTGTTCACTTTATCCACATTCAGTCAAAACTTCTGTTGACTCCTGTGGGATCTTTTTCTGAATAGGAACCGAGAGACATACTGTCCTCCATAGGGAAAAATATGTATTATTCATTCAACTTACAATTTCCTCCTAATCATCCTGTTGTGGGACCTATTTAGCCATCTCTCTTAATCCTCAGGAGTCCGGAGGGCAGGCGTTTTGTATGAAGTCCAATGGCTTCACAGTATTTCCAGTGTCTCCACAATATACCCTGGGTTACCTTTTTGTTCACGCAACATGGCTTCTCTTCAGAACCCATCTAGAGATGGTCTCCCACCTTGTTGCTGTCTAAAATAATCTCTCAGATTTTTTGCAACACAGAGGGGAAGGAAGCACAAGGTAATGCCGAGAGCATAATCATTGTCTTATACTGCTGTATCACCACTGGTGTGAGGAATGATGTCCTGGAAGACATCTGTGACGATCTGCCTGAACTATCCACAACTGTGGAGCTGAAGACCTATGGGGAGATCACTGCTTCCGCATTTCCACACCATCCATCCTTCCCCTACAGCATCTGTCTTCTAGGAGAATTATGGTGGAGCCCAGGGTCCTGAATAAGGACCACTACAGTACATTTAGGGCAGATATTTAATTTTTCAGTAGCTTGGATAACTCTATATAGGAAAGACAGGAGGCTTTAGTTTCCTAACAAAGTTTAACTAAAATGCAGAATCAGGTTATCTTGATTTTTATCCATTCGGGATGACTAAGACAAAAGAAGGTAAGTGTTCTGCCCAACTGTATACAGTAATTTAGAAGTACAGCCTTGATTAGAACCCAAATCCATATGACTCCTTGCTCTAATTTCTAGACCAACCCAGCCACATTAACCCTTACAGCTATAATGTTCCTTAGTCATTTATACCAGGTCTCATCCTAAGTAATAATTAGGACTGATTACATTTTTCATTTTTGCCAACTTTTCGCTTTGATGAATGATCAGTTTTTAACCTGGAGATGTTATTTAAGTGGCCATCACACTCTCCCAATTCCCATTATTTACAAATACTTGAATTCACATGTTTACACCAGTGTAGCTCCACTGACTTCAGTGGAGATAAGCCAATTTACATCAGCTGAAGATCTGGTCCAAAGTTTCAACATCAAAGAAACTGTGCCAGTGAGTGGGCAAAATGCAAAGGACAGCAACAAATGAAGTTGATCAAAACAAAAATGTTGATCACATTCGGAAAATAATGTATGTTCTGAGACCAAGTCCTGAAGGTGCTGAGCACTTCCAACTCTTATTTTAGTTAATAGGCCTGATCGTACATCAGTGAAGTCAAAAGCAAATCTCCTATAGAGTCCGGCAAGTGCCAGAAGATCAGGCTCAAGGGATGCATCAAGTACTCAACGCTTCCCATTTTCTATCCCTGAATACGTGTAGTTTATCTGCAGCTGTACCACCTCAGGCAGTATTATTGTCAGATCACATAAACCAAGCAGGGTTGGGCCAGGTTAATAATCTCCAGGGAAAAAACAAATGCTGGTAGAATCAATGTTGGTAATTCACTAGGCTGAATTCTACCTTCAGAGTCATGCATGAACTAACTGCTCAATGAGGTGTGATGGGGATGCACAAAAGAGGCATTTTAGCCAGGCAGACTGATGATCCAATAAGAATTTAATCAGGAATGAGCACTGAGTCTGCCAAAAGTGCAATGGTATTTTTAAGTGATCAAGAACAAGGTGTTACATCTCATCCAGAAGCGAGCACCTCTAGGAGAACACTGAGCAATTAATTCACTGATGACTTTGAAGGTACAATTCAGCCTGGTCTACAGTAGGAATTTACACTGGTATAGATAGCTATGTCTACACCCCTGGGAGACGTAGCTATAATGACTTAGCCCCCAGTGTAGACAGTGCTAGGTCGACGGAAGAATTCTTCCATCGACCTAGATACTGCCTCTCAGGAGCGTGGATCACCTACGCCGATGGGAGAATGCCTCCCGTCGGTGTGAGCAGTGTCTATACTGGAGAGCAATACCAGCGCAGCTGTGCCGCTGTAGCATTTTAAGTGTAGACAAGCCCTGATTCTTGTAGCACTTTTGTTTTCCTTGGAGTTGCCTAGCTAAAATTCCTCTTATTTGAACTAAATAAGGTATTCTTTCTTCACCTGTGCTGTTATGTATTGAACTGAACAGTTGTGTACTGTGGCTGTGTGGACATAGCTTGTAATTAGTCTATAAAGCAGGGATGTCAAACTTATCTTGGAAGAAAGGGAAAAATTCTATGTTTAATTATTATCTGTGAGCTGGGATATAAATTCAGGCCTATACGCGCCACACAGTGCCAAGTGAAATACCCACTGGTATCACTTAATGGTTTGCGCAGATATCTAGAGGAGCATATGGTCTTTGTGCAGTAACTAAATGTTCACTTACTATTATTTAGTGCCTTTTCTTGAATTGATCATATGCAACACCATTTAATGTTATAACTAACATTACCTGTTGTAAATACAGGGATTTTCCACTTTCAAAGTATAAAGGATTTTATTAAACATTTTTGACAGTGCAATCATATAATTTTCAAATATCTTTTTATATTAGGTTGCTGTTAATGATTCTTTGATGCCAGATAAGTATATAATGGGTGAAAAATATGCCAACATAACAAAACTCAAGATTCTGAAGATCTCAGAGAAAGATGATAGATCATACTGGTGCCAAGCTGTATTTAAACTAGGAGAGAGCAAAGGGAAAGTATCCCTTAAAGTTCTCACCTATATGACACCACTCAAACCATTTCTTGCAATAGCTGCTGAAGTTATTATTTTAGTAGCCATTATTTTCCTGTATGAGATGTACTCCAAAAAGAAACAGAAGCATGCAGGTATGATCTCTTTGTTTGTTTTTTTAAGTAAAACTTATTGCACTTTGTAATATTATAATCTGTTAGATACAGAGGCATACTCTACACACCGTTTCAATTTAAATTATAGTCAAGGACAAAATGTGGCTCCTAATTCTGCATGATAGTTGTCTATATATTTTTCTCTAAATGAAAATATCTTCTTTTGAGTATTAATCATTATTTCAGTTTTAATTTCCTAATATTTAGGGTCAAATTCATGTCCTAAATGCTTTTAGTAGGGACACAGGTGCCTATATAGGGTCTAATCCAACCTTACTCACACAAGTAAAATTAGCAGATAAGGATTTCAACGATTGATTTTAAATGCTCCCAGAACAGTGAGTGCACAAACATTCACAGGCACTGATGGAGATTACTCATGTCAAGAATATTATAGTGGAGAGGGGGAAGGTAGCAATGTATTAAAACAAAATGCATTGATCGCAGCCCCTGTGCACAAATATCCCTTTCAGATATCCATTCTGTGATATGAACTGGGACAGACCTGCAGAGTGTAATCTCAGTGGATTTTGGAATAGGATGCTTAAGTTGAATTCCATAGTTTAGTGGTGACTTTTCAGGCATTTGCATAACCTGAGGGCTGAATTTATCCCCAGGGTCTGAAAAGTTAAAAGCACGTATATGTGACTCAAACTGCCATGTGTTCAGGACAACTGATGGGATGTAACTTAAAAGTCACTTCTGTACAGAGAAGAAGCTCAATGCTCAGTTTTATAAACTGTTGGAGATTCCCCAAACTTTCCTAAAATGAGAAGTCTGTAGGAAATTCAACAGCTTAATCTTAGGCAGGATACAGGAAGGAATTTTGAACAAAAGGGAGAATAGTAAAATTGTACTTCAGCTGTGTATCTTGTATGCCGATTAGTATAGAATTTCCTTGTTTACTGTTTTACTGATTCTTTTATATGTTAGACAATTAATTTATTATAAAAATGAAGTGAAACAGTTTTCAGTGTCAAATAACTTCTTAACAGTAAACACATAATATAATAACATACAGTTTTCTTTGTCCCACAGAAGATGAAAAAGAATTTGAACAAATTGAGCAACTGTAAGTAGTGACTAATATTTTTACAATACTTAGACTGTACTAACATTTAATGGAATATTAAATAACTTTGAAACTAGGTAACTTAGAGCCAAGAAATATATATTGCTCTTAACATAAGATATTGTAAGGTATAAGTATGAATGCCAAAGTATTGTTTTAATTTCATTTCCTAATACATCCCTAGCTCCCAGTTCTCTGTAAGTCCAGCAGTTGTAAAATGCTGCCATCTTCCCTCTTATATATTTTGTTGGGGGGTTTTTTTGGTGGTAGGGGGTGTTATCATTTATTGTTTATCACAGAATCGACCTGGTAGAATGGCCTGATACTGTTCCCATCAAAGATTATTCAGGGTGTGGGAGATAATTCTCAGATAGAAAACTCGTCCAGAATGTTTCCGTCCATTCACTTGTACTGTGTTTCTAGTTTAGTCTGCATTATGGGACACACAAGGCTCTTCTGTATATAGAACATGAAAGACCCTTCATACAGTAGAACTGGTGTGGGTAGGTTTTGTGGTGGGGGGATGGGGTGGTGATGATTTGGGGAGCTTTTATTGGGAGTTAGGATCACCATGCCACCATGGTAGAGGATTTTTAGGGAAGGTCATGGGCAGGAGCTGAGGTTATGAAGCTAGTTCGATGCACTAGCCAATTTCCCATCCATGCAATGTAGCAGAGTACACCAGCCACAAGAAGTACTGCAACACTGTGGCTGAAGAAGTAGGTGGGAGGCAGCTCGGCTGCTGCTCTGTAGCTTATGGGTGAATTCCTTCTCCCAGAGGCTTATGGAACTCTGGATGTACAGTAAAGACAAGCTTTAGCCTTCTTTGATACCCGTGCTTATACCAGGATTAATGTACTAGTTTATTGAAATAAACTATAATTACCTTAAAAAGCACAATAACTTTCCCCAAACTCCTCCACTGGCTTCCCATTTATTTAAAGATCCTATTCAAAAGTACTCTTCCTTTCATGGAGTTGCTCTAGGCTCCCATGAACTTTGTTTTTCTCTACTCCACTCTTTGCTCCTTCCATTCATCAAGAGCTTGGTCTCCTCTTTGTCCTTCTATATGATGTCCACACTGCTGATGCAAGCGCCTTTTCCTCTACCTCTCCTACCATCTGGAGCAGTCTCCTGCTCATCCCCCTCCCATACATTTCCAAAGGCAGCTAAAAATATAGTATTTTCTTCCTTGATTATACCTCTTAGTTCCTCTTTAGTGCTGCTGTTATTTATTTAACTCTGTAATTATGTTGATTACTCTGGAAAGTGTTTTGGGATACCAAGGGTATGTCTTATGTTGAGGATTGAGTAGCTGTGTTAGCTTTACATTGCTGTACTTTCATCACAAACAATCCAACTGAAACTGGGATTTATTGTTTTTAAAAGAGAAAAAAATAAGTTCTTACTCGTAGTATATAAAATGCACATTATTTTCACTGGAAAGCCTGCAAAGTCTCCTTTGAAGCCATTTGATCTTTATTTAATACATTATTTATCTACAAGGTTGGAGTTTTATCCTACTGGATAAATACACAGTTAAGGTGTTTTTATAGTGTGTACTGTTTGTGTGATTGCTAAAGCTCTCTGGTATTAAATTAAGTAGCTATATATTAGTAGCTGTTTAAAGCAAAGAGTTATGTAGCAGATGGCCTGGAATTTTTCCTTTGGAGCCATTCCATCAGAGTCTAACTTTTTGTGATGTGTGTTGCTGTCCTGAATCCTTATGGTTGGTGTCATAAATAATAGTCTCATCAAAAAAGTGTATTGCAAGGGGGACTGGATGGTTCAGGTGTAAGTAATGGGAGAAGTAGAACTTTTTGTCTACACTAGTTAAATCTAGCCCAGGTCTGAGTTGACCAACAGCAGTTAGCTGTATAATAGATGTAGGCACTGTAAGTGGAGACTACATGAAATGAAATGATAGTTTTAGTCCTTTTCCTGCTGGACAAGTGTCCATCACACAAAAACCACATTAACAATTGGTGCTAATGTGCCCCTTTTTAGCACAGTCATCAGAGAGAGGCTAAGGATTGAATGCTATGGAGCCTAAACTACACTCTCGTCCTTAGGTGGTCCCTCCAGAATGGGTTGCGCATATTGGAATCATATTTTCATTGCCTGTAGTGTAACCATGTTTTTAACAGATAGGACTGGATTCCAGGACTGCCTCTTTGACATTCTTCATAAGAACAGATTTCACTCCCAACTTCAAAAAGAACAAGGGATTTTAAAAACCTTTAGAAAATAGCCACTGAGTAGATTCAGTCCTGTAGCTAGACAAAAACCTTCTTGATTTTCCAGAGTAACAACTGAAGGATTGGGCCCTATATTATTAATATTTAAAAGCTTAACATTTTGGCCCTTTTTAAGCCAAAATACCAAAAACTGATGAACCATACTATACACTGTTTCCTCAGTTTTTGGTGAACTGATGAACCATACTGAACACTTGCAAAATAATTTAATAATAATAAAATCAGTATCTTTCTTATGTTTTGTTTATAGAAGTGTAATTTTAAGTGTGTTTTTATTATACCTCCACTTGGGAACAACACCCTATATCCTGATTTTCAGCACAAAATGAATTTATACTACTGATTTATTGTAGTAGGAACACTGGCACAACCTATTAAAAAAACATTGTCAATTTTTCACTGTAATAATCCTTTCCAAGGGTTTTATGGCTTCAGGAAATGAATGCAGAAGGCATTGTATGGTTAGGCTAGTCACTACCTGATTGGTAAAGGTCTCTGAATAGGTTATTTTGCTATAATAATATTTTAATATAAAATACATATTTGTTCTTTTCCTTTTTCTCATGCCTTCAAGTAATATCACAGTGGAAAAATGTAAAATGCTTTTAGTGCATGCTAGGTAATTAGATCATTGGATTGGGATGAACACTATGATTTTTATTATACAGTCTATGCATGTTAAAAGCTTATTTTGGGTTTTGGATTTAAACTTGTTTCTTTCTTCAGTAAATCAGAAGATAGCAATGGTGTAGAAAATAGCACTACCAGGCACCGAAAAGTTTAAGTCAGTTCCTAAAGGAAGGTAAGTAAAAGAGAAGATATATTAGAGACTTACTAGGCTCTTTATGAGCAGAATATTTCAAAGGACAAAAAAAAATCTTTCTACTGTCCTTATCTAGTACATTTTCAGTATACATTATGTGGGAGTGGCACAGAACTGGAACAAATAATATGTACACCTCATTCATGACTGAAGGGCCCTTTGTATTTAACTCAGAAATCAAGTTCAGTGCTGTTTTCAGAGCTATATTTTAATTCATTATTATTATCTTCATCATTACCATCATAATTACTTTACTACATCTCCATAACACTGTAAATTTGCACAGCACTTTTTAAAAAAATGGGGCCCAAACATGAAAAACCCTAATCATGTGAGTAGTCCTTAAATATACCAACAGTCCCATTAAAGTCAGTGTGACAGCTCACTTGTATAAGGACTACTCATATAACTAAGAGTTTGCAGGATTAGGCCCCAAAACAATAGGAGTAGATAGCACAGTGAGGGTAGGGAGTGAAGGAGTCAAGGATAGTGGGAAGGGCAGAGTTCAAAGTAGGTGACATGGCATCAGCAAAAGGGAGCAAAGACAGAGAGGGAGGTAGAGGACCATGAGCAACAGAGAAGAGAGAGAAGTAACAAATTGGTCATTGTGAAAGAAGTGAGTGACAGAAGGGGTAGATGAGAATGCTGAAGGAGTGCAAGTGGTGGTGGTGAGAAAGAGAGGAAATTCAGAGACGGGTTCAACCTTCCTGATTCTTTGCTCCAATCACAGTCCTGGCACAGACTACTTTAACTTGTGCCGACTGGCAATCTTTCCCAATGGATTGTCTGACAGCTGAGGACAATAGTGTGCACTTAGCTACTCCCCCTATTCACCCTTCCTGGAACTTGACGTGTCTTCTTTGGCATGGGACATTGGCATTCAAGGTGGCTCCCCTGGCTTTACATTCACTGGCTCTTCCCCCATAATTGAGGACTTGTGGAAGGCTTCCACCCCCTTTGCATTTGAGGACTGGGAAGTGAGTCCCACATGAAGAGAGTGACCAGATCAGAATGAGATTAAAGGTACAATTTTCAAAAGTGCCTAACTGATTTAGGATCCTAAGTCCCCCACTGACTTTCAATGAAACATAGACTCCTAAGGGCCTTGGAAATAGGACTTAGGCACTTCTAAATGTTTTTTACCCCAAATCCAACACTGAGTCAAAATGAAGTTTGAGATCAAATAAAGAAATTAGAGAATGTAAACTGCAGGCATAAAACAATTGATAGAATGCATCTGTGTCAGTAAACAATAATATGTATGTTCTGTTTAATTCAGGAGACTTTAAACCAACAAAAAGGAAATATCATTTGACCATCACAAAACGACAGGAAGATGTACCTGGCTATGCATTTCAAATATCTACAATGCTTCTAATTAGAGCTCATTAGACTTGTAACAAAAATAATGAAGATCTCCTATTCTGCTTTTAAACTATAAACATGAAACTGCCTCTTTGCCAAATAGTTATTCTATAAAGACTATATTGTATCCTGACATTATACATATGTACTCTCAAATGTCTGTTGTTGTGTTTGTGTCTCCTTACTGGTAAAAGTCAATCTTTATGCTACTGAGACTTTCTGGCCTCAGTCCAATTGGTTAAGAAGATTAACCTGTATAATTTTTGCGTCCTACATTGGGCCTGATCCCGCATTCATAGATCACCCAACACTTTAGTGATTTCACAGAGTGAGCAGATGATGCAAGATAAGGATCACTATAAGCTGACAGTAAATTTTACAATGTAAGTTCAGATTCACAACGTCTTAGAGAAAATATCTTTTAGTGGTAGACAGAGCAAATACAACACACAAAGCCATTTTTTACACCAAAGGAATAATCAAAGAGGGACCTTTATCATATTTTCCACACAATATTAAGGGTTTTATCATTTCCTGTGAAGATTCTTAAACCCAAATTTGATTAGCATCATTTGCAATTAGGAAGAAATAGATGGTGAACTCTGGAAATTTAAGATGATGCACATTGCCTTAAGATTTCCTGGCCTAACAAAGAGCCATTTTTTGTACAATAATGTGACATTTTGTACTTTATAAATTATTAAACAAACGAATAAATAAGCTTGACATTAAAAGGTCCTAGCATTGATTTATATATCAAGAGAATTCACTTACTAGGCAACCTCATGTTTTGACAAAATATCATCACATGTAATGAGTTCAGTTCTGTTCTATCTTTATTAGAAGACAGCGCACCTGAAGTGACCATTTTTGGCCATCCTTTTAGTGGACACTTAAGACAGATTTGTATTGCAAATTTACATATTGCCTTTCATTCCAAAGAATCCCAAAGTGCTATTTTAGGGCAGGAAGTGAATGAAAATAAATAATCTGAAATAAAATATCATAATAGAATAAAAATAACCTGTTACCAATTTAAAATCCAGGGAGAATGTTGTCTACGTGGAATGTAATTAAACAAACTTGAATGTAACCAGAACATTTGGGTTAATGTCCCTACTCTTACACAAATTGCCATAAAATCTTCAATGACCACAAATTGAGAGGGCTCCACTCTTAGTTCTTATCCAAAAGACAGCATTTCCAGGAGCACTGTTATATGTACCTCTGTGTTGTAGCATCCTTGACTATTCTTTGGTAGAGTCCCATCCAAGTACAGAACAGGTTTAATTCCGCTTAACTCTTGAGATTTGGCAGGATCTACTCCTGGGGAAATTCTGCGCCGCTGTGTACGCGCAGAATTCATGTCCCCTGCAGATTTTCCCCCCTCCCCCCACAGAAAATAGATTCTGCCAGGGAGACATTGCAGTTACACCTTTTGCCCTCAAGGGGCTGTTGTGCCACCATAAGAAAGGGCAGCCAACTGAGGGCCAGAGCAGCCAGCCATGGAGATGGAGGGGGCAGTGGCTGCCTTCCTCACAGCACCCTGCCCACAGGGCTATCTGAGAAGGCACAGGATATGGGGGGGACAAACAGAGCAGGGCACATGGGGCTGTTGGAGGGAGATCACATAGACTGGTGTTCAGAAGGGTTAGTGGGGGGAACAGACTGGGGTGGAGGCACAGGAGCTAGTGGGGTGACAGTATTGAGCCAGGGGTTGAATGGGAGTGGGGGTTGCAGGGACACATGAGGTCAGGTGGGGTGCAGGGACACATGGGGACTGGGGCAGATGTGCCTGCCTGAATAGGAAAGGCTAGGGGTTAGCCAGGATCTGCGTGGGGGAGACATCCCAGCCCCCTAACAATCCCCCCCTCCAAAAAATACAAACAACAACCGTGTTCCATACTTCTCCCATCCACACCCAACAACCCTCCAGATTCACTCCCAGGCTCCTTCCCAGCAATTATTTCCCTCTCCCTCAGCTCCTTGGTTATCCCTGACTCCCCCAAGCTTTTGCAATATGTTTCTGTATAGTAATTTAAATGAATTATTACTCAGAGTTCTGTATTAATATGTCAAGTAAGGTATCTATTTGTCAAAAAACATTTCCTGAATCTTTTTTGTTGTCTGTATTGTTACAAACATACTTGCTAGTTAGTATTTTGAAATAAATTACCAAAATAATTGAAACTTGGTGATTATATTGTATTATTTTGACAAATAAAATATGCAGAATTTTTCAGAATTTGAAACTATTGTGCACAGAATTTTTATTTTTTTGGTGCAGAATTCCCCTGGGAATAAGGAGCACAGCACAAAGTGGTATGGCTGCAGATAGCACTATTATATAGCAGTGCCATTATGGCTTATGGTATTGTCATAGAACAGCTGAGAGTCGTGGCAGTTTAATTTTAAAGCATGCTAGTTAATTATAGTATGTACTCAGTAAATAAAAAACTTACAAGCTATACAATCAACTACTTTTCTATTGCAAGCTCCTGGTTTTTATTCCACAGAAAATTTAAGAATCCCTTGTTTATACCAAGGGAACATTGTGCATGTTATTTTTCTCCTTCATTTGAAAACAATCATCAAAAACCATTCCCTCTTTGTCCTGATTGTATATTTTAAATAAAATAATAATATAAGCAAACACACATAATTATGTGCAAGTTTCCTGTTGCAAGAGAAAACAAAAGCATCTCTTAAAATCTTAAATTGCACAGCCCAAAATGGCCTTTTGTCATTTTGCCCTCGAGAGGGAGAAGGAGAAAAGAAACCACATTAAAACACACCAGGCAGAGAATTGGAAGGGAATAAAACTTCATTTACAATCTTCCTGGGTCTGGAAATTGTAGCTGCTGATTGTATTGTGGGTTGTTGGAAATCGATATCCAGTCTGACCTGTTTTTAAATGAAACTAAAGAATATGAGTTTAATGATTTGTAGCCTAACCAGCACACATTTAAAAGCCTAAATAAAAGCAATGAGCAGAACAGAAGTTTGAAATACTTGGATAAAGATCATTGATAAAGATTTCCCTAGTCCAGATACTGTGCTTAATTATACTCAGCCTCAAACTTTCTGTGCACTGCACATCAAACCAAAAGCAAAACTTAATTATAGGTTTTTACATGAAATTTTATCATGGTCAGATTTGCATTTATTGTTAGAACAAGTAAACATATATTCAACTTGAAAAAAAAAGAAAATACTTGACTTGCTTCTTGTATATTGATCATCTGAAAATATAACATTCTAAGATTATGGCTTTTTTGTAGAAAGCATAGTAACTAAAAAGTATGATTAATTAAGAAGCTTTGTATTAGATGCTGTATAATGCAGACTGAATATATTTTTTGCAACAAAATAGTGGCATGGATAATATTCTGATAAAGAAAATATCTGAAAAAGCCATTTGTTAGAGATAAGGACAGTTTATTCATGATGATAAACTGTTCTACACGGGGCCTAGTCCTGCGTTGCTGGTGCATTCGAAAGTCACCTTGAAGTTAAGGGGTGAAATCCTGGCCCCCCACGAAAGTCAATATGATTTTGCCATTGACTTTGACTTCAGTAAGGCTAGGAGTGCACTCCAAGAAGTGGAGACTCTGGTGCATTGTGTCTATTGTGTCTATGATATATGTTAATACTATACAGTGTTAATGTAATACTACAAATACAATACAATAAATGCCAAGTAATGCATATTGGAAAACATAATCTCAACTATACATATAAAATTATCTAAATTAGCTGTTACCACTCAAGAAAGAGATCTTGGAGTCACTGTGGATACATCTCTGAAAACATTGATTCAATGTGCAGCAGCAGTCAAAAAAGCGAACAAAATGTTGGGAATCATTAAGAAAGGGATAGATAACAAGACAGAAAATATCATATTGCCTCTATAAATCCATGATATGCCCACATCTTGAATACTGCATGCAGATGTGGTCACCATATCTCAAAAAAGATATATTGGAATTGGAAACAGTTCAGAAAAGGGCAACAAAAATTATTAGGGGTATGGAACGGCTGCCATATAAGGAGAGAAATAAAACTGGGACTTTTCAGCTTGGAAAAGAGACGACTAAGGGGGGATATGATAGAGGTCTATAAAATCATGACAGGTTGGAGAAAGTAAATAAGGAACTGTTATTTACTCCTTCTCATAACACAAGAACTAGAGGTCACCAAATGAAATTAATAGGCAGCAGGTTTAAAACAAACAAAAGGAAGTATTTTTTCACACAATGCCCAGTCAACCTGTGGAACTCCTTGCCAGAGGATGTTGTGAAGGCCAAGACTATAACATGGTTAAAAAAACAACTAGATAAATTCATGGAGGATAGGTCCACCAATGGCTATTAGGCAGGGATGGTGTCCCTAGCCTCTGTTTGCCAGGAATGGGCAACAAGGTATGGATCACTTGATTATTACCTGTTCTGTTCATTCTCTCTGGGGCACCTGGCATTAGCCACTGTTAGAAGACAGGATACTGGGCTAGATGAACCTTTGGTCTAACCCAGTATAGCCGTTCTTATGTTCTTATACTCTTCTCTTGACACTGGCTTGTAATTCCCAAACTAACATTAGTGGGAGTCATGTGCTCCTAGAGAAGAATATAAAAGAAGTTTTTCTTCTTTTAAATAGTAGCTTTCACATATTGCTGTATAATTACATGCTGTTTCTCCAAGACAGTCAAAGCACAACAACCAAACATGAAGACTTTGCTTTATACAGTTGCAAGTGTCCTTATAAAGAGTGCATCCAGGCAAGACAATTTAAGACAGTACTAGAAGGAGAGGTTTAAGGTGAACAGTTACATTGTGTGTCTAGTATTCACTTCACCATCAGTGACAGCCCTCTAAATTTTCACATTAGACATAATTAGTGTGTTCTGAATATAAATAAATAAAAGTATTTACACTAACGGTGGATTCTGAATTTGAACCATGGAGCTTTAGTCTGAAATTTGTTAAGGCCAATGGAAATTTCATGGTTAAAGCATAAATACCACACTTTATAGTTGTGACAGTGCATCAGGGAAAAGAGACTGGGAGACAAGATAATGCAAAATTACTGAACAAAAACAGTAATATTTTATAGCGTGTTTTCACTATATTTTAGAACAGCCTGCACTTTAGAAAATACCTAGGCATGTTTAAAAGATGGTGGTGATGGCAACTGTGAGTAAGAACCCAAAGAATAATACCGTTTACGTTTATTTTCCCCCCAAGTGAGGATGCCTGTTCATTACAACTGCTGTTATAGCATCACCTAACTTTACAATTACTAGGCCAAATCCTGAAAAGGACTGAGCACCCGCAATCCTGTTGACTTCACTGAGAGTACAGCACCTCATAGGATTGTGTCTCAGATGCTCAGCACTCCTCAGGATGTGATCCATTATCAAGAAAGGACAATGCAGTTATGAGTAACTGGGCTTCCCATCTCACAGAATCTCCAGAGTAATTGGAGTCTCTAGTGTCCAACCACCTGTAGCAGGGCAGTCACCCCACTCCGGCCCTGAAAGGGTTAAAAGCCAGCCCTCGGAGAGGGCTGGGGCTGAGAGCCAATAAGAATAGGCTGACTGGGAAGGCAGCCACAGCTGGGGCCACGCCCAGTTAGGCTACAGCTGGCTCTATAAAAGGGCTGTGAGCCAAGAGCAGAGTCTCTCTCTCTCTAGCTCTTGAGAGGAGGACCTAGCTGTCTGGGAGAGAAGGGTACTTGGGACAGAGCAGTGCTGGGGAAAGGGAGGAGGAGCTGGGGTGCTCCAGCCTGGCAAACCCCCAGGCTGTGGGCCTGGTCAAAGGCCAAAACAGGTATTGGGGTTGCAAAGGTGTAGCCTGGGAATAGGCAAAGGCAGCAGGTCCTACCCCATTGCCAATGATGAGTGGTTTACAGACTGCAGTCTGCTCCAGTGAGTGGGGGCTAGATAATGACTGGTAGTAGCCACTGAGGCAAGGTGGGTTTAGAGGGTGGAGGTTCCCCCTGGGAGGGGAGACCCATAGTGTGGGGGTACTGCAGGGGCACAACACCAGGATAAGGGGCACCGGGGTCCGGGAGGGACATGGGGGCCCTAAGGCAGGTGAGTCACTGGCCTGCAGAGGGTGCTCTGGGCTGGAAGACCTAATTCCCAGGATAACCAGCAGGAGGCACTGTGGCAGTGAGTCTCACTTTGCTACACCATCTCACAGTTTCTGGTCCACTATAATCTGACATTGTAGTACCACCACAGAATGTAGAATAGTTGCTATAGGCAAAAGATCATGATGTATTTGTTCTGTGAATCAGAAAACCAAGAAGATAGGCAACTGGATATTCCATGAGAAAGAATAACCCAATTTCTATATGCACAAAACGGTTACTTATGTATACCTTTTTAACATGCAAATGTAGATTTAGTCAGGACAATTTAGATCACCAGTTTTGAAATTTTGACCCTGAAAAACCCATCAAGAACAAAAATCCTATGAAAATAATACTAAGATCTAGTTCCAGTAATGAAGGGAAGCAATACAGAATCAAAGCCAAATCAATCCTTAAACCAATTTCCCTTAAAACACAACATACACCTAGTTCTAGTTACAGGCATTTAATTCTTCAGATCCTTTGGCTTGGAGCTAGCTGTAATAGTTGACATGTATTTATGGGCTGACTGTGGCTACTTAGTGTTTAACACATCTTGCGCTCTAAGGCTAAACCTTGCTTATCTTACTCACAGGAGATGTTCTGTTTCCCCCTCTCCAATCAGCAATCCCTCAAATATTTCCCCCAAGAGCAGTGGTTCTCAACTGTGGTCCACCACTTGTGCAGGGAAAGCCCCTGGCAGGCCAGGCCGGTTTGTTTACAGTTCGCGGTTCGCGGCTCCAGGCCAATGGGGGCTGCGGGAAAGGCGGCCAACACATCCCTCGGCCCGTGCCGCTTCCCGCAGCCCTCATTGGCCTGGAGCGGCGAACCGTGGCCAGTGGGAGCCACGATCGGCCGAACCTGCGGACGTGGCAGGTAAACAAACCGGCCTGGCCTGCCGGGGCTTACCCTGCACAAGCGGTGGACCACAGTTAAGAACCACTGATTTAGAGAATGGTAGGTGTATCTGGCTTTCACGCTCCCTCTTTAAACTCCCTTGCAAAACTTCCTTATTTGCTTCTCCTGTTCGCTAGCTCCTCTGGTTACTTAAGAGCAGGCTTTTTAAACCCCCATTTTCCCTGAATAGCCCTGCCCCCCCCCCCCCAGGGATCCTAAAGGAATTAGGGTTCAAAGGATGGCAGGCTACAGCCTCATTAGGATGCTCTCAACCTTGCCTAGCAGGCCACTAAGCTCAGCACACAGCCCCCCAAACAGACCACACTGTAAACTTCAATCAAGAAGGCACAGAGCAAGCATGCAACAATCAATCAAACAAACTACCAGGCCATGGCTCTTATGTTCTATTATTGTATATTGTTTTTGAGAAGACTCTATTACACGTTGAGCACAAGGAATGCATCCCATTTCATCTGATCATTTCACAACTGCCCAGTCACAGTTCTAGGCAACACACCCATAGAGCATTAGTCACATCTGCACACTCATACAGCCTATGTTATGAGACAATGTAGCTGCATGGTAGAAACTGACAAGCTACATTGCCTGCTCTCAAAGTAAGTGTACATACAATAACTATTGTTACTCTCTCTGCACTGTTTCTTTATACTTGGTTTGAGAGCTACCACATAGTGTCTACCTGTAGATGGCAGCATTTACAATTCAAAAAGTTACCTAGAAGTTTCTCAAAAACCCATAGGTACGTTCAGATGGGATTTAATAATTCTGTGTGAGGTGACCAACTGTTTTCTTTATTGCAGGCTTAAAAGTGGATTTTCCATGGGACTTTCTTAGTATCCTTTATTTCTCTTCTTTCCCAACAACAACATGGTAACAGCTCAGTCCTATAATATGTCCAGAGCCAAATCCTGTTTGCCTTATTTACCCAAATAGTCTCACTGATCTGAAGCCACTAATATCCTGCAAACAGTAGCAAGGGTCACCAGAATCCTCTTCTAGGCAGCCCCTTCAGCTGTTTTCCCCTGGCACAGGGAGAGAGACAGATGCTTGAAAAGGGAAGTAGTGTACTCTGAGCCCAGTGGGCCTCCACCACCAGATGAATTCCTTATCCCCATGGGAAAAGAGAGGGTAAAGAATAACCTTTTCTTGGTCTTTGGGGGAGAAGAAAAAAGAACCCCTAGGGCTCCTAGATAGGACCATGAAGGGATATCCTTGTTGCTACAAGCTCCTGCTTCCCTTCCACTGAACCGTGGGGTAAGGAGGGAAGAACTCTTGTCCTGGTTTATTAAGCATGTAGGTTTGATGCCTGTGAGAGTTTGGGGTGAGCAACTGTGAGGATGAGCACATGGGTATTTGGGGATTGACTGAAGGGAATTGGAGAGAGGGGGAGTGGTGGTAGGGGTAATTGATTGTGTGAGGTGAATGCTTGGTGGGGAGTGATAGGATAACAGTGGTTGGGGGGAGGAGGGATAAGGTGTCGTGCTCAGTATTCTCCAGCAACTGAACAACATCTCTGGGCCCTGATGTTGGCCTCTTCTGCCTGCTGTCCCTCCCACAACAGCTGCCTCACATGAGATTGTCTACTGGGGTAAATACAAATACAAACAAAAAGATGTACTGATTGCTGGACGATTAAAATAATAATAAAAATGCCCCCCTGCTGAAACCACTGTTTAATCTCCCCAGGGTCTAGTATTGGTTGCTGATTTTAGTGTTTTGTGAGTAGGTGGTAGAGGTGGCCTGTGATTTACAGGAGATCCAACTAGATGACCTGGTGGTCCCTTCTGGCCTTAATTCTATGAATCTACATTAAAAATGGAGATGAGGGGAAGATGGCAAGAGAGTCGAAGCCGGTCATTTTATATTTTGTCCTGACCGCTGCAAACTTGCCCTGAACCCTGTATTCTGCTCAGACAGCTGAAATAATACTATGTGATTACCAAGCGGTGCAACACAGCTCAAATTTCAACTATGAAAGCCATAGTCTTGAAGAAATATGTAACAAAGTCACTGAATAATTTAGAGTAATGAATAGTGTACACTCAAGAAAATACAGATCTGCCCATAGATGTTCCACAAAAGCAATAAAGGGAAAATTCATCTCACTATTTGTTACAAATTATTCAAACAGCTCTACCTATTAAATATCTGACTCCCGAGTTCTTCACTGGGTAATGCAGCACATGATATCATATGTACCACAACTAAACAATCATCTCAGGCTTTCAGTAAACAACAACCAAAGGTCTGCTGTTTGAGGTGGGCTCACAAGGGTGCCATTTACACTCGCACAACTGTGCATCAGTCTTAGAAGGGTATTTTGCATGCAATCAGGTGACTGGGAAAATACAGAGCACATTTGACAGCTGGAAGCTGAAACATATCAGCTTCTATTAAGCACACATGTAAATATTGATTCATATTCAAGACTAGAGTTGAACCAGTTTGTCTGAGCTGCAGCCACTTGGTCTTGACCACTTTTTTGAGGTGTATGCAACTGAGGTGAAAACATTCCCTCAGCTAGATACGCAACACTAAGATCTACCTAAAGGAGGACTTGTGGCACCTTAGAGACTAACAAATTTATTTGAGCATAAGCTTTCGTGAGCTACAGCTCACTTCATCGGATGCATGTAGCTGTAGCTCACAAAAGCTTATACTCAAATAAATTTATTAGTCTCTAAGGTGCCACAAGTACTCCTTTTCTTTTTGTGAATACAGACTAACATGGCTGCTACTCTGAAACCTAAGATCTACCTGCCACTCATCTGCTCATGCACAGAGAGATGCAGATACAGCTAACAGTTGTAGGATCTTCCTAACAGTTCATTCTTTCAGATTTACTCTGTGACTTTCTATTTCCGTGTATGAATGGAACTACACCAGGGATAAGTATGGCTAATTGACATCAGTAGGAACTCCACACTCTGAACAAGTGTAAGATGTGCAATAGAGGTACAAAAAACAGATCTGAGATGTCATGGAGACACACATTTGGAATATCATGTGCTGTTCTGCATTTCTTTATCAAATAAATATATAATAAAAATGAAAAAGGAAGTGCTGGGGGATGCTACAACAGGAGAGGGACTCAAGGATCTTAGTTATTCCAAAAGAGAAGATTAATGGGGTCTATATTCTTTAGAGCTCTTTTATTACTAGTGATAATATAGTGATGAAGACAGAGCCTCACTGAGGCGCACATGGATCTGAGGGGGAAAAAAAAGATGATATTTAAAGTAATGCCAGGTACAAACAAACCAAAAATATGGCAGCTTAAGTTAAGGGCATTCAAGGAATTTGGAAACAAATCCTTTCCACGGAGCTCAGAAAAAGAAGTAAACTACCAATGGCAGCAGTTCAGTAAATACTATACATTGTACAAAGCTTGTAGTTTAATCCCTTGATGACATAATATTTATGGATGAAGGGTCTGGTGCAGAATTAATCTTTATTAAGGCCAACATTTTTAACCTCAGGAGCCTAATGTTAAATCTACATATGGGGGACCTAAGTAAATGGCCTGGTTTTCAGAGATGCTGAGCATCCACACGTCCCACTGAAGTCATCTGAAGGGATGATGCAGTGCACTTGTTCTCCTCGAGCACTGGGGAGAGATTGTGCTCCTTGAAGATTACATTTTTCTGATGGTGGTGTGACTCCCAAGGCAAGCTATGGACACAGTTTGGCCCACAGCTGGGTCATGACATGCTGCTGCACAATTAGGTTTTGCTGGTACAGCGGTTTGATCAAATTTTGGGTTTTGTTGTGGGTCCAAAGGGCCATACATGTCACTGCCCCCATGGATATACATGATGTATCTATGGAATTAGAGAAATACTTGGAAGAAGGCAATCCTGTAAGATACACCAACTCAAACAAGTGGGATGTACCTAGATGTTCTTCCCAGCCTCTTTCCATCCTTTAATATATATATATACTGTAATTTATTAAAACTGATGTACTCTGACATAGTACGCTTCAGCAGAGATAAATAAGAGCATATCTGTCAGATCAGTTAGCCTTTGGAGGTAATGAAGCAGCAGGAAGGAGAGACTGTGAGATCTCTAGAGCGGGGTGCAGGTAAAAGGAGTGGCCAAGCAGAAGGAAGGAGTGGGTGGATGGGTGAGTGTCTAGAGAAATGTCACGAGATTTTGTTGGCAATATCAGTCATGGTGGTAAATTCAGACAAACTTTATTCACACCCTCCTCAGTCCAGAGTAGTTCCTTGAGGAACATAGGAATTGCAATGCTGAATCAGATCTGAGATCCATCTAGTCCAGTATCCTGCCTCTGACAGCGCCCAGCATTAGATGCTTTAGAGACAGGTGCAAGAACCTCCCACTAGACAGATGTGTGTATTCTGTGCCCCACATAGAGTTTATTCTGATTTCTAATAGTTAGAGATCATTTTAAACCCTGAAGCATAGAAAGCATCTGGAGAAAAATCTTCCATGTGATAGACAATGGCACTTCTGAGTGGACCTAAACCTGCTGTGGGATGAAAATGAAACTAAGGCAAAGCAAACATAAGTACAAACAATATTTTGTGGATATAGTCGTAAATTGTTCACTCTATGCATTTATAACACCATTGCCTTGGGTTGGATTAAGCCTAAAAGTGGCCTAGTTCAACACTACAATGATTGAACTGAGACCTCATGGTAGTGAGATATTTGCTGCATGAAAATGTCATGATGCAAGGTTGAAATATTTTATCCTGAGGGCCAGCATTTCCAACCAAGGGTGGTTAAAGAAAGTCAAATAACCAGGTTACTAGAAAAGGAGTCAATGGTACCATTCAGGCATAGCTTAATCTAGCCTAGTGCAGGATACAGGCTAGTAATTATTTATATACTTTATTAAAGCATCAGCACTCTTACTTGTGGTAAACATAACTCGTCACCTTTGTTCACTTACTGGTTGGAAATGCTGGCCCTGAGGATAAAATGGTCTTTTAATGCTGACCCGCACCCCCTGTGGCCACCCCTAAAGCACCTGTTTTGGTGTCCCCATTTAAAAAAACAAACAAACAAACAAACAAACAAACATTCCAAATACCATGAGACTTCTTCTGGGCAGCCAACTTGCACTGCTCCCATTGCTCTTTTAACCCAACAGCCTCCAAGACAGCTGGAACGTTACGTATTTGGGCAAAACTCCAGTGATTTCCGCTGGCCAATGGGACCCAAAGAGAGAATTCTATAGAAGACAATCAGGCATTTAAAAATGTCGCTGTGATGGGTGTAAGCCCCATGCAGGCACCAAAATTCTTAAATGAGCCTGAGAGTGCAAGTAACCTTGCTGATTGTATCTGGGGAGAACATGGCCAGGTGAAGCAGATGGAATTAGCAAAGGAGTGAGAGATCATTTGAGAGGAAGAGACCCAAAGAAAAGAGGGAGGGAGTGCCCTTTCTCTGGGAAGGGACCTGATAGAAGGTTGGGAGGGTACAGAAGCAGACACTCTGTTCCTGAGGTGAGCCTGAAGGCTCTAGGAAGATCAGGAGCAGCTGAGGAATGATGGCCTGCATCTAGAGTGGGGCACAGGAGACTGCAGACAGATGTGAAGAAGTCACACAATAGCTGAGATTCACCTTAGTGAGAGGCTTGCTGATTGGGCTGAAGATTTACTTTTATATTTCTGTTGGACTGGTTAAAAAACTCTCTAACCTTGGAATGTGTGGAAACAAATTGTGATATGCCCAGAAGGTCAAGTCACGGGAAGAGGCAGACCAGCAGAGGATAAGAGTGGCTGGTGGCAGGAGGTACCAGATGGAGAGAGAGCCACTGTGCCACAAGGAGACATTCCACTACCTTTCTACAGTTACTTATAAAAAGAACCAGATCTTCTTCTTCCCAGTTCTGGGCCCTGGCACACCATGTAAATGGTTTCTTCTCATCCCTCTGAAACAGGAATTTACAAAGTGAACCTTGGATGCAGCAAACTTGTGTACTGGAAAACATACAGTCCAGACTCCTGGGGAAAGATGTTTTTTGTTTTCATTTTTTAAATTATTCCTAACCAGTTGACTAAGTGATCTACCAGCTAGAAGTGGATAACTCCTTTGTGAGGTCAGTCAGGAAACTCTGAGGGGTTTCTCAGAATGTCTTTTAGACTACGAAAATTAAACAAAAAATAGGATCGGAGCGAGACCTTCACCAGATTTGCAAAATCATCATGAAGATTTGCTAGCTCAGGCCAAAATGCTACTCACCTGCCCTTTCCATGATGATGATGAAAAAGCTAATGAGATTATACTCACCTAATAAGAAGGTGACTAGAATTTTTCAAGGCTGCCCTAAAGTAAACAAGACATTCTGCAAATTAGGTAATTCCTGTTTAAATCATTTTGTGTCTCAGTTTCCTTTTTATTACGAGAATATGTATCCTTTTGTAGACAGTGTGATTTTTTTTTGACTAGATACTTCACCCCACATGGAAGAAGAGTCTCTGACCAACCCCAGCAAAACTAAATGACTCCCATCAGCATCATCCTCTGTTCCTGAACCCAATGAAAGGCTAAGACAAAGAAAGAAAACAACACTGCTATTGATACCAGCAGAGCCAGATCATTTGATAATCTAGGATCAGAGCTTGCAAAGTTTTACTTGCAAGCACAGCTCTGACGACCAAGATTGTCCCATGGACTCCAGGACAGGGATTCTTTCTTCATCTGTGTTTGTAGTACAATGGGGCCTCAATTCTGACTGAGGCCTTTTGATGCTACCATAATGTGAGTGTTTAATAACAATCATAACACAGGTTCAGGTGGAGTCACAGAAAATCTCCTCAAAGTCAAAACAGCCAAAAATCTAAGACAGGATATGTTCTAAGACAAGATATATAAGGCCTTGTTAATACTACAAAATTAGGTCCATTTAACTATGTCGGTCAGGGATGTGAAAAAGTTAAACTGACCTAAGTCCCTGTGTAGATAGCACGAGGTCAACAGAATTCTTCCATTGATCTAGCTACCACTTCTTGGGGAGGTGGATTACCTACACCAATGGGAGGGAATCTCCCGATGGCTCAGATAGAATCTGCACTGAAGAACTACAGCGGCGCAGATGTGCTTCTGTAGTGTTAAGTGTAGATACACCCTAATAGGCAAGAGTTTGGCTAAGGGAGGGAAAAGAGAGATTACTGTTGAAGAGAACAGGACAGAAACGATTCCTGAAAGAAGTCACTGTTAGGAAAACAAATTAGATTTTAGTTCAGTGAGTCACTGATTATGGAAATTTCCCTTGAGTAGAGGTGTTTAGCTAGGAGGCCTGCTGTCTTTGAAGTCAATGGCAAAACTCCCATTGATTTAAATGGGACTGAGGCCCAGCATTTTATTATCTATACACATTTAAAAAGAATAGAAGTCAGTTTTCTTTTTCTAAAGCGATTCGTTTTGGTCATCTTGACCACTAACATTCCTATTTGTTCTAACTGTGAGCAGAAAAAACATGCCAATCTGTTTAAGTTTTCTCCTTTTGGTGGCCGTTGTTCAAGTGCAGGTACCTTGGAGTGAATCATCAATTTGAGATATTGGGTATCAGGTCACCTCAAGGATACTGGCAGCTTTCCAATATGGCTCTTCAAAAAGTTTCTGTAGACCTAAAAGAGTACAAGTCTGAGCCAAGCAACAAAAGAACCTGCAATTGAATTCCCTCTGCTCTCACCAGATTCCATTTGTCAGTGTCTGCAACAGTAGATGTCATTTCAATCAATGAGGTTTTTGTGGAGAGTTTCTGAAAATACAGGGCAATTCACTGGATAAGAAGTAATAAAGGAGAGTCGAACTGAATTATCCAAGGGCATATCAGATACTCAGCAAGTTAAAAGAAAAGAAGTACTCGTGGCACCTTAGAGACTCACAAATTTATTTGAGCATAAGCTTTCATCTCTAGGGTGCCACAAGTACTCCTTTTCTTTTTGTGGATACAGACTAACATGGCTGCTACTCTGAAACCTGTCAGCAAGTTAAGCTATCCACCAATTTCCAGATACTGTACTGTAGAAAGAAAAATGAAAGTTAGACTTTACTATCTAGGTGACATTACGCTGCATTGATTTGCATGCTAAGTCAAGTCTTCATCTCATGCTGAGTACTTGTACATTAGAATAAGTTTGCATCCAACAAGATAACAGGAAGAGGAATATTAAGTAAAACCTGAACTAGCACATCATACCAATTGTGATATATTTTTAGTTTGGTCCCATGACCTGAATTTTTATAAAATGCCTTTTAATGGCAAAAGCATTTGAAAAAATAACAGTGTCACTTCTCAAATATTCACTTGTTTAATGCAATCTAATTCTAAATATAGTCAAATATAGGGAATGGTAAAGTATTATAATTATCTGTCAGTGGAAGTGCTGAGATATCAGCATAAAGTAGTTAAAAGTCAAAAACAAAATTTTGGGGAAAAATGAAAAGAAAAGAAAAATAGAAGCAAGGATATCAATGGCTTATTCTGTTTGTTGTATAATTCCGAAAACTTCCTGTTTTTACCTTGTGTTACATTCCAGCTACAGAGAAAAATGTCTCAGTGCTGTGCAACTTGTCCTTTGACCAGAAGATGTCACTTTCTTACCATCATTTGCAAATCTAAGTTCAAAGATGAATTGCTAGTATTTTGGAAAAATAGTGGGGATATGAGCCCAGTTTTGTCACCTTTACTCATTGTAGCAACTCTTACTCACTAGAGGTGTGTTCAGGGATTATTCCTATGCATGAGGACTACATGCATCAGTAAGTGCTGCAGAATGGTATCCCTCATCGGTATGGGGCAGAGGGCATTCAGAATATAAGTGACAAAGTAATCTTTGAAAAATACTTCACCCCAGAGTCAACCAAGCAGCTGCATTGTGACATCACTGTTACAGGTACTATACCATGAATTCCACTGGTACGTGGAGCTAGCACACAGTGACAGGTAAGGGGCTTTTTAAATGCAGATTATAAACTTTGCCCTAGGGTACTGAAGATGAGTAAACTTGTCTTCATTGTAATTCATATCCATTTCTTTCTCTGTTGTCATCCACTACCTAGAGCCCCTGTCCCTCTCTTCTGAGCAAAATATGGCCCCTCCATTCTTTCTTATCTCCTTGATACTGCTTCCAAACCAAGTTCTGGATCACCCTCAGCTATGCCAACTTCTCAGTTCCCTAACTCTGCCTTTCCTTCCCTGCCTAGACTGCTAGTCTCTCTTCCATACATTGATCTCCTCTGAGCTACATGTCAGCTTTATCCACTACTGAGCCTCAACTCTACTTGTTAGCCTCTTCCACGTTGCTGGTTTCCAACTTGACTGAATGGTAAGGAACCAGCCTGAGAGGCCAGTGGATCACACTGAGTGTGCAGGGGAGAAGAGAAGCAGCTTCTCATGAGGGGGAGAGAGTGAGATTAGTCTTCTCCAAGTAGGCAGAAAACCACCACCATCTCCAGCACAGTGCATTCAGAGGACCCCTTTGTATACTTAGGAAATGTATGAGCCAGATGCCAGGCAATAGTGAAAGGAGTACAACAGAACTTCCCTAATCTCTACCCTGTTAAATGCTCAGCAATAAAACTTCTAGGAGTGAATTTGCAGTTTGGTGCAGTGAGGGAACCCTTAAATAGCCTCAGAGGCTCAGAGTCTTTATGGGGCAGGAGACCATTAGAAGCTAGATATTAATAATTATTATTTAATTATTATGTGCATATTTATTAAGATCCCATGATTGTCATTTCTAGGTACTTTAAAAGGACATTGTCAACTTTCTATCTGAAACTTGTATGAACTACAAGTAGTTCTTAAAGTAACTATATCCAGTTCCTGGACCCTCATTTCCCTTTTGCAAGCACAGGAGACCCAACAGAAACCCATGTTCCTACATGAGCCTCCCAAACTCTTCCCATTCTGAGGCCTCCTGTTTTCCACAGAAGTCCTTCAATGGGGGCTACATCCTGCAATCCCTCTCTAAGAGGTTGGGGGTGGAGGCAGGTCAGAATCTGCAGAAACCAGGTTGATGAGGCATGGATTTTGTTTGTATGAGCTGCTTTGTCCTCTTCTGGGCCTCAAAGTGTCCTGACCACAGAGTGACTGAGTAACCGCTTTCTGACCCACTACTACACTGACCTGGCCATTTTCTGAATTAGTGATGCCACCATGGAGCCCTCCTCTGAAGGTCTCAGGATCTTGTCGGTACAGTCTAGCTTCCAGCTTTCAGTAAATTTCACATTATTTGTTTAGATTTTAACTACACCCATCTCTCTCATATTCTAGTCTCCACAGATAAACTCAAGGAAAATTAAATACAGGAATTAAAATTTTATAATTAGTGAACTGCCATTACAATATTTAAACAGAAGATTAGAAACCGGTCCATAGTTAACAAAAGTGTCTGCCTCAAAGATGCTTTCATGAGGAGAGGCCTCACAATAGTTTCCTGAATAGCTACTGTCACACTGCCCCTTATAGGTAGACAGTGATAATTTCTATCGATCATAATTCTCAACCTATCAAGGCCCAAAGATAGGACACAATGTGTGACAAAGGCTAAAAATGAGGGACACAAATTATTACACTTCACATTAGGTCAGAGTTCTGCTTTTCAAATAAATGACTACCATTTTACTTTCCTAATTCTTTGTTTCTCATGTAAATAATTTTCACCAGTCAAAGTGAGGGCACAAGGGGTGTTTGGAATTCAGGGACCAGACCAGGTGCCAGCTCTTGCCAAGCCTGCAGGCATTAGCTAAGTGACTGGTCTCTTGGGACTGGATACGCCCTGAATAAAGTGTATTTTGGTTTGGGTTTTTTTGGTATCAGTGACCATTTATCACTAAGTCCAGTTTGTCTGGGTGGCGAGATAGAGTGGAGAATCCAAGAGGACTATCTGTGGCACCAGGGAAAGACTATTATAGTGATCCAGGAGTTCACATTTGTTACTGACTTGGTAAAGTCTAATTATAGAACATACCACCAGTTTGATGTATCTGCCCTGTTTTTGATAGTGTGGCCTGAGGCAGGCACTCACAGTCATGAGCCATCCCAGACAGTGGGACACCTTCCTGTCATGATACTTTGTTTCTGATGTAAATACATTTCAACAGTAAGTGTGAGGGCAATCTGTGTGTGGAATGCAGGGAGCTTTGTGACTAAAATGAGTGATGTCCCTGTAAACATTTGAGAAGTGTGATACTAGCAATAGGTTCAGTATTTTCCTGTTGGTCTTCACCAAGGATTCACTCAGGATAAGAATTCAACTCACAGTTTGTGACTTGAAACATCATGTACATCTGGCCAAAAATCAAGGAGAGTAGATTTGGGTTTTTTTCCACTCAAGGCACCAACTTGCTACCATGGCAGTTGACAGATCTATCCTCAACAAGAGTAACAAGAACATTCTTTCCAGCAAGAAAAGCTTGATTCTGTAACTGAAAAGTAGGATCAAACCTCTAAGAATAGTTCGACTGAGCAAAAGTTTTCAAATGCTCTGGGAGAGATGAAGAGTCCTTCTGTTACCTATTGCATAGTCACAGCATAAAATTTCAAAATACTCAGCATCAAAATTGATTCAGCAGGAATGGCATTATCCTGACATTCTGATACATTTGCACTTATATACCCTGTGGCTGACAGATGCCGTGATAATGAGGAAAGCCATTAAACTTCTGCAATAGATTTAATTGTGCACTGGGCAAAATATGTCATTCCTATAAAAACAGCAATATGGAAAATGTACTGTACCCTTAAACAATGGACATACAGAGAAACGTCTACTGAGCATTTTGTCAATTAAGATAAAAATGACTTCTCATATTGCAATTTATGAACCATACTCCAATTCACCCAGTCTCTTTGTCTCCTTTATAATGTAATAAAGGGAATGACATATTATTTGTGACAAACCTACAATAAGAGAAAAAAAAGAGATCCTATAAACATTCACTATTTCTCTGAAATGATATTTTATGGAACTTTTGCCACTAAAAGATATTTTTAATTTAGAAGTAAAACATTGTTTGGAATTTCCAGTTCATTACTATTAACAGCTGAGTATTCTTTACCAACCCTGAAGATAATTCTGTAGTTTCTGAATATGTTGGTTTATGGTATCTATTAACTGTAGTTCAGCCACAACAGTCCAGAATTAAAAATGATTGAAATAATCAGAGATATCATAAAATTATAACTGGGTCATTAAATTCTATTTTATGTTAGCAATCTGAGCAGCTTTCATTGTTAAAATGAGAGCCAAGTATTGTGCAATTTACACTAATAGCCACACTGGAGTCTGTAGGCCACTAGACAAAAAATATTTGATTCCTATATAGCAGCCGTGTTAGTCCTTATCCGCAAAAAGAACAGGAGTACTTGTGGCATCTTAGAGACTAACACATTTATTAGAGCATAAGCTTTCATGGGCTACAGCCCACTTCATCGGATTCATAGAATGGAACATATAGTAAGAAGATATATATATATATACATACAGATAAGTTGGAAGTTGCCATACAAACTGTGAGAGGCTACTTAGTTAAGCTGAGCTATTATCAGCAGGAGAAAAACACTTTGGTTAGTCTCTAAGGTGCCACAAGAACTCCTTTACTTTTGTAGTGATAATCAAGATGGCCCATTTAGACAGTTGACAAGAAGTTGTGAGGATACTTAACTTTAGGGAAATAGATTCAATATGTGTAATGACCCAGCCACTCCCAGTCTCTATTCAAACCCAAGTTAATGGTATCTAGTTTGCATATTAATTCAAGCTCAGCAGTTTCTCATTGGAGTCTGTTTTTGAAGCTTTTCTGTGGCAAAATTGCCACCCTTAAATCTTTTACTGAGTGGCCAGAGAGGTTGAAGTGTTCTCCTACTGGTTTTTGAATGTTATGATTCCTGATGTCAGATTTGTGTCCATTTATTCTTTTGCATAGAGACTGTCTGGTTTGGCTAATGTACATGGCAGAGGGGCATTGCTGGCACATGATGGCATATATCACATTGGTAGATGTGCAGGTGAACGAGCCCCTGATGGCGTGGCTAATGTGATAAGGTCCTATGATTGTGTCACTTGAATAAATATGTGGACAGAGTTGGCATTGTGGTTTTGTTGCAAGGATAGGTTCCTGGGTTAGTGTTTTTGTTGTGTGGTGTGTGGTTGCTGGAGAGTATTTGCTTCAGGTTGGGGGCCTGTCTGTAAGCGAGGACTGGTCTGTCTCCCAAGATCTTTGAGAGTGAGGGATAATTTTTCAGGATAGGTTGTAAATCTTTGATGATGCACTGGAGAGGTTTTAGCTGGGGGCTGAAGGTGACAGCTAGTGGTGTTCTGTTATTTTCTTTGTTGGGCCTGTCCTGTAGTAGGTGACTTCTGGGTACTCTTCTGGCTCTGTCAATCTGTTTTTTCAGTTCAGAGGGTGGGTATTGTAGTTTTAAGAATGCTTGATAGAGATCTTGTAGGTGTTTGTCTCTTTCTGAGGGATTGGAGCAAATGCGGTTGTATCTTAGAGCTTAGCTGTAGACAATGGATAGTGTGGTGTGTCCTGGATGGAAGCTGGAGGCATGTAGGTAAGTATAGAGGTCAGCAGGTTTCTGGTATAGGGTGGCGTTTATGTGATCATCGCTTATTAGTACAGTAGTGTCCAGGAAATGGACCGCTTGTGTGGATTGGTCTAGGCTGAGGTTGATGGTGGGATGGAAATTGTTGAAATCATGGTGGAATTCCTCAAGAGCTTCTTTTCCATGGGTCCAGATGATGAAGATGTCATCAATGTAGTGCAAGTAGAGTAGGGGTGTTAGGGGATGAGAGCTAAGGAAGCGTTTTTCTAATGTGAGTGTCACAATCATAGCAAAGGTGGGACTGAGCCATATGTAGAGATTGATGAGTCTGTGACAGCCTTGGTTAACAGAGCTGGGTTTTTTACCTCAGGCAGTAGAGGCCTATGCTTTAAGATCTAGAGGTCTCAGCTTCCATCCCCACTGCTGTTGACCTACTCGGGGGTCCATATGGAGCTGTTTATCAAATGGGAGGACTGCAGAGCAGAGAAGGGGGTGAGAGAGAGTGAATGGGGCAGCTATTTCCAGCCTCTCCAGCACATGCTGTCACATGGAGAGGGAAAGAAGTTAAATAATAGAGGAGCTTCTTCATCCCTGAAGATTGTAATGGTCCCTGAGGAGCGGAGAAGGTGTGTGAGGGACCTTAGGCAAGGAATCTGACCGCTTCAGTTCTTCATCTGTAAAAATTGAGCTAATTATATTTCTTTCTCCCACCCTTTGTCTGTCTTGTCCCCTTTAGACTCTGGCTATTTGTCTGTATAGTAGCTAGCACAATGGTGTCCAGATCTTGGTTCAGGTCTGTAAGTTTTACCATAATGCAAATACGTTAACTACCATATCTGTGGAAGCCAGAAACCTCTCTTGAATTAGCTAACAAAATAACACAAGTTAATTAGATTATTATTGTTTCCACAGAAGGGGTGTTACAGATAATTGTTTCATGGCCGGACTTCTGATAAAACTGTTTAAAAGAAACTATTTAAATTTCAAATGATAGTCCCTCCAATTCTGTACCTTCTGTAGAATTTAATGAATGCCTAATACATGGAATGTGTCCGCATGTCCAATAAGAGAGACAAATCCACTGCATTAAGGAAAGGCAGAACTATTCATTCATAAATTTCACTAACTGGAAGTATTTGCTAAATTTCAGAGTGCAATAACATTTGTAACCTTATTGATCACTTTACCATTTACAATAATATACACCAAGATGATGAGCAGGTAGACATATAGATATATAAAACTAGGCCTACACTAGGAAAAGTTCATCAGCATAGCTATACTGGCAAACCAAGTTTATACCAGGAAAAAAGGGCTTTGGCCAGTATAGGTATAGTACTTCCCTGAGAAAAATAAGCTATACCAGTAAAAGTGCTTCTATAATGGTATAATGGTGTCTATATTAGGTTGTTTGGTGGTATAGAAATGTTGTAAAAAATCACAACCATACTCCACATTACTGTACTGGTAAAAGTTTCCAGCATAAACCTGAACTCAATACTTTATTTTTATAAGCTTTATTTCTTTCTTCTTCCCTGTAACTTTAGTTCTGATTAACACCTATTGTTCAGGAAAGTATTGTCTGTCTTTATTCCTCTAGTTTCACCTTTTTAAACCAGTTTGTCTTGTCCCCCTCTGCCACACACAATTCCTTTGCTATTTGAGAGATAATCTAGTTCTAAGATGAAGTTTCAAAAACAATTGAAGGTACAAACATATACACAGTCTTCCAAGTTTCAGAGTAACAGCCGTGTTAGTCTGTATTCGCAAAAAGAAAAGGAGTACTTATGGCACCTTAGAGACTAACCAATTTATCTGAGCATAAGCTTTCGTGAGCTACAGCTCACTTCATTGGATGCATACTGTGGAAAGTGTAGAAGATCACCCCCCCCCCTTCAGAAGTTCTTGTTAAACCCTGGATTTGTGCTGGAAATGGCCCACCTTGATTATCATACACATTGTAAGGAGAGTGATCACTTTAGATAAGCTATTACCAGCAGGAGAGTGGGTTTGTGGGGGCGGGGGGGAGGGGGGAAGGGGGAGTGAGAAAAGCTGGATTTGTGCTGGAAATGGCCCAACTTGATTATCATACACATTGTAAGGAGAGTGATCACTTTAGATAAGCTATTACCAGCAGGAGAGTGGGGTGGGATGAGGTATTTTTTCATGCTTTGTGTGTATAAAAAGATCTTCTACACTTTCCACAGTATGCATCCGATGAAGTGAGCTGTAGCTCACGAAAGCTTATGCTCAAATAATTTGGTTAGTCTCTAAGGTGCCACAAGTACTCCTTTTCTTATTACAGTCTTCCAAGTCATTATGGGCAGACAGCCCTGGCTAAAGATCAAGTCATTACTATTTTCCTGGCAAAGAACACTTTCTTCTCCTTAACTTCTCTTCTGTCTTCCTCTTTGCTCTCTTGTTTAATGTTTATTCTACTGATCTTCTCTCTCCTCCTTTCTCCTATTTTACTTACCTGTCAATATCTGTTTTGTTTTGAGTTAAATTCCAATTAAAGTGTTATTTTCTCAAAGCTTTAGCCATTTCTTATGAAACTTGAGACAAGTGATCTTCCCTCTAGAGGCCAGGATGGACAATGTTGACTTAGTTGTAATATTTGCAGTGGGAAACTTGCCAAGAATGTTATAGATGGTGTAAATTAGTGACAGTATTACAATTTGCTTAAGTGAAATTTAAAACCAATCAATTTAACTGGACTTTTCTGTGCTGCTGTATTATGGGTAGGATGGTAAGAGGACTAGGCCTTGTTTACATATATATAGGAAGGGAAATAAGCTACACCAGTAGTCAAATATTTATACTTATGTAACTGTATTCACACTCAGGTTTATATCAGTAAAAAGTCACATGCCTAACAAACATAATTATATCAGTACATAAGCTGTGTGTAGACCAGGCTTAAAGAATTCCAATACAGTAGCAATAAGTGCATCAAAGGAAGAGAGGGATTTTTAATTGTTTCTTTAAACATTGTTGAACTCAGTTTTTCTATGTAACAGATTCATTGCACAGTGTAGACAAGTCCATTAAGTCTGCAGACAGCCAGGAAGAATCACTCCATGGCATATGTGAGTTGCTTCCATTCATTTAAATATGAAAGTTATTGATTTTAACTATTACATTACTGATCATTTAAAAAGAAATAGCCCGCTGGTATCCTTGTCCATCACTGTCGATTTTCATGAAGAGTATTAGAGTGGGAGGGTGGTCTTGGTCACAGGCTCCTAGGGTGGGGTACTGGGATGCAAAGTACCTTCTCTCCCCCTTCCCTAAATAAATCTTCTCAAGTCATTTTTGACCCCAATAGGAAATGCAACCCCTCCTCATTGCCAATACCCTCAATCACTTCCTTAGCGCTTACCACACATTCCAGTTTACCAAAAGCTGAACCCTACCCAGAACCCCACACATTCAGTTTTCTCCTATTCTCTTACAATGCAAATATGCATTGACAATACAAAATTCCATAGTGCATAAACAAAAATGGGAGAGAGCAGAAAACTGAATATCAAGATCAGTAACCTAAGAACAATATATTGACTGTTCATAAATTTCCACATTTGGTTATTAGAAAGAGTTATTGGGAAAGAAAGAAAGCCTGCTTATATATGGATTTATTTTTTTCCCCTGGGTTCCATGAGTTTTTGGGACTGAGACTGATAAATGCGTATCTGTATGTTTCCCATCTTCCCATTCATTCGTCACAAAGCCCAAGTTATCAGGCTCTGCATCAGGAATTCCATGGAGGCTGAGGGTGGGAAGGCATCTGTATCCCCAACCACAGACAGTCCATTATTATTATTTATTAATTTAATGCAGTAGCACCTAGAATCCTCAACCAAGTCAGGACCCAGTTGTCCTAGGCACTGTCCAAACACATACTAAATGACAATCCCTGCCCCAAAGAGCTTGCAATCTAAATAGACTATTTGGAATAGAAGCCACTGCTCCATCCACACCCTTCATAAGGGGTTTATAGGCCCATGAATTTCCTGGGGGGAACAGATCCTGGCGCCTTGCCTCAGTCTACCTACAAAGGCCTCCTTTATGTTGGTTTATTCAGGGCTAGCATGAAACACCACTTCCTTACAGGCAGAGACTTTCCTACATTGCCTTTCCCCACACTTGCATTACAGCAATGTGGTGCACAGACCCTCCACACCCAGATGAATTTCCCCCTTGGTTGAGTAACCTGCTTGTGCCCTTTTAAAAAGTTACTTGATGAAATGCACCAAACCAAATGGTGTGGAATTGTCTCTATTCATTGTAAAACATCATTGGCACTGGCAGCATTGGCTCTGAGTTTGGTATTGTGATTCCATATCATTTGCTTCAAAGATTCTCAGGTGCACTTTTTTTGGAGGGGGGATTACATTAAATACTAAAATCTGGTGGAAAATAATTATGCACTAACTCACACTTGTCAAGACATACAGATTTTCTGCATCAGAGTTCAGACCAAGATAGAAGAGAACTAATACAATTATGTATGTCAAGAAACACAGATTCACCCTTCAGACCCAGCATACCTGACCAGTCTTACAGAGGCTCTGCGTGATTAACCATGTCACAGCTTGGAAATCAGGGCAAATGGAAACAAATTGTCAATGCTACCATCAGTGCCCACAGGTGCTTGCATCTGGGTAAAAGGTGATCAAACCAGTGGGGTGATTTTCTCTTTAACTTTAATTTAAATGCCTTGAGCTTAGATACCAGTTGAGTACAAGGAGTGTGTGGTCCTGCTCCGCTCTTGTCAGACTCTGCTCTGCTGTTGCTCTTCTCTATGGCTGTCCACATAATTATGGAATCATAGATCTAATTATAAGCATATAGGGAGTTCCAGACTTGCTCGTGCCAGTACTGATGATACGTCTCATGAAAAAATCACTGTGTTGGCCAATAAGACTGAACAACACATTTATTAATTTCTATAACGAACTGTGTACAGTTCTGGAGTCTTAACATTTCATGTGTTATGTAGGAAGGGAATGTAACTTTTATGTTCTAGAACTCTATTCCCCACACACAAACATGCATCATTTTGACTTTCCTTGCCTACAGCATAATCCATGCACTTCTCAGAACTTCATTTAATCACCTTTACCTTCTACTTTCTGTTCCCAGTTATGCAACTCATTCACTGTGCGATACTTAGCAAGTGGGTTAGCCTCTCCATGCCTTAATTTCCCCATCTGTAAAATGAGAACAATAATTTTTTTTTCCTGTAGCTCACAGGTGTGTTATTGGACTTAATTAATTCATGTGGTAAAGTGCTTTAAGATCTTCAGATGAATGGCGAATATTATTATTCATTAATCTTTGTACTGCATTTATACTTAGAGGCTTCAAATGAGATCGGGTTCCACTGTGTTAGGCACTGTACATACATGCACGCTGGAAGAGACCATCCCTGCTCCAGAGAGGCTATACACTAAATAGACAAGACAGACAAAAGATGAGAGAAAGGAAGTATTATTATCCTCATTTTACAGATGAAGAACTGAGTCCCCGTTATTCATTATGACTCAAAATTTTTGGATGGTTGGAAAATTAGTAAAGGCTTCCAAAGTGAAGTCCATTTTGTTAATTAATCCAGAAATAATTCTTTTAACAATTTTTTATGACATTAATACCGGAGGGCCCTATTCCAGTCTCAAGTACGCACATTCAACTATCTATGACTCCAGCAGAGTTGGGAGTGTTTATTTGAAGACAGAATTTGGCTCCCACAACTCGAAAGAATTTCAGATTAGGAACATTTCTCTCAGTCTGGATCCAAATATAACTGAATCCTACTGTATTTTTATCGTGTGCCAGAGTTTGGATTGTATTTTTTACTACAGATTGGTCCAGTCAGAGGTTAATGAAGTATACGGTGTTTGCACACAGTGACCTTGCAAAGCAATTTTGTTCTATAGCACCACACACAAAACAGTCCTTTGTAGTTCGGAGTGAGTCATTAATTTTAGCTGACAGACCTGAAGGCAGCATAGGAATTAATGTGCAGCCCGCAAGCCACCTCTCTCAGCTGACTTAACCAATGAAATCACTCTAATTTCTATGTCTTATCCCATTTGGCCTGCAGTTCTGAACAACTCAGACAAGTCCCCAGAGATATCTTTGGAAAATGACCTGAAGCTTGGAGTAGCATTTTTGTTCAGGGCTCCCCAGCTGTCCAGAATGATAAGTATGAGTAGCAGCTGATTAATATTTTACACACTGTTTCAGCAATTACAGGGGGAAATATCAAACTGGTCATAATTTATTGAAGGGAAGATGGAGTTACTTGTGTGCTTGGATCCCTTTTATTAACTTTGTGCCATTGTTTCTTCATGAGGAACCAGAAATTGGACAATGATTAAAGGACTTTCACCACATGACCACAGTATATAGCACTCTCATTTATTATAATTAGTCCTGATTACTTGTGTCCTGTTTCTCAGTGTCCCCACCAGGTATCGTATTTGTTCAAAGACTTTAATAAAACGATGACATTAGTATGCATGAGAGACATTTCTGATAGCACTTGCAGCTGCTAAGAGTAGCATACACTGATTAGGTTTCATGATTGATAGCTTTCTCCGTCCAAACAGGAATGAATCCAGCAGAGGATGAGTGAAGCTGGTTTCCCTCTGTCAAGAAGATAAGCTCTTGCACACACACTGATAGGTGAAATGTCAGAAAAAGGACATTTGCTGTTTGCAGAGTCCAAATAGAAAAGTCAGTTTGGAAATATTATTGTTCCCACCATGCTAAGCAATAAGTTTCAGAACAGGAATGCTTTGTGCTTTAACCATTAAATCATACCATATTCCTGTACTCATGTTTATAAAAATGTCTGTGTTTCTGCTCTGCCATTGTCTTTCCCATATCTTAAAAACGAAGGCTACATTAGAAAGTTTTGCTGTTTATACACTGGGATAGTTAAAGCAACAAACCCCCCTTGTGTGGATACAGTTACACCAGTATAACAGTGCTTATACTAGTGAACAGTTTATTCCAGTTCCAGAAGCAGAATAAGCTATACCGATATAAATTGCCTTTGTACCCGTATAACTGCATTCACCCTACAGCTTTTTCCAATCTATTTTGGATAAATATAAATCCCAAATGAAAATAGTGATATCAGTAAAACAAGTGTAGACCACTTACGTATGGTTCACTTGGATTGGTTTAAAATCACAGCAGCTGCTATTCTTGATCCATTTATAAAAGTTCCTAACCTCCATAACATAATTAAATGTTGACATTAAAACACACAGCCTGAATTGGAGAATCCTGACTTCTGTCTCAGTAGGTGAAAATGAGGCCTTTTACCATGTGCGAACATGGTCTCATAAGGAGTGGGAGATAGGGTGACAGGCTGTTACTTTGAGCTGGCGAGTGAAGGGGTTAAATGGGAAAGGGAGCAAAACCTGCTCTGCTCCACAGAAACTGCCATAGCTACACAGAGACTCAGTTCTTACACCTTCAAGTGGGTATTTATGTTGGTACCTAGATCCCCACTCAGCACCCGTGGGCAGTGGAGCTGGAACAATTTTTATAGTGGGGGTGCTGAGAGCCATTGAACCAAACTGCAAACCCTGTATATAATGGAAGTCATCAAGTCATGGGGTGCTGCAACACCCCTCCGCACCCGTAGTTCCAGCACCTATGCCTTTGGGAGGCCTCAGTCTTGGTTTCCTTCTCTTCGCATGGCTCCTGAAAATCATCCAGCAATTCCTATGATCTTTAATAAAGGTAGGATTATATGACATAGGAAAAAAAGAGAAAATGAAAGTAAATAATTTAAAATTAAATACGTCTACCATTGATAATATGCAATGCCTACCCAGGACAGATAAGCCTTCAAGTTACGATTAATTGGTTAATCGAGAGAATTATAAAAAGTTATATTTAAGGCCTTGCCTTCACACAAACTTGCACTGGTTAAGTAAATGTGGTTTAAATACACACTTTTTATTAAATTGGTCTGAGTTTGTGTCTCAACAAGTCTGTAATTTTGGTCTCACTTTCAGCACTTCAGCTGTCAGGTTTCCTTGTGTCTCATTTGGATAGTTTCCCTTCTGTCTCTTTGGCTTGTGTCTCATTTTGATATGCCAGTATTGCTAAGGGAATCCTAAAGCAAAAGACCCCATATTAGCTCTGCTGAGTTATAGAGCAGCAGTCACAAGTCAATATAGAACACCCAGCTACCTCTGCTTATGGGTTAACAGATCAGAACAATGCTGAAAACCTTACAGGTGAATATTCATCCTTAATGTTCCTGCTTAAAGGATGTGAGTCTGAGATATGCCAACTCTGAGGTCTCCGGGTCTCTTCTTTAGCTGTCATAATGCAGCCTGCAACTTACCCCGTCTAAAGCCAAAAGACCCACTTCTGAAAAACAGGATGCAGAAAATGACTGGAAACCACTAATGGCTGTCCTTGAGATCCTGCACAGATACAGATGACTGAGATACTCCGTACAGAACTAACAGGCCTCCGCAGCTTGTTCCAAATCTATCTGAATTGCTGCATGACTCTAGTAAGTGTAACACCATACCCAAGGTGGGTTGTTGGAATAAGGTTTGACCCTGGGACCTCTAGATTTTAAGGCATGAGCCTTTACTGCCTAAGTTAAGATAGTTAATAGTCAAACACATTCATCAACGTCTGCATGTGGCCCAGACACCCTTAGATGAGGAGAAAGCACCACAGTGATTGGTTGTGGTTACATAACCACTAGTGCTCACACCACAGTCTTAGTGAAGGGAAATAATCCTGATGAGAAGAATCCTAAACCTATTGGACTACAGCTACAGTCTACAGCTTCAGGACTTCATAGTGCAATTGAATCAAATGGACAAATCTCTCTTCAAGGTCAGAAGATGATCAGATCTGTGTGCTACTTCAATCTGAAGACTCATCTGAATCCATAAAAAAAGCAGAGGCAACATGAGATTATCTGCATGATTTCTTTGCATGCACAATGAAAGCCAGACAGGAGAGGCTGGGATATGTTCTAGACGGAAGTTCTGCAGCGAAACAGAAGAGAGAGAGAGTTGTTTAAGGATAATATTGCTTCTTATTCTAATAAAGCTTCTTGTTCAGTGTGACGAGAAAACAACTTTCTGCAATTGTTTATCATTGGGAACCAGGGACACAGTGTCTCATTGTTCAATTCTGGTGCGGATAAGAAAGTGGCGGTGCAAGATAAAAGGACTGTTAGGACCTGTTCTTTCCTCTGCTTTTTCTGTTGCCCCAACCAGAGTCTCTCCCTTGCCTTCATTGGTCTGGAGACTTTTTAGTTCTACTCCATGTAGCATTGGGGGCGAAACACTGGAGCCCCGTTTGTTTTTCAGGTTAAGCACTGGTTGAAAGTCAGTAGAGTAGATACACAGCTGGAAATAATAGTGTGAAGCTTTATTATTTATTTAAAATGGTAATTTAAATCTTTTTGTTTATTATGCAATGATGGCAGGTACTTCGACTGTCTGTTTTTAGATGCTGTATTGGATGCAAATGCAGAATAGGAAAAACCCTTCATTTATGCTGTTCAGCGCTGACTCAAGGCTAAGGATGTCAAATGTCATTCTAATCCAAGGGGTGGGAGTACTTTGCAGAAACTAAAAAGCAAGGTTTAATTTTCACAAGATCTCTTTCCTTGCAGTGTTACACTGAGCACATGAAAGTGTTCGGGCATTTATAATTTTTTCCTCCTTTATAACTATTTTGAGGCTTGTCTTCAAAAGCAGACACAGCTACTGCAGATGAAAGAACCTATTTGAAAGCTGCTGTGCTATAGAAATTGACTCATATTTTTAGTCTGCTTTCTACAAGGAGGCTAGAATCTGTATTGGGGGCATGCTTGCTGGTCCTGCAGATTCAGATTCTTTAGCTGATTGTAGCGACACATGGGGAACCATATTCTTTAGCAAGACTCTCTTGTTACATAGTTATTCCTGAGGAAGTATTCCAAAGTAAGAGAGGAAATCTTGGGTGAAGAACATTGATGCTTTTGTGGAGTCCGGTGGCACCTTAAAGACTACGATTTATTTGGGCATAAGCTATTGTGGGTAAAAAATTCACTTCTTCAGATGCCTGGAGTGAAAATTACAGATGCAGATGTATATTTATGCCTGCATCTGTAATTTTCACTCCATGCATCTGAAGAAGTGGGTTTTTTACCCACGAAAGCTTATACCAGAATAAATTGGTTAGTCTTTAAGGTGCCACTGGACTCCTCGTTGTTTTTGTGGATACAGACTAACACGGCTACCCCTCTGATAATTGATACTTATATGTCCTTGTAAAGAGACTTGAATTTTAACTGGATCCATGAGCAAGTGGACTGAGGTGTCTGTTTCTGAAAGGAGAAAATAGAAATGTGATTAGTCAAAAGCATGCCTATTGTTTCATAACATGCAAATAAATTCCATTCCATACTTTCTCCAACAATAAACAATGGCTGAGTGTTCTAGGAATGAGCCAAACACCTATTTATTCAGAATGAAGTGGTAGCATGTAATGCAATTTGTGTCGCAGGGACTTGTCAAGTAGTACACTTAGTAATTAATCACATTAATAGCCAGAACATGATTTCCACAGGTTAGGTTAATACTCAAAGGTAAGCACCCTGAGGCTTTTGCTGAAAGGAACCATACTGAAATACACTGAGAAGGAGAATATTTTTGAATAGAAATTAAATGTAATTAAAGATATCCATTAATTACTGACAAAACTCACCTAGAGGCAAACACATAAACTAGAATCATTGTGTCAACATAAGGGAGATCAGCATCTGGCCCACAGACTGATAATAACGAACGAATAATATTAACAAAAATACGTAGGGCTATACTGAATTTTTTAACAGTAGGTCTCAACATGCTTTAGAAAAATAGGTAAACACTGTTATCCCCATTTTACAGTTGGGCTATTGAGATGCTGAAAGTTTAAACGACTTACCCCAGGCCACACAGCAAGTCAAAGGCAGAGCTGGGAATAAACCCAAGATCTCCTGGCTCTCAATCCTGTGCCATATGCATCAGACCACACCACCTCTCATCTTCTTAGGCCAATTAGTTCCTCTCCCTACCAGTGCTGGACTGTTCTGTCATGTACATTAACCAGTGTTTCACCTAATTTTTTTTTTTAAAGTCCCAAGTCTCAGGTCATCTGCCACTTTCTTTGGAGATTGTTCCATAAAATAATATATGTCAATATCAGGAAATTTTCTTTTTCTTTGTTGTTTAAGCCCATCAGATATTTGTAAATTATGGTCGGAGCCTCCTTAGTCATTGATTAGCCAAGCTACAAATATTTGCACTTTTAACTTTCCTTAAAAACCAATGTCTTATACCCTGAAACAATTTGTGCTCTTTGTAAACTCCCTTCAGTTTGTCAATAACTTTTTGGTAATGAAGTGCCCAAGTCAGCAGAGTAATCCAGAGGCAGGGGTATTACAATAGGCTTTACTTCCTTTTGCCTCAGCATATACAACTCAACATTGGATTGGTCTGAGCAGCCTAAAACATGTAGTCAGATTTATTTGTTCCCAAATCTAGTACGTGTTCAGCTACTACGGAAATTTGGGGGAGGGGTTGTGCTGTTTTAAATCTTTCTTTAAAAGTAGACTTACAGATAGTTAAGCAGGTGAATATAAAATGGGGGAAAAGTTAACTGGTGCTACATCAAGTGACTTAACAAGTAGGCTGACTGGGAGCCTCTCTGTGAGAGATAATGATTAGTACCCTCAAAATGATGAAGTCTCTGGCTAGCATTCTCACTTAGATAAATCACCATACTTGAAGGTGTTTTGGGATATGGTATCTTTCGGTTATAAGCAGCACACATAAGGAAAATGGTATGGCCAACCAAATACAGCACTGGGGTAAAACAGAGGAGATCTAGGTTCTAGTACCAGTTTGCCTCCTCTTACTTGCCAGATGACCTTTGGCAAGTTGCTCTTCCTCCCTATGACTCAGTTACCTCATCTATAACACGGTAATAATTATAGTGACCCGCTTTGCAATCCACTGATGGAAAGAGTTAGGTATTATTAAGTGCTTTCAAGTTTTGTCATTTATACCGAACGATAGTTATATCCTGATCCAGTTTGAGAGAGGAGGTCAACATACATAAAAGAGCAAAGGATGCAGAGTGAACGAGGTCATACTGTAAAGAAAACAGCACTAGAAGTGTTTAGCTAGTCTATTTCAAGCATATAGTTTGTGGCACTGGGGATGAGAGTACACTTCAGTTTTTATCATTATCACAAGGTAATTCTTTTCTAAGTCAAGATTTTAAAAATGTTATGGTCGGTAACTCTAGTATAAGAGAGCTTCCAGAGAACTAAAGACAACATGCTCTTTGTCAAGGGATCTCTGTCCCAGCAGATGCAGGAATGCCATACATGAAAGAATTTAACAGTTTTGCTTTCCTTGTGGGTGGGATATAGAGTAAATGGTTGGTTTAATTTTTTCCCCATTTTCTGGATTTCAGTGGGGATTGCGGGAGTTCAGCAAGTGCTCAGCCCCTCTCAGAATTTGGTCCTTACCCTGGAGATGGAACTTAGCAGGTACATCTACACTGCACACGCCTTATGGCGGTGTAAACATAAGAATGGCCATACTGAGTCAGACCAAAGGTCCATCCAGCCCAGCAGCCTGTCCTCCAACAGTGGCCAATGCCACGTGCTTCAGAGGGAATGAACAGTACAGGCAATCATCAAGTGATCTATCCTTTGTTGCCCATTCCCAGCCTCTTCTGAACAGAGGCTAGGGACATCATCCCTCCCCATACATACACTATATGGCCCCCAGCACAGGAATAAATACCTGTGTAGAGGGTGAGGCGCTGCTTAGGTTAGTAAGGACACTCCTGAATCCAGTGTGTATTTGCCCGACATAGCTCTCCGCACACCCAAGCACTGCCTCCCCTAAGCACATTGCTATTTTTAGCAGTGTAGTGTCCCACTGTCTCCCAGCTGCTGGAGAAAGGCTCTAGCGGGGGTGGGGGAAGCAGTGGAGAGCCAGAGACTCTCCCCACTCCTCCCCCCACCAGAGCCTTTCACTCACAAATGTAGCTAAACACCACAGCATAGACGCAGCCTGCATTTCAACTGTGGCACGTAACTATGCATACCCTACTGACATCACCACTGGTGTGCAGTGTAGACATAGCCATAGACACATGCACAGCTCTGATATACCTCCAAAGGGAAGGACAGACACCTTCGCTGTCTGGATGATATTCCCTCTTAACATGCAGAGTTTTACTGAAGAGGAGGGAATTGTGAAGTGCATTCATTTAAAACTGAGAGGAAAATCACTGTAAATTAAGCTATGGAAAATATCCTGTATATTGAAACAAACAATCAGTACCAGTGGCAAACTCCACAAGTGAGGCCTTTATTCTGAGCATAACAAAACTAGATGAAAAATGATCAATTTAAATCAAACGGTAGATTGGAAAACATCTGCACATTGATTCCTTTACTTTCCCAACCAATTTTCTACTCATTCGCTTTTTAATGTATTAATAATTGCTTCATTTACACACAAACTGCCAACAGAAAAATGTATACATAGATTCTCTCCTGTTTACAATTGACATTAGGTTTTATAAATCCACTCACCAATCCAGCTAGCTATAGACCCTTTCAAATCTTATTTAAAGAAATCATCAGTACATTGTATGATTATGGACTTGATTTTTAATGCCCCACCGCTATAAGTGCAGGTAATAGACTTTAGCTTTTCCATGCACAAATATTGGAATTTTCAATTGCATGTTAGACAGATCTGAGCTGATGTACACTGGCTTAGCTCCATCAAAGTCAAACTCAATTTATGCCAGCTGAAGATCTGGCCCAGTATGTGCAAATCCTATTTGAATAAATGGTTTATGCAGGTGAAAATTCCATCACATACACAAGGACGTGTTAGTGCTGGAAAACTGAATATGGTGTTGCATATACATTTATTGTTGTGTATGTCCAAGTAGACTGTGTATGTGTGTAAGGGGTGGGGCCCTGAAAATTACGCTAAATGGTAAACGTCTTTTCCCATGACAATATCACTTGCATGTTTAGCTTGTAAGACCGTGAAGAACATGAGCAAATGTGTTAGGGCAAGTGACAGTCATTTCCGTATTTGTTTGTTGTATGTTACTACCAAAAAAACCCCAACCTAACTAAAAGAAAATCCTATGCTATTGTGATGTCCTCCATGTTGGCCCACACACCAATGATTGAACCAGAGATCTCCAGAGCTAAAAGCATAACAGCTGGGCCCACAGAGCGATTTAGGGACCTAACTGACACTTCAAGTGCCTAGGTCCAAAATTTAGATCTCCTCCCCATCCCGCTCAGCTACCATCTAACCCTGTGGATTCCTAAGTTTCCACTGGTAAAGTCCTCTAGGTGCACATGCACATCTACCTCAGCTGTCTAGCTCATGCCTAAGTCTCAGTGGGATCCTCAGGCTAGGTGTTCCCCCACCTATCAGACCTTCAGGGCTTGATCTGGTCAAAATTTTCAGAAGCCATCTGCCAGGTTGGACCCTGACAAAACACCACCAAATGAGGAGGTATGGTGGCCCTTAAAATCTTTAGCTTAGCTGTGAAAGAACTCACCCAGGATGTGGGAGACCCAGATTCAGTTTCCCCCTCTACCTTCTTCTTTCGTATGACTGGTGTAAAGCAACAACTACAATTTCACCTGAAGTTGATCGACCCAAATGGCTACATCAGGCGTAGCAGAATTTATTGCTGTAATGCCTCCTTCATATTTATAAATTGGGCAGTTTGATGGTCTGTTGTGGGGAACCACACTCACATGCCAGGGAGTGTTTGATTTTCCATTTGTGCATTAGATATCCGCATCTACCATTTTTGGTTCGAATTTGGTTTAGAGTTGGTCAAGATGACCAAAGTGGAAGGTCAAACCCAGGAACCTTCTGTGTGGGGCCTGGCATAAGGTTCTTATTTTTCAAGTCTTGTTGAGCCCAATTTGCTTTCCAAGCCTCCTTCTGATCATAGCCTGATTGCATGAGGCTAAACAAATGTTCCCAGAAAGGCTTGTGGGACTTAAGACTTTGAGGGGGCGGGGGCATTGTCAAGGTCTGGATGAATAGGAAGACATCTGTTTTCCTGGATTCACTGAGCTTTGTGAAATGTTGCAGCACTTCAGCATGTCGGCAGGGAGAGTAATGTTAGACAGGACAGGTAGCCATGGTATAAATTGACTGCCCCTCTACCTCATAGGTTTCAACAATTTGAACCTGGTCTCACCTCCCCAGAAAGTGCCCTAACCACTGAGATATGGGATATGCCTCAGTCTCTCCTGCTGAAGCTATTCCACTGTGTATAAATCATTGAATATTCATTTGAGCAGGGGCACTAGCATCTGGATTTCCCACCTTCCAGGTGAGTGCCCTAACCATTGGGCTGTAGAGTTCTTCTCACTCTGTGTCCGCACTAGTGAGTATTTAACACGGTAGAACAGCTTTAACAGAAGCGTATAAGGGAGTACACCACCTTCTCATTTGTTGTGATAAAGGGCTTAGGTGCCGAACTCCAGGAGAGGGTTCACAGCTGTGAATCCCAAGCAGAAGGAGATGCCTCCCTCTGCCCTGGAATTAGGCACCTCTGTCCCTTTGTTCTAAAGCATTTCATATTGGCTATCTTAGGCGGCTCCCCACTCTGCATGCTGGATTTTGTGGATCCAACCCTTCAGTGCCTCTATCCCCCCGTGCATTGTATAGGGCCCATAGGTGCCTAAATAAGGACTGAGAATTCCATTAGGAGGCACGGCACCTAAATGTTAGGCATTGCCATGATGAGTCTATGTCCCTTTTGTGGCTCTAGCCCCTGGTCTCCACAGTTTGAGTTAAGCACCAGCCTCGGTAACTGACACAGTACAGAGGGGACACATAACACACACTGTTCAGTGGTACACTCTGTACTAAGGTTACAATATCTGCCCAACCCATCCCAAACATCTAGGACATCAAAAGTGAACTGCTTCCAGTTTATAGACTGCATTTCATTTTTCTTTAGTGTTTTTCTCTACCCTCCTTTCTGTGTTTTTATCATACTCTCTCTTTCCCGTTGCCCGCCCCCACCCCCTTCTTCTGGTCTCTACCTTTTTCCTTTCTGACTCTTGTGTGTTCCTGTTTTCAGTCTTTCTTTAAGTGTACAGAAAGAACACCATTCTGGTCCAGCTGCAACCTTCGAACCCACAACACTTAGGCAAATTAGATATTAATCAAACTGAGTTTTCCTATCGCTAATTAAACAGAAACAAACTCTCTTGGTTACAATTTAGTTCATTTTTTGGGTCCGTGGTTAGATTCTTCAAAGAATATTGTACTGATTTTGATGGACATGATCTTTAATTATTTCCAGCACTTGCAGTGATATCTTTTATGTACTGTACATCCTAAAACAAAGTGAAAGGCTTTAGACATCTAAGATAAAAGTCCAGAGTCTGATTTCTTTTACAGAAAAAAGAAATGAGTTCCTGAGGGATATGTTGCTTCAGGCAAATCAAAAAGAAGTGATCCTCCTAATCAAATAAAATCCATATACAGACAGCTGGGGGCAGTAAATCTTCACTATCTACAATTCTAATGCATGCTACTGATTTCCTAAGAGCAGATGCACTGGTGCTGCAACAAGGAAATGATATAACATTATTTGTAATCATTTTGCATACAGGGTATATAGCACTGCAGGCTTTATTTCATTTCTAAACCACACACAACAGCCCCATTATGTGTAATAATAATATATTCACATAAACAGCTCATATTTATGTTGAATATTTTTCTTTGCATTTGAATTGCTTCAAGGATTTAAATGCATTATGTCAGTATAATCAGATTCACAGTAAATGTCTTTCTGGAACTTTAAATGTTATGTGGCAGATTCTTAACTTTAATTAACTTCTCCTATTACCATAGTACGGTACATATCTGCCATGCCATATTTTAATAAACAAATTTTGTCCTAAATGCAGTGTAGCTATGGGCTCAATCTTGCCATGTGGTATGTAAGTGGCTCTATAGAATGTAGCCCACATTCTATGACTAACTGTATTGAGGACACTCAACACCTTAAAGGATAGGGCCCTTAGAGAGTTTTTAAAATGTTTCCTGATATATGTCTCACCCGTCTCTCTGTAAGGCCAGACTGCCTAATACCAGTAGTGCAACCATATGGATCTCACAGTGAAAAGAAAAAAATAATATTAATTTTAGGCATCTTTAAAATCAAAATTCTACATGTTTCCATTTTAGGTCTGGTATCTTGAGATCTACCAGATCAAGAAATAAGCCCTTGGACTGTAAACCTATCACTTAACCAGGCCAGAATATTTTCAGTTCCTGAACACTAGTTAAATGTAATTTAGAGAGTAAAATCTACATTATACAGATCTTCTTCTGTGGAATCTGCATTACTGTAGGTTTGCCACCATGGTAGCCCATTCTATATGGTTCTCTGCTAATCTGTACAAATAGCCACACTATACAGATAGCCTTATTTAACCATAACAAACACAAAGGTATGGTGAAGAATGTGGGAATTATGTATTAAATGTTATGAAAGTCATATCTATACCTATTTCTATGTATCTGTGAATTGGGTGATTATGGTATTGCTGGCTAAAAGGTTGTTGAGGGTTGAATCCAGGAGGAACTCAAAAACAATGGTTGTGGACATAATCAATTGCCTGGTCCTCAGAAAGACAATACCAGGAATCCATTGTGTGAAGAGTACCTCTAAAACCGGCTGGAAATACTCAGAAAACAGTCAGCTCAAGTTCATGTATCCTGTTCAAAACCCCAAGGGATCTTCAGGTGGGAACTCTGAACAAAGGAACTTTGGAATAGATAAATCACCAGCCTATGTGTTGAGGGGAGGGAGGAGATACTGACTAGGGTGTAAGAATGTCCAAGAGTCAATCAGTCTCATCCAGTGTATTGGCTGGGGGGATCTGGGATAAGCAGAACTTGCTTAAACTGACAATGAAGGGCTAAGGTTAAGACAGACAATATGCATGTAGGCTTTTGTTATTTTAACCCCTTTCTCTCTGCTTATTAAGTTCCTATGATCAAATAAATCATACTTGTTTTTTAAAATGCTGTCCGAAGTGACTGCATTTATCAGCCAGTCACAGCTCCAGGAGAGAAGTGTATAGCAGGGCCTGAGCACCATTGGCCCTGCTGGAATAACATGATTGGTAGAACAGGGGATTCAGTAACCTGGCGCCGCAGTCTAAAAGTTAGGTGAACTATAGGGTTCCATTGTGAGTGAGCTGCAGGTTTAGGTCTAACACTTGAAAGAAGTGCCCTCAGAGATACTGGAAGAGAAATCACAGGTGCAGCTCACATCTGAATCGCAACAGATGCATGTTATTTTTAGAAGGCTAAACGTTGATTAAAAATCATGGGCCAATATATATTCAGGGGAGATGATACAGCACTTGTCAAACCAGCAAGATGGTTTCCATCACTTCCTGAGGCCATATACTGGAGACAAGACTGATCTTGCACAAGAAGCACAGAAACTTCGTGTAGCATAAGCAAGAATACCCCTTTCCTGTATAGTTTAACATTAAAGTGTTACTCCTCAGCATCCATTTCTCATAAAGAATTGGGTCATTTTGCCACATTTGATCATATCAGTGATCCATCTTTGACAGTGGCCAATATCAGACACTTCAGAGGAAGATGCAAGAAATCTTGGAGTAGCCAGTTATGGAATAACCTGCCCACCGGGAAAGTTTTTACTCCTAACCGCCATTCATTAGAAGCTGTCTTACACCCTGAAACATGACAGTTTATATCCTTTCCAAAACACTTATTTGTTTTTGTTTATTTATTTGTAATCCTCACTATTATGACTCATCCAGCCACTGCAGTACTTGGCAGAGGGGGACAGGCGTACAAATGCTAAAGACAGGAATGAGGGGTGATTCATAGATTCTAAGGCCAGACGGGATCACTTGATAATGTTGTCTGACCTCCTGCATAACACAGGCCACAAACTTCCCTGAAATAATGCCTATTTGAACTGTGATGGGAGCAAGTTACTTTGATGTACAAACACAAATCTTGGAACTTTAGCTGATAAAAGCTGGTTGCTCAAGTTAAATCTGCCTCTAATTCTTACAGGTCTTACTGAACATGGCAAATTTTAAGGTAGCAGTTTCTCAGGGAGAATTGCTTTGGAATAAATGTACCTGCCATAAGCAGTCCATGCCTTCTGCACGGACAAAAAAAGCATGCTTATATAGCTCAACAATGCTTGTCACAGACAGAAACAGGTAAGTATTATCAAATAATCATGAGAACTAGTGAACAGAAATATTGTGACTACAGCAAAGAAAACCTTGCTATGCATGTCTGAATCTCCCTGTGTATTCATTATATTCCACCATGCTTCTCCAGCCTTACAACATGCCTGTAAGAGTAGAATTCCTCTTGAAGACCGCAATGTTATCTATATTCTACAGCATAGAATTAAAAGTATTTGGGTTACACGTTCTTTGCTGACTTTCACACAGTGGAACCACATTAAAGTCAATGGTATCGCAAAGCATGTAAGTCTACACAAATTGTGGCCCTCTTAAGTCTTACAAGGATTGACATTCAATTTGTCATCTAGATGTGGAAAGACTCGGGCTACTGATGTTGCCCTATCATTCCAGAGTAAGGAGAAGGGCGAATAACTGGAAGTGTGTCAAAAGCAGTTTATCTGTAGGTCTGGTACAAAGAGAAGGGTTAATTCTCCTACTGGCCTATTCAGTAGAAATCAAAACAGAAAACATTTAGTCAGTTAGCAGGAAAATGTGGTTGGATTTGAGTGCTTTCAAATAAAAAACATGTTTCTTAAGGGAATATTTGCCATAAGTAATTGACAAGGAATCAATTCCCCTGTTCTAATAAGTTCTCACACAGGCTCCTGCGGGCAGTTGATCTTCATTATCTTCAACTGTGATTCACAATCTTAATTCCCTTAAAAACAGATGTTCTGAAACTGCTAAACAAAATATTCTTTCCTTATTTCCTCGTACAGGATGTATAGCTCTACAGGTTTTTACATCACTGATAAATCATGTACAAAAGGCTTTATTTACTTGTTTCTTCCATTGCATTATGGATAAAAGTTGTGCCTCCCCTCCCCCCTTTTAGCCCCCCCCAAACCATGTTAAATCAGCATTAAGACTTGTACAGTCGTATTGTCAATAAAGACAAAAATCACTGTAGCACTATTTGAAATAGTCATACAGTCAGAATACCCATAAAACAGTACTGGTGCACGGAAAAGAAACAAACCAAAATCAAGAGTTAAGTGTGAGTCTGATGTTGTTATAGGCAGTGTAACTAGCACTACCTATTGTTAAGACTGGCTGAACATTTCCAGTATTAAGGGTCATTTCGGTTGGTCATAACTTTCACAAAATTTTGCCTTTCTGGTTGAAATCTGGTTCATACCTGCTTTCTGCCTAGGAGCGGATTTTTGCTGTGTTTTATAAAGGGGAAAAGTGACATTTTGTCAGCTGAAGGATTAAAACATTCTGATCTTTTTAAAATCACTCTAGCACCTCAGTGGAATGGGGACAGTAGGTTTGACAGAGACATAATTCATAAATAGTAGATGTGCTACTTGTTGCAAAGTTTGAATTGGCTGAGCTATAAGGGATTAAAAATGTATTCTGCATGTGTGCACTGGATTCTGATAAACAATTAAAAAGTAATGATCTCCTAAAATTCCGTTGTCACTGCACACTGACTAGATGATGCCTCGGGCTCCTTTGGTTGGTCTGCTTAGCAAAGCAGAGTGGAATTTCAGATTTTATAGGTGAGGTATTGCAGAACATGTTTTGTGAAGGTGAATTCGGAACGAGGCAGATCTGCTCACAGATTCATAGACTGTAAAGCCAGAAGAGATCATCATGATCATCCAGTCTGATTTTCTGCACATCACAGGCCGTGGAACCTCACCCACCGCTCCTTTAATAGGCCCATAACCTCTGGCTGAGTTACTGAAGTCCTCAAATCTTGATTTAAAGACTGAAAAGTACAGAGAATCCATCCACCATTTACTCTAGTTCAAATCAGCAAGTGATCCATGCCCCATGCTGCAGAAGAAGGTGAATCCCCCTCAGGGTCTCTGGCATTCTGACCTGGAGGAAAAATTCCTTCCTGACCCCAACTAAGGCAATCAGTTAAACCCTGAGCATGTGGTGAGACCCACCAGCCAGACACCTGGGGGAAAAAATCTCTGTAGTAACTCAGTGCAGCCTGTCCTGGTGGTGCCTCAACCACTGCCTTCTCCACTTGCAGACCTGTCTCAGCCCAGGAACCTCAGCATCCTTTTCATGACTTGGCCCTCCAGCCATGCCACCATCCCTGTTTTCCCCCTTCTGGGGAGAAGTATCTCCCAGTTTTATAGTCCAGCCACTTCCCCAGTGGCAAGTGGAGGGGCGCAGGGACCTGGGTCCATCCACTACTCTGTAGATAGAAGCCTCTTGCTGCCTCTCCTCAACTTTTCTGCCAATACTGCTTCAATTCTCTGGGCCACTTCCCTGCGATCCCAGCACCTTCTTCACCTTCTTCTCAGAGCCTCGAGCCTGCAAGTCCCAGCAGCCAGCCATGAGCTCCCTCTTGCTCCCCTGGTCCCTGCAGGCAACTGCTCTGTCCAAGGTGTTACCTTCCTGCAGCCCACTAGGGACATAGTCCTCTCTCTTTGGGCTCCCTGCAGCAACTGATTGTCTCTGGCCCAAGAGCTCCTTTTATGTAAGCCTGCTCAGCCCTGACTGATTGCTCCGTGCAGCCTCTCTTCGATTGGCTGCTCCCTGCACAGCCTCTCCAAGCTGCTTTTAAACCCTTCCATGCTGGTGTGGGGTGAACCCCTATCACAGAATGATACAAGTGTTCCATATTGCACAATACATATTGTACATCCTACTTCTGCACTAGAAAGGAGTAATGTGATGGAATTTTTTTGTTTCTTCATTTTTTTTATCTTAAAAAAGGAAACTCCATATAACATACATTAAAAGAATCTATGGATCCAAAATGAAACCCCAAAAGGTTGAGAAATAACTGTGCTTTAGGTGTATGTTGTACAATACAATCTTTAATTACATGATTAATATTATTGTGCACAGAACCCCATTCTCATTCAGTGTGCATGAGGGATAATTTATAAAGGAAAGTTGTGTAGTGAATCAGTCTGAGAGCCAGAGCATCCCTGCATTACTTGCATGGCGCATCAATAATAAGGCAGGTGTCTGCAACATCTCTGTGTCCTTTATTGCAGAAGCTGTAGCGAAATAAGCAGGGATCCACTGTAAGAGGTAAAATGGTCTTATAAGTAAGACACAGGATTGGACTCAGGAGATCTGTTACTGCATCTACTACAGATTTCCTGTGTGAGGTGATCTCAGAAGGAGAGGTCCATCAATGGCTGTTAGCCAAGATAGTCAGGGACACAAAGCCTATGCTTCAGATGTCCCTAAATCTCCAAATGCCAGAAGCCGGGACTGGACAGCAGGGGAAGGATTACTCAGAAATGCCCTGTTTTGTTCATTCCCTCTGAAGCATCTGGCACTGGTCATTGTCAGAGAAAGGATACTGGGCTAGATGGACCGTTGGTCTGACCCAGTATGGCTATTCTTATATTCAGACAACTCATATAATCTATTTATTCCTAGTTCTGAATCGGTAAAATGGAGATAAATAACACTTTCCAACCTCTCAGAGGCAACATGAGGATATATTTGTTAACTTTTATGAGGCACTCAGATAGTATTGGTGATGAATGCTATAGAAAAGTCTGTTAAGAAAGAAAGAAAAAAAATCTTATTGAGTGCACTGTAAATAAGACACGGGGCTCAACACTGAACAATGAGGATAAAAAGAAATATTGATCAGGTGCCTTGTTCACTGAGTTCTGTCCATCTTGCATATTGAATAAGGTAAGAGTTCTGCAGAAATAATATTATCTAACAACATGACTAAATGTGATAGTATAATGCCTACACAATGGGGCAGAATTTGCACAACGTTATAAATAAAAAAGTTTACCTGACAAAGCACATAAAGAAGATCCCTTTTACTCAATCTCATGCAGAGCACATGTTCTGTACCACAGGTTACAAGGGGGCCCTGTTACAGGTAGTGATTGGCCTGAAGCCAAATTTCCCATACATATATACACACAAACTTTGAGGAAGTTCTTCTGGTCTAGCTCTGGGTTAGAAGTTCACATCTTGAAGCTAGAAGTGAAAATTTTAGTTACAATCTAGTATGTTAAGCAGGTGTCTGAAACCATGTAGATTCCTAGAGCTTCACCATGGATTATTAGAATTAGTTAGATATATTATAATCAAACCTATATGGCCCAAGAATTCTAAGGACCTCAATGTTTCTGTTCTTTATGGAGAAGAGATTTGATTTTGGGTAATGTGTTCTCATTAAAGCTCACTGCATTTTTTCCCCTTCTGTTTCTGCCCATTAATGAATTTCTTCTCTCAAAAGGTATGTATATTTGAAAGGTGCACTTTATGCAATAAAAATGTAGTACAATGACATGAAGACATGTATATTTTATGTTTTGTTTTCTATCAGTAAGACATTTAATATTTGGTAATAATCTAAACCTCTGAATAATGTATTGATAGTAATAATAAATAAATATAAATCTTAGCATTCATAGCATTTAGTTAAAGATCAGAAGAGATCACCAGATTATCTAGTCTAACCTGCTGTATACCATAGGGCACCAACACAACCCAGCACCTGCACACTAAACCCATCAAAATTAGACCACAATATTATAGCCCACAGGAGGTTAAACTATTATATGCCACAGTCAGAGAATGGGAGCCATTGAGGTGCACCAATGCCTTAGGCCTCTGCAATGGCAAAGAATTGATTAAGTGAGATATACCAGGTAATCCCAGCAAGTGACCCATGCTCCATGCTGCAGATGAAGGTGAAAAAACCCCAAGGTCACTGCCAGTCTGACCTGGGCAAAAATTCCTTCTAGAACCCATATATGCCAATCAGTTACACCCCGAGAATGTGAGCAAGAACCAGCCAGCTAAGCATATGAGAGAGAGAATGCTCAGTGCCACCACAGAACACTGGCCCATCCTGTCCAGTGTCCCATCTCCAGCTGTGCCCATCTCTAATTCCTCAGAGGAAGAAGACAAAAAAATCCCAGAATACACTGGGGAGACCCCTTCCTGATGCTTACAAGTGACAGGATGAAGCAGGGAAGCATGAGCTTTAGGAACCTAAAACATAAATCTGAAGAGACCCACAGGGCTGCTGATCCCTGCCCCATGCCATGACAAGCAACCCCATCATACAATCCCACTCATAAAATTATTCAGCTCCCTCTTAAAACTAATTAAATTGTTGGCACCACAACTCCTATTGGAAGGCAGTTCTAGAACCTAGCCCCTCTGATAGCTAGAAACCTTCTTTCAGTTTCCAGTCTGAATTTGCTCATGGCCAATCTATACCCATTTGTTCTTGTGCCAACTTTGTCCTTGAGTTTAAATAGTTCTTCACCCTCGCTGGTGTTTACCCCCCAGTATATTTATAGAGAGTAATCATGTCCCCTCTCAGCCTTCTTTTTGCTAAGCTGAGCAAGCCAAATTCTTCCAGTCGCCTCTCATAACATAGGCCCTCCCTTTCACTGGTCATCTTGGTAGCTCTTTTCTGCATCTGTTCCACTTTAAATTCATCTTTCTTTAACTTGGGTGACCTGAATTGTACACAGTATTCCAGATGAGGTCTTCCCAGCACCTTGTACAATGGCATTAATACATCTCTATCCCTACTGGAAATGCCTTGCCTAATAAAATCCTAGGAAGACATTTGCCTTTTTCACAGATATATCACATTGGTGGCTCATCGTCATCCTGTGATCAACCAACACACTCAGATCTCTCTTCCTCACTTCCTAACTTCCAACTGATGATGCCCTGGCTTGTAGCAGAGATTCTTATTATTAGACCATGCTCTTATTATAAGAGCATGACCTTACACTTTGCACTATTGAATTTCATCCCATTTTTGTTACTTCAGCCTTCAAGGTCATCCAGATCTTCCTGTATAATATTCTGATCCTAATCTGTATTGATGATGCCCCCCAACTTTGTAACATAAGCAAATTTCATTAGCACCCTCCTACTTTTTGGGTCAAGGTCATCAATAAAAATATTGAATAAGTTGGTCCCAAGAGCAGTTCTTGAAGAACTCCACTAGTAACCTCCCTCCAATCCAATAGTTCAATTTTCAGCACAACCCATTGCCTTCTCCCCTTTATTCTTATCCATCTTACAATTCTTGTACTAATTCCCATCTTCTCTAATTTAACTAATAATTTCCCATTTGAGAAATTACTTTGCTGAAGTCCAAGTATACTACATCTACGACATTTACCTTATCTAAAAAATCAATTATTTTCTCAAGGAAATAAATCGAGTGAGTCTGGCATGATCTACCTTTGACAAATCCACATTGCATTACATCCCTTTTTCCATCCACCACAAATGTAATTATTCTTTCCTTCACAATTTGTTCTAAAGTCTTGCATACCAATGAGGTTAGACGAAGTTCTGTAATTGCTTGGATCACTTTTTCTCCTTTCTTAAATGTAAGTACAGTGTTAGATCTTTTTGTTTTCATAACTCCGTAAAACATCAGCTAATTAAGGTTCACTGTTTACATACTGTACACAGATTCTTCATTGTGATAGCAAACATACTACAAATAACTAAGAACAAATGTTCGTTTTCTCGTTTTACCAGTCCTGTGAATATTAGCTTAAATTTTCTCAGCTTTTTATAGTTACATGCAAAAATTCACAGAGAACATATGCTATTGCAAATAAACAGGATCAAATTTTGGAGTAAGCTCTAGGTTAAAGCTAAATATGTATATAGGATTTTTTCACTTTCGATGTTTGACATCTGAAATGCTTTACACTAACTATAGAAATGTTGCTTGGAAATTTTCCGCTAAGACGAGTGGTACATTTTATCAGTTTAGAAATACATTTTCAGTGTGTAGCATTCAGGGTTTATTTATTTATTTTTTTCTTTTTTGCCTGTTCACTCAGTGCTCCTTTAGAATTGTTCTGTTTGATTTCTGTCATCCTCTATAAATTAATATATATCATCAGGAATTATCCTTCTATTAAGAGACTGCTATCTTCTGAAAGGAATGTGTGGGAAAACTACAAAACAAAAGAGACAACCTGTAAGCAGGCAGAGTTCCCACCCTGCTCTGGACATGGTCCACACTCAGCAGAACAGATCTGCAGCTGGTGTCCAACAGTGTAGTTCTATTGACTGCAGTGAAGCTAGGCCAATTTACCTCTGCTGCCTTACTATATTTTGTGCAAACTTTCTGTCTTGCTGGGATATGAATATTAATAACTCCAAAACCAAAAACATAAACTTCAGCCTAAGTTTTCCCTCTAAGCTTGGTTGTCCTAAGCTTTCTTTGAAAAGAGCTATGTCCCAAAACTTAGATCCCTCCAGAAAAAGAGCTTCTGTTACCTTAGACCTGAAAGGGAATAGACAAGCCACACCTGCCACAATGAGAAATTAGTCAGCACCTTCCTGTAGGCTTCCAGCTAGTAGGGTAGGTCAATGAAAAAACCCTACCATCCTGTTACACCACTATTCCCCAGATGAGACAACACTCTTGTAACATCAGGGAGATACCTCCAATAGAGTGTATGAAGTTGCGTTAATGAAATTAGATTTCATGCTCCTATATTGATCTACAATAATAAATGGAATATCAAGGCAAAGTGTTTATTAAATGACAGACCACTGTTAGAGCCAAACTTACAATAAATTAACATCAAATATAATCACTTAAAACAATAATGAAGGTTTTTAATGTGGACACCTGTATTCTCTGCTTGTGCAGAGTGAATTTAAAAAGGGGCTGTTGAATTCCTGTAGCTTTAGAGGCTTTGATGGTTTCTGCAGCAAAAAACCTCTTTGAACACCAGAGAGGCAAGCAGAATAAACAAGAGTAATTGAATCTAGCCTTCCTTATGTAGGAAAAAAACTAGGATAGGAAATCTTGATAAATCAGAAGGCAGAAACCCACCACTAAGAAATATCAAGGAACACAGCAAAGAGACTGGAGCTGAGAAGAATTGCTGCAACATTGCAGCAGCAGTTGTTAAAAAGGAACTGGTTTTAAGAGAATGGTGAGATATATTAGGGACTCCTATATCAGCTCAGCAGATGCGTGTGTATGCCTCATATTAGGGACACTGTTAAGTAACTTTAGAACTATAGTCTTAACTTCTCAAATCTGGGTGCTTAAAGTTAGGCTCCTAAATCCATATGCAAGCACCTAATGGTACTGATGGAACTTGCAGCTGTACTTGACTTAAGAGGATGCTCAGGATCTCTGAACACCAGACCACTTAATATGTTCAACTGCCACCCATCACACACTGTGACCACAGATCCAGGAATGGGCATTTCTTATCATTCATACTTTTCAAGGAAGGAATGTGTTGTACAAATTTGTTCAGATAATGAATGAGGCTTTGTGTCAGCTGTGGAGTGCAGCACAGATTTAAAGTATAATATTACTTTGGGTCTTGAAGAGTATTTTCCTTAAGGGGAGGGTATTTTGGTTTAGGGGATAAGATACATGCACATGGGTAAATAACAGACTTGATCAAACTGTCATATTGTTTTCATTGTATTTTACCAATGCTTCAATTCCACCCAAACTGACCAAGCTAGTGGTGGTTGATCTTGGAAATAAGGGGATTTTGTGAGAGGTCTGAGCTACAAAGTTAAGATCTGAAACGGAATTTTCCCCAAATTTAGGATCTTCTGATGGGAGGTGCTTTTTTACCCTTTGTTTAGAGATAGAGGGTAGTTAATAAATTTAGATCCTGATTTACACTTACCACAAAGTCTACAGGTCTCTGGATCCAAGATTTCACTTCAGAGCCATCTCCTTAGAAAATCCTCACCTCTTCACACTTCCCTGTGTGAAACATTTTTTGAAATTGCACTACTATTGCACTACAATTTTTGAAATTGTACCTTTGCGTATGATAGCGGCCCCGATACTAGGCTGTGTCCAAGTTGGAGCAGCACAGGATGGGGAGCAAAAATGGCATAAGTATGGCTTAAGGCTTTCAGAGATCCTCAGGCTGCCAGTTTGCTACCTGAAATAGTTTCATTTGTACATTAGGTCACAGTGTCCCAACAGCACTATCTACTGGGGAGCTCAGTGCAATATTATGAATCACCTTTGAGTAGTTCAGCTGCGTTTCATGTAATTGACAGCAGAGAAGCTCGTCATATATAACAGAAACCCATACAGTACACTGGTCTATGAGAGGGCTTTTCTGGGACCTCAAGCACATACTACAGCCCTATTAATGGCTGCCTGAGTTTGTTTAAAATTGAAAGCTGATCTGGCTGTGGTCCAGTTCCCAATGACTGATAACTTTGCTATACAAGTCATGCTGACCCTGAATGCAAAGAACACTCATGCACAAACACATAGAGTGCTAGAGAGAGTCAGTTATACCAGTGGTTTTCAAACTTTTTTTCTAGAGACCCAGTTAAAAAAAATTGTTGATGCCCGCAACCCAACGGAGCTGGGGATGAGGGGTTTGGGGTGTGGGAGGGGCTCAGGGCTGGGGTGTGGGGGTGAGGGCTGTGGGATGGGGCCAGGAATGAGGGGTTCAGGGTGTTGGAGCAGGCTTTGGGATGTGGGAGGGGGTCAGGGCTCTGGACTGGGGTTACAGGCTCTGGTGTGGGGCTCAGGATGAGGGGTTTGGGGTGCAGGAGGGGGCTCCAGGTTTGGGGGGGGGACTCAGGGCTGGGGCAGGGGATTGGGGCTCAGGGTTGGGGTGTGGGCTTACCTTGGGCAGCTCCCGGCCAGTGGTGCAGTGGGGGTGCTAAGGCAGGCTTCCTACCTGTCCTGGCACCGTGGACGCGCTGCGCCCCGCAAGCGGTCAGCAGCAGGTCCGGCTCCTAGGCGGAGGTGCGCAAGTGGCTCTGCATGGCTTTCACCCGCAGGCACTGCCGCTCAGCTCAGCTGGTTCCCAGCCAATGGGAGCTGGTGCTTGAGGTGGGGTTAGCGGGCAGAGCCCCATGGCCCACCCACCTAGGAACTGGACCTGCTGCTGGCCGCTTCTGGGGCACAGCACGGTGTCAGAACAGGTAGGAACTAGTCTTTCTTGCCAGGCAGCACTGCCGATGGGACTTTTAATGGCCCGGTCAGTGGTGCTGACCAGAGCCATCATTACTCACTGCCTTATGTTCTGAGACCTGTACTGGGTCGAGACCTGCCGTTTGAAAACCACTGAGTTATACCACAGTTCCTGTGAAAATATCACTAGATGGTTTCCTAAAGCCTCATTTTTTTTCTCCTTGTTTGGGATTATTGCGATTAAGGATTGGACTAATTAAAAGGAATCATTTAGCCATTTCTTTTAAGAATATTTCTCTAGTTGCATTTGTAAATTTAAAAAGGAATCCATGAATCACTTGGATGTTATCAGAAATTAATAATAAGCACAGTTCATAGAATCATAGATTATCAGGGTTGGAAGGGATCTCAGGAGGTCATCTAGTCCAACCCCTTGCTCAAAGCAGGACCAATCCCCAACTAAATCATTCCAGCCAGGGCTTTGTCAAGCCTGACCTTAAAAACCTCTAAGGAAGAAGATTCCACCACCTCCCTATGTAACGCATTCCAGTGCTTCACCACCCTCCTAGTGAAAAAGTTTTTCCTAATATCCAACCTAAATCTCCCCCACTGCAACTTGAGACCATTACTCCTCATTCTGTCATCTGCTACCATTGAGAACAGTCTAGATCCATCCTTTTTGGAACTCCCACAACTATTGATAAGTAATTTCTTGACAGACAGGATGCTGTCAAACTAAGTTTTCTTAAACCATTCTTAAGATCTGTTTCTTTATCTGGTGATAGTGGGTGCTATTAGGACAGGATCTCCTTCTTAACAGCCGGATATTACATTGTTTTAATGTAACTTAGATGGAATGTGAGGATGCGACTTTCTGCTTCTTAGCTCATGGCTGCTGCTCTCCTAATATGGCTGCAGACAAAGGCCTTAGGTCTTACAATATGGCTACAGGAAAAAGCCTTATCATTACACCCATTCTTTATTGTTTGTGACCATTGCTCATGTCATGTAAGAATTTAGGCCCCAATCCTCCAAGGGCTTATCCGCATGCTTAACTTTACACACTGAGTAGTCTCTTTCATTTCAGTGGGTAACATTGTGCAAGTTCAGATTCAGAACCAAACTTTTCAGCTCAGACTTCTCTCTACTGAGATGGGGGACAGTGCTCTCTGGGGCTCTAGTACAACTGTTGTACTAGACCCTCAGAGCCAGTAAGTTTCTAATTCCAGCCATCAAAGCATAAGGAAGGTGGGGGAAGTGTGGCCCCTCACTACACAAACAGATGAGCCATTCTGTCAAAATTCCACACCCACAAGGGGGAGGGAGCAGGGGGAGAAATCAGTCAACCCTTAATGTTAAAGGCAAAAATCAATAGGGAAAGAAATGTTATTTTCAAGCTCCCAATTGTGTCGTGCTTTTGGCATAAATGTCTGCTGCTATCAAGTCAGTTCTATAATTACTGCATTTGAGTGGACTTCTTGTTGAAATTAGGTCAATCAAAAAGCTTGGTGGCTGGTCAGATAAAATACCTGACCTCTTCACTAGCTTCACAACATCTCTGGGTTCAGAAGGTACACAAATTTCACATTAATGATTTGGTCCACCTTTTCTTTTCTTTTCTTTTCTTTTCTTATAAATAGATCCTTAAACAAACACAACAGCAGAACTATTTGTAGAACAAGTTCTGCTAGTCCTGCTGCTGAACTGTCCCATGTAAGGATATAGCCATATTTCCCAAATATTTCCTCTGCTGTCTCAATGTTTCCAGGTTTCCGAGGGGAGGGGAGGGTTGTCTGTCCTCAGTCTTCTTTTCATCCCTTACACTTGTCTGTTGGGTGACATTGTTCTGATGGTCTCAGTTACCACCTCTACACTGATGACTGTGAATCTACCTCTCTGCCCGCCCTTCAGACATCTCATTTGGGATGTCCACAGCTGATTCCATAAGCTTAATTTGTAACAACGAAACCAGTCTTTTTTTCTTTCCTTTTCCTTCCAGTCTCCATCACTGTTGACAATTCCACTATCCTCATAATCAGGTGAGCCTACAACCTTAAGGTCTCCAAAATCTTTCCCCATCATATCCAGGAATTTACCAAATCCTGCCACTTCTTCCTGGATCATATTTCTAAAACCCACTCCTTCCTCTCAGTCCTTCCTCAGATAGCTGTGGTTAGTGTCATGGTCTTTTCTCAAATAGACTCTTATAATTTTCTCTTCTCCAGCTTTCCCATTGTCTGCAGTTGCATTGCCTGGTGTGATGTCTAATTTATACTGGTCAGGAACTTTCTCTTATATTTCTGTGCAGTACCATGTATATGTATGGTATGTTGTTGTACAAATAATTCCATATTAAAAAGAGTGTGTGTTAAAAGAATTAATAAGTTGCAAACTGAAGCACTCCAAAGGTAGAAAAAGCCAGAATTAACGCATCTCCATATATTCCACCATGCTCATTCATTCCCTGTGAACGTTCACAGTACAATGTTAGCTGAACTAATTTTTCTATGACATATTACATCTGATAAGTGTGATCCTGTCACTCCTGTACCTACCACATATGTATTAATCAAAAGTTTTCTTGTAGCCCAATCACCAAAAAGTCTAAGTGCTTCCAATTTAAATGAAATCTGCATTTTGGGGCACCTACTAGATTTCAGGCGGGTTTCTTTGCTGTTTTCTCTTCTCTGGATAAGGAATAATTATTTTAAGTTGCTATCATCATTGTGGAAATGCTTTCTCAAAAAGGAAGGTCATGCAGCATACCGGCAAAGTGGCCAGACTTCGGATTAGTCTGACTTTCTCTGGAAATTCATTCCTGAACTGAATCCCCTTGATCAAAGCCTGATCTACACACAAAGTTGCACCAGTTTAACTAAAGATGTGTTTTTAAACTAACTTCATTAAACTAGTGCAATTACTCTTCTTTGGGTCTATCCACTGTTAAACTCAGATAAGAGTATCCACACAGAATTTTGCACTAGTTTAACTAAATCAGTTTAAAAACAAATATAAATTAAGCTGGTACAACCCCTATGTTTAGACAAGACCCAGGAATATTTTGTAAGAAGGTTTCCTTCTGATTACAGAGTCATCCAGAATCAATGTGATAGCCCTGAGAGAGTGAGGATATCTGTCATCTCTTCTGGTTGTTTTCCCATTCTTCCAGGGTTATCTCAATCATATATCTATGTATCCTTTCTGCCTGATGGAGTCGGCAGCAACAAGGGCCGGGTTCTATATCCAGAGGTTCATCTTAACAAAACAATTTCTTCTGCTAAATTCTTCTCTCTATGTAATTCCTGGTCCTGTGGCAGAGAATGCAAAGTTTTCCTGCCATACTTTATTAGTTGGCTTATGCCAACGCCCATTACTTGTCCCAGTCTTTCCTGTCGATTTATTCTGCACAGTCATTGTGCTTCCCCTTATCACAGGATGGACACACCAGGGCTTTATACGAACACCTCTTATTGAAAGATCCATCCACCTTAACACATCAGTAACATTCTCAAGTACCTGACAGTTTGCTTGAAAGGTCCATTGTTTATCTGGAGCACTTTTCTGACTGCATTCTGTGCCTGAGATTCCCTTTCAGCATTTTCCAAAGAAAACATTTCCATAGCCTTCCGGTATTTGAGGCCTGGGTCAAACAACAGTCATTTTCCCATTGCTTTCCTAAGTAGACAACAGACCAGTTGGCCATGGGGGGGTGTCATGTAACATATCCATCAGGTTCACAATGTTCACTGAGCCTGTTTAGATTCCCATGGGATGTTTCCCCCTCATTCTTTTTTATTTATTTATTTTTTAATGCAACAGGAATCTCTCAGCCAAATGTGACAGAAGTAGTTGAGCAAACAGTGTATATGATTTTGTTCCTGGTCTATCTAGTTGTATCAAACTATGTAATAAGGTGAAAGCTCATGTTAGAGTTGCCATCATAGTCATTTGCTTAACAAATATTATCTTTGGGGTGCCCCAGACACACTTGCCACCAGCAACAATCCTTCAACTCTCAAGATTCCATTCATTCTGCTACTAATACCTTTATCTTTTTTTTCAAGGTGTAGCTCTTTATCTGTTATTTGAATAGTGTTCAAAATCCCTTCCCCTTTATGATGGGGATCTTCTTTCTCATCAGGGGAGGTTTCCCTCTTACAAGCCTTCAGAGGCTTTGAAAATACATAGCGTTCAAAAGTTGACTGTTATTATTGTCAGGTAAAACCAGTCATTATATCATTCCTTTTCTCTCTCTTTTTGTAAACATGGCCCAATTTTCCTGTGTTATTTCCCCCTCCCTCCCCGTGGAGTCACAGTGGAATAATAATCTTTTCTACAGTGAACTTTCAGACACAAAATAAATGAGAGAGACACCAGCCTCCAACTCAGCAAACTCTCCTTTCTGAAGCTGCTTTTGTGCAAAGCAGAAAGAGATAAGATGTCTGTGGCTATCTCATCATTTTTAAGGTCAGCTGTTAAAGGTAAGGTGGGCTATTCATGCACTGTAAAGCCACATATAGCAATAACCCTCACACAGAAAAGAGATGCTATCGCTAATTAGAACAGAAAGCACTCCACTCTACCTTCAATAAAAGACAGACACTTGTTAAACTCATGTCTCTTCTGAGGAAGAAAAGGAACTGGGTAGTTGAGGACTTGGCACATTCCACTTCACCCGTCAGTTGTATAGCAGTGACTCTTCTGTAGTTCCTGAATTCTCAGCTTGTTAGTGAGCTTCCAACCTCTCACACCTGAGGCTTGAGAACCCAAGAATGGGTATTGACTAAAACACTTACCTTTGGAAAATAATGAGAATGGCTATTACTGTTTCAGGCTGCAAGTGAGCTAGAGACTTGCAGGGGAAAAGCCACACACACCCCTGCCTTGGTTTAGGAAGCCAAGTGGAAATAGCACAGTAGATCACACAAGTGGAAATTGTTAGGGGTTTGTTCTCCAATTCAGAGTCTGACATCAACAAGCCATTTATTCAAAAAGCAGAGTTTGTCATTGACATGTTGCTGTAGTCATCAGTATGATAGATTTGGAGGCATCTTTTATTTTTTCTCATGTTAGCAAATGGCCAGATTATCAGAGGCTCTGAGCACTCATTTCACCTCTGAAAATCAGACATAAGTGGTTAGAATGAGAAAAATGAGATGAACTCAAACTACGCTCTCTGTTAAGCCATTGCAATCCTATTGAAAATAATGGGATTGAAATAGTGTAAGTCATGGTAGTATTTACAGCTTACAGTAGTAGTGGCAGTTACCTTAACTCTTTGTATTTCTGCACCAATTCTATCTGTTCCCTACTCCCTCCATTAACCATAATGAATACAAAGATCTCTCTTTGTAGATAATTAAAAAATCCCCTCAAACTTCTTTGCCCTGACCGGTTTCTCCTTCCTCTTTACATAAACTAATCTCCTCATGTCAGCCTCTGAACACAAGAACAAATTTATTAAGAATTGTTCCTTTTGAGATCTGCTACAACCAGTTGTTCATAAACAATTGTCTTCAGAATTCTAAGTGATCAAGTTGTGCTGGCTTTGTTGCTTGCCTCTCCCTGCTAAATTACATTAAAGGCATATAAGAATGCATTCATTGCTTTCCTAAGGTTACTTTTCCATGTAGACGATTGCTGTATCTGTCAGAAGGATGTTATGCAGTGGAGGGAGGTGGTCTTCACAGTCATGCATGAGAGGGAAATTGGTCCACGAGACAATATTTCTATATAGATGTAGTGCACACAATGAAAAAGTTTGAGAACCCTTGTGCTACTGGTATTTCAACAGGTACTGCTAGACAGCAATATCAATAACCCGAGGAGGTTCAGGAAAAGGAATAGAGGCATATCAGGTGGCCAAGTTTCTCATTTATGCCAGGAGATGCAAAAAGAGTAAGGTAATATCAGGTGGCCAGGATCATGTGAGCCTCAGCCACATGAGATTGGTCTCAAATTAACCCTCATATATTCAGGGTGAAGAGAATGGCTATGCATACAGATAAGGAGGAGCATAAGCTCAGAAAAAATGCTTTATCAAACTAGTCATTGATACATGTCTTCTTAAATAACAGTGCAAAATTCATACTGCTTCATTTCAGTATGACTGAACATAAGTTAGCTGTGTGTAAATCAAAAGCCATACGGCAAAGATAGGCAAAGCGGATAAATTATAAGGTTGTTGATATAAATAAAGAGGGCCTGACTCTCTTCACATTCACTGCAGTTTCACACTGGTATAGCTTCGTTGACTTCAGCAGACTGACTGCGGTTTTACCGCTTTAAGACAGAGAAGAATCAGGCTAACACTTGCTAGTAGTGATATATAATGTCACAGCGGTAGGTTTACATGGCTATTTCATCAATCAGAATGAATAGATTTATTTTATGTCTTAATGAAATTAAAATATTCCATCCAGTAAGTATAACAAACACATTTGGGTCAGATTCTGATCTCATTTATTTAGGTGAAGTTCTGGAGCAGCTTCCGTCACTAGAGTTACTCTGAGTTGACACTGGTTTAATGGAGATTAGAATCTTACCATCTGTATTTAAAAGCTAGCAAGATTTAACTAACTACTTGATGCAGAGTCAGATCATTTCCTACCCCAAGGATAAATCCATTGGAGGGGAAAACACTATGCAGATGAGCAGGGAGCCTGGGATCAACCATGTGGATCTTGAGACTTGAAAGGAATCTTGTCCCCTTGTCAACCTAGTGGATCTCAGGGGATCCAACTAGAAGGTCTGATGTTCAGACTAATTCCAAGGAACCTACCTGATGTGCCAAAAAAAGGAATGGCTTTCTCAGGAGCCATGCTGCCATGGGCTATATCCACCAGCACCTCCACTCCAGCCTTCTTCCAGTGGTCACACATGTGCTCATGGCAGAGTGAAATTCTACTGGATTATCAGAGGACAGCAGCGGTCACCCAGCTGTACCTTACCCTGCTCTGATTGTCTTTCTCACAAACCTCCCACCTCCACAGAATCACAAGCACACAATACTTACATACAGGGCTTTTTGGAGGCTCAGAAAGAAGATGGGTGTAATTGGGTGGCTTCCTGGCTTGCCTATGGTCTGAACAGTCTGCGGCCAAACCAGCCAAGATTACAAGATGAGCCTCACCTGTGGGGGTAGGGTGATCTACATAAGAACATAAGAATGACCATAGTGGGTCAGACCAATGGTCCAGTATCCTGTCTTCTCACCGTGGCCAGTGCCAGATGCCACAAAAGGAATGAACAGAACAGTGGAACTATTGAGTCATCAATCCCCTGTTGTTCACTCCCAGCTTCTGGCAGACAGAGATTTAAGGACACCTGGTGCATGCTGTTGCATCTCCGACCATCTTGGCTAATAGCCATTGATGGACTGATCCTCCATGAACTTATCTAATTCTTTTTTCAATGCAGTTATAGGTTTGGCCTTCACAACTGTGAGAGTGACCACACATCAACACAATACCAGAATTACAGAAAATTATTTGATTGCAGCACAGAGTGATTGAATTAGCTGCTGATGAGTAGTTGTAACTTGAGCTGTTGCAATCCCACCTACACCACTAGCTGGTGAGTGTCAACGTCACTGGGGCTTCAACCCACCTCTTCTGATGGGCCAGCTAGTTGGAGCTTAAAGCACTACTTAACTTGAGCTAGACATTTTTTTGTGTGGATTGGATTTGAAAAGCAGTTTTCAAACTGGGGTATACATACACCTAGGGGTATGCGAGTTCTCATCAGGGGGTGCGTGAGAAAAATCTTTTAATGGCAAACAACACATTTTATTTCATAAAATGTGGCAGGCAATATAATCAACATTTAATCTATCAATTAAAACTGCAGATGCATTGGTGTACATTTCCTTTCTACTGTGTGACTCAGAACCAGAGGTTTTCAAACTATGGGACATGTTCCCCTATAGGGGTGCGGAAGAACATTCAGGGGGGAAGGGGGCTGTTTTCAAACTTTTGAACTGAGCCCCTCTGCCCTCCCCCCCTTTGATTTTTTGGTTGTGCTCCACCCCCCAACGCAGACTGGCTGGGTGGCCCAACGAGGTGAGTCAGGGGGTGGAGTTGGCACTCCCTCCCCGAGCCCTACCATGCGGGGCTGGCCCGAGCTATCTGGCATTGCTGCTTGCCCCCAAGAACGTTCCTCCCACCCACCTAGGGGGGCATGCCCCATAGTTTGAAGCTGTTTCTAAATGGAAGGTAAAAATCTGGGGGAGGCAAAGAAAAAAACAGGGTCACCAATCAAAGCCCCTACCCTTGCATTTGAAACTCATTGGGCCCCATGGTTCAGCTTTTACTCAAGCTTTTCCATGTGCCTGAGTTTTTGGTGCTGCTGCTACTGTTTCAGCCTCATCTGTACATTTAACCTGAATGCAAGGCGGCAGTATGTCCAACCCAGAACAACGAGATTGATAAAAAGCACAACCGGTTTATATTGTGTGGAGGAGGCAAATCAGAACTTCCTTTATCATGCTGCTGAGGTTCTGAGATTCTCCTGTGCTAATATCAAGGAGTTTTCCAGGGCAAAACCACCATTCATTTTGTGTCTTGTCCTTGGAGCTTGCAATATGGAAATGAATATCACACCCATCTCTTTAGACAAAGTGCCTAACAAGAGGCAGTGCTGCATGCTGCTGTGCAGTTCCTGTCACAGGAGCAGCAAACTTTTCAAATTCTCTCCCGCAACAACGCTCTCCTTTCAAAAGCATGAAACCCTGGCTAAGAAATGTTTTCAGTTTCATAGAAAAAGGCAAAGCCACCTTTGTGGCTGGAGACATCAAAATACTGAACAATCCTTATTCTGACAAGCTTGCCCTGAGAAAGTTATGAACATTTGTTGTATGCATACAAAACTCTTGACTTTAGCCAGGCTGTTGATACTGTCTCGCATGACCCTCTTATAAACAAACTAGGGAAATATAGCCTAGATGGAGCTACTATAAGTTGCGTGCATAACTGGCTGGAAAAACATTTACAAATGACAGTTATCAGTGGTTCACCATCAAGCTGGAAGGGCATATCAAATGGGGTCTTGCAGGGATCGGTCCTGGGTCCAGTTCTGTTCAATATCTTCATCAGTGTTTTAGATAATGGCATACAGTCTGAGGACATAAAGTCTGAGGACAATACCAACCAGGGAGGGGTTGCAAGTGCTTTGGAGGATAGGATTAAAATGATCTGGACAAACTGGAGAAATGGTCTGAAGTAAATAGCATGAAATTCAATAAGGACAAATGAAAAGTACTCCACTTTGGAAGGAACAATCAATTGCACACATACAAAATGACTGCCTAGGAAGGAGTACTGCAAAAAGGGGATTTGGGGGTCAGAGTGGATCACAAGCTAAATGTGAGTGAATAGTGTACCACTGCTGCAAAAAAAGCAAACATCAGTCAGGGATGTATTCGTAGGAGTGCTGTAAGCAAGACATGAGCAGTAATCTTCAACTCTACTCCCAGCTGATAAGACCTTAACTGGAGTATTGTGTCCAGTTCTGGGCACCACATTTCAGCAAAGATGTGGACAAATTGGAGAAAGTCCAGAGAAGAGCAACAAAAATTATTAAAGTTCTAGAAAACGTGATCTGTGAGGAAAGATTGAAAACATCCAGTTTGTTTAGTGTGGAAAAAAGGAGACTGAGAGGGGACATGATAACAGTTTTCAACTACATAAAATATTGTTACAAGGAGGAGGATGAAAAATTGTTCTCCTTAACCTCTGAGGATAGGACAAGAAGCAATGGGCTTAAATTGCAGCAGGTTTAGGTTGGACATTGGGAAAAAATTGCTGTCAGGGTAGTTAAGCACTGGGGCAAATTGCCTGGGAAGGTTGTGGAATCTCCATCATTGGAGGTTTTTAATAACAGGTTAGACAAACACAGGTGAGGAATGGTCTAGTTACTTAAGTACTGCTTTGCAGGCATGCCACTGGAGTAGACTATTGTGGTCCCTTCCAGTCCTACACTTCCATTATTCTTATGATTCAGTAACTCAGGCTCATTTTGTTGAGCATGTATGTTATATATACTGGGGCTAGATCCTCAGCTACTCGATGTAGACATAGCTCTACTGACTTCTCTTTGATCTGAGGAAAGAAGAGGAAAGCTAATCAATAACTGATTTATTTAGCTAGGAGCACTATTGAGAGAAAAATGGAATAGGCCCGGGGTTTTAGTTTACTATTTAAACAGGTATTGTGAAAATGAACAATGCCCATGTAACTTACTTCTCCCAGATGCTTCCTAAAGAGTAAAGTCAATTCTTTATATTTAAATAGCTAAATACTACAGATAAGCTCTCAAGTGCGACCTTGCAGATGTAATTTGCAATAGCACCATTGAAACTCTCAGACAACTGTTTGGCCTTAAAGGCTTCAAGATGTAACTTTTATTGAAATAAACACAGTATTGAGATTAGCTGGCACCTCCTAGTGCCTGTGGTCACTACTAGTGTACCTTACAGTGAAGGCCTCATATCCCACAAACAGAAGGAACAGACTGTATATCTGATTTGCATGTGAATTTAACATGATGACATGGGATATGGGCTAACAGTATACACAGGGGATGCACAGATGGCCAGTGATCGTTATTTTGTGTGCAGTTGTCCAATCAGAATGCATAACTGCAGTAATTATGTGAACAAATTAGGCACATGATTGCATGTGCATTTTGCTCCTAATTTATTTTAAGATCAAGCCCTTTCCTTTCTTGTATTGTGTGGCAGAAAGAGAATATCTGAGCATTGTAATGAATGTAATAGTGTATGTTGATGTCTGCTACTCAAGTGCTGAGTGATCATCTTTAGAATACTCAGGTGATTCTGCTGAATGCAGATGCCTACATATTTTCTGAACTTGAAAGATCATTACAATTACAGCTGCAGCAAGCTGCTGCAAGAAATGTAATCTCTGGGTCATCAACCCCATCTAAACTAAGAAGTTTCTGTTCCTTCATTCACGCCTGAGAGTGTCAGTGAAAGAAGAACCTAAATTGGGCCACTGAACACCATGGGGTGTACTCTGTATTAGCTGTGAATATCCCAGATATCTGGCTGCTCCTAACTAGCTGGAAAATGTAAGATCAGAGAAATGTGTGATGGACACTGAAATGGATTTGGATTGGTTCTGTAATAATTTAAGAATAATTATGTTGGCCTGTTTACTGCGATGCTTACTGTATGACTAATTAGTTTAACTCAACAAGACTGTCTGGAAAAACAGGCAGGACAAAAAGGATGGCTTAAGATAAAACATCTCCCAACAAATTCGTGAGAGTTGTTCATGGACAATGTGAGAGCCAATGGCTCTTAGGACTCTGGCTCAATCTCCTGCTGAGCCTACAGGACTTGGTTTGATTGGAAGACCCAAAGCCTGGGAAAACAGAAGAACCAAAGAACTATAGCAAGGTTTAAAAGGGATCCACTCTCTCAAGAGAGAAGCAATAGTTGTTTGGGGGAACCAGACAAACACAAGGACCCATTACCGTTGTCTGGAGAAGCGAAGCTTGCCATCAAACCATGGTAGGGCTTTAGGTAAGAGAGATATACATTCACTGTTGTTTTAAAAATCATTTTTCTCTAACTGCTTTTTGCCTACTGCTAAATAAACAATATTTTTGTTTTAAGAAGCCTGTCTGATACCTATACACTAAGGGTCACAGAGTACCAAAAGGAAGAACTACAGGGGCCTGAATTCAGTCAGAACTGATGGGTAAGCACAGTTGATACACAGGGTACTGTAATACAGGGCCTGGTCTAGGAAATGGAGAATTGTGGAATTCCATCTTGGGACAGATAAAGGCATGAGACCTGAGACGGTACACTGAGAGAGATCAGAGAGGGGGACAGAGATGCAGTAGCCTATAACTGACAGATCCAGTTATCCTTTCAATCACTCAAATTTTACAGCACTGTAGTTCTATTGGCTCTAGTGGGGATCAACTTGATTTACACCAGTGAACATGAGAGGAGAATCAGGCTGGCTGATCCATCTGCAAAACATGCCACTTGCCAATTGCTTCACTTAGAAGTCACGATGTGTGATTTGTTAGAGAGCAAATTCAAAGCACAAATGAAGAACATGATTTATTTCTTTTTTTATCTTACCCACTCTCTATTTTTAATGTACTTATTCTTCTGCAATTTTCTGATTCTTTTACACTTTCTCTCTAGGCTCAGAAAAAAATGTGTTTGTTTGCCACAAAAGCATTAAACTCCACGGACCAGATTCTCACTTGCATTCAAGGAGCACTGTGTACAACAATGGCAGAGGGCACAAAAAGCCATGTGTGCTCTCCGCCAAGACAGATCCTGGGGCTGGTTTTGCAGGCATAGGTTAGAACAGTCAAAGAATCATTCTAGCAGCTGAGAAACACTAGTCATGTCTCTTTTACTTTGGACCCACACCCCTACTGCTGGTTGGGAGTTGAAGAAGGAACCATTATTGTGGGACATTACCACTGGAGGTTTTCTCCACTGCTGAGAACTGCCAGCTCTAGAACAGTTTTGTTCCAGGGTGCTAGAACAGACCAAGAACATGGCCCTACGCCTGCAGTCATGATGTTCCTTTTTCACATTTAACATCGGTTTTGCAGATATCTGTAGGTCTGAAGCACACATACTATCATTGCTTGGTCAGACAAAACTCATGCATTTCCTTCTCAGGAAGACATAAGACAAATATTTATCTCCATGTTTTCAGGCATCTGTCCTTTAAAAAGAGACTAGCACCCCTGGACTTTCAAACTGAGGTAAATTCCACTTTAAGGTTAGATACTTAAACTCTGCCATGTTCAGATATTATAATTTTGACATCAAACTTATCAGATCCTTTCTTTTGTAGAATTAGATCAAACCCTAAACTTTCTTTTAATGTGATTACATTGGGCCAAATTCCGAGAGGTGCTGAGCTTTCCCATGGAAAAACCTTGTGACGATCCTCAACGCAAAATGTCATATTATGACAAACCTCATCATTCTCATAGGTTACAACCTGATTTGTTTTTAATTCAGACTTCAGGGGAAAGGCCTATGTTCATGTGTTTCAAGGTTCATGTGTTTAACATTTGCCACTAAAATGTACCGTTCAGTGCAGTGTGCGGTGGATTAAAGGGACGGCTATACTGAGGGTTGTGCTGCCTAATTCTATTCTGCCCTGCATTTTGTGTAGCCCATTACACAAGTACAATCTAAGTGCAAAGTGGGTGTAAAATGTTTGGTAGCATCTTTCACTGATGTAGATGAGTGCACAAAGGCATAACATACTCACAGCACTGGTTTAGCAGCCACCATTGGTGGCTCCCCCAATGCAGAGGCAATCCCTAGGTGGTATAAAGCAGGCATAGTCAGCCCAAGAGCACGCTGTTTCCAGCTCCCAGCATAGGGAATGTTGGAGGTGGAAGGAGACATGGCATGAATGCACAGCACTCCTGCATTGTCACTGTCTAGCTGATGACACTTTGAAAGCCACAGGTGGGACATGGGGAATAGGGGACCAACTCCACTCTCCCAAGGAAGAATATAGAGGAAACTCTTCAAGGGAAGTTTGTGGAGGAGCATCATCCTAGCCATATTTCAAGTATCCCCCTATAGAGGTATGATATACACCAAGTACAGAGTCCCTGCATTCAATCATCAGTGAGTGCAGTAATCATATTTCATGGCCCAAATTATAATTTAAAGGGAGTCTAGCTGCCTTGAGGCTGCTCTACATAAGATCTGTGACCATCTGGCCCCCAGTTCAACCCAAGATCAGGGAGTCACATGTGGGGAAGGCAGATTCAAGAATAGGTAAGAGTCCAAGGCTCAGAGGAAGCTACCATCTTCCTCTTTAAATGGTGTTGTGAGGTTTGACAAGGGCCAAGGTGGGTCTGGGGTGAGATAAACAAATCTGGAAAGGTACTAGATGGGGTCTCAGTCCTCTTCAGGGCAAAGCAAACAGTATCTATATGTTCCTTCCATAGTTATATGTTCTCTAAAGTACAGATGTCAATGAAGTTAATGTAAAGAAGTAAGACTGACCTGAAAGGTGTAGATATATGCAGCAATAAATTTTCTTTAAATATGAAAATTCAGAGAGTATTCTCATCTTGCATACTTGGCTCTTCTCAGATTCAGCAGAATCTTTGGTGAGACAGGCAACCTCATTTATAACATTAATGCAATGAATTTAGAAACTACATACTGAAGGGGTTGGAGAGATATCACAGAATTTCATTGTACATCAAAAAATAAGATACCTGGGAAATCATGATTTCCCAGGGAAGTTGCTGCTCTTCATATTTTTTAATTTGTATATTAAATCCTCCCTCCCCCTTTACAAGTAAACTTGCAATTAACATGTAGGTGCTGAGTAAACAAAAACCCTTTGAAGTTTTGCGGAATATATCGAAAGTGGTGCAAAAGGCAGGAAAAGCTCTATTTGTGATTTAAAGACCCACCATTGTTTGAGGTGTTAAGCTTTCAAAAGTCAGTCTCTTCTCACTTATATATGGTTCTAACGCACAGTTTTAAAGATTTTTTTTTCATTGACAGCAAGAATAGTCGAAAATTTATCTTAAATCTACAATACATTCTAACAAGTACCCCGTTCATGTGATATAAAAGCCTAATTGCAGAGTGACATGTTTCTGATATAAATATGACATTTATAAAATTATGCTTTATTGTGAAAGAAGCATTTAAAAACACATAAGTTAGGATACAGTGTGCTCTTAAATGGAAATCAGTAATGTATACTGTCATGAGTTCTGAGTTAGCATTTCAGCTTAGAACAAGTGTAGGGCTAGTTTACATCTAACATGGTCTATCCCCTTTATAGGGAATACAACTGGCACTTGCAAGTAGATCGACTAGGGGACTGATCCTGGGAGGGGCTGAGTGTCTTCAAGCCTGAATGATTTCACAACCTGACTTTACAGCACATTGGAAATTCAGTGGGAAATGAGGAAGCGAAACATCCTTCAGATGGTGATCTGCATTTTGCTGGGAGAGATCCTAGATAATGCAATGGGTCTTCTCCAGCTCTGACGTCTGTTAACCAGATTCTGGAGTGGTTATGGCCTAGTCTGGATTGCTGTTTGTTGTTATACAGGAAGCCAAGATTAAACAGGATTGCACACCTTGACCATAGGCATCCCCCATAGACTTGCCCTTCCCTCTTGGCGTGATAAAGGGCCCCCTTACCTCCCAAAGAGATGGGCAGTGCCATGGGACTTCCTTGTGCCCCCAGAAATGGTAGCAGGGCCGCTTCCTCTCAGGAGCAGATAGGAATTCTTCTAGGAAAACTAGGGTGGCAGCAGAGCCTCCCTACTACTTAGCTGAGGTGCATCTGCATGGGTGGGCTGGCTGATTCCACTCCATTCTTCTTCTGCAACATACAGAGTTATCTTCTGGGGTGATGTTGGTGGGCCCCCCAGACCAATGTGTCTTGGGGCTAAGACCACATTCAGATGCATGGGGATGCTCACACCACCTTCACGGGTTTTTGGTTCAAGCTAGCAAGTAAAATATCATTGCATTTGTCACACTTGGGTTATATTTTCAAACTTTTCTTCACAACCAGGAGGGCTTTACTTCTAACTTTGTTAAAAATTAAAGCTGAAACTCTGGTGTAATCATGGTCCAGGAGCCTATAGTGCCTATGCCTTAATCTGGCCCTGAGGCTAGATGTCCTTATCCAGGGCTGCAAATCAGTCAGTCTATTATACTACTGCCACAGAGGTCACATGAATGTGGTACAGAGTCAGATGTATTCCTGTGGATCCTATACTCACTGTAACCAAAACAGCAGGAAGACTCACATAGCTGTATCAAAAAAAAAAAAAAAAAAAAAAAAAAAAAAGAAAAGGAGTACTTTTGGCACCTTAGAGACTAACCAATTTATTTGAGCATAAGTTTTCGTGAGCTACAGCTCACTTCATCGGTGAAGTGAGCTGTAGCTCATGAAAGCTTATGCTCAAATAAATTGGTTAGTCTCTAAGGTGCCACAATAACTCCTTTTCTTTTTGCGAATACAGACTAACGCGGCTGCTACTCTGAAACCTGTCATAGCTGTATCACTCACACTTATGACCCCAAAGTGAGCCTCAAGTTTTCAGCTGATTAACATCTGTCAGCTAATTCAGTTTCCTTTTGTTTTCCTTTTTATTTCTTCTACTGAAGATATACATACACACATACACACAGACCACTTGAACTTCCATGGTAACTAGGTTGATTTCATATTGTTTGAGAGAAGAATTAGAAGCATTTTTGATGGAAAGAATCTGTTCGCAAATTAAAGCCTAGTCACATGAAATGGAAGGAATTCTGCAGTGGCCTGTCAAAGATTAAATGTAATATTAATGTGCACCACAAGGTCTGTCTCAGAAGCTAGCAAAGAAATGTGAAAGTGAGAAAATTAAAAATAAGAACTGTGCTTGCTGAGAAGAGTATAGGCACATAAAAAGGTTTTAAGCAGACAGGAGTTCTGAGGCTGTCAGATTTTCTGTTTTAGTAAAACAAACTGGAGACAGACTCTCTGTTCTTTATTTTGACAGTAGAGAAAGATGTTAAAGCACTGAAATAATTATCATCACGATCTAAGTGGAGAGGATCAATATTTGAAGAGTTTGTGTGAGTGATAGTTCAGAAACTTCTAGTTTTGTTATAATTATGTAATGCAAGTTATATAATTCCCATAGATTTTACTTTGCACTTTAATTATTTGTATATGGAAAAATGGCTTAATTCAAATATAAACAGAGGGCCAAAGTTCTCTAATGTTAATGTTTAAAGTTAAGCACCTAATTCTCCATTTAGCATGCTGGTTTTCTGAAGTGCAAGCATGGACTGGAGCCTCCAACTTTACACAATGTGTTGAAAAAATTTGGCCACAGTATATCATACAAAGAATCAGTGATAGCGGCTTCATGAGGCCACACAGGCACAAAAGTTGGTCACAACTTCAAGGGTAATTTTCCCTTGGATAGAGGCTATGGAATGCTACTTGAGGCATTCTATGGCTTCTTGCTATTAACCACATCTTCCCTGCAAGGAATCTGCGGCTATGTCTACACTTGGAACTGGGGGTGTGATTCCCAAGTCGAGAAGACATACTCATGCTAGCTCTCGCTCAGCTAGCATTCTAAAAAGAATAGTATAACTTCATTAGCATGAGTAGCAGTAAGCAGATGCACAGGCTAGCTTTCCTGAGTATGTTACCACAAGGTTCAGCTGGGTTTTTATACAAGGCCACTGCTTGCGCCACTGGTTACGGCTGTCCATGCTACCACAGCTCTACTAGTGTTTTGAGTGCACTACCTCAATGAGATCAAGTGTGAATATGTCTATGCTAGCTGGTAAATTTAACTTTGGACAGATCCATTATTTTTTCAATCTCCTATCCTGTTTCTTTGATTAGTTTAATCAAAAACTTGCTATAAATGTTGAATAAAGTTGGTGACATTATACAATATTGTCTCACTCCTCTCTTGATTTCTATTAGATTTTCATTTTCATCTCCCATTATAATCAAGTGTTTGATTAAAGTAATTGAAGAAACAGAAGAAGATATTAAGAAGAATGAAAAATGGGTGAATGAAGTGAGCTGTAGCTTACGAAAGCTTATGCTCAAATAAATTTGTTAGTCTCTAAGGTGCCACAAGTCCTCCTTTTCTACTTGCTATACAGGTGATACAGTGCTGTTGGCTGATTCAGAAGAAGGTCTGATGAAGTGAGTGGAGCTTATATGAATATGGCAAAGAATATGGTGTTGAGTTGAATGTGGACAAGGCAACAACTACGGAGGTATGAAGAGAACGTGGGAAACCATGTGATTCCAGAGAATGGCACAGCTGTACAGCAAGTGAAAATTTATTGCTACGTAGGAAGCATCATTACAGAAGATGGAAGATGAGAGCCTGAAATTAGCACCAGAATAGCAAGAGTGAAAGAGACATTCAGAAAGAATAAACCTCTGATGAGAAGGGACATGAATTTGAAGACTGAATTCTGATTCTTAAAACCTTACATTGGTTTATGTTACATTATGTCTGTGAAACATGGACACCAAACAACTGATAGTAAATAAACTACTATTTTTTGAATTATTGTTATAGAAGAATTCTGAAAATATCATGGAGAGAGTGCGTAACCAACAAAAAAGTTTTGGAGATTATTGGAACTCCGCAAACGCTATTTAGAGATCTTATGAAAAGAGAGATTCACTTTGCAGGATACTTTTTAAGAGGTTCAGTGGGCAATCCAAGTTTATGGGCACTGGAAAGAAAAGTTGGCGGCAGAAAAACACAAGGCAGACAAAAGATCTTGGATGGACAATACAGTATCGTGGGTGGATCAAAAGGATTATTCATCCACAAAGAGATTAGCAAAGGATAGTACAAAATGGGCTACGATGGTTGCAAAGCTCCATTAATGGAGATGCCATAAAAGAGGAAGAATACAGAGTCAAGCCAGAGACCCTGCATTTCAGGCAATAGCCCTCAGCCCAGGAAAGTACATGAGCAGTGTTTAATTTTAAACATGTAAGTAGTTCCATTTAAATCAATGGAATTACTTACATGCTTAAAGTTAAACATGTGCTTTAGTGCTCAACTGGACTAGGGCCACAGGCCAAGTAAAGAGATAAAGGATCAAATTTTGCACTGGTTTGCACCCCATGAAATCCCATTGAAGACTATTTGGTTGCATAGGATTTTAATTGGGACAGAATATAGCCTTTAGGATAAAAGAAGAGTGGTAGAATTTGGTTTTCTCTCTCTTTACTTACTTACTGTAAGGTTTTGATTTATGCCTGTGTTCTTAATATGCCATAATTATGAAGTCTTATGTGATTGACTGAAAAGTGTCATATGGTAGAAAGAGAAAAGAGAGAAAAAAATTGTATTTTCTTCTGCATTCATGAAATCATAGAAATTAGACATGGAAAAGACTAATTAAGTCATCCAGTCATTCCCTTACTGACAGTTCAGAATAATTCCCTATATTTTCAAGTCCTGAAAATGCAGCATTTACATACATATGATAAAATACATTTTAATGAGCCAGGTTCTTTTCCTGTGCAATCCAAGCAGAATTTTTCAGATGAAGGCATTTCTGAGTCACAGTAGAATAATTCTAAGAGATATATACACTGCATCTAAGAAGAGTATATTACCGTATTAAAAGGTGTATTAAAACAGGCAATTAAACATTCTTTCAAGTCAACAGTATTGCCATACCGCATAGAAAAATAACCCACTGGATTTTAGATGAATCAATAAGTCTTCCAAATGTCAATATGGCTATTAAGAGGTTAAATATTACCTTAGACATTATGCAAGTTGTTCAAGTGGCTAAGATTAGGTAACCTTAGATAAACTCTATTCAGTGTCATTCAATTAAGTAAAGATTAGGGGTTCGTTCATTAGTTAGTCTGACAAAGTGCCATGTGGTCAAGGATTGTAACCTGAGAATATCTAGCTATCAATGAATAATAAGGTCACAGTGTATTTATAGTTCAGGAGAAGGCCCCAAGTGGCCCTGTTAACATAATGTGACTCCTTTTTAAGAAGTTATGATCAATATTTTGATCTTCAATGCAGTCCCAGTTAGACTGCTGAAAATACTTTTGAAAAAAAATTAGAGTAGATGAGATAAAATAGAATTCAAAGATGCTTTTTCATCTTTTGGTGGATACTAAAAATTGTCTTTCATATGTTTTTAAATGAGATTTTATTTTTAGACAGAGAGTTTTGCATCACAATTCAGAAGAATGTCCAGACACTGACTATCATACTATTTTATTTTGGGATCCTTTCCCTAAGCCATTCTTATGTAGTGATTTTGTTATTATATTATTTTATTAATAACACAAAGGACAATAAATATGTGCACAACAGCCTTCACAAATATTGCAATATATATTCTTTGCCTGAAAGAGAGGTACTGGAGGCCAAATTTAAGTTGCTAGGAAAGAAATTAAAGTCCAGCACTTCCACAGCAGGATTCTCTGAAATGCTTCCAGTTCCATGTGCAGGACCAGTTAGACAGCAGAACTGCAGGGTCTTAGTGCATGGATAAGATAATGGTGTTTGGAGAAGGGATTTAGCTTTATTAGGAACTGGGGAACCTTTGGAGAAAGGAGGAGCTGTGATGGGATGGCCACTCCATACAAGGCCTGAAGGGTTTAAGGTGCCTATGGGGGTCAATTAACTACCTATGCTGCACCTGGAATAGGAGCTAGGGAGCCCTGAGGACTAATTAGAGGTGAGGCTCAGCTGGACAGGAACTAGAGGGGCCTGTATAAAGCCCAGTAGCTGAGCATAGAAGGGGGTTGCAGAGAGAGAAACTGCAGGGCCAAGGTGGGTCTGGGGTGGGTCTCAGAGTGAGAGAAGATAAGGTAAGAAGTAGCCCAGGGATACAGCAGTTAGGATAGGACTGTGCAGACCTTAATTGCTTGTTGTAGGGTCCCTGGACTGGAATCCAGTGTAGAGGGCAGACCTGGGTTTCCTAGTAGCTATGGGAAAAAGGGCACAATTAAGATTGCCTGGGTCAGTGGGTCCACGTTGATAAAGTTCAGGTAGGAACTGAAGCATAACAGTCCAGTGAAAAAGAGTCCTATTCAATTACATCACATGAAGGTAGAAAACTAAATATTAAGATATGTTATAAGGGCTTGTACACAAATGTAAGAACCCTAAATACTAAATATTAAGATAGGTGAACTTGAGTGGCTGATATTAAATGAGGACATATATAATAGGCATCATAGAAACGTGGTGGAATGAGGATGATCAGTGGGACATGGTAATACCAGGGTACAAAATATATAGGAATGACAGAGTAAGTTGTGCTGCAGGTGGAGAAGTGGCACTAGATGCAAAAGAAAGCATAGAGTCAAAGAGAGTAAAATCTTAAATGAGTCAAACCGTACCATAGAATCTCTATGGATAGAAATTCCATGCTTGAATAATAAGAGTACAGAAGTAGGGATACACTACCGACCGCCTGAGCAGGATGGTGACTGTGAATTGCTCAAGGAGATTAGAGATACTATAAAAATAGAAAACTCAGTAATATTGGGGAATTTCAACTACCTCCATGTTGACTGGGAACAGATAACCTCAGGGTGGGATGCAGAGATAAAATGTCTTGACACCATTAATGAATGTGTCTTGGAGCAGCTAGTCTTGGAACCCACAAGGGGAGAGAGGTAATTGATTTAGTCCAAAGTGGTACACAGGATCTGGTTCAAGAGGTGAATATAGCTGAACCGTTTGGTAACAACAACCTTAATATAATGAAATTTTTAACATCCTTGTAGGGGGGAAAATACAAAGAGAACCCACCACAGCAGCATTTAAATTCCAAAAGGGTATATGATGTCCTCCCCTTACAATATTTGAGCACTCTCCCCTGCCCAGTGCAAAGCCTCATTTCATTTTCACTTCAGTTTTGCTTCAAAAACAATGAAGCAATTACAGCAGACAGCTGTTTCTATCAGTTGCCTCTGTGTTTATGTGAATCTCCTCCTTGACAGGGTCCCGAAATATAACATTGGTGACACAGGATTTATATCCCATGAATTTCCAGATCTCCCACTGCCTGAACAATAAGAAAAAAAATGAAGCAACTAAAAAATTTATTAAGGCTAATGTTAAAATGATCCAATACACAGGTCAAGGAAAGAGAGCATGTATATATCTGTGTATAATGCTTAAATTATCCCAAAGTACAAAGTTTGGTTTAAAAGTCATAACATACGTATAGTATATAATCTGCAATAACCAAAATTAACGTTAATAAATTTAACAATACAGTTGAAGTATTAGCATCCAAATATTCAGGTATATAACAATGAGTGTAGATTGTTGCTCTGTAATCGAGAATTTGGGGTAGGTTGTGCCTCAGTAAATATAATCAGAGAAGTATTCAATTACTTTCCCAACAGCATTCCAGCTCATCTCTGCTGGTATTGCTGATGTATGGAGATATGTTCTAAATAGATGTGCCTTGATCACCTGATGGCATCTGACACCAGGAGTTGCCCCATCAGCCGAGCATAGCACTGACCAATTCCACATTCCCACAACACTTGCTCTGATGATCAGCGCATGTGTTTGAACCTGGTAACCCCTAGTTCTCAAGACATCAGCCATCGTATTTCTCCACCTTTTGAGTTCGGGTGTCACAGAAGGCCAGGATCCTGTTCTCAAAGGGAACTGTGACATCCATCATGATTATCTTCTGTTCCTCATTAGTGATGATGATGTCTGGTGCAGTTGACTCTGTTCCTGAAATAGCAGAATTCATGGCAACCTTACCCACAGGTAGCAGGATGGCTTTGACTTTCATACTACTATGTAAAAGGGGGGAAAGTTCACCTAGAGACACAGGGTGACAGACTGCTGTTTTTGGTCCTGGGACAGCATGAACCAGCCAGCTAGAGAGAGGGAGGCAGGCAAATAAAGATAGAACAATGGATAAGGGTTCTGCAGTTACAGCTGGAACTATTCATACAGAGCAGGGAAGTGGAAGCAAGCAACCATCTTGACCTACCTTGTGCAGAGGCAGAGAAACAGGTTAGCCTGCTACAAAGGTTTACTGCCAGCAGAGGGAGCCCAAGTAAAACCAAAGGAAGACTTCTGCAGTTTGCAGTGTGAGCACACAGCCAGCAGAAGGTGTTCAACTGCAGATTGTGCAGTAACAAATAGTTTTCCTGTGGCATGAGATGTCCAAGAGGCATCAAGTCCAAGTGGAGAGCAGTGAAATAGGACCTTTTGTGGGCAATGTTGGTGAATTTGATGACAACTGTGAATCATGGGTGGTGTATTGAATGTTTTGAGCAATTTGTACACTGCAGCACCATTCCAGATGGATGATGAATTTTGACCTCGCTGACAATGATGGGTCCAAAGGCATATGGACTGTTGTGTGACCTATTGTGTCTAACTGTGCTGGAACTGCCATGTACACTGCAATTACTGCAGCAATTCAGGAACAGTTTTCTCCTATCCCGATGATAACAAAATGATATCAGTTTAATCAATAACAGCATGAAAATGGAGAGTCAGAAGCAGTTTGTGGCTCTAACGAAGTTGTCAGAGCATTGTCAGTTTGGAAGAAACATTAGGTGATGCCCTGCATGACAAATTAGTCTCTGGATTACACAATGGCCAGGTCCAAAACAAGTTATAGGCTGTATCATGCTTACATTCAGACAGGCTATGGAAGTGGCTGTTGCAATGGAAGCCACAGAAAAGGATTCTCTGGAATTAATGTAACCAAAAAGTTCATCTCATGAATCAGCAGGATAGAGGACCACAGCAATGTAAGAAATTTCCATATGGCTGTTGTGCACAAACAATGCGTGCTGAGAAGGATTGCTGGGCGTGCCAGGTTATTTGCAGAAAGTATCAGAAAAAAGGACACATTGCTGAAACACAGTTCAATGGCTAGCAACGTAGAGTAACATTACATACAAGAAGACACCAGTCAATACTAAACCAAAGAAATGACAGAAGACGGGAATTCATACTGTGGAAAAAGACAAGAGCAATAGTGACACTGATGACCTAGCATTGCACATGTTATTGAAAGCTGGAGACAGAGATGGCATCTAGATCACACTGTTGATCAAAGGCATTCCTATAATAATTGAGCTTGATACTGGAGTTTCCATGTCACCGATTTCTGCATCTACCTATCACCAGACTACCAGACGTTGTCCCAAATTCCTCTGGAAGGAACCTCCACAGTTTTGAAGATTTATGGATACTCCAGGTGAAAGTTCAGCTAGATAGACAATTAGTTGTTTTGCCCTTTTATGTGACTGAAGGAAAGTATCCACCTTTACTTGGCAGATCTTGGCTTGAGAAGCTCAAGTTGAATTGGACCGAGATCAAGGTGATCATGAAAGCACCTCAAAATCTTCAAGAAATACTGGACAGACACTCCAAAGGTTTTGAAAAACAGCTTGTACAGGTAAGCAACATATTGGTGAAGCTAACTTTTAAGTCTGACAGCAAGCCAAAATATTGCAAGCTCAGCTTTGTACCTTATGCTCTGAACCCTCTGGTAGAAGCTGATTTGGACCGTTTAGTGAACGTCGGAGTTTTGTTACCAGTTTCACATAATGATCAAGAAGTTTTCACAGCATCAGTGATCAAGAAGGATAGCTCGGTCTGAATTTGTGGGGATTTCAAAGTGACACTGAATGTAGTTTTTACGTGCAGACCAGTATCCACTACCTTGTACTGACAATTTGTTTGCTACTCTTAGTGGTGGATAGTGTTTCAGTAAATTGGATTTTCTCAATGCATACCTACAAATGTAGATTGATCTGGCATCTTGCAAATCTCTCATGATCAACACACAAAGAGGCTTATTTTGTAACAATAGGTTGCCTCTTGGAATCACATTGGTACCTGCCCTGGCCCAGAAAGCCATAAATGAGATTCTGAAGGGACTGAATAGGATTCAGAAGTTCCATATCTACCTGCATGGTAGACATTTTACCTTGTTGCTGGATCATCACACATTACTTTCAATTTTTGGACCGAAATATGGAATTCCATCATTAGCTGCTGCTTGAATGCAATGATGGGCTTTGCTAATTTCAGCTCATTCCAATACTATTCAATTCCATAAAGGGCCTCAGCACAGCAATGCTGATGGGCTGTCATTCCTGCCATGCTCAAGCGCCTGTCAACCCAAAGAAACTTCAGATGAACTGTTCTAGCTCCCTTTGAGGGATAGTTACCAATAATTAGCACAATAACTGCTAAGGATGGTGTGCTTTCTCTGGTGAAGGAAATGGCACTACAAGGTACAGTGTTGGATCAAAAGAATCCCATTTACACAGTTTGTGTCACAGCAACGCGATTTTTCTGTGAATTATGGTTGCATCTTATTGTGAATGCAAGTGATCATTCAAAAATCATTTCAAACTCAGGTTTCGGAAGCTCTTTGCAAAGGTCATTTTGGCATTTTACAGTTGAAGGCCACAACCCAGAGTCATGTCTGGTGGCCAGGATTGACAAAGATAGTGAAAGGAAGGCAATGTGCTGTGCGGTACTGTATGTCAGCAAATTCAGCATGATCCTGATCCAGCTTGTCTACACCCTTAGTTGTGGCCTCAGACTCCCTGGACACCTATTCAAATGAGTTTTGCTGGACGTTTAGAAGATTCTGTGTTTTTGGTCATTGCTGACACCCACTTGAAATGGCCAGAAGTTTTCAGAATGAATTCAATTACAGCTGCCAAGACAACTGAACATCTTTGTACCTTGTTTAGCCAATTTGGTTTACCGTTACAATTGGTGAGTGACACTAGACCTTAATTCTGTTCTGAAGAATTTCAGCGGTTCCTAGCTTAAAATGGAATTCAGCACATTTGCTCTGTTCCATACCATCTTGCTGCAAATGGACTAACAGAATACTTTTTACAAACACTTAAGCATGCCTTAAAAGCTAACAAGTCTTTTTTGAGTCATCAGCAGAAACTGGACTATTTTTTGCTTGTCTCCAGGAACACACCACATGCTACTACTCAAGAGTTACCTGCATCTCTTTTCTTGAAGTGATCTTTGCATACCCGTTGGGACTGCTACATCCTGATATTGCTTCACATGTGGCCAAATCCCACACTATGCAAATTGACCGATGACTTGAGACTTATTGTTTTCTTATGTAGGAGTCTTAGTGCGGACTTGCAACTATGGTTCTGGAGTAAAATGGGATTGTGAAGAACTTGGAAAATGCACATAACCTCTTTCATTCATGGTAAAACTATCCAACAGTATTTTATGGAAACAATATATGGACCAGTTGTATCCTCAGAAAATACTGCAGCCCAGGGATGTTCCAGTAGGACTTTCTACTCCTCTGATCAAATCTCCTGTTACAACTCCTAATTTCAACAACTTGTTGGGAGAAACTTTGGTACCACATTCAGCTGATTCCTTACCACCAACTGTTCCTGTTATTGAGAACACTGCCCACTGCCATCATCATGTTATCCCAACACAGTGCAAAAACTAGTTGTGTGTCTGAACTTATAAATTGTTTAGTAACTGAGTTGCTATTCCAGGGCAGAACAATTCCTTTCAATTTAAGATTCTCTGGCAGTCCACTCACATCTTTTAGCCCTGTGGTTACTGTTAGCCAGGTAACTTATAACATATAGTTGTTTGGAATGTTTTTTAAAGTATGGTGGAGGAATGTGATGTCCTGTCCCTTTTAAATGTTTGAGCACTCTCCCGTGTCCTACACAAAGCTTCACTTTCGTGTTAGCTTGTTTTACTGCTAGAACAATAAAACAAGCACAGCTGTATTTCTTTCAGCTCCCTCTGTGTCTGTGTCAATCTCCTTCTCTGCTGGGTCCAAATATAATAGAGGAACGTTACAAAAATGACAAGGCTAGTTAAACAGAAATTAAAAGGAACTGTCAAAAGAACGAAATGCCTGCAAGCTTTGTGGAAACTTTTTAGAAACATCATAAAAGAGGCTCAAACTGTATGTATGCCCCAAATAATAATAATAAAACATAATAATGATGATAATAGGCCCAAAAAACCCCATCACACCACCATAGTTAAAGAACAGAGTAAAAGAGGAGGTTTGAGACAAAAAGACATCCTTTAAAAACTGTAAATCAAATTCTACTGAGGAAAATAGATAGGAACATAAACTCTGGCAAGTCAAATGTAAGACTATAATTAGGCAGGCCAAGAAAGAATTTGAAGAGCAACTATGAAAATACACAAAAACAACAATTTTTTAAACTACATCAGAAGCAGGAAGCCTGCCAAACTACCAGGGAGGCCACTGCACAACTGGTGTGCTAAAGGCGCATTCAAGGAACACAACGCCATTGCAGAGAAGCAAACATGAATTTGTTGCATCAGTCTTCACTGCAGATGATGTGAAGGGGATTCCCACACCTGAGCCATTCCTTTTAGGTGACAAATCTGAAGAACTATCCCAGATTGAGGCGTTAATGGAGGAGGTTTTGGAACAAATTGATAAATTAAACAGTAATAATAAGTCACCAGGACCTGATGGTATTCACCCAAGAGTTCTGAAGGAACTCAAAGACGAAATTGTAGAACTACTAACTGTGTTATGTAGGCTATCACTTAAATCTGCATCTGTACCAGATGCCTGGAGAATAGCTAATATGATACCAATTTTTTTCCAAAGGCTCTAGAGGTAATCCTGGCAGGCCAGTAAGCATAAATTCAGTGCTAGGCAAATTGGTTGAAACTATAGCAAAGAACTGAATTATCAGATACACAGATGAACATGATTTGTTGGGGAAGAGCCAACAGGGCTTTTCTAAAAGGAAATCATACCTCACCAATCTGTTAGAATTCTTTAAGAAGGTCAACAAACATGTGGAGAAGGATGATCCAACGGATATAGTGTACTTAGACTTTCAGAAAGCCTTTGGCAAGGTTCTTTACCAAAGGCTCTTAAGCAAAGTATTGAGTCATGGCACAAGAGTAAGGTCCTTTCATGGATCAGTAACTGGTTAAAAGATAGGAAACAAAGGGTAGGAATAAACAGTCAGTTTTCACAATGGAGAGAGGTAAATAGTGGGGTCCCCCAAGGATCTGTGCTGGGACCAGTGATGTTCAATATATTCATAAATGATCTGGAAAAGGGGGTAATCAGTGAGGTGGCAAAGTTTGCAGATGATACAAAATTACTCAAGATAGTTAAGTCCAAAACTGACTGTGAAGGGTTACAAAGGGATCTCCCAAAGCTGGGTAACTGGGCAATAAAATGGCAGATGAAATTCAGTGATAAGTGGAAAGTAATGCACATTGGAAAGCATAATCCCAACTATACATATAAAAAAACTATACAGATATAGTCTGAATTAGATGTTACCACTCAAGAAAGATCTTGGAGTCATTGTGGATAGTTCTCTGAAAACATCTGCTCAATGTTCAGAAACAGTCAAAAAAACTAAACAATAATGTTAGGAACCATTAGAAAAGGGACAGACAATAAACCAGAAAGTATTGTAATGCCACTGTATAAATCCATGGAACACTCACACCTTGAATACTATGTGCAGTTTTGGTCATCCCATTTCAAAAAAGAAACATTAGAATTGGAAAAAGTACAGAGAAGGGCAACAAAAATGATTAAGGGTACGGAACAGCTTCCATATGAAGAGAGACTGGGACTGTTCAGCTTAGAAAAGAGATAACTAAGGGGGGATACGATAGAGGACTATAAAATCAGGAATGGTGCGGAGAAAGTGAATAAGGATGTTTTATTTACTGGCTTCCTAGAACACAAGAAGCAGTGGTTACCCAATGAAAGTAAGAGGCAGCAGGTTTAAAACAAGCATACGGAAGTACTTTTCGCAATACACAGCCAATCTGTGGAATTCATTGCTTGGGAATGTTGTGAAGGCCAAAAGTATAACTGGGTTCAAAAAGAATTTAAGAAGTCAATAGAGGATAGGTCCATCATTGGCTATTCCACTTTGGATTCTGCAGAGAAATTAGACTTCGATAAATATCTGAAAAACAGACCATTTTGAGGGTTTCTTTACCTCAGCATAAATAGTCAACCCTAATTATCTGCAAAAGCTAAAAAACATCATTTTTAATCTTTGAACATCTGGCTGACTAAACATAATATGAAATGGCTGATCAAAGGAAAACCAATATCCTTATTTTTTTTCTTTTCATCATAGAGCTGCAGATGTAAGCTTGGCTTACTTTTAATTAGACCTGATACTCTACCAGTTTTAGGAGCTACAGAGTGAATTCTCACAGAGCTAGTTGGCTCAGATTCAAAATGATAAACACTTCAATATAGGAAAATAATCTGTTTCCTTAAAACTTTAATAAAAACATGATTTGAGATGTCATGCTTTGGCTGCATAAACTGTATTTCCCAAAGCAATACTCCAGAATAAGCTATTTTATTAGTAGTGTGGTGTTTGAAGGCACACAAGCTAAACATGCTTGGAGTAACTCACTAGGATCTGTTTTATCTCTTCATGCATATATGGCAATTTTTTCATATTTAGAATTTGGTGTTTGTAATAAGTCTTACATAAAAGTTGTGATCTGGCTGACTGAAGACAGTTCCAAATTCATAAAATTATCTCTAAATCCACACAGTTGTCTTCAAATAAACATATTTAGGGGCCCCCTCATCATTGCCTCTGGTCAGTGGTATGCAGCAGGTAGAAAAAGTACTCCAGCATCTTTGGGCACATAGACTTCATCTGGCCACCTTGACCCATCTCTATTTTATTGTCAGTCTGGTCTGCCTTACTTTCTGACTTAACTAACTCCATGTGACTTCCTGAGCAGTCACCAACAGGGCCTGACCCAGCTACCTGTTGTTCAATTGATAACTTTTCCTTGGAACTGTTTTATTGTGTTGCTCTTCCAGGATTCCACTCACTACACTGCCCCTCATAAAATAATGAGCCATATACTATTTAGACATCACAGTCCTAATTTTCAAGGCTCCCCATGGAATTGGCCCAAAGGATGACAATCTCCATTAGCAGCATCACTCTTAGAAACCTAGAAACCTAGGACCTAGAAACGTGTCCACCTGGCGGTTAAAGTTTGTGGCAGCAGGAAACAAGGCTCTCTCAATAATAGGGCTAAGGCTTTGGCATTTAGTAGTGGAAGAAATTAGAATAACCACTAATCTCATGGGGTTCAGAACAAAGTGAGAACCTCTCCTTCTTGATGTTGCTTTCCCATAAGTGCAACAGGAAAGGTGGAGAGAGGGATGAATGAGGGGCAAAACACAGTGAAGGCAAGAAGGAAGTGAAAGAAAATGAGGAACAGTAGAAGAATGAAGACAAGAGAGAAAAGGAAATAAAAACTCCCCCAAAATTGCCTGTATAGGGGAAGTGGGGAGAAAAATTAGGTCATAGGATATTTGTGGATTTGGGGACAGATCCATAACTTATATAATTTGTCATCACTCCATTCAAGTCAATGGAGTGATGACAAGTGTCTGTTCATTGGTTTATAACTTTGGGAGGTGCTCAGATACTACAGGTTTCAGGGTAACAGCCGTGTTAGTCTGTATTCTCAAAAAGAAAAGGAGTACTTGTGGCACCTTAGAGACTAACCAATTTATTTGAGCCACAAACCACACACACAAACATTGTAGGGAGAGTGGTCACTTTGGATAAGCTATTACCAGCAGGAGAGTGAATTTGTGTGTGTGGTTTTTGGAGGGGGGTGAGAGAACCTGGATTTGTGTAGGAAATGGCCCACCTTGTTTATCATACACATTGTGAAGAGAGTTGTCACTTTGGATGGGCTATTACCAGCAGGAGAGTGAATTTGTGTGTGGGGGGGTGGAGGGTGAGAAAACCTGGATTTGTGCTGGAAATGGCCCAACTTGATGATCACTTTAGATAAGCTATTACCAGCAGGACAGTGGGGTGGGAGGAGGTATTGTTTCATATTCTCTGTGTGTATATAAAGTCTGCTGCAGTTTCCACGCCATGCATCCGATGAAGTGAGCTGTAGCTCACGAAAGCTCATGCTCAAATAAATTGGTTAGTCTCTAAGGTGCCACAAGTACTCCTTTTCTTTTTTCAGATACTACAGGGGCTGTTATAGAAACTGAAAGACAGACAGATAGATCCATTTCAAACTGGCAAGTTTCACACAGCTCTACTCTAGATTACTTGAGGCAGCTGGGGGATCAGCTATTTTTGGCAACCATACAGTACTAAAGCTTCTCTTTTTTAAGTTACTAGGCAGGGATACAGAATGTATCTTTTATTCATGATACACTGAAGTCATATGAATAAAGCTTAATTTCACTGCTTCAGAGGCTGAGGTGCTTATTGTTTATGCAAAACAGTTATGAACAGTATCGCTGCATTTGGACTGTGAAGTAACCATTTCCTGGAGACTTTACCAGCATACACCATGATCAATGTTGCTAGTCTTTCATTTGATGTAGAAAAAAAGAATTTAATGTGTGCATATTAAGTAGAGAATTAGAGGGCAAGTATTCCCACAATTGATCTTAAAAGGCATGTCGCAGGGGCTAGAAAGTCATGCTTTTTCTTGTGTATTTTATCTTGTTTTTCCATGGGCCCAAAAGAATTTCCGTGGAGAAAAAACTCTATTCAGATGAAAAACCTGATACCCCAGGGGATATGTATCACTCACAGAAATAATTCTGTCTATCCAAACTGTAACTACTGAACTAATGAATCAGTGAATTACATTCCATATTTCCACTCACTGCCATCTGTTATTGGCAAGAAATATTCTGTTTGTTCCCACCTACAAACCCCAAAGAAGTGGATTACCAGCAATTTAGGAGAGAGAACAACACTGAGTGCTGCAAAAATGGAGTGCTTCAACACTTCTAGAAATTCAGTACTTCTGCACTTCTGTGGCTGGTAAAAGTCGGCAGTTACCAAAATAGGTGCAATACTTTTTTTTGATCTTTTTAATTATTTAAAAATTGCAAGGGCAGACTGAACTGTATTACATCATTATAAACTTTACTGCAGGGAGCAATTCTTCATAGATGCATTGAGAAACAAAACAGCCAGTTCTTTTCCATTATTTTCCATGCACACCATAACACTGTGATCCCATCACCTCTCACGAGTTATGAAAATTGGGCTGCAAGATACACAAGGATCTCTCCCTAGTGTTACAGAAAGTGGTCCTGCTGATTCCGTAGCACAGTGCTGCTGGAGGTGCTCTCTTTCACACGGATGTAAAACAAAAGTTTGGACTAGACCTGGCTAACACTGGTGAAACTTTTTTTTTAACCTTAGAGTGACTTTTTTTGTCAATTGATTCCACATGGTTTTCACACCCTTCAAACTCTGGGGAAATGAAAATTATTCACAGTGAAGCAAGGGTGAGAAAACTCACATCAGTGTTTGGTTCAGAGCCATGTAACGAAGAATATTTCACATAAAAGGATTTTGTTGAATATTTTGGAAGCTTCATAAAATTGATGCAGTTTTGTATTAGTTTGTGAGCTCAGGAAAATTTCTAAAACAGCAACAGAAGTCATTTCACCTGGTTTTAGTCCTGATTGCTTGTCTGGCTATGACGAAAGAATGACAGGATACATTAGATACGGGTTTAATCAGGCCGCAACTTTATTATTAGACAGATGTCAGGGACTAACCCGGCAGATAAGATGAGTACAGTGCAGGTGCAAAATTTATGTCCCTCCAGCAGATTCACTGGGATCTTACCAATTCTAGCCAATTTCTGTGTGTCTTACACAACTCCGCCCCATTTATCCAGATCCCTTCAGCAATTCCCTTGCCGGAACCTGGCCAATTCAGGGGGGAGCTTTCACCAGGTCCCCCCCCGCCCTTTCATCCAGGTCCCTCCAGCAATTTCCTTTCCAGGACCTTACTGACCACCCCCCCCTCGTAGGAGGGGTTAAGGTGGACTATAATGATGCGGGGGTTGGCTCCCTGCTGTACCAATCATAGGAGTCCCCAACTTTCCCAGCTCAATTACCAAGCACCTCTCCTTAATTCCTTTTCCAAGCCATTTCTCCATTCTTTTGTGCCTTAATTTATGGTGTACTTGCGCTGAACATCAGCTTTATACTTAAATAAAGAGTTGTAACATATGGCCTACTGCCCGTCATGCTATGCATGAACTGAGCCCACCTGAACCTGCTGCAAGGAAGGCAAAAAACCCCACACTGCACCTGGCCAATATGGTGGTAAGGGAAAAATTCCTTCCCAGCCCCCCTTAGTGGGGGGGCTAGCGTAATGCCCTCAGCTGATATAGTTAAACACTCAGTATATTTGTGATCTAATTAGAGAGTGAGGGTAAGTACTGCCCAGCCTGCTCCTAGTGATGAGGGGAGGGACCAGGCCCAGACTGACCTTTTTAAACCCCTCATTCCTAGGTGGTGAGTCATCAACCATGCTGACAGCTCTTTCGGCAGCTTTAGGGCTTCCCTCCTCCCCCAAGCCAGAAAGCATTTCTTTCTTCTCCCGGCCAGCCAGACAAACCCCTTCCTGCTTAAAGTGCAGGGTGGTGATTCTAACCTAGTCATTAAAGATCCTATAGTATTCTTTGTAGAGTCAAGGTTCTTTCCAGTGTCCTCCTGTCCAGGCTGGTGACATTATTAACAGGGTTTGTTACTTTTATTCAGAATAAAAATGGACTTTGTTGGCTAATTTCATGGAGGCATAATGACAGAAGTGAATCTCTAAGGAAGGATTTGAAGGAGAAGAGAATAATGGCTTTGCAGATTATCTCAGGAAGGTTGTGCCACATTGTCACAACCCTGGTTTTCCTATGCCCCAGGTTTGAGTAACTGCTGCCACCACCAAGTATCACATTTGGAAATTTTACCTTGTGCCACTCCTTGCTTTGCTCCCTTATTCCAAAGGCCCTGTCCCCAGAAGGAGAGTGTTCACTCACAAATATGGTAGGTGCTTTTTGAAGGTCACTGAAGGAAAACCCAGCCTCCAGAGCTCCACTCTGGACTTGTTTAATGAACACTTACTTTCTAATTACAAGTAAAGTCATGAATAAATTAATTTAGAGTCCTTCCCTGGCACCTTAAGCGTGGTCCTGGAAAAACCCACCTCCAGCTGGCAAACCTCAAATCTCCCTTCCACTGGTTCTCATTCAACTTTTGGAATTTAATGAACATTCCATGGTGGCTCCAAGCAACAAAATGGGTCTTTGCTTCCCGCAACTCCACACACAAAACAACATTAACTTAACACATTATCTAACATGTGCAGGCAGTACTGTGGAAGATAGCCAACTCTGTGAAGAGGACAAATAGGGTAATGAGGCTGGTGTCATTAGAAGAACAGAGGAAATAAGAAGTAACATATGATACAATAAATAGTTTAGACTCATTTTATTTAAAAACCATGGCTGTGTCCTAAAACTGAGATGCTTTTAAGTGACCTATTAAGTTGGAAGCTGGAGGCTGTGAGGGGACACACACACACAGCAGTTTGCCTAGGGAAGAAGAAACCTGCCAGCACCACTTTACCTGCTTCACTTAAATGGCTTGGGGTGCTCCACCTGTCTGTGTGAGCTACAAATGCGAACATCAAAAAAAGTAATTTAAGGAGAGTTGGGATCAACCAGTTTGCAAACTTTGAGCTAAAGTAAGGTTATTTAGAAGCCCCAAGTAAGGCTGGGTTGAGAAAGAGCCACAGGAAGATAATCTCAGCTACAATTTACTCATTACCTAATTGACCTACCTCTAAAATCATTGTAGGGCTCCTTGCATGTTATCAGGTGATCAGAGGCAGGATACTCTTTTAAAAACTGTCATGAACCCAAGTGATGGACAAGGTAAATGTAGGAAACACACTTTACTTTGTGAAAGATAATTACCATTGTATTGTATTTAGATAGCAGATTAATTTGAATTAGACCATGGAGATGGACTAAAAATCCTTTCCACACTTAAGATAGTCAAATGTTTGAAATATGCCCCCTCCTATCTCTGCCCAAAAGAGCAGCTGACCTCATTCCAAAAATGGTGGCCATTAAGCTGGTCTGAACACACTGATCAGATAAATTAAGATCCATACTCTATTTATTCTGCATATGTGAAGTGGTAGCAGGGTACCAATCAAATAGCCACCTTTAAAATCTAAAATAAGGTGGTTGGATAAAACTTTTCTGCTTTGAAATAAAGCATCTGAAAATGTATTTTGCACATTTTTAATAAATACCTCTGACTCACTACTGCGGCTCAGAAGGGAACTATTCACAGTTAATAACATTGTGTATGTTACAACATCTCCTCTCCTCTTCTTCTCTGGCTTCTTTGTAGTCCTTAGTCCTGCGTTGAAGCCTGGAATTAACCTTAAATATAGTCCATAAGGAAAATATTCTCTTAAGTCTCCATTGCACTCTGAAATCAGAATGAAATCTAATTTTAACTAAGAAATCTATTTTAATGTATATTGCTCTAAACAATTTATGTAGGCATATGCACCATAAATTATACAGAGAGAGTTTAGAATTTGGGTAGCCTGGGGGGTAAAAGGAGGGCTTTCTTGTATGTATAGTAAAAGAAAGTCACTGAAGTGATTAATTCTTCTATAAAATGTGATAGCAGTTTAACTACTCTGTATGTTTTCCCTCTATTTCCATTCAAGACATTGTTATTGGCTTATGTGATGGATCTGATTCCCTCTTTTGGAATCTCTTGTCTATCTAAAGGTATGTACACAACTCCCCGCCCCTGCCATTATTGTAGTATATCAGTGCCTCACAACACCCTTGTGAGGTAGGGAAATGCTATCACCCAGTTCTTTTAGATGGAGAATTGACACACACAGTTGCCCACAATCACACAGGAAGTCTCAGAGAGCAGGAACTTGAAGCCAGGTCTCTCCCAAGTCCCAGGCTAGTATCCTAGTCACTCTATCCTTCCTCACCTAGATTTCTGAGCATGGAGACAGGCAGCAATTTAAATCAGGGGTGGCATGCTGGTGTCATGGGGTAAGTATTCTCTATTAGGTTTGACCAATTTGCCAAATGTTACTTGTTTTATAGCATGCCATTACACAGTATGGTTTCCTTAAAAACCAGCTTTACACGTGGTGGATCACCTCTGATGCAAAGCCCAAAAGTTCACTTTTTGAGGTACAGTTTGAACAATTTGGGTTGGATTCTGTGGTCTGCTAAGCAGCCTTAAAACAGCTGCAAAAGCCAGTACAGGATTCCCCCCGTGCAGGGAATCTCTCCATTGTCATAAAGCAGGTATAGACAGCTCTGCTGCTTCTTGCACTCCCCTAGCAAAAGGAGAAGTCAGAGGCACATTGGGATCTTTTTGAGATGGGGTGTGAGTGGGAGAGGCAGGGGAGTGGTTGTGGCAGAGTCATGCTCTGCTATCCTAATCCTCCTCTGGCATAAAGTAGGGCTTCAACCATGCAGCCCGAATTTGTGCTGGGGTGGGCTCACCCTGACTCTCTTCAAGAGGCTATTCAGCTCTACCCCTCCACTCTGTCTAAGCCCCACTGAGATTAGCCCTTTATTCTCTAGGCAAAAAGCAAGAGAGAACCGATAACCCTTGTCCATTCTGTAGAATTTAATAGAGAATTACATACATCTCTGATTTTGAATCCTATAGGTACCTTTAGGATATAACTAATTAGGATATAATTAGGATATACAATTAGGATATAATTCATCCATTAATTCAGTAGCTTTTAGAGTAATCTCTATACAACCCTATTGGTTTCATCCCTATTAAGTTCTAGAGGGCATGTCCATAAAGGATAAGTTCAGTACACTCAATAATAGGGCCAGATTCTACCAACATTGACTTCAGTGGAGCTACTCCTAGAGTAACTTACTGTTACTTAAGTAGTAACTTAACTAGACTGCTTACTACTCAACATGAGTAAGAGGATAGGGGGAGGAATCTGGGCCTTATTCAGTAATTCAAATATTGGTCCAGCATTTTGATTTATATAAGCAAACCAATTACAATAAAAGAACACAAATTCATGGGGAGAGGGGAAGAGGAAGGGATGTTTGTTTCCTGGGTTTCCCACACAAGCCATAACACTGTGTTTCATGTATAGTTTAAACATGTTAGTTTATGGTGTATGTATGTTAATATGGTATATTATTAAATGTAAATACATTATTAAATACCCACTGGAAATATGGGTTTCAGAGAAAAAATTCAAAAGCTAATAAGTGACAATTCAAAAACAAATATTTATCAAGATACACTGTGTCTTTCATTATCTTTTTGGGCTGTGAATTGAAGCAGATATGGTGAGAAATACCTTTAGAAAAAGATGTATATTTACTTATATAAAATATATTAACTAACACCTGTAACATAGTATAAATAATTCATTGCATGCTATTCCAGTCAGTTGCATCATGTGAGTCTATCTAGTGCTCTGCATATCTATGTTAATATTTAAATATAAACATATTAAGACTGATGCTTAAAGTTGGCACTTAAGAAATCTTTAACATCCATTAAATATTTATGAGGATTATTTATAGTATGAAAGGTTTTTATTTTACTACTTTACATTCAGAACAACAACGATCTAATTTATACCAGTGAGTTATGATAAACAACAATCATATATGTGCAAAATCTGCAATTCAAATAGGAGACTGGAGTCCCGTCCGATAAGAATGGAGTATATTTCAATGCCACTTGTCTCATTACTTTATCTCCATCTGCCCTTCCCTTTTACTTTCATAAGCCTCTATTTGTTGCATAATAGTTCAGCTAAAGTGGACCAACGATGAAGATATAAAAGCTAAAGGAACCAGGTCAGCAGTTTAATTAGAAAAATTTCAATTCTCCAGGAGCACCCACTCTAAAGAGCAATTAAGAGTTTTCTGACATATACAACATTGCTATTTAGATCACGACCAACTGTATCTTCTCATTCCGATCAGGTGGAGAGGTAGAGAAATGGTTTAATTGAGATCATTATGAAAAATCTTGATTGCTTCTGTTTCATTACGATTTCATAAATCTTCATTCGCCCCACAAGATTTCTAAATTGTTTAGAATCTGTGGGGTTAAACAAATGACATGCAGTATGACTGCTTATACTGTGCTAGAAGTATTTGAAGTATCAATTATTATGTAAAAGTAATCCAGTTTACAAAGTGGTTCGAGCTCTATTAAAGAGAATGAGACTTTTAAGATTTGCGGATGCAAATATAAATTTTTTTTTGCCTCAGAAATCTCTGTAAATCCATTACAACCATTTTATAGGTCTGATTCTGCTTTCACTAAAGTAGGTACTCAGAGGCTTAAGAACTTGTAGAGAAAGGCAACAGGAGTCTTCTTATTGACTTCAGTAGGAAGAAGATCAGATCTTATTGTGTACAAAAGCTAAGTTATTGAAAAAAGTGTGAGATGAATAAAGCTGTGGAGTGACAAATTCTGTTCTTGGGGGGAAAATCCTCTTTCTCATTCTCAGCTCAGGGAATGTAGCTGAAATTATGGGTTCAAATCTCTGCTCTGGGAAGTTTGCTTTGTGCCAGTTCCTAGCAGGCCTAGACAGCTGAGGATTCTATCCATGAATGGGTATCATCTGGTGACACTGGGCTGATATAGAAGCTCCTATGCCATACCTGCTTCCCAGAGTAAAGGAATGTTCAGAAAAGAGGGAGTGTGATTAGAATATCCCCACCCCAAACTCCATGATCCTGGGCTAGCAGACAGCCCCACTGGTTGCTGAGGTACTTTAGAAGAGCCATGGAGGCTGCTCCAAACTATGCCAGGAACTGGGCTGATACACAACCGGCTCCAAGGAAGATGATTTTTTGTGCATCACTTTCTGCAGCTGCTCTCAGTCCTCTTTGGCACAGCTGAGAATCTGGCACTAAATGAGGAGAAACAATGCAAAGCTTCTGAGGACACAGATATAAATACATTCTGTAGCTGTGAGAAAATGAAGATAAGACACACAGCTTCTTTTTGCCCCAGCACTGCTTTGTTGATCTACCAAAAATTATAATAAAGTCAGATGTCTGCATGGTCTCTCCTCCTAGCAGTCTGTCATTTGATGGGATTAGGTTCCTTGAGGTTAAAACAAGTTTCCTATGTGCGTACTTCCAAATTTTTTGAAGGAAGGGTAACCTAATTGGAAGTCCAATTAATAGTGTTGGGCCAGGAAAACATGACTGGGGGTGAGCTACTCTCTTTCACAATTTACAGCACTGCAACTTTCTCGCTCAGGGGTGTGAAAAAACACCCCCCTGAGCGCACCAAGTTTCATCACTGTAAAGTGCCAGTGTAGACAGCTGCGCCCCTCATAGAGCTCTCTCCCAGCACCCTGCTGCAACTACCCAAGCCACGTTAAAGCACTGCTGCGGCAGCATTTTAACGTGGGCCAGTGTAGACTAGCCCTTCGTCTGTGGGCATTGTTACAAGACCCTTTGTTTAGGGGATAGTGTTATCTATAAGTAAAGGTAGAAAAAAAAACCCAAACTCTTCAGTAGCATATTTATTTATTCCCACAGTGTTATTTTATTCACATTTTATATTTCAATATTCTAATTTTCTATAAGTCCCAAAGACATTGGCAACGAGATGCATGTTATGAATTAAGGCCCCAATTCTGCAAAACTTTAAGAACCTGTACAGTCTGTCTTTAAATATGTGAATAGTTCCATTGACTTCAGTGGAACTCCTCAAATACAAGTTAGATACCTTGATAAATCAGGGTCTAAAGAAGGACAAAAAGCTTCCAAATGATATCACCCAAGATAGTAGCAGTCTACAGATCTTGGAGCTCTCCTGTCTGGCAAACTGCCTACCAAGCTAAGCTACAATGCCTAAAAATAGAAGATGGCATCATTTACAACCTTGGGGAAGATAGTAGGAAAACAAAAAGCAAAAGAGGTTACCACTTTTCTTAGGAAAGCCATGGCACAATCAAAAGAGGACTCAGCCTCTCAGTTCTGGCCCAGATGCAGCTACATCGGAGAGCCAATCCAGAAGTTGCTGCACAGCATCTAGAAAACTACTAACAACTTACAGGGCAAATAGAAATAGTATCCCCAGCTTTGTCAGGTGTTGAAAATATTTATGGGTTCCTCTAAACAAAGAATGGTGGGAGAGAAAAGACAATTAGGGGCCTGGAGGATACAGAGGCCAGTAATAATATAATGCAGTGAATAAGATGAGTCATCAAGTTATGAGACTGTCAACAAAATAAAAGAGATTCAACTACTTAGATGCAATCTGAAATTAGTTGGATACCCAAGTGGGAAGAAGACAGTATTATTCTCCCATCTACTAGCTCTTTGCTGCAGGAAATATTCTCCATAGGTTTCTCCACAATGTGTCACAGCCCCAAATCAGTGAGGAAAGCAAGTGCATGTTAGAGGCTCTACTGATTTGCAATGCTTCCCTCTCAGCACTGTGAAACTCCATTTTAGGATGATCTTGTTAAGAGCTGCAGCAAAAAGAAATCTAGGTCCTGCAAGGAGTTGCTGTCCAGGGGTATGTCTACACTGCAATTCAAAATCTACGGGTTGCCCATGCCAGTTGATACAGGCTCCCAGTGCTCAGTTTGTGGGGCTGTTTAATTGCCATGTAGACATCTGGGGTCAGCTGGAGCCTGGGCTCTAGGACCCTGCAAGGTGGGAGGATCCAGAGCTCAGGTTACAGCCTGGGCTGGACCATCCCACAGCCCAAGTCCCACAAGCCCAAATCAGCTGGCACGGACCAGCCGTGGTTGTCTAATTGCCGTACAGACATACTGCAGGAGACAGTGAGGCAGGTGGCAGAGCAGGGCAAGGAGCAGCGGCATGTACATCCATTGCCTGTTGCAGACCCCAAGGGTTCTGGTATAAAAAAAAAAATCTTTGATTCCTGATGGTGGGAAGGAGTAAGGGAAGTAAAACTTGCAGAGAGTTTAATCTAAGTGGGTTATTCCTGTATAGGGAAGAACAGCATTTACAGTGATCTCTGATAATTCTCTTATATAGGCCTTAGTTAAACTTCTAGGAGAGAAGAAAGCCAAAAACATTGAACTTTGACTTAAAATAATCTGCACATAAGAATAATATAAAATTTCAAAGAAGGTATTAAAAACACTTAGTAACCAATGGCACAGGGGGTGTTTTGGATAGAGCATTATGGGAAGCTGCCAAGCTGTGTGGCAGGGTAAGTTAATAGTAATTGGCAGTAAAAAGACAGAGAGGAAAAATGCAAAGTTTTTCTCAGGAGGAGAAGAATTTGGAAGCCTTATTTAACCAAACAAGTGGAACACAGCAATATAAAATCTGAATTTTACATATATGGGGAATTCAAATTTCTTTTCAAGAAATGCAATGAAAATTTTAGCAGAAAGCTCCTGTTTTTAAAGATGGCAGTAAAACAAATAGGATTTTTGTGGATAGGTTCTAAAGAAAATCCATAAGTGAGGTAAAAGGAAAAGCCCTAAAAGTAAGCTAGTGACATGAAAAGAAACTCATTCCCCAATCCCTAAAGTAAAGCATATACCTCTCAGTACTCTAATAGGCATTTACTCAATAACGTGAAAAACTGAATTTGTCTAAATTGGGTTTGGACAAAAGGGCCATTTGCCTGGGAAAAGAGGGGAATGCTACAGGTAGACTGAGGTCTGGGTTACAAGTAAATAGGAGGAGCATTTTATTGTCAGTAAAGATTAAATGTGGAAGAATCCAGTATATATGGCTAATTAAGGCAATTTAAGATAATGTGTAAAACAACTTGGGGACATCTGAATGTGGCATTTGGCAGCTTGCAGGTAGGGTTGTTGCTGTTTTCTTACCAAGGCCACCTCTTGCACACAGTAGGCAAGGAGTATTGAACATGTAAGTCACATCTCCTAGCAAGTAATTGCAAATATTTTTAGCTCTCTAAAACATATAGCACTATGATCACTTTATTTTGACATTTGTGACTTATTAAGCATGAGTGAAAATAATTTGTCTTTACAACTAAACAGGATGTTGAATCATTGCAATGATTCATCAGGTCCATTGTAAGTGACTTTTTAATATTCTATGCATGAGGTGGCATAGTAACAAGCTATCAGCTACAGCAGATTTGAAAACAACACTTTCATTTTTAAGAAAATTTACTGTTTATTAATACCCCTGCAGTCTGAAATCATGCCTCCCTAAAACAGTGCTTCAGCCTGGACCTAAAAAGACCACCTCCAGCATAAAGAAGGTAATTCACTCTTGATACCCTGACCTGAAACCAGCTCATAGTTTGTCACTACCTATGAGGGCTAGATTTGACTTGGTGACTTGCAGGAGAAAGGGTCTATAGCACATTATTTCATATCCTCCACCACTAGGTCCACCAGTAAGTAGCCTGTTCCCAATTATTTATAGATGAGATAACTAAAGATACACTAAAGAAAAACCAGCATGAAAAGTCCAACTTGGAAAACTACCTTCTTAATCTACCCATAGGGTCTGTCACCCCCTTATTCAGCAGGAACTGGGAGTGATGCATAGACAGCAAACTCAACAGGACACTGGAAGGAACTAATCTCAGTTCAGTCCTCCTAAATAGAGGCTAGGAATGCTGACATAATGAATGTATACAAGGAAGGAAAAGAAAAGGAGTACTTGTGGCACCTTAGAGACTAACAAATTTATTTGAGCATAAGCTTTCGTGAGCTACAGCTCACTTCATTGGATGCATTCCACTGAGTGCCACAAGTACTCCTTTTCTTTTGCAAATACAGACTAACACGGCTGCTACTCTAAAACCTGTCAAAAGGAAGGAAAAGTCACCAAAGTTCCAGACATGTTCTATGACAACAGGGGCTACCATTTTCTGATTTGAAACAAATTTTCATATCAGAGATAAAGCACCTTAGCCAGTAAAAAACAAACAACAAACTGTGAATACTTAATGTTGCAAGCTATTTTAAAATGATTGTATTCTTTATGTTGCATGTATGGCACTGAAGTGAGCAGCTATAAGACTACATGACTGCTGTCCCCCTGGAATCATCATAAAATGGGGGTCTCATGGTGGTATCCCAAAGAGGAAAAGTTTGCCTAGATAACTTACACCTAGGTCTTTATTTCATGACCTTATCTCATTTCCTCCTTCAAGTTTACAATAGGTAGTGAGGCAAAATAAATGAATAAAATTGATCAAACTTTATGCTGCAAGACGTAGCCCTTCTTTTGTAAAACCTGCCTGCAGTGATCTCTCCAGTAAAGTCTCCACGCTTCCTCTTCTATTTAAGACATTAACCTGTGTATCCAAATTCTCTGTGGTGGAATGTAAGATCTTAGAGGAAGGAGCTTTTCTTTCTACATACTGTGTAAGGCTCTTTGAATATTTATGATACTATAACAAACAATAATTAATACAGTAGCTCTTCAGTATATTATTCTAGGTACTAGGAGATGCATTGGAAAGTACTGAATTCTGCAGATTAGCAAATAAGTGAATTTTGCAGATTAACAAATGAACCAATTTTTACAAATGTATTCATTGTTTGCAATTGCTTAATGACAAGTTTGTGCAAATATATTTTAGATTATGGATTGTTTGCCAAATGAATACTGAACATTTGCCATTTGTTATTCATTATTTGACCCAAGTTCACCTAAATCACATGGCATTGTTACTTTTTCCTTAATGGATAACCTGAACATTATATTGTGGAAGCTGCTAGAGGCCAAACAAATCGGAATCCCATAATGCTAGGTGCTGTACAAACATACAGAAAATGAAAGAGGAGTTTACAACCTAAATACAAGACCTAGAGCTGAGGGTAAACAAGCATTCTTAGTCAATCAATAAATACAACTCACCACCAGCCTTCAGGTTATACATGAAATAAAATTAATGGAGAATTTATAAAACAAGAGTTAATGTCACACTCAATGTATAAGAGATACATTTTGTATCACACTAAAAAGAAAAATCACAATGAAGTAATAATCATATTGCAGAGGTCAGATGCCATCAGAGTCCATTAAACCACCCAAATATAATATTCATGTCTAGGAATAATGCAGTGCGTTAATCTGAACAGTGTAATAAAAAAGTAAAATTTGCCTGGTTGATTTGCTCTCATTCCATCTAGGCTCTGCCATTTCAGCCTGACTGTTTATACTTCATTTAGTCTGTAAATATGTGGAGTTATGCAGGTGTTCCGCTGTACTCAGCCATCTAAGGGAGGTCAAAGCTGTGCATTCATTATTTATTTATAGCAATGATACATAGAATGACTGACATCATAACAATTAGATACTGCTTATAGAGATTTAAAAACACAGGGCCATATTGTCCCTTCTAGCTCTGTGGATGATGGAAACAAAAATCAGACCCAGGTGGATGTGCAGGGGATTGCTGTCTTTATGGTATTCCCTTCCCTTCTCTTGCAGAGGCTCCTATGTGAGAGCCCATAGGATTTTGTTTGCATAGTATTGGTAAAGGAAAGAGAGGGCAGGGCCTTGTTGAATGGGTGCTATCTCGATACCACCTTCCCCCAAGCCTTATGGGACTATGTTAATTCATACTCAGTTCCCTCCTCTTCCACTCACTAATTTACTGTAAAACTGCACGCTATTTGTTTCTATTGCCTGCTCAAAATGTCTGAAAGCTACCACAGATGGACACTTATGTTCTTTTGCTTCCTGATTGTTTCATTCACATGGTGGAAATGAAGGAACAAATAATACTAGAGTCACTGCTAAATCAGCTAAATGATTTGCAAAGTCTACTTTAAACAACTGTAGTAAATAACTTATAAATGTTGACAGCTATTTGAATTCTCATTCTCCCAGTCTTGCTTTTGCATCTTTTCTTACTGTGTAACTATACTGAATTATCCTGCAGCATTTTTTCATCTGTTGCTAAACATCTTACAATTATCCTAAGTCTTAAAAACAATTCATTGCTATTAGAATTTGGTCCTCTTTTGTAACAGGACTAGGGATGCATGAAATATTTGCATGAACTCCATGCAAAACAGGTATGGTTGTGAGTTCATTACAAACTCAACATTCAGACCAGATTTAATAATTACTGTAGATTAATCATGCTGAGATCTTCATATGGAAGATACTATGACAGTGCAAAGCATTATGACACAAGTGCATATTATTAATAAAACACTTCAATCTAAATATTTGCCCTTCATCAAACCCAAAAAAAACCCTCTTTTTATTTAATGATGACATTCTGTCTTATCTTATATATTTTCATTTTCTTCCAGCAGGTAAGGATTTTATATTTGCTGATACACTTAGCCTCCTAAATACCTCACAAATTGTGTGTGTGTACGTATGCATTAAGGGAAACTCAACAAATTGCTCTGTAAAAGATGGCACCTTTTAGTTATCATGTATTTAGTGGTATAATTTTTCCATCTAGAGTCTCCTAGGATTTTCATAATACTAAGGATATAACCTTCTTGTCATAATAGCAGACATCTCTACATGAAAGGAGGAAAGTTTCATAAGCATAGGATGAGCTATACACAATCTCACAGGATAGTCATCTCAGAACATAGCATTTTCTTATGTCTTTTTTCTGTGCAGTAAGAAACCAGAGATAATATTCCATAATAAGTAATGTAATGTAATTAAGAATAATCTGTAACTTTAAATTTAGAACCACACCAACAATGTTCTCTGTGCCTTAATTAGATATTATTAGATTAGATATTATGAAAAGCTTTCTAACTACTGTATAAGAATAGCTAAACACTGGAATAGGTTATCTAGGGAAGCTGTAGAATCCCCTTCATTGGTTCGACAAATATATGTCAGGGATTGTCTAGGTTTACTTAATCTGACCTCAGCACAGGTTGATGGACTAGATGACCTCTCAAGGTCTCTTCTAGTCCTATCTTTTGTGGTTATCCATCTAACTATTCATATGTTTATACCTTATTGTCTAGTACCATCTCTCTCTCTATTTGTAGAACTCCAATAAATGCTTCACTTCTTTAAGGCAAGGTGAAATTGGTGTCTATTATACGAGGCAGTTGCTGGCTGATTCCTCAGGGAGAGGTGAAGTTGTTTAGTCTCTGAAGAAAATCAGAGTAAAGAGTGGGCAATACTACCGTAGAATATCAGGGGCGCAGAGAAAACTGCAATCTTCCTTTGGACTGCTTCCAAAGAGTAGCTCATAAAGGATGCTTTACGTAAATAGAAGCCAAGTGACTTAATAAGGAAAAGACTCAGTTATGCATTGTAGGCCCGATTTTCTACTTCCCTAGAGCCCCCTTCCACTGCTCCAGCTTGAAGCTATCTTTGTTCTCCCATTACTGCACTAACAAGGGCATAGCAGGAAGTGACACTTAAGGCATTCTGCCTCCTGATTTCTGCAACCTGGGAGCTTAGATAAAACTCTGAAAATGTTTTTCAGGTAATTTATAACAAAGACGGCATCACTGTACTTGATGCCTATCATTCTCAGTATCAAACTAAGTCTAACATTTTCCAGCTGCTGTTTAGCTACTCTGCTAGTTGGCTGAAAGTGAAGATAGATTTGTAGTAACAGTGTTTATCTGCAGTTCCTGACATACAGACTCT